>NC_140519.1:48353382-48963382 GCF_964339955.1 Pipistrellus hanaki | reverse complement strand
CAGGACGTACAGAGAGAGGAGGAGCGGAGGCGAACCCGGGACCCTCAGCCCACGGCCAGGCCGGTGCTCTATCCACTGAGCCACACCGGCCAGGCCCGATGCCGCCCATTCTCAGGAGGGGAAGGGGCAAGGGGACAAGGGGTCGGGTGCTGAGGGGCCGGGGTGGCCCAGCTCAGGGAGGCCCCAGCCCGCGGGGTGGCCCAGCTCAGGGAGGCCCCAGCCCGCCACCATCTGCTCACAGATGGCCTCCAAGTCGACCCAGTTCCTGAAGGTGGACGTGTGGTCCCGGGATCTGATGTGGATGCTCACCAGGCCGGACCGGACCGTGCAGGAGCAGGCCCCCGAGAAGGTGGGCCCCGGCCCATCTCCCAAGCACAGCCCCGCTGCCTGGCTGTGGGGTGCACCGCCGTGGGGGGGCCCCGGCCCTGGAGGGAAACGGGAGACTGCAGAGAGACAGGGGGCTGTGGGGGAATGAGCAGCAGACTGCAGGCTGCACCCCGAAGTCCCACCCCCAGGTGGGTGGATGGTCCTCAGAGGGCGGCCGCCAGGTGGACGGGGATGACCAGGTAGACAGGGTGGACAGAGGTGGACAGGTGGACAGGATGGACGGGTGGACAGGGATGGACAGGTGGATCGGGATGGACAGGTAGACGGGGTGGACAGGTGGACAGGGTGGACAGGTGGATGGGGTGGACAGGTGGATGGGGTAGATGGAGTGGACAGGTAGACGGGGTGGACAGGTGGGCGGGGTGGACGGGGATGGACAGGTGGACGGAGATGAACAGGTGGTCGGGGTGGACAGGTGGATGGGGTGGATGGGGTGGACAGGTGGACAGGTAGAAGGGGTGGACAGGTAGATGGGGTGGACAGGTAGACGGGGTGGACAGGTGGGCGGGGTGGACAGGTGGACGGGATGGACGGGGATTGTCAGGTGGATGGGGATGGACAGGTAGACGGGGTGGACAGGTGGGCGGGGTGGACAGGTGGGCGGGGTGGACAGGTGGGCAGGGTGGACAGGTGGACAGGGGTGGACAGGAGGCTGAACCTCCCCCAGGCCTTCCTGTTCGTCTTCTACGGGCTGGTCCTCCAAGCTGAGGACGACAGCGCCAGGGTCAGGACGCACCTGTGCACCCTCCTGGCCACGTCCCACCAGTGGCCAAAGCAGAGGGAGGTGAGCACCCAGCTCTCAGCCTGACCACAGGCTGACCCTGACCCTGGTCGCACTGACCCTGACCCTGGTCGCACTGACCCTGACCCTGGTCACCCTAGACCCCGCCCCTTCACAAACCCCTGAGCCTCACACTTGGGTCCTCCTCCACCGCTCACACCTGGCTCCGAGCCCCTCGTTCTCACCTCTGGTGTGTGGGCTCACAGTTGAGCGGGATTACCTGCCTCCAGGGAGTTGCCTCTGCCTCCTGCCCCCTCCAGAGCCCATAAGGGAACTGTGGGGCCGGGCTCAGAGATGCCGGGCCTTAGAGTACGGGGTGGAGGGGATGTCTGACCTCAGACCAGGCCCCTCCCTTCCTGGGCTCACTTCCCACACCCCGTGAGGGGCCAGCCTGGCCCTGGGACCCACGTGGGACCCGTCCCCACCCCCAGGGCATCGCCCTCACGGTGGGGCTGACGGCCGTCCGCCACCTGGACCACGTGTGGGCCGCCCTGGAGCAGTTCGGCCGGAGCTCGACCATCAAGTGCAGCCTCCACAGCTTCTCCTCGAAGGTACTGGCTCGGGGCCGCTGGGGCCTGGGCAAGGGCCTGGCACCTGGGGCTCTGCCCCCGGAAAGCCCTGAGCCTCCCATGGACCCCAGGGAGAGTGAGGGGCACAAGCTCTGAACCGCGTGTCCTAGCCTCCAGTTCAAACCGACCTCCAAGCCCACTGCGGTGTGGCCCGTGTGCCTCAGTTTCCCCTCTTGAATAATTCCCGCCTCGCTGGCCAGCTGCCGGGAGTGCTGGGTGACGGCCCCCGCATGGCTGCGGTGGGCACTGTGCGTTTAGTAGCGGCTCCTGGACCTGGGTCTGGCCTGAAACAAGACACAAGGGCCAGAGGCACCCCCACCCCCACCCGGTCCCCACCCGCACTGCACTGCAGATAACTCCCTTTTCTCCCCGTTGTCCTACCGAGGTAAACTGAGGCCGCCCCCGCCCGTGGTCCCTCCCCACACGGCTCCCCCTCATCCGCCCTCCCACCGCCCCCAGGCCCAGACTTCGGAGGACCTGCGCTGGAAGTGGGCCAGCAGCACCCTGCTCCTGGCCTACGGGCAGATGGCGGTCAAGACCAAGGCCCACATCCTGCCCTGGGTGGACAACATCTTGTCCCGGATGATCTTCTTCTTCCGCTACAGCTCCTGGGTACGTCCGGGCCCGGCCGCCCCCTCCCCCTCCTCCGCCTTCTCCTCCCACCCTCACCCCGGTCCGGCTCCGCAGCGCCTGCGGCCACGCCTGACACCTCTCTCTCTCCCGCCCTCCCCATGCCCCCGGCCCCCCCCTGACCGCTCGCCAGGACGAGACCCTGAAGCAGAGCTTCCTCACCGCCATCCTCATGCTGGTGGGCGCCGTCAGCCGCAGCGGGGCCGCCCACAACTACCAGTTCGCCCAGATCCCCGAGCTCTCAGACTGTCTGATGGTGAGCCCAGGCTGGGGGCGGAAGGGAGGGGGTGCCCCCTCCCCGTCAGGGCAGCTGGGTTCGGTCCTAAGAGGCACCACTGGGAGGGGGCTGGGTCTCTGAGGCCTGCTCCAGCCCCTCTCCGCTCTCCCCCCTGGACACACATCCATGCCGCCTCTTCCATCCGTCCCTCCAGGGCCCCTGAGTGGCCAGTGCGCCCCCACACACACACAGGGGACGCCGCTGAGGTCCAGCAGGCCGACCCGTCCGTTCTGCGTACCCTGACCTGCACAGAAACGGCCATCCTAGAGGGCGGGCTCACAGACACAGGTCGGGGGGACACACACGTGTGGACCAGGACGGGAGGGATGATGGCGGCATTTCCCATTGGCTGAGCATCTCTGTGACTCAGACACGGCTTCGTCACGCATAACACGTGTGCAGCAAAGTCCCGGCACCTGGGGATACACATGCTCAGAGCAGCTGGGGGACCTGCCGAGGCTGGGCGGCCGCGCGTGGGAAGGCAGCACTAGGCAGGGCCCGTCTGACCTGAATCCATGTTCTCGTCCTCTAAGGGCAGGGCAGCGTGCGGGGGGTGAGGAGCGGGCACACGCCTGGGTCACACGTGTGCCGGGCACTGAGGTCTCAGGAGGAGATCAGGAGGTGTGAGGACGGGGTCGGCCCAGGCGGGCGTGACAGCCTCTCCTGGGCCTTCGCAGGTCCTGATGGAGAAGGAGCCCAAGGACACGCTGTGCACATCCACCCGCCAGCAGGCCATCCACATCATCTGCAGCCTCTGGTGAGCCCGCCGCACGCGGGGGAGGGCCGGGGCAGAGCCCCCCGGGAGGGAGGGTGGCCGTGGTGGCGGCTGGAGGGTGGGCATCCCACAGAGACCAGAGCTTTGGGCCCTGGGCACAGAGTAAGATGACCCTAGACACCCAAGGTCAGAGCTGTCACTCAGCACAAGATCCCAGACACGGCTGCATCTAGAGCAGGTTCCAGCCACTGGAGGAGAAGCTACACAGGGAAACCGAGTCTAGACTCCAGCCAACGTCTCAGAGATGGAAGGGAGGCTCCGGGCCCCCGCACAGGGAGAGGTTTTGACTGAGCCACCGGCCGGCAGGCAGCACGGGGGGGACCCTGGCCAGCACAGTGGGCCTGACGGGAGCGGAGGTTGGAGGCTCTCTGACTGCAGTGGGCCCAGCGGGCCCAGCCCCGCACCTGGCACCAGGCAGGTGGAGGTGGGCGGGCCGTCCCGGAGGGTAGACCAGGCTCAGATCCCAGCGGTGCACCAGGGCTGGGAGACACAGGCTGCCCTGTGACAGGGGGCCGGTGCAGGGCTTGGCTGTCCTGCTCCCAGCCAGGCCAGTGAGGCCCTCGGAGCCCCCTGCGGACTCACCTGCACAGGAGGCTGCCCCGGGGCAGAGGGGAAGGCTGGGAGGCGGGCGTGGACACGTGTTTCTGGTGAAAGCCGGAAGGCAGGAGGGAGGGAATGCCTGGGGGGGGGGGGGGTTTGGAAGGAGATGCTGCTCCAGGATTTGCCGGCTCCCAGCTATGTTGGCAGATGCCTCTTCCCAGCTCCAGCCCCGCGCCCCCTCACCACTGCCTGTCCTCCGCGCAGTAAGCTGAGGCCGCCCCTGAACCTGGAGAAGAAGTCGCGGCTCCTGACCGTCTGCCTCCGCAGCGTGCTGGCCCTGCCACTGCTGGACGTCCTGGAGAAGCACACCTGCCTCTACCTGGAGCCACCCGACATCCAGGTGCACCCAGCAGCCCCTCTCCAGGCCGGGCAGGGGGGCGGCTCTGCCTGCTCCGCCTCTCCGGGGCCTGGGGGGTGTGGCTCTGCAGGCTGCTCCGCCTCTCCGGGCCTGGGCCGGTGGGCTGCTCCGCCTTGGCAGGGCGCTCGTGCTAGGGGCCCGGCTGTGGAGCTCCCAAGGGACCCGGGGGTGGCGGCCAGTGCAGAGGGCACTGTCCCTCCGGCCCCAATGGAGGGTGGGCTGCACCGTTTCTGGGGCCTCTCCCTCCTGAGCATGCCCTGTCGAGCCGAGCGGTAAAGAGTGGGCGCCTGTGTGGGGACCCAAGAATCAAAACCAGATGCAGACTGCCAGGACCACACAGTGGAAGTTCGGGGCTCTTGTTTAGAGTCCATTAAGAAGGACAAGATGGCGTTGGCAGAGCAGTGAGGGGCCCCACAGGGCCTTCCGAGGACGGGCCTGTGCGCTGCACTCCCCCAAAGCCAGCCCCGCTCCAAACGAACCTGCCTCGGCCACTGAGAAGCCTGTGCCCTCGGGCAGGCCCAGACCGCCCTCCTGCCCAGCCACGCCATCGGCCAAACAGGGCGGGCAGCCTGGCCCGGGGTCTGCAGGCAGCGGGCACCCAGCACTGAGAGGCCAAGAGACACGGGCCGGCTCAGGCCTCCGGCTCCAGCCTCCCCGGGCGGGCGCGGCCACTGGCGGTGTGTCTTCCCGCAGAGCCTCTTCAACCAGACCTCGGAGGCGCTGGACCAGATGATGCAGACCTTCATCACCCAGAACCCCACTGCGGAGGAGCTGCACTTTGTGCTGTCGGTGAGGGGGGCGGGGGCAGGGCGGGCACAGGCAGGGCTGGGTCCGAGGGCGAACACAGGAGGATGTCCCAGAGGAGGCCGGTGGACCAGGAGAGGCGGTGGAGGTTGAGGAGTGGGAGCCTGAGCCTGGCTCATAAACCTGCTCCTTGCCAGGGGGCGGGGTCTGAGCCCCGGTGGGCGGAGCCTGAGCCTGGCTTAGAGAACCGCTCCCTGCCAGGGGTGGGGAGGTCTGAGCCACGGTGGGCGGGGTATGGAGTGGGGCGTGGCCTTGCTGTGGGTGGGAGGGGCTGCGGCAGGGCGGGGCCTGGCCAGGTCGGGTCCCAGGCTGCAGCACCCTCCCCTGCCCCCCCACCCACAGCATCTGTACGTGTGGCTGGCGTCCGAGAAGGCGCACGAGCGGCAGCGGGCTGTGAACAGCTGCATGAGACTCCTCAGGTTCCTGAGCAACAACCTCTACCTGGACGTGAGTCCCAGCGCCCGGCCCCACGCCCCATGCCCACCACCTCTGGGGTCCCAGCCAAACCGGCCCCCCCACAGCCTGCCAGAGCCCTCAGGGTTCACGGTCCCCTGTGCCCCAGCCACCAACCCGGGGTGGACCCCTGGGTGCCCTGCGGTGGCCAGGGAGTCCCCCTCTTACATAGGAAGAAGCAGGCTGGGTGGGGAAAAGGAACCCAGGTGCCCTGACCCTGACCCAGGAGGCTGGCTCTGGTCCAAGCCCTGGAAGCCCCCTCCTGAGTTCACCTGCACAGTTCTCTCCCTCCCACCCCCACCCCACCCCAGAGGGACACAGTGGGAGTCAGAAGGAGTGGGGGCCGCTAAGGGCTCCTAAGGGGTGCGGCCTGCCCCAGGCACCCCCATCCACCGCCCTCCATCCATCACAACCCCCATCGGTTCCTGGGTCCCCGCTGAACCCCCCTCTGTGGCCTGGTCCCTGGGTTGAATGGACGGGAGCCCTATTCATGGCGCCAGGTGTGCTTTGTCTACCAGCCGAGGTCAGCTCTGACTCCTTAGGGAGCCCGGTGGGGAGAGAGGAGATTGGTTCCTGCGCCTGACGCCTGGAGGGCACCCCTTTCTCCGGAAGGCGGGGTGCTGGGCGTGGCCTTGGGGAGCCCAGAGACTCCTCCGGCTCCCCCTGCCCAGGAGGACCCCTCCAGACGGGTTCAAAGGGCTTCAGTGTGCCCGAAATCAGCTTCCACAGCACAGACTGAGACTAGGGTCAGGCAAGCTCGCCTGGGGCACAGCTATGGGGGCGCCGAAGCACTGCCCTCAGGATCCATACTGTTTTAAGGCGTTTTAACCGACCGCGTCCGCACCCTGGGCCCGGGCTGAGACCCCGTCTGGGTTGGGGTGAGGGCCTTTGCTTACCATGTTAGACTTATTTCCGGGTGGCGTTCTCCTGGTCACTCTGATTTTTCCTCAATCATCTGGGAAGCGACTTCTCTGACTTCTGAGTGTTTGGGCCACCCCTTAGGGTTCACCCACGCGAGTTCCCGGAGGCGCCGACCCCGGAGGTGCTGGGGGAGGGCGTGGCCAAGGCTCCCCGGTGGGTTCGCCATCGGCCCTGCCCTCTCCCCGCAGCCCAAAGAGGACTTCAAGCGGATCGGGCAGCTGATGGGCATGCTGGGCATTCTGTGCCAGGACCCGGACAAGGCCACCCAGCACTCCAGCCTGGAGGGCCTGTGCCACCTCTACCAGCTCCTGCTGCGCCAGAGAGGTGAGCTCCCGCCCGCACCGGGCCCGCTGCCACCTCACCACGCAGGCCCCCCAGCCTGCCCAGGCCTGCCTCTAACCCCACAGGGGCCCCCAGAACCTCTGAGTCCCATCCCCAAACTGGGATCCAGACCTGACCCGGTTACCGACCACCCGACTCCTGCCTGTCCCGACCTGGTCCCCAAGCCCACCCCTGCCCAGCGCCCACCCCTGCCCGGTGCCCACCCCTGCCCAGCGCCCACCCCTGCCCGGTGCCCACCCCTGTCACCCCTGCCCGGCGCCCACCCCTGCCCGGTGCCCACCCCTGTCACCCCTGCCCGGCGCCCACCCCTGCCCAGTGCCCACCCCTGCCACCCCTGCCCAGCGCCCATCCCTGTCACCCCTGCCCAGCGCCCACCCCTGCCCGGTGCCCACCCCTGTCACCCCTGCCCGGCGCCCACCTCTGCCCGGCGCTCACCCTGCCCACTCCCCGGCCACAGAGGCTTCGCGGGTGAAAGAGCTGGAGCCCAAGAAGCTGGTCCAGGCCGGCCAGGATGGGGCCCTGCTCTGGAGCAGCGGAGACCAGAATGCCGAGTCCCCTACACCCCCCGAGGCGTCATTCTCGAGGGACCAGATCTTCCAGCTGGGCAGCCACCAAGTCACCAAGGTCAAGGCCCTTAGAATCGTGGGCAGGTCCGGGTGGGGGGCCGTGGCAATGCTCTCCTCCCACCCCCACCTCTGACGAGGTTCCGGCTCCGGCTGCTGGCACAGCCTGGCAGGACCCAGGGGTCAGCACCTGGGCCAGGGCACGAGTATTAAAACCTAGGCCAGGATCGTCTGCGTCTCTCGTGGTTAACTGAGAGCTGTGGGGAGCCGGGCCGCTGGCCTGGGACTGGGGGGGAAGGGGGAGGGGGAGGGGGGGGGGAAGAGCTGGGCACAGACGCTGGGGTCAGCAGCCAGCCCAGGCTTGAGTCCCAGCTGCTCACACCTTCGACTTTGGACAAGCCCCTGCTCTCTGAGCCTCAGTCTTCCTCTGTAAAATGGGCCGAGGGGTGCCCGATGAATGGTGCCCGCGGGCGGCTGGCAGGACAGGTGCTCTCTGAGGCGCCCGAAGACCTCCCTCCCGTGGCGTCTGAGTCCCGCAGGCGTGCGTGGCAGAAACAGGCCTGCCATGCTCCTCCGCGCAGGCGCCTTCTTAGCCTCCGAGGCCCGTCCTGGGTCCTCTCGCCACCATCCGCCTCCCTCCCAGGCCCTCCACGGCCGGGGCTTGGAGGAGGCAGGGCGCCCCCACATCGCTCTCACCGCAGGGTAGCACGTATCCTAGGACTCTCGCATCTGGTTTGGTTGCACTCCCTCCTGAAGACGAGCGAGGCGGGGCCGGCGTGGACCGGTGTTGCGAGGAGCCTCCTGTTCTGAGTGCGCCGTCCCTGGTGTCTCTGGCACGTGGCCTCGGCTCACCCGTTCTTGGCGCAGAGCTCATGGCTCGGGAAGACCCTGTGCTCGGTGTGCTTGCCCGACTCCCGGTTAGACCATGTGCACCCCGACCCCGACGCAGGGCTGGTGGGGGAGCCAGCCCCCATACACAGCCACAGGGTTGAACCAAATGATGAAGAAGTGGGCAGGGCCCCGCTGTTCTCAGTCTGGTCCTGGCTGACCCAGAAGCCAGCTCTGCAGCGCAGCGAGCTGTCGGTGAGGCCGTGGGAATTCCGGGCAGAAGCCCTAACGCCCGCGCGCACAGGCCGGGCCAGAGCGGAAACACCTGGGCCGGCTCCCGTTTAATCCAGAAAGCCTGGGCCGAGGCCGAGGCCGAGGCCGAGGCAGAGCAGGGAGGGAGGGGCCCACTGGGGAGGGGCCCAGAGCACCCAGGCCCTCAGGCTTCCTGCGTTACAAGGCCTGGGAGGGGCAGTCTGCCCGGCTCGGCATGCCCCGAGCTTGGAGAACAGGCCTTGGTTCTAGTCCCAAATTCTGATTCCCCAGGTGGTCTGGATACACAACACCTTCATCACTACCACCACCACACTCATCACCATCACCCCTATTACCCTATCACATTACCTTCATCACCATCACCACTACCACCATCCCCACCATCCCCACCATCCCCACCATCCCCACCACCACCCTGTAATCTCCACCATCCCCGATGCCCCCACCGCTGACCCTCCATCACTGTCACCCCCTCACGTTCTCATGCTCTGGGTGTTCACCTTCCTGAGCCAGCAGGACTCGAGGATTCTGAGTGTCTAACCACCATTCCAAGTTGAATTTCTTCCCGAACATTCTACAAGACTAGAACTTTAACCAAAATTCGACATTTTAGAAAGCCATTTAATCTTCTAGCAAATGTTCTAACCAGATTTGTAATCACCTAATATTCCTTTTGAAAAGTTAGTAGTAGCTACAAATATTTCACTGAAATGATTTTAACATTCTAACAACTTACCATTCTCACAAAGATGTCACTAACATTTTAGGATGCTAAGATTCTAGTAAATGTTCTGGCATCCATCATGGGCCCGGAGGAGTGGGCTCAGCCGTGTGAGGTGCTCAGTGACTGGAGGCCCGGAGCTTGGGAGAAGGGGTGCGAGCCGCGGAGGGACGTGGGCGGGGGGCAGGCGCCCCACAGTGACGCTGCCTCACTCCTGCCGCCACAGGAGGCCATGAAGCATCTCACGCTGGCGGAGCTCACCGACCTCATCTGGACGGCCGTCGAAGGCCTGGGCTCCACCAGCCCCTTCCGCGTGCAGGCGGCCGCCAGCATGCTGCTCACTGCCGTCCAGGAGCACGGGGCCAAGCTGGAGACTGTGAGGGCCGGGGAGACCGGGGGGCGGAGGGGGGCCTGCAGTCACACCCAATGGCCAAGGCGAGGCCCTGAGCTTGAGCCTGATGGGGAGACAGACCCCACCGGACAGGCTCCGAGGAGGGAGGGAGGGAATGGCTCAGGCAGGTGTGCTGGGCGTGGTGGAGTGCGCAGGGGCAAGCAGCAGACAGGCGCTGAGTGCATGGCGGGGGGCTGGGGAAGAGGGGCACAGCCAGGACCCTCGGGCGTCTCGGCGACCCAGTGAGTGGCCGGGCAGATGAGCCAGGACAGCGCGGGTCATGCAAAGGCGGGGGTGTGCCTGGCCAGCAGCACCCCAGAAAGAGGGCGGCAAATGCCAGGTCCTGCAGAAAGAGCCTCGGGGCGGGTGACCCTGGGTCTGGGCGGGAATGGATGGGAGAGACACCAGCAGCGGAAGCGGGAGGGCACTGCAGGCACAGGAGCCGCCAGACCACAGCAGCGCCATCAGGAGGTGACAAGGTGGGTGAGTCTGGCTCCCCTGAGGCCTGGGCCACCTTAGACGGAATCAGGGCCTCAGTACCTGCGAGGAGTGGGACTCCTCCCTCTCCGAGGGACTCCCCCGCTGACCCGTGTCCAGGGCAGGGTCCGGCCTCCTCCCTCAGACCACCCTGGGCAGGCCTGTCTCCCTCAGGCTCAAGCTCAGGCCCACTCAGGAGAGTTCATGCTCACCAGGCCAGGGCCTCCCGCCCTGAGGGCTCCCGGGATGGGCCGCCCCCCCCAGACCGCCCCCTCCCCGTACTCCCTCCCGCACAGGTTGCCAACCTGGGCCAGGCCATCCACCTGCAGCTCTGCTCTGTCCGCATCCCCCAAGCCAAGGACGACGCCCTGCAGGCCATCACCCTGCTGGCCCGGAACCACACCCCCGAGCTGGTGGCCACCTTCCTGGACTTCTCCATAACCCCGGACAGGTGCCCGCCCCTTCCCTCATGACCCCCTGCCCCCTCCGGCCTCCCCAGCCACGGGCAGCCTCCACCCCAGGCTCTGCCCTCTTGCCCACCCCCTCCCCGGCCAGGGAGAGTCCCCGGACCTGCTCCCGGATCGGCACCTCCTGGGCGGGCCCCGGGAGGCCCTGCTCGCCTTTCATTCTACCCGCGCTCCACCTAACACGCCCGCCCGTCCCTGTGGAGGGAGGGTCCTGACAATCCCCAGACACACCAGAGCCTCCTTCCTTCTGCTCCCCAACGACCCCCTTCCTTCTACCTGCCCGCCAGGGGCCACCACAGCCCTCCAACCCAAGTCTGGAGGTGGCTGGGGTTCTCTTCCTCCTTCGCAGCTCAGCTCTGACTCCCACCCCCCACGCTCCTGCCGTGTGGTTCCTGGTCACAGACACCCTCTCTCCCTCCCCTGCCTGGTCTGGCCCACACTGGCGGTTGTGGCCGCACCCTCATCCAGTCCCTGGGCCAGCGTCGGCGGGTCACCCATCGCCGGTGAAACTCACTCCTGACACTCCTTCCAGGAGGGCGCCTGGGTCAGACCCGCCAGGTTCCTCGCCTGGGAAGCTGTCCGCGGGGAGGACACTGGTCTGAATATAAAACTCTTGGTTGGGGCCTCCACTCCATGCCCCCCATCCAGCGGGCGGTGACCACACTAGGGACCCCCCAGAGCCCCCTGAGCTCTGTGCCCACCAAGCCCAGGTGGGACAGGGGCCTCCCAGGGCTCAGGGTGGCCTTCCTGGGATCTGTGCTGAATCTGGGTGTGGGAGCTCACTCAGCCCCCACTGTGGCCCTCCCACCCCTCACCCACCATTCCAGAGCCCCTCCTGCCCTCCAGCCCCTCCCACTCAGGCCCCAAGACTACCTCGCCCAGGAAACAGGGCCCTCAGAGTCTCACCCACATCTCTGGAGCCCCAACGCCCCCTGATTCCCCCAGATCTCCCAGAACCGTGACCCTGGACCTGGCGGAAAGGTCATAGGACCATCAGGCCTGGCCTCCAGGCCAGCTTCCCGGTTCCGAGGAGAGCCCCGGTCAGAGCACGTGCTCCCGCTCCTGGCCTCCGCCCCCCCTCTGGAGAAGGGGCCTGAGGACACTGCAGGCTCTGCCAGCCGCACGGCCCGCGAGCGGCTCAGGCTGGGCCGGGGGAGCTGGCCCCAGCAAGCCCAGGCCCGGGGGGAGGAAGCCAGCCAGGCTTCCAGGCGGAAGTAGGCCAGTGAGGAGGGTGCCCCACGCACCAGGAGTGATAGCATCCGTGGAGGCCCAGAGGCAGGAGAGGAGGGAGACAGGCAGGGGCTGGAGGTCAGAGGGCAGGGGTCAGGGGGTGGTGGCTCTGAGTGCCAGCTGGACGTGCCCTGCCAAGACGTGGGAGCTATGGAAGGTGACAGGGCTGGAGGAGAGACCCTGAAGGCGGGGAGACCCAGGAACAGGAGCCCGGGGGTCTCCCACGTCCCCCTGCCCCCCGGGCACGCCTCTCCAGGCACCGGAGGCCTCAGTCATGGCGCACGGCTGGCTGAGGCCTCACGGTGCCTCTCTGCCCACAGCCACACCTTCCAGCTGTGGAGGGCCCTGGGGGCCGAGCAGCGTGGGAGCCGCCTGGTGCTGGCCACCCTGCTGGCCTGGCTGCAGGAGAGGCCCCTGCCCGGCGGGCCCAGCCACAGTGGCCTGCAGTCCCCGGACAAGGCCCACCTGCGCTTGCTGGCTGTGAGTCTGCCCCCCCCCCCCCCACAGGCCGTCACCCACTGCTACGGGCTGAGGCGACATCCTGTGGCCATTCAGGGAGAGACCAGCGGTGCCCTCAGTGTGCCAGGCCCAGGGACGGGCACCCAGCCCAGCCCTGCCCGGCCCGCCTGGAGAAGGGGGCGGCGTGGGGTCAGCAGGCGGCCCTCCCTGCATCCCAGCACGCCCGTGCCCCTGCCCTGCCCTTGCTATCGCTGCTCAGGGCCCCTGAGAACATTCTGGACCGAATGCCACCCACCCCCAAGTGCAGGAGGCAGCAGGGGAGTGGCAGAGCCAGGCCGGTGGGAGGGCACCTCGGGCTCGGCCCCGTGAGCAGGAAGGGCAGGGTGGCCACGGGAGTAGTGGACGGTCAGCGGGCAGGCCCGGCCCGGGCTCAGTGAGCGCCCGCTGCCGCCCGACAGGCCACCAACACGCTCCACAGCCTGCAGCTGGCGCAGGAGTTCCAGAAGACGGTGCGGGAGGCCTTCCCGCAGCTGCTGCTGGCGCTGCTCACGCAGGTGCACTACGTCCTGGAGCTGCAGCTGCCCTGGGAGCCGCCGCCGCGTAGGGCCCGGGCCGCCCCCGTGTCCAGCCCCCTGAGGTGAGGCCCCTGAGGTGAGGCCCTGAGGTAATGGCCCCTGAGGTGAGGCCCCTGAGGTGAGGCCCCTGAGGTGAGGCCCCTGAGGTGAGGCCCCTGAGGTGAGGCCCCTGAGGTGAGGGCCCCTGAGGTGAGGCCCCCTGAGGTGAGGCCCCTGAGGTGAGGCCCCCTGAGGTGAGGCCCCCTGAGGTAATGGCCCCTGAGGTAATGGCCCCTGAGGTGAGGCCCCTGAGGTGAGGGCCCCTGAGGTGAGGGGCTCCTGAGGTGAGGGGCTCCTGAGGTAATGGCCCCTGAGGTGAGGCCCCCTGAGGTAATGGCCCCTGAGGTGAGGCCCCCTGAGGTAATGGCCCCTGAGGTGAGGCCCCCTGAGGTAATGGCCCCTGAGGTAATGGCCCCTGAGGTGAGGGCCCCTGAGGTGAGGCCCCCTGAGGTGAGGGCCCCTGAGATAAGGGCCCCCCTGAGGTGAGGGGCTCCTGAGGTAGGGCCCCCTGAGGTAGGGCCCCCTGAGGTAGGGCCCCCTGAGGTAGGGCCCCCTGAGGTAATAGCCCCTGAGGTAATGGCCCCTGAGGTGAGGGGCTCCTGAGGTGAGGGCCCCTGAGGTGAGGCCCCCTGAGGTGAGGGCCCCCTGAGGTAGGGCCCCCTGAGGTAGGGCCCCCTGAGGTAATGGCCCCTGAGATAAGGCCCTCTGAGGTGAGGCCCCCAGAGGTGAGGCCCCCTGAGGTAGGGCCCCCTGAAGTGAGGGGCCCGGGGGGGGAGGGGGAACCTGCCCGGAGACGCTGGCTCCGCCCTAAGGCCGCAGGGGCTCTGTGGGCAGCTCACAGCCAGGGGCACTCACCCACCCGCTCACAGTCCCGGGGCTGCTCCCACGGAAACCTGGGGAGCTCCTCCTGCCTGGCCCCGGCCTGGGGGCTCCCTGGCCCTGGGCATCGCCCCAAGTCGCCTCCATCCCCCCTTCCGGGCGGACTGGGCCCTCCTATGGCCTCACCCTCCTCGCGCCCCTCCGTCTGCTTCTGAGTGAGGCCGCCCCCGGGGCTGGGTCAGGCTTCGGCATCAACCCTCCGGACCGCCTGTGGCCGCGCAGCGTGGGCGTGGGGCGCCCGGAGGCAGGTGTCCCCTGACTTGTCACCCGAGGGTGCTCCCCAGCAGGCGCCCCGCTGGTGCGCGGATGGCAGGGCTGGATTTCCAGGTCTCCCCGAGTGAGGTCCTCGCGGGGGTTCTCTGAGGTGAACATGTCCTCAGGGGGTCAGAGGCTCCCCCTGAGCCCCGCCCAGCGCCCGGCTTCGCAGCCGCAGGCGCCTCCCGGGGCCTCCGCCCGGCGGCGGCGGCAGCGGCGGGAGGGGAGGAGGCCGGTGCGGCTGGCCGGCTCCCCGGCACAGGCGGCGCCCGGAGCACGCATCAGCGGTCTGCACACCGCGGCCGCTCCCATCTGTCTGCGTCTCCAGGCGCTCCCGCCGTCCGTCACTTTAACGGCCTCCCTCCCCGGCACCCGGAAAGGCCGCTGCTGGCGCTCGGCTTCTGCTTCTGAATCCAATGCCTCAAGCTCCTTTTTTAGTCAGACGGCCGCGCGGAACGCATGAATCTTCCCTAATAAGCTAATAAACGTCCTCCTCCCGGAGCGCGGGGAGGGGCGGAGGGGGAGCTGCCGGCACAGCCCGGCCTCGCTGCCCCCTCCCCTGGGCCAGGCTTCCACGCGCTCAGCAGAGCCTCGCAGGAGCCCCCAAAAGCCCACATCAGCCACACTGTCCCCCCGGGAGCCCTGCTGGCCGCGGGGACAAAGGTCGCGAAACCAGAAGCTTCCAAGCGAGAGTTCACACCAGGGGCCCAAAACGCGCGGCCCCATGACCACGGCCTCACAGGGCACGCTCGGAGCCCGGGGGCTGGTTCGATGCCACTTCTGCCACCGCTGGCCAGGCCGTGTGACCAGGATGGCGGTCACCATCTTGCTCCTTTGTAGGGGCTGTGGCCGTACAGGGTCCCCGAGCCCGTGACGGTCGCTGGCTGGCACTCGGTCACCGTGCCTCACGCTGCTTTCTCTCTGCCACACGAGGGCACGTGTCCGGGGAGCCTGGCTTCCTGTGGGCAGAGGGGGTCGGGAGCTGCTGATGGATCCTTCAGGGGGCTTCGTGATGCCCCACAGCCCCGGGCTCTCCTTCCCCTCCCTCCTGTGCCCTCTCTGGACTCTTAGCCATTCATTCATTTATTTTTAAATATGTTTTTTATTGATTTCAGAGAGGAAGGGAGAGGGAGATAGAAACATCAATGAGAATCATGGATCGGCTGCCTCCCGCACGCCCCACACTGGGGATCGAGCCGGCAACCGGGCCTGTGCCCTGACCAGGAATTGAACCCTAACCTCCTGGCTCGTAGGTACACGCTCAACCACTGAGCCAGCCGGCGGCCTCTTAGCCCCACGTTTAAAGGGCACCATCCCTCGAGGCTCAGCTGAAACCCCTGCAACCTGTGACTCAGGAAACGGACCATTTCTGTTCACAAGGGCGGGATAAGCTGGGAGGCCAGCACCCTCCCAGGGACTGGGCTGGCCCATGACACCCCTGCCCCTGCCCCCACCCAGCATGTCGCTGGAGGCTCTGAAGAGCTTGCTGTTCACCACGGGGCACTACCATGACTTCGCCCGCCTGGAGCTGCAGGACGCCTGGGACCTCTTCACCACCCTGGACACCTTCCCGCAGGGCGTGGGCCTCCTGGCCAGGTGGGGGCAGGGCCTGTGAGACAGCCGTGGCTCACGCAGGTGCACACCCAGCACTCGGGCGTGGAAGACGCACACCCTCTGTGCCCGGTGCACCCAGAGGTGCAGGCATCTCCCCAGACCCCACCCAGCCCGAGGCGCGTAGGGGACAGAGCCACGCCTGCACCTCCCTCTCCCCGATGCCCATCCCAGGCTGGGTTGGTGGTGGCGGGAAGGTGGGCATGGGGCATTCCGTGACCCAGGCCCGCCCCGCCCCAGGGCCATGGTGCAGAGCCCCTGCAGGCAGATCAAGGCCGTGGCCGGCCAGCTGCTGCCCAGCCTGCAGAGCCAGGAGGAGCGGGCCAGGAAGGTGGCCATCATCATCCTCAATGAGGTGGGTGGGCGGGCAGGGGCCCTCCGCCGGGCCTGAACCCCGCCTCCGGCTGCCTCGGCGCCCGGTCAGGACCAACACGGGGGGCAGGCCCACCCAGACAGACCCCCTCACACCCTCCTCCCACTCTGGGCTCCTGGCTGGGTGCCCCCTGGCAGGGCTGTGGTCGCTGCATGTAGGCCGGGCACCCTGGGGGGTGGTAATAGGAGCAGACAGGAGGGGCGGGGGTTGTGAGCTGGGGCCAGTGCGGAGTGGGGCTTGTCATTTCAATAAGGACCCTGGGAGAGGAACCCCAGATCCGAGCCTCGTGCTGCCCCCCCACCCGCCCCACCCCGAGGGCAGGAACGCCCGGTCACTCTCCAGGGGCTCTGGCCCCGGGCCCCAGGAGCCAGGCCGTGCGGGATGTTGGCCCGGCCTTGCTCCTGAGGCCTCAGGCAAAGCCCTTTTCCCTGCTGAGCCTCAGTTTCTCCAGCCGCACACTGAAAGGTCGAACCCGCCTGGAGGCCGGTTCCAAATACTTGTTAACCCGGATACCCAGAGGGCGCTGGCCAACTGCCACCCCAAAAACCCCCACCGGCCCCTGGTCCTAGAGCCCACCCCTGGAGGGGCAAGGGGGCCAGGCCCCAGCTGCCTGCCCTTGGGCGCCCCCAGTTCCTCTACAGCCCCGCCCTGCTGGAGGTGCTCCCCGAACGGGACGCCCTGATGATGCTGGCCCAGGGCATCCGGGACCCCAGCCCCGCCGTCCGGGTGCTGAGCCTGCAGGGCCTGGGGAACATCCTCTTTCACCCCGAGAAGGTAAGGGCAGGAGGGCCGGGGGGCGGGGGGTACCGGGGCACCAGGGGTAGGCGAGGCCCGGGGGCTGGAATCCCAGCTCCATCCTTTCCGTGGGCCATGGCTTCCCCCTGGGCCTCCGCTCCTTCGTCTGTAGGTCGGGCTGGGGTGGCTTCTCGGCAGGGGGTGGGAGCCTGAGGATCCCCCTCTTTCTCCTCCACCCCCGGGGGGATGCAGGGTGGTGCAGGCGCCCAGATGGGTCGGGACTGGGGTCTGGGCAGGGACATGGCAAGGAGAACCCGAGTTTGTTCCGGTCGGGCTGGCCGGGCAGGGGAGGGGACACAGGCGATGGGTGGGGGCACAGGCAGTCAGCGGGCACCCCCACCCCGCCCCGCAGGGCAGCCTGCTGCGCGGCCAGCTGCCGCTCTTCCTCAAGGGCTTCTTCCGGAACAGCGGGCCGGTGGTGGTGCAGGTCATGGGCACCGTGGCCGACGCGCTGCACCGCCTGGGGGCGCACGGCGCGGGCGCGCACAGCGTCCCGCTCGCCCTCAACGCCCGCTCCTTCTTCGAGGACGTGAGTGAGCGCGCGGGACACCCACGCACGCCCCTTCGGCCCCATCCCCGAGGGCAGGCGCCGGAGCGCCGGGGGCCGCCAGGGGGCGCCGCGCCCTTCTTCCCCCACTGCGCCTCCAGCCCTGCGCCCCTTCCCGAGGCCGCCCGGGCCCCGGGGGTTAGCAGATCGCCCGCCCGCCGGCACGCGTGGCCCCTGGGCTGCAGGACGTGGCCGGGTGACAGCCATGACCCCACGTGCCCGGGCTGGCCCCCGCGGGGCGCCCCGGGAGGAGCGGAGCCCCGCGCCACATGGGAGGGAAGCCCAGGGTGGGCGCTGGGGGGCCCCGGGCGGGTCTGGCCGTGACGCCGCGCCGCTGGCCCGCAGGAGCGGGACGCGGTCCGGGCGGCGGCCATGGCGCTGTTCGGGGACCTGGTGGCGGCGATGGCGGGCAGGGAGCCCAGCAGCCTGCGCACCCAGGTGCACCAGGGCCTCGTGCCGCTGCTCCTGCACCTGCGGGACCCCTGCCCCGCCGTCGCCTCGGTCAGTGCCTGTGGGGGGCCTTTCCCTGCGGGGCTGGGGACCCAGGGGGCGGGGGCTGCGGAGCGGTGGGTCTGCCGGGGCAGCAGGGTGGCTCCTGCCTTGGTTTCCCCAGGGGCCCGGCTGGGTGCGGCTGGGGGAGGGGGTGCGGCTGGGAGGAGGCGGCACCCCGGCCGGCGGGGACGGAGCCGGGAGCCCAGGAGGGACAGCGCCCCCTGCGGCTCCCTCCTGCCCCGCCTCAGCCCGGCCCTCTGGCCAGACCCCGCGGCGGCTGAGCGCTCCCCCTGTCCCCGCAGCGGGCCCGGTTCGCCTTCTACCGCTGCGCGGCGCTGCTGCGCTGGCCGCAGCCGCACACGCTCTTCTGCGCGCTGGCCAGGGAGCGCCGCCTCAGCGCGCGCCACTTCCTCTGGTCCCGCCTGGTGAGGGGGCGGGGCCTGGGCGGGAGTGAGGGCGGGGCTTTGGATGGGGCGGGGCTAGTGAGAACAAGAGGGCGGGGCTCGAGGTCTGGGGCGGGGTTTGGGCCTTATGAGGGCGGGGCTTGGGGCAGGGGAGGGGGCCGGGCGGGGAAAAAGAGGGCGGGGTTCGAGGTCTGGGGCGGGGATTGGGGGCTCTGGGCCAGGGTTGAGGGGCCAGCAGTTGGGCCGGGGTAAAGATTGGGGCCTGGGGCGGGTCCAGAGCGGGAATGGGGGCACGGCTCGGGGCCGGGGGCGGAGCGGGGTTGAGGAACGGGGTGGGGATTGGGGATCGGGGGCGGGGCCGGGGCCGGGAGCGGAGCGGGGTTGAGGGACGGGGTGGGGATTGGGGGCTGGGGGGGCGGGGCCGGGGGCGGGGCAACGGTAGGGAGGCGGGGCAGAGAGCTGGTCCCCGCCAGTGACAGTCTGGCTGTCCCGGCCAGATGACCCAGAGCCAGGAGGAGTTCAGCATCCACCTGTCACAGGCCCTCAGCTACCTGCACAGCTGCAGCCACCGCATGCGGACCTGGGCAGCGCTCTTCCTAGGTGCCCGGCGCCCGCGCTTGGGGACCGCAGGCCTGCCCCGCCTCCCTCCCACCCAGCACTGGCCACACACCTGCCCCTGGATGCCAGGGCCCACTAGCAGGAAAGGGGGTGGGGCCTTGGAAGGGCAGGAGTGGGTCTGAGCCCCCACCCCGCGGGAGACAGGGAGCCCGCCCACCTGGGAGCCCTTCCCCAGCCAGCATGCCTCCTCTGCCCGCACAGGTTACACCATCTGCTACCACTCCCGGGCCGTGTCCCAGCTGGTGAGCAACGCGGACCTGAAGCTGCTGCTGTGCAGTAAGCAGCCCCCTGCCGCCACCTGGGACGGGGCCTCGCCCACTGGGATGGGTCCCCCCTGGGACGGGGCCTTGCCCACTCCGCCCGAGGCTCCGGTGGGCGACCACGGGTCCAAGTGGGTGGTGTTGGGGACGGAAGCCCCGCAGGCCTGGAAGGTGGAGGAGGTGGGGCCTGGGCTCATCCTGCCACCCACACCCGCACCCCACCCGGGGAGCGGGCCCCTCCCCTGCACAGGGCGGGGTACCTCTGACCGGGCCCTCCTCTCCCGAGCTTTCGAAAATCTCCAAAGGGAGCGGGAGCCCGGCATCCTGGGATTCGCCATCAGCCAGTGCCACTTCCTCCGAGACTTAGCCAGAGGGCAGTGACCTCCGCCACCTCCCTCCCTCCCGCCGCAGCCCCCAGCCCGCCATCACAGAGTGGTAGCAGACATTTTTTCATTTGAAAGAAAGATCTAGATTCCACAAAGACGTGTCACGCCTGTCAGCTCCCTGCCCACCCTCCCTGGCCCCAGGGGACCCAAGCCAGCCCCAGAGATGCTGACAGGGCCAGGGGCCGGGGCCAGGGGCCGGGGCCAGGGGACAGGCCAGGCCGGGGTGTGGGCAGGCAGGCCAGGTCGTCCAGAGGCAAGCTCAAAGGACAGCTCCTCCCCACACCCCACACCCGGCCGAGGGGCCCTGGGCTCCGGCCGCACAGTCTGCAGAGGGGCTCCAGCTTGGACCCCGTAGTCACCAAGGTGGAGTGGGGAGGGCAGAGGGGGACATCCTGAGATGAGGGTGCCAGGCAGACTGGCCCCAGAGGCGGACCTGCCCGCTGGGGCCAGGCCCCCCGCTCAGAGGCTGAGTCCAGAGGGGGTCCCCTCCTGGCAGGGCCCTGACTCCCTGGAGACCCACCTGACCGGGGCCTGGGTTTCCCACTCCGCTCTCCACACCTTCCACCGGGAGCACCTCCCCCCCAGCCGCCTGGGCCCCCCCTATCTCATCCTCAGAGGCCCAGCCTGCCTGAACCCTGTCCCCCACCCTCCTCAGCTCCTGTGGCGGGGTGCCCCCACCATGTCCTAGGCCCGTGGTTGGCACACCTCGGCTCGCGAGCCACATGCGGCTCTTTGGCCCCTTGCGTGTGGCTCTTCCACAAAAGACCATGGCCTGGGCGAGTCTATGTTGAAGAAGTGGTGTTAGAAGACATTTAAGTTTAAAAAATGTGGCTCTCAAGAGAAATTTCAATCGTTGTCTTGTTGATATTTGGCTCTGCTGACTAATGAGTTTGCCAACCACTGGGCTAGACCAACCCCTTGCCTGCCACCCCCACCCGCACTCCCACCCCCACCCCACCCCACCGACAGGAGGCCCTGGGCAGGGGTGTGGCCACACGGGGCTGGCCCAGAGGAGGCCCCAGCTTGGACGGTGGGTTAAATACGGTGGCTTCCTCCCAGGACGAGTCTGTAACTATCCATCTGTGCTCCATCCCTCCTCTTCTCCCCTCACAGGAGCCTGGTCAGGAACATTCCGGGCCTGGGGCTCAGGTGGGGTGGGGGGGGTCCGGGGATGAGGGTAGTGTTACAGGTGCCTGGTCCCTGGGGCACCCAACCAGAACTAAGACCCTATTGTACACCAACTGTCACTGAAAAATAAAAATGACCTTCAACGGAAAAGCACAGCAGCCTTCCTGGATCCATGCTTTTATGGTGTCCTCAGACGGGTGTCCTCAGACAGGTGTCCTCAGACGGGTGTCCTCAGACAGGTGTCCTCAGACGGGTGTCCTCAGACAGGTGTCCTCAGACAGGGTGTCCTCAGACAGGTGTCCTCAGACAGGGTGTCCTCAGACAGGTGTCCTCAGAAGCGTTTGGGGACCGGAGGGAACCCTTCTGCCATCTCACCGTCCATCAGTCTCCGCATGGAGCCCGAGGAGGGCCGTGCAGCGGCTCTGACAGTTCACTGACCGCCTTGCCCCGCCCTCTCCGGCCCTGGTGTGGTTGCGGGGCACTCCTGCGGGGCCGAGGGGCTAGGGCGGAGGGTCCAGCCTGGCGGGTGTGGTCTGGGCGGGGGTGCCATCGTCATTGTCCCCCCAGAAAGCCAGGGTCCCTGGCAGGAGCTGGTGGGCCTGCCCCGGATGGGGTCCCAGGAGCCACTGGTGAATGGAGAAGCCCCTCGGGGAAACTGAGTCTGGCAGTGGGGAGGAGCCCGGTCCTGCCTAGCTGGGTGGCCGGGCTCTGCCCAGCCGGGCACGGGGAGCTGGCCCAGGCCGCACACCAGGGCTGGAGAGGCCAGGCCCGAGTCCCTGTGGGCCCTCCACCCAGGGCCCCAGCAGGTGCAGCCCCACGGCCCCCCTTCGAGGACAAGCAGAATGGGCCCATGTGGGGGGCACCTGCCCCCTGGGGGCCTCGCCACGTGCCTGCCTCCCAGGGGAAGAGGCGGGGACCTGGGAGCTGAGCATGGGTGCTGGGTGCAGGTGGGGCGGAGGGGGCCCAGGCCAGGCGGCCCCGAGGGGCTGCAGGGAGGTGGAGGCAGGTGGAGCTCCTACGCCAGCCAGCAGGTCCTAGACCTCTGGGGGTGTCTGAGGTGAGTGGCAGTCCCCGGGGAGCAGGGTCCCTGGGGCAGACCACCCCCAGCCCCCAGCCCAGCTCTCCCCTCATCCCCCCGCCGTGTCCGCGACCTCCAGGCCCCTCATCCCCAGCCAGGGAGGCCTGGTCCCAGTGTGCAAGACCCACAGACAGGAGTGCTGAGCAGCCCCTTGGCCAGGCCCAGCACGCTCAGACCCGCTCCCCCACGGGGCCCGTCACCCCCTGCCCTGGGGCCCCTCCGCCTGAGCCACCAGCCACCCTCACCCCCTGGTCCTCTAAGGCTAATGGTGGGCAGGGCAGACAGTCACCCACTGGACACCAGGCCTGGCCTCACCTTCTGAACTCCAGCCCCCAAAACATCGCCATGGCAACCAAGAGGCCCTAGCAGAAACCCAGCATGGGACCCAGCATGGCCACCAGAGGGAGCCCCAGTACAGCCTGGACACTGGCCTCCCTGGGGCACCCCACCACCTGGCAGCCCTGCCCCCCACTCTGCACACACACACACACACACACACACAGCACAGGGTCCTGTTTTATTGCCTTCAAGTGTCCAGAGCAGCTGACGGCCCTCAGACCCACGAATCCAGGGGCTGATAACAGCTCAGGACAAGGGGGTGCAGAGGGGTCAGCCCAGTGGTTAAAAGTACACCCGCCCCCACAGAAGGGGGGACAGGGAGGGGCGCAGGGACGGTGATGGCAGGAAGGCCAGGAACATGGCCCTGGACCAGGCCTCAGAGACAGACACGGGACACGGAGACAGAGACCGGCACAGAGGGACGCAGAGCAGGGAGGCAGGAGACGGGATGGATGGGACAGTGGCGGCCGCCGGTGGACACGGGAAGGCAGATGGAGACAGATGGCCGGTAGGCAGGCTCAGGCGGGCTGACCCGGGAGGCAGGCGGCCCAGGTGCCGGGAGAAAGGCCGGATGGAGGTGCGGGGAGGGGGGGAGCCGGAGCGGCCTGGGGTGGCCCACAGGAGGTCCAGGTGGCGGACCGTCTCAGCCCCACTGTGAGGGCGACGCCCTGGGGGTGGGGGACAGTCACCACGTGGGTCCCAGGACCAGGCTGGCCCTCCCGGGGGTGGGGCGTGGAGACTGAGGCCCAGAGGGGGGCAGGGCGGTGGGGCAGGGCAGTGGGCCCGGCTGGGCTACATGACGCAGCACTTGGTCCGGGGCGCGTGCGGCTCCCGGAACCGCAGCCTCTGCTTGGGCCGGTACTTCTCCAGGTAGGTGAGCTGCTTGCTGTTGATGGCTCCGCGCCGCTTCCTGGGGAGACGGACAGGGTGGGGTCAGGGGGACCTGCCTCGGCAGTGCCAGACCGGGAGTCCAGGCCACCACCCAGATCACCCTCCTAGGCACCTGCCATCCCTCCCCCCTCCCCCACTGCCTTCAACCCTGGCCCTCGCCTCCTCCCGGCGGCCTGGACCTCCCTACCTCCACGGTCCCCACACGCCCACGGCCCCCACGTCTACCCAGGCCATTGGCTCCTGAGAACAAAGCTCAAATCTGCTACAGGGTGGGAGGACCCGTTCCCACCACCCAGGACCTCCCCGGTGGCCGTGGACTGGCTCTGGCCAATGACATGTGAGTGGAAGAGACACACGTGTGCCCGGCGAGGCTCCACCATGCTTCTGCCTGTGACCCAGCGACTAGCAGCCAGACAGGTCTCATGAGCGCGGACACCGTGTGGTTCCCAGGGGCCGGGGGCTGGGGCTGGGGCTGCTCGTTACTGCAGCTCGGCCCAGCCTGTCCTGACTACAGGGGCTGAGAGGCCACAGCCCAGCCTCCCCTCCACCTCCCCTCCCCAGACTTCTGCCCCAAGGGGAGGGGAGAGGGGGGAGAAGGGAACCACAATATGAGGCTGCATGAAGCTGGGGCGCCCTTAAACCTGAACCCTGAGCTGACACCCCCCCCCCAGCAGCCGCACTCACTGCCGGATGAACTGGATGGCGTCCTCGTACTTCATCCCGCTCTCGATGAGCGCCAGCGCCACGAGGACCGGGGCCCTGGGGGCAGAACGGCCCGTCACCAGGCCTGCCCCTGCCCCAAGGCCACCGGCTGCAGAGCAGGCCCCCACTGCCCTCCGCGGATGGCTGCCCGCTCGCAGCTCAGGGCCACCACCTGGGCCCAAACCCTGCTTCCTCCCGGCCAGGCACCCTCTCCGTGCGGGGCCGAGGACAAGAGCTGGATCTCAGCGATCCGCCTCGCTCGGCCCGTCCGCCCTCTGCAAAGCGGGGCTGTCTCACGCGGACGCAGACTCTCTGTGTCTGGAGAGGGTGGGGCCGGCGGCTCAGGCGAAGCCGCCGCCACAGCAGGAGGGAGTGGGGTCAGACTTCAGGAGGGACTTCCCGCCTGCGAGCTGGAGGCCCAGCCTGGGGACCCTCTGAAGGGTCATCTGTGATGCGAGCGAGGCAGACCACGAGGTCCCTGTCCACGCGCCCCGCCCCAGCTCACCGTCCCAGGCCGGCCACGCAGTGCACGGCCACGCAGCTGCCAGGGTCCTCGCAGAACTTGGCCTTCAGCAGGCTCAGCCAGTCCTCCACCACCTTGCCAGGCGGGGGCGCCCCGTCGTCAAAGGGCCAGTCCTGCAGAGAGGGAGCCTGAGGACCCTGCGGGAGGGGGGGTCCCGGGCCTGTCTGTCCCCCGCCCCCGACCCGCCTGCCTGGCTGCCTGGTCTACCCCGAGTCCTGCTGCTGCGGGGAAAGGGGCCACGGGTCCCGGTGCCAGGAGGCCCTGCACGCCCGCCTCCATCCTGCCGGGCGCCCACACTGCACAGGGGGGTCCCGGGGCCGCACACTGGGAAGGCAGAGGCGGGCCTCAGCCCGGCCATGGGACCCTGAAGCTCCAGATCCTTCTGCCCCATCACCGAGCAGAGGTTCCCAGGTGACCACCGCCCAAGGCGGTCCTCCGTGGCCAGCACCCCCTGAGGGTCCCCAGGCACCGAGGGGCGGGGTGGGGCCTGCTGGACACCCTTTGTGCCTCCAGCCACGTCAGGCAGCCCTGGCCCAGCCTCCGCCCTCTGCGGGGATGGGTCCCCGGGGCCAGGGACCAAGGAAACAGCCCAAGCTCCCTCCCCAGGGCCTCCCAGTGGGGCTCCCGGCCCTGCCGGTGCGCCTGCCCCGCCTCCTGCTGCTCCCCGCTGCCCAGCAACAGGCCCGCACACAGCCCCGCACACACCCCGCACAAAGGCCCCGCACACAGGCCCCGCACACAGGCCCGCACACAGGCCCCGCACACAGCCCCGCACACAGGCCCGCACACAGGCCCACACAGGCCCCGCACACAGGCCCGCACACAGGCCCGCACACAGACCGCACACAGGCCCCGCACACAGGCCCGGCCCCGCACACAGGCCCACACACAGGCCCGCACACAGGCCCACACACAGGCCCGCACATAGGCCCCGCACACAGACCCCGCACACACGCCCCGCACACAGGCCCCGCACACAGGCCCCGCACACAGACCCCGCACACACGCCCCGCACACAGGCCCCGCACACAGGCCCCGCACACAGGCCCCGCACACAGACCCCGCACACACGCCCCGCACACAGGCCCCGCACACAGGCCCGCACACAGCCCCGCACACAGTCCCGCACACAGGCCCCGCACACAGGCCCCGCACACAGACCCCGCACACAGGCCCCGCACACAGGCCCGCACACAGGCCCCGCACACAGCCCCGCACACAGCCCCGCACACACCCCGCACAAAGGCCCCGCACACAGGCCCCGCACACAGCCCCCGCACACAGGCCCCGCACACAGGCCCCGCACACAGGCCCCGCACACAGGCCCGCACACAGGCCCCGCACACAGCCCCGCACACAGCCCCGCACACAGGCCCCGCACACAGGCCCGCACCCAGCCCCCGCACACAGGCCCCGCACACAGGCCCCGCACACAGGCCCGCACACAGGCCCGCACACAGGCGGCTGGGTGGGGCGGGAGGCAGAGGATGCAGAGGGGAGGTGACTTCTTTGAGGTCACACAGCCCGAGGCCTGGGCCTCCCTGAGACGTGTCCTAACACATGTGTGGCCCGGGCACAACCACACGGGGCGGCAGCGGCACGCAGGGAGACCGGGTGCCCGGCTCACAGCGCTGTCCGGCCCGACCAAGAGCCCCGCCCGGACAGGGAGCCCCGCCTCCCGGACAGGGAGCCCCGCCTCCCGGACAGGGCCCCTCCAGCACCACTGGGCGAGCTCACCACCACGGTGATGCCGTCCTTCTCCAGCAGGGCCTTGTCGTAGGTCACCTCGCACACGCGCACCACGGTGGTGGCCCCGTACTTCTTCAGGTCCTGGGGGGGGGGGGAGGGCGGGCAGGAGGAGGCAGGGCTGGGCGGGCTGCGGGCTCAGGGGTGGAACCCCCACCACCACCAGCACCACGAGAGGCCAGAGCCCGGGGGAGGGCCGTGCCTGCCCCCAGTCCCTCCTCACCCGGCTCAGCAAGACAGATAGGCCACGAGCACGCGAACCCCAGGGGTGGCCTTTGGGCTTCGTGGCTCCCGATGCCCCGGGCCACAGCGCCCTGGCCCCTGGCCGCCAGCAGGAGGCGCCCCGCCCGGGCTCCCAGAGCGCAGCCTCCCGCCTGTCGCTTCCTGTCGGGCGCAGGGCCCAGGAAGACCAGGGACGGGGCACCCCCAGCCACGTGTGGGCCCATGACCCCTCACTGGGCGGCCCTCCCAGCCGGGGGCACGGATGGCCCGTCAAGGGGCACATCCAGACCCCACACTGGGGCCGAGAGCCTTGGAGGGGCAGACTCTGGAGGCAGGGCACCGGGGCGGGCACGGCGGGCACAGTGGGCTGAGAGGGCGGCAGGAGGAGCTGGGTCTGCACCCGGCGGGGAAGCCCGGGAAAGGTCAGGGCAGTTCACACCCAGCCGGGATATTTATACCCAGGGAGGCATCCCCTCTGCCGGCCGCAGGGGCGGCTCCACCCCACCTGCTCCGGCAGCTATTTTGGGGATGGTGAGGCATCAGCTGCTGGACAGGCTCGTCATGCGACAGGGACACTGGGCACAGCGAGGGCAGGGCCCCACACGGCTGAGCAGTCAGAGCAGGAGGGTGCAGGCTCAGAGGCCATGGGCGCCTGGGTCCCTGTGCCTGCAGCAGAGGGTGCTGCCACCCAACAGGCCAAAGCCTGGACCCCTAGCCTCACACTGACCCTTGACCCTCATCACAGACTGACCCTTGACCCTGGCCTCACTCTGAGCCCTGACCCTGGTCACACTGACCCTGACCCTGGTCACACTGAGCCCTGACTCTGGTCACACTGAGCCATGACTCTGGTCACACGTGAGCGCTGACCCCGACCACAGGCTGAGGGCTGTGCCCAGTCTCCTCCTGGGTCCTATTACTACCAGGGCCTCCGCTGTGAGGGGGCAGCCCTCTGAGGGGCCCCCGGCCCACGTCCAGGGCTCCCACGGCCTCCCCACGGGATGCTCACGCTCCCTGCAGGCCCAGTCCCTGTGCAAGGAGGACCAGCGCCCGCTGCAGAGGGAAGAGGCAGCACAGCCGGGCCCTGGGAGCTCAGGGCTTCTCCAGGGCGGCCGTGAGGGACGGAGGCTCTGAGCCACATCTGCTGGGGCTCCAACCCCCGCGCCTGCCCGCCTGCGGAGTGGGCTGGGGCCCAGCCTCCCCCCCACACAGCAGCGCCAGGAGGCCCCCGCCCAGCGCCTCACCGAGGCCTCACCAGAGCCTGGGCGCCCGGGGGCCTGCCGGCCCTGACACCGGCCTCCACGTCACTCCACCGCTGCCTGACTCGAGGCTGTCAGGGCCGCGGCTCGTCTGGGGGCCTCCCTCCTCCTCCCAGCTCAGCCTCTACAGAAGCCAAAGGCCAGCCAAGCACACAGGCTGCATCCCCACTTCTGAGCCTGGTTCAGCAGCTGGAGTCCCCCTGCCCACACGCCGGCCCCAGGAGCCCCCACCCCGAGCTCCCGGGGAGCCCCCCTTTTGGGGATCCTGTTACCACTGGGCTGGCAGGGACACAGCGGTCCCCGGAGGCCGAGGACCGCGAGGGGCGGCGCTCACCTCGATGAAGGTGCTGAGGGTGGCGTTGGTGGGGTTGTGCGTGATGAGGAACCGCATGTTCCTGTAGCTCACCTCCACGGGGGCCGGCCGGTTCATGCGGGCCATGGCGGTGCGGGACCCGGCGGGAGGAGCCCCGCCCCTCGCCCCCGAGGACGGATCCCTGTGCTTCACAGAACCTGCCCCGCACCCCGCACAAATATTGTGCAGATACCTGGGAGGGGGCAGGACGCGGGGTACTTAGAATACAAAACGCAGCTCTTTAAAAACGGAAAAGCAGGCCCAGCCCCCGCCCTCCCGCCTCAGAGACGGGTCATTACAAAAGGGCAGAGAGAAATGTCAGCCGAAACTCAGCCAAGAAAACGGCAGAAAGCCCGAGTCAGTCTGGCTGCGGGGTCCGTGTCCGGCGCGGTGCCCGTGGCTGGGGACGTGGTCCCGGCATCCGTGGACGGCGGCCAGCCCCTTCTCTCAAAGGCGGGCCCGAGCCCCAGGGACCGGAGGAGGCCGGGCTGGAGCAGAACCAGCAGGCCCGCTTGGCGGGCGCAGGCGGCGGCTCGGAGCTCAGTCCTCCGTCACGCTACCCCATGGGGGCTCGGCGAGGCCTGGCAGGGCGCGGGCGGCTCGGCGGCCCCGGGCGGGCGGAGGCCATCGGTGGGCGAGGGCAACGGTGGGGGCCAGAGGCGCGGGGCCCCTCAGCAGCGGGCGCCGCGATGCTGGACCCGGCAGAGCTCAGAGCTGCCCCTCCCGGTCCTCTCCATGGAGCCCAGGCCGGTCAGCGGGCGATGTCTGCGGACAGAGGGAAGGAGGAATGAGACAGAGGCCACGGCCCCTGCCTCCTGAGGGGGTGTCAGCCGCTCCCCCGCCTCCCCCCATCCCGGCCCTGAGTGCAGCACAGAAAGGACAGCCCCTGCCAGGCTGAGCCAGGCCCTGAGGGGACAGGAAGCCCCTGGACAGAGCAGAGAGGGAGAGAGGGAGAGAGGGAGGGAGGGAGGGAGGGGGAAGAGGGGGGTCAGGGTCCCTCTCACACCCAGGACAGGCCCCTGTCCGCTGTGGCACTCCTGAGCCAGATGATTCTGGGGCGGCCGGTCCTCAGGGACAGGTGCTCAGCCGGAGGCACTGGGACCCCTTGAGGGAGGGGAAGGAGGCCCCACTCAGCACCAACCACCGCAAACGTCTCTGCCCAGCTGCTGTGCCCGCAGGGCTGGCGGGCACCGAGTAAACAAGCCGGCTCTGCCCTCCAGGAGCCCAGAGCGCCAGGGCAGCCCTCAGCAGCCAGCGGGTGCCCTCAGGCACATGCCCGGGTGGTGACAGCACAGGTGGCCAGGAGCGGGGTCACTGCCGGACCACAGGCGCCACCAGTCCCCGCACCCCGTCTCTCCCTCTCTGGGCCCCACCCACAGCATCAGCCCCACTCACACCCCACATGTGGGCCAAGGGCCATGGGCATGCCCCTGCCTCAGTTTCCCCATCTGCACAATGAGAGGCCAAACAGGACGCCCCTAAGGTCCCTGCGCCGTGACCCGGGCGCCATGCCCGCACTCCTAGCCGCTCCTCCAGCTCACTGGTCTCCATGCCCCAACTCACCACCTCTTACCTCTGCCCTCGCCCCTGCACCCCTTCTCCGGCTGCCCGCTAGGCGCAGGGAGGGCCCACAGCCTGAGACCCGGGATGTTCTGGGCCAGCTCTGCTGGGCTCCTGGGCTCAGAGCAGATGCTGCCCCGTGTGGGGACCCCAGGAGGGTTAAGCAGGGGTGTGGTGCCCCAGGAGGGGGAGGAAGGCAGAGAGGAACCCTGCCCTGGCTCGGCCGTCCCGCCTGCATCCCGCAGCCCCGGAGAGACAGCTGTGGACGCCAGAACGATCAGCGAACAAACACCTGTGCCTCCTGGGGCAGCGGAGGTCCCATGTGCATGCGTGTGTGTGCGTGTGCGTGTGTGTGTGCGCGTGCATGTGTGTTTACTAGCATGGAGAAGGGCCCAGGGAAGCCACCAGCCTCCAGGCCTTTCTCTGAGGGGCCGCCCACCACCTCCTGCCCGCATGGCTGGGCACCTGGGAGACCCTGTGGGTGGCAGCGGTAGGCCTGGCTCTGCTGCCCGGGACACAGGCAAGTCCTCAGGGCAGAGCCACCCACATTCCTGCCCACTTGAGCCTCAAGTTGCCACGTGTCAGTGGGGTCAGAGTTAGACTGGCCAGGGCCAGGGGGTCTGGGCAGAGGTTGGACCAAGGCCACCCCCCCATTTGTCTCTGAAGGTCGGGGCTCCCAGCCCCAGGTGGGAGCCAACAAAGACGCCCCAGGGCTCCGCAGGCCTGGGGCCACCCCAGGGAGGGCCCCCCTCCACACCACACCGCCCCCCTGAGGTCAGGGAGCAGGATCCCCAGCGCAGACCAAGCCCTCCAGCCACCACCCCCAGCCACCACCCCAGCCCCCGGAGCCTGAGCCCATCCCTCCCCGACACCCCCCCATGCCCTCCTGAGTCCCCCCCCCCCCCCCCCATCTAGAAGGACTGTCTCTGGAGACCTGTTGGGGCCCATCAGCGTCCCCCCTGCAGAGAGGAGCAGGCCGGGGGGCCGGGGACCAGAAGTTCCAGTTTCCTCAAGCTCAAGTCCAGGCGACAAGCTCAACTCCCAGCCGTTTCCGGAGGGGGGATGGGGGCCGGGCTCCGTCCCCCTGGTCTCAGCCGATGAGGAGGGCCAGCCCCTGGGGCCCAGAGCCCCTCGGACCCAGAGCCGGGGGACCAGGCACAGGCGCCCGGGAGGAGGCAGCGACGGGAGCCGGACCGGGGTAGCGCTGCCCGGGGCGGGGCGGGGAGGCCGGGTCCGGGCGGCCGCCCCCCGGGGCGGGGCTGGGGTCCTCCCGGCCCGCCCCCCGCCCGGGCCCCGCTCACCCAGCGCGCAGGCGTCCCGCCGCCTCCACCCGCGGCCGGGCGGCCGGACGGAGCGGCCGGCGGGCGCGGGGCAGGACGGGCGCCGCTCCGGACCCGCCGCGGCCGCTATTTAGGGCGCCGGCGTCACGTGGGCGGGGGCCTGACCGGCCGGCGACCTGCCGCGCCGCACCTGCCGCCTAAATATACCCGCGGCCGCAGACAAAGGCCGAGGCCGAGGAAGCGCGGGAGGAAGGGGAAGCGCAAGGGCAGAGGGAGGCGCTGGCCGGGGGCGGGGCGCCTGCCTCCCGCTCCGCCCGCCCCGCGACCCTGGGCTCCCAGAGCGGTCCACAGCCGGGCTGGGGAGCCCCGGGGCGGGGGACCCGGGGGGATCAGGGGGCCCTGGGGGGACCAGGGAGGCCTGGGGGGATCAGGGAGGGCCTGGGGGGATCAGGGGGGCAAGGGGAATCCGGGGTGCCTGGGGGGATCAGTGGGGCCTGGGGAGATCGGGGGGGGGGGGGGGGGGGGAGATTAGGGGGGCGGGGGAATCCGGGGGCCTGGGGGGACCAGGGGGACCAGGGGGGCCTGGGGAGATCAGGGGGGGCCTGGGGAGATCAGGGGGGGCCTGGGGGGATCAGGGGGGGGAGACGAGGGGGGCGGGGGGATGGGGGGGCCTGGGGGATCAGGGGGGCGGGGGAACCTGGAGGGCGAGGGGTGAAGCGTGGCGGGGAGCAGGCTCCTGGGGGCCCTTAGCACATACCAGCGTTTTCTTGTTTATTTGTTGTTGTTTTAAATATATTTTGATTGATGTCAGAAAAGAAGGGGGGGGGGGGCATGGATCAGCTGCCTCCCGCAGACCCCACACTAGGGATGGAGCCCGCACTCTGAGCGGGAATCCAGCCGTGACCTCCTGGTACCTAAGCTGATGCCCAACTACTGAGCCATGCCCGCCCAACTACTGAGTGCAGAGAGACTGCCCCTGGCCCCGGGTAACCAGGCTGACACCCCAGGAGAGGCTCTGCCTGCCTGCCCTGAGGCCCCCCTGTCAGGCTCCGGCCTCACGCTGAGGACCCTGCCGCCGCCTGAGCGCCTGCTGTGTGCTCCACGCCGCCAGCCCTCCCCGACCTCTTCGGGGAGCAGTGGAGAGGAGGCAGGGAGGTGCTGGGAGCCACGCACAGGCCCACAGGAAGGTGTGAGCCGGGTGGGGTCTCCACATCTGCTTGTCCTCCAGGGCTCAGTCCTCCCGGGAGCCCCGCCAGGATTTTCCCAGCAAAACCGTCCCCGGGGGTCCTGGCGTGGCTCCCACATGCAAGTGCTCCTGGGACAGGAGCCCCAAGAGCGAGCGCCCTGAGGTGATGGTCCGCACCCTACCTGCCCGGCCAGCCCAGAGGCCCTCAGAAATGGGGGGCCAGCCGAAACCGGTCTGGCTCAGTGGATAGAGCGTCGGTGTGCGGACTGAAAGGTCCCAGGTTCGATTCCGGTCAAGGGCATGTACATTGGTTGCAGGCACACCCCCAGTGTGGGGTGTTCAGGAGGCAGCTGGTCAATGTTTCTCTCTCATCGACGACGTTTCTAGCTCTCTATCCCTCTCCCTTTCTCTTTGTGGAAAATAATATATAATAAAATATATATTTTTTAAAAATCCACCCTTGCAGAAGTTTGGATTTAGGTGAGGGATGGTGGATACTTAAAAAAAAAAAAAAAAAAGAAAGAAAGAAAGAAAGAAAGAAAGAAAGAAAGAAAGGAAGGAAGGAAGGGGACCGGGAGGGAAGACCCCGGAACACGGGTCCCAGGAGGCCAGACCTGGCTGGGAAGCCTGCTCTGAGCCCAGCCCAGCGCCCAGACAGCCTGCCTGGCCCTGCAATCAGCAGCCAACTCCGCGGGGCCCCTGGCCAGCACCCCTCCAGTGCTCATCTTGGCCGGCCGTGGCCATGGCCATGGCCATGGCCTCTGGACGGCAGGGCCTCCGGGCAGATGAGACGGCTCCGCCCACCAGCCTCCTCCTCCCTCGTCCCAGTGACTGTCCCCTCGGGCTCAGGGATCCTGCACCCAGAACCCAGAACCCACCCTAATGCTCAAGCTGCAAACCTGGGCCCCACAGCCCTATCCCCCCTCTCAGGGGCACCCACCCGGGCAGCCTGGGGGGCACCTGCTCTCCTGGCACGGCCCCAAGCCCTTCAGAGAAATCTATTTTTATCGGGCAGGAGCCGTTCCTGGCACCCTCCCAGCACCAGCCCAGTCCGCACGCTGCTAGGGGCCTAAAGGGGAGACCTGGGCGGTCCGAGCCCTCCCTACCCCCCAGCCCCCAGGAAACCCGCCCAGAGCCCTCCCCCTGCTGCCCCCAGGGCCCAGCCCACCTCCCTGACCATGGCCGCTGCCTCCTTCCCCCGTGCCGTCCTGTCCCCTCTCCCTCCAGCCTCATGCCCTTCAGAGTGCAGAGTCCCAGCCCCTGGGAAGGCGGACCTAGAGGTTGTCAACCCCACCCCCCACCACGCAGAGCTGGCACCAGGAGGGCCCCACTTGTTGTGGACAAGTGACCCGGCGTCCTGGGCAGAGGTCCAGATCTGGGAGATGTCCAAGCCCGTCACGGGATCTCAGCCCCAAGGTCCAGAGGAGCCTCAGAGGTCACCTACGCCGTCTAATCCCCCATGCACCCCCCAGCTCGCTCGCCGCTCCTTGGCAGCGCCTCCTGCCTTCGGGCAGCTCCCCAAGTCATCAGCCCCTCCCTCCAGCGCCTCCCAGAGCTCCCTGCGGGAGAGGGACGAGAGGGACCGCAGGAGGGGGCTGCCCAGCAGTCCGCTCAGCAGGCAGGCGCTGCAGAGGCCCAGTGGGTGGATCAGGCAATCAGGAAAGGCTTCCTGGAGGAGGTGGCCAGGGGAGAGACAGGCTGCTCCTGAGACCCGGACTGGCACCATCGGGGCCTGCCTGCTCTGACCCAGGGCCAGCGCCGGCCCTCTTGGGCCAGTGGAGACACTCGGGAGGCGGCCCCCCTCGCGGTCCCGGCACTTCCTGGAGGCCGAGCTGTAGGAAGCTGGGGCCTGGCACCGTTCTACCCGCCAGGATCTCGAGGTGGAGAAGACGCTCCCCGAGCTTGCAGCCGACCCCCAGCCCCGCCCCGCGCCACGCGTGGGGCTTCCGTGGTGACCGAGGGCCGTGGTGCCGACCGGCCCACCACGTGCCTGCCCACCGCACCCACCCTCACCTCACGTGCGTCAGCCACCAGCACTGCTGGGCAGGAGCGGGGGCCCAGGCTCCCTGCGCCCACGGCCGGAACCTCGGCAGGAGCAGCGCTGGCCTCTGGCTTGGACACCGGGGCCCCGGGGGGGAGTGAGCCCGCTGACAGCTAGTGCCCATCTGAGCTGCGCTCACAGCCACCTGAGCGGCGTGGCCTGCTTTTAGGTGAAGGTTGTTGGGTCGAACGGATTAGAAGCTCCTTCATTTGGGGGGGGGGGGGGTGTCTGTGTCCCTGAGGGGGGACAGGTAACACGGCCCCACGGGGTGCTGAATGGGTCACAGGTTTGCACTGGGCAGGAGAGGGTGTGGCTGAATCCGTCTCAACTAGTGGCCAAGCCAACGTGGACCACGTGTGGCAGCAGCTCCTGCCCCCAGCACCGCGGAATACGCAGGAAACGGGGTGACCTGGGCCAGCCCCCCGCAGACCACTATCCTGGAGCCCTCATTCACAAGCCCTGACTCCACTCCCGAAGATAGCTGTGACCCGCTGACTCTTCACCTGACCGCCCGCATTCAGCAAGAAGGATGCGGGCCCCAGGGCCGAAAGCCAGGCCGGTCCCCACTGCCCTGTGACCCCCTCCTGTCCCACAAGGCCGGACCCTGTGGGCCCACCAGGCTCCCCGCCCCCCGCACGCACAGCAGGAAGGCCTGGGTCCGGCCCTGCTGCTCTCGAGGTCTGCCCCGGGGTGGCGACTCCCAGGCCTCTGGCCAACCCCCTTCCACACCCCGGCCCCCCACCCAGGGCCCCTGAGCCCGCCGGAAGCCTCGGCCACTCACCCGAGTCCCGGTCCTGGAGTCCCTCGGTGCCGCGCCCCCAGCCTGGCTTTATCCCTGCCGACTGCCCGCCTCCCGCCCCGACCCCCGCCCGCCCCGACCGGCGGGAGGCTGGGGCGCTGGCAGGGGCAGCCGGGAGGTTCCCGCGGCCCAGCCTGTGGCTCCCGCCCCCGAGCGCGGCCATCAGCTGGGCTGGGGGGGCTGGGACACAGGTCTGAGGTTGCAGGGAGCACCCTGGTCCCAGGAGGCGGGAGGAGAGCCCCGCCCCCTCGGGGCCGGCTCCGGGGCCCTCTGGGGGCAGGGCAGTCCCCAGGGCCCTGTAACTGCAGGAGCCAGAGCTGGAGGGGCAGGAGGGCAGGAGGTGCCGGCACCGAGCCAGGACGGGGGGAGCCCGGGCACCAAGGGATTGTCCAGGCTTGCAGCTGGAGGGAGGAGGGAGAGGGGAGGGGGAGGCGGGGAGTGGGCAGCCTAAGCCCTCCCAGGGCTCTGTCTGCTGGGGGCTGGGAGGGGGTCCTGGTCCCCTCCTTGCTCACACCAGCACACCCACGGCCCACCCAGAAGCGGCCTCCCTCAGCCTAAGCCCCCGCCCCGCCCGCCCCGCCTGCCCCGCCTGCCCCGGCCGAAGGGTCTCTGGGTCCAGGTAGCAGCCCCGTTTCCCAAGCGCCTTCGGCCCATCCTGTAGCGGCCACTTCCTCCGGAGGAAGGAGGGTGAGGTCAGCGGGGGACTCGTCCTCCCGCCAGGCCGGGCCGGCTCTGAGGAAGTGGGAACCCTCTGTGGGCGGCGCTGTTCCCGCCCCGGCCGGGGTCAGCGCCCCTCCCCCCAGGATGCCGCGGTCACCGGGACAGCAGGGAGGGGTGCGGGGATCCCAGGCCAGTCAGCCCCTGAAGTGACACTGGGGGAGCAGAGGGCGGCCACCAAGAAGTCCATGCTTGCTCTGCCCCCAGGGAGCGAAGGGGGCAATAGCAGGAGGAGGGGCACCCTCGTGCACCCGGCCTCCCACCCGTCGGAGCCCCTGAGGGCAGGGCACGTCCAGCCCCCGGGGGCCTCCCCAGGTGGGGACAAACCCTGAGGTCACCGTCCGCAGCGGGCAGGACAGCCATGACAGCGGCCGCGTCCCCACGTGCCCCAGAGCCCACGTCGACCGGTCGGCATGCGTGCACGGAGACGCACCCCACGCCCTGGGTCCGTGCCCTCCTGCACCCAGGAGCCACCACCAGGCCGGACGTCGGACTGGACAGGAGGGGGTCTGGCCGAATGCTGCGGGCCCCATCCAGTCTCCCTCCCTAGCCCCCCCCCCCCCCGTTCGCCTCTGAGACGGGTGCCCACCTTCCTGAGGCAGGGCCCTGCGGGTGCCCAGAGGGTGAACCGTCTGGCAGAGCCTCCCACGGCCCCTGGCCCAGCCCAGCCCGGGGTGGCTGCACGGGTCCCAAAGCCTCACCTTCATTCCCCGGGGTCCGAGTCTCACCCACAACCCCGTCTGCACTCGCACACCCCGGCTGACCCCAGGCTGACCCTGGGCTGGCCCCTGTGCCCACCTCCCAGCTCTCCTCCTGGGCCTCCGCGGCTGGCACCGGCTCCTGGCACCCACACCCCTTCTCCAAGGCCCCGAGGCCGTGCCCGGAGCGGGCGTGGCGTGCCAGCGGAGGGATGTGGAGTTTCGGGACACGCTTGGAACTCCTGGCTCCTCAGAGGCCTCTCCCAGGGCCCCGCCCCCTCAGCCGTCCAAGAATGAGGAGGCCCCAGAGGCCCCCCTCCCGACTCCCGAAAGCAAGCTCAGGGCCTCTGGCTCACCAGGCATCGCCCACCCTTCCCGTGAGGCTCAGACGGGACCCTCCTCAGGCACAGGGGCCCCAGGGCTCACACCGGGCCCTGGGCTGGGCTTCAGCGCCCTGGGCTGGTGTCGGACCCCAGAGGGTCCCTGTGGCCGGGCAGTCCCTCTCGCTGGCCGGGCGGAGGCTGCCCACCCAGTCCTTGCCCACAAGGCGAGAAACAGAAACTGCACCCACAGGTGCCAGCCCTCGGGTGCCTACGAGGGTGCATGGTCTGGAGGACGGGGGTTGGGCACACTCTCGAGGGGTGGTCCCCGTGAAGCCTGCTCTGCAGCGAGGCCTGGGAACTCACTGGACTCCATGCTCCCACCTGCACGGACCCCAGCCCCTTTACCGAGGGCAGTGGCGGCTCCTGGGGACCCTGGGCGGCGCGGGGACAGGCCCGAGCGGGGAAGGCTGTCCGCTTGCAGCCAGCACGCAGGCCTGGCAGCCCCTCCTGCCACCCCACCTGGGCAGCACCCCAGACAGGCAGCGATCCCCATGCCCACCCAGCCACTGTGCCCACTCGGGAGAGGAGCAAGCTGGCCGGTCCTCGGACTCGCTGCCCTGTCAGCAGGGCGCCCGGGGCCTGGTGGGCCCCCGTGGCTGGAGAGTCAGGAGCATGGGCGGCCCACGGCTCTGAGTCCACGCTCAACCCCCGCCCGGCCCACCCGGCCTCACACACCCCACAAATGTCCCTTCCCTACCCCGTGTCCTGTCCTGTGAAGTGGGGCGCGAGGACCCCACATCTACCCCCAACACAGTCCTGGGAGGCACAGTTTTTGAGGCCGGGCTATGGGGTCCTGACTTGCCTCAGGCCACACAGCTGGGGGCGGGGCCAGAACCGAGGCCGCCCAGGATGGCACTTTCTCTGTGTTTTGCTTCTTCAGACACTGAGCCCAGGAAGGCTCAGGAACCACCCCCCCCCCCCCCCAACCCGCTCTATTCCCTGAAATCCCGCCCCTGCCCGCCTGGAGCACTGGGAGGCGGAACGGGGGCAGTGGGGGCAGACAGAGGAAGGGCGAACGTGGCGGGCCGGGCCGCTGGCCACGGGCCAGGTGGACGCACGTCAGAGGGGCTGCAGGAGCCGCGGGAAAGAGCCCTGACCTGGCCGCGGAGGCCACGTCCAAAATAGCCGCCCGCGCCCTGCGGGCCCGCCAGCGAGCGCTCCGCCAGGCTGCCCGCGGGCGGGAGGGCACGGCTATTTCTGGGCTGGCCTGGCAGCGAGATGCAGACCCCCCCTGCCCCGTGCCCCCAAAGAGCCGGTGCAAAGGAGGCAGCTGAGGCCCAGAGAGGCGGGTGCTGTCCCCGGAGACCCAGGACCTGCTGGGGACCCTCCTGCTGCCCACTGCTCTCTGACCCCCTCCTCTGAGGAAGGGGCCGGGACAGGTGGGGGACTCACTATGGGGGTGGCCAAGCTGTGCCCACAGCACCCCTCTGACCCCGCGGCGACTCCGGGAGCCCCTTAGGGGCAAGGACCTCACCCCGCCACCCGGAGGGAGGAACCAGGGACAGATCCCCGCAAAGAGGGAACGGGCCACACATACGAGGCGAGGCCAGGCCCTGAGCCCCCACCTCATCCCCGGCAGCACTCACCTGCGAGGAGGCGCCTGCTGGGCAGGAGGTGCCCCTGCCGCACCCCGCCAGCCGCGCCCTCTGCCCGCTAAGAAGGTCCCGCGCGGGTGGGAGCAGGGCAGGGTGGTAATCCTATTTGCAGGCTTTAGCCCAGAGCCTGCTCCGGCCGCACTGCGGGCCGGGAGGGCTCCTCACGCCTGCAGACGGAGCTACAATTCCCAGCACGTGACGCGCGCCATTCCAACCAGCGCAGAGTGTGCGCCTCGTGTGTGTTCAGTGTACGCGGGGCTTTGTCAGTGGCACCGCCATCTAATTCCAGAACATCCCAACACCCTGAGAAGGAGACCCCGTACCCGTCAGCACTGAGCTCCCACCCCCTCCTCTAACCCGTCCCCCACGCAGCCACTTCCCGCCCCTGAGAACCCACTCTCCTGGACACTTCACATCCGTGTACCACACGCCACGTGGCCTCTCCTGGCTGCTCCCGCCACGCAGCACCACACCTGCCGGCCGGCCGCTGTGGCTGCGTAGTGCTCCCGGTGTGGAGGGGCCCCCTCAGCTGCCGGTCACCTGGGGACGGAGGGCATCACGTTTGCGGCCAAAGAACTCCCCCACCGGCCGGCCTGGCTCAGTGCTTGAGCGTTGACCTATGAACCAGGAGGTCGCGGTCAGGTCACGGTCAGGGCACACGCCGGGTTTTGGGCTGGATCCCCAGTGCAGGGCGTGCAGGAGACAGCTGACCCATGATTCTCTCTCATCATTGATTCTCTCTCTCTCCTCCCTTCCTCTCTGAAATCAATAAAAATGTGTTTAAAAAAACAAATGCCTCTCCCGCTCTTGCCTGTCCTGGTCTACCCGGTACCTCCTCACCGGGCAGCGGGGTGGCCGGCTCCGCTCAGGCCTGCGGCGCCCCGCTCCGCTCGGGAGGTGGCCAGTCCCTGCAAATGGGGCCCCCACGCCCCAAGGGCAGCTGCGAGGTGGGGTCGTGACTGACACTGTCTCTGCCTGGGTCCCGGCCACGCCCGCGGTCGCCTGTCCTCGGCCCCGCTCTCCCGGACATGCACCGGCGCCCAGGCCGGCCGAGGGCCACGCCTCCCGCGGCAGCTCTGGGAGCCAGCGCTGCCCCACGCCCTGGTTCTCACGCTCACTTCCTCCTGGGGGTGGGGAGCTGGCCCCGGCCCGGCCCGAAACAGCCCTCAGGGCAGGCTCTGCCCATCAGGCCCTCGAGCGGAGGCTTCCGAGGAAGGGGGGGGGAGGAGGAAGGAGGGAGGGGGAGGGGGAGGCGGCAGGGGCTGGTCCTTGGCCCCCGAGCCAGCGGGCAGGGCTGTCTGGCCCCCAAGCCCACCCGGTCGGCCTGAAGGACAGAGGCCTGGGCAGGCGTGAGGCAGCCAAGGACGCAGGACACAGGGCCCCACGGGGTCAATGTCCTTCCTAGGCCGCAGGCCCAGCTGGCAGTGTCTGTGGGAACCGTCCCCAGGCCCAGCGGCCACACTCAGGGCGGTGAGTGGGCATCGGGCAGCGGGGCACCTCCGAGGGCGGGAGCCCGGGCCCTGACCGGCAGGGCGATGGGGGAGGGGCGTGAGGCAGGGGCTGGGGGAATGAACCCACCCATGTGCAGACACACACACACACACACACACACACACACCACTCCCTAAGGCCACTCACTGCCCGGGGCTCAGAGCCTGTGACTCGGTGGCCAGGCCCCCGCTGGACCTCGCCTGGGCTCATGTGCGGACGGGGTAGCTGACGGGTGGACAGGCAGGTGGACACACTGTCTGGGCAGGCCACCTGTGCTCCAGCCACGCGGCCGGAGCGCCCAGCTCTGCCCACTGTCCTCATTCCCGGCCCCATCACTCCGCCCAGGGACCCCCGCTGCTGGCTGTCCTCTGTCCTCACAGGCCTGAGGCCCCTGGGGACAGCCCTTCCGGTCACTTCCTGCCAGGAGGCGGGGGAGGGGGGAGAAGGCCTCCAGATGGCTTCCCGCCCCGCCCTGCGGCCGCGTGGGAACAGCCCCACCCACAGCGGGGGGGGGGGGGGGGCCTGGGGAGTGGAGGGGGAGGGGGGAGGCTGCAGCCCCCATCCATCCGCAGAGCCCCTCCCACGCGTCTGGCCTCCTAACATCCCCAGAACAGGGCTCACACCCTCACTGACTGAGGGGTAAATGGAGGCACAGTCCCCACCAGGCTCTCCTATCTGCTCACCAGACGCCCCTGTCACCTCCAGCCTGCCTGTCCCCACTGCAGGGGCAGCTCCTCTCGCCCATTTCTCGGGGAGTTACACTGAGGCCAGCGGGCAGAGGGTCCGGGGGAAGCGCAGTGGCTGTGCCGGGAGGTGCCGGCTGCCCAGCACGCACACCGGAGGCCCCTCTGTCTGGGAGGCACTGCCGCCCGGCCTTCGCCCAGCCCCCCCTTCCTGCCCCCCAGGGGCCTCCCGCACACCCAGCCCCCCCAAGAGCCACAGGAGCCAGGGCAGGCAGTAATGGCACCCCACCCCCGCCTGGAGCAGATGGGGAGGCACGCAGGGCCTGCGGGTCAACCCTCCCCCGGCGGCCCGAGGCTCTGCCGGGGGACCGGCCGGCGTGGGCAGCCAGACGCACACTTTCCGCTGCCCGCCTGCTCCTAGAGGCCACCTCCAGGGCCCTCCAGGCCAGGCCGGGCCCCGGGTGGGTCGGGAGGAGGTGCACGGGCACGTCCGGGACTCTCACGGGAGATGCACGGGCGTCTGTGCCCGCTCACGGACACGCCCAGAGCCGGGTGCACAGAGTGAGAATTCCCGAGGCGTCATGGGCTCTGGAATGAGAACCCCACACCACTGATCCATCGCCCGGCCTCCCCGACCTGAGGGCCTGGCCTGTCACCGCGCAACTTGGCAGAGAGGGAAACCGAGCACCCGGGGCCCAGGCTGTGGACGCAGGAGCGGAGGAAGCAGGCCTGGGGCTCAGGTGGCCGCGCTGAACCTCCAAGGCTCAGGTGGCCGCACTGAACCCAGAGAGGCCGGGCAGACCGGGGCCATGCTCGGTGCTCCCTTGGGCCTGTGGGGGCTCAGTGGTCATTGTGGAGGGACCTCGGGCACCCCCGGGCACCCCCTGAGCTCCATCCGGCAATTTCCAGCAGATGGGCCGGGCGGCGAGAGCAGGGAAGCCCAGAGGCCACGCAGCTCCCGCGGGAGGTGAAGGGGGAGTGTGTGCTTTGGCAGAGCCGGCGGGGGGGGGGGGGGGGGGGGGGGGAGCGAGGAGGGGCTGGGGCCCAGCACCAGGCGGGCGGAGAGGCGGGCGGGTGAAGCCCACTGTGGTTCCCCGGGGTGCCGGGGTGCTGGTGGGGCCACGGGGAGCCCCCTGCACCCTCCGTGCCTTTCCAGGAAGCCGAGTCCCAGGAGGGCCCGGGGCCAGGAGATGCAGGTCCCATGGGAAGTGGACGGGGCAGGACCGCCCGCCCTCCCACCCGCCCACCTCCTGCGGGGTCCCTGCTGGCCGGGGCGTGGGAACAGCTCCTGCAGCTCCCAGACGGGGTGGGGGCGGGGGCGGGGGGGCTGGCGAGCAGGTCCAGGCCCCCCCTTCTGCAGAGGGAGGGGAGCGCCTGCCCAGGGAGTGTGGCCGGAGCCCCATGGACAGGGCCTACAGCTGTTCCCGATATCAGCCCTCATCAGGCACCCAAGACCCTCCCCCTGCTTCCTCCTGGTGCCCTGCTTCTAGGGCCACTCCCCCGGGAAGTGGGGCCCCTCAGGCACTGCTCCATCCCACCGCCCTGCTCTAGAACATGCTGCAGCTCCTGCCACCAAGTCCCCCCGCATCTGAGGCCTGGAGTGGAGCCACGGCATACTGCAGTCTGGGGCTCAGACCTCCCACAGCCCACCAGCAGCGGTGCTCCCTGCGGGACCCCGAATCCCCGGGGGACCTGTGCACCCCACAAAGAGCATGTGGGGGTGCTGGCAGTGGACGGCCCTCGGTTGGATCTGGCCCCTGGCTTGCTGGAGCAGAACAGAGACCACCCCCAGGCCTCCCAGCCGGAGAGTCGGAACCAGAACCCACCCTCCGGGCCGGCCCCCCCCCCCACTTCTCAGGCTGCTGGCAGCTCCTGGGAACAGGGCATGAGGGTGCCCCCTGCTGGCCACAGCCCTGTCGCCCCTTCCCACTCGGCCCCATGGACCTTCCAGGGTCCTGTCTCTCCAGCTCGGCCCTCCCAGCGGACTCAGCCAGGCTCAGTCTGGACCCTGCGGGGCAGGCCAGGGGCCAGAGCAGCAGGCTCAGGTCCGAATGGCGGCTCTTCTCCTCGCTCCCAGCCCAGGTGAGGACAGCAGAGGGGGGTCTGTCACCCTCACACTCCTGACATCAGTCGGGGGGACCGAGGCCGTCCCCAGTGCATCCCTGGCCTCAGGCTACCCCCCCTGCAGGGAGGCCCAGTACCCCCATTCTGCAGATTAGGAAAGTGAGGCGCAGTCCAGGCAGAGCTGGGATTTGAACCCAGGGCTGGGAGACCAGAGCCACACCGCTGCTGAGAGGACAGGCAGGGAGCTGAGGGGAGTCCCGGCCTCCGAGAAGGTGGGCGGAGGGAAGGCTGAGCAGAGAGGTGGAGTCAGAGCACAGGCCTGAGTCCCAGTTGCCCAGTCCTCCCGCCCACCTGCCCCCTCCCCACCCACCTGCCCCGCACTGCCCCCTCCCAGAAGCAGGGCTGGGAGCAGGGCCGGCTGGGCGGGCTGGGGGGAGGAGGGGGGCGGTAGGGGAGGAGGACCCCGCAGGGGGTACGTGGGCACAGGATTAGCAGACTAGCTCCAGGACACGGACGGGGAGCTAACTGGATTCCCAGAAGCACCTGCAGCCCAGCAGCCAGGCCCGGAGGGCGGGGCCTCAGAGGAGGGCCCTGGCCGGGCCAGAACCAGCCGTGGGCAGCACCTTAACTCTTCATGCCTCAGTTTCCCCATCTGTGCAGCGGGGCCTAAGGTTGAGGAGTCCATCCAGAGCAGGAGTGGCCTCCGGGGCTGGAGCCTGGGGGCCTCCACCCTGCCTACCCGCACCCCAGCGGCAGCAGCAGGGCCCGCTCTGAGCAGGCCCGGACCCTCCGCACCCCAACAGTGCTGCCCAGGCACACGGGGCCGAAGGTGGTCGCTCCTGGCCAGCCCTCACCGGGGTGTGCACCCAGCCTCTGTCCACAGGCGTGTCCCCTCCAGCCCTGCACCCGGAGCACCTCGCACCCAGCCACCCCCCTCCAGCCCTGCTCGCTGTGTCCTCCCCCGGGGCCCGCAGTGGAGCCTGAGGCCCCAGCCCACCGTCCAGGCCCCACGGTAGGACCCGGGACATCCACCACCCACTCCTGACCCAGCAGAGATGGAAGGCTTGGGGGCCAGCGTGCTGCGTGGGCGCCCCCTGGTGGTGAGGAAGGGCCTCTCCAGGCCCCAGGACTTTCCTCCTCTCCCCTCTCCCCCTCCTTCCTGTCCTCCCTCCTCTCCCCTCCCCCTCCCCTCCCCCTCCCCTCTTTCCCCTCTCCTCCCCTCCCCGCCCCTCTTGTCTCCCAGTCCAGGGCCTCCCTGGGGCCTGTGGGGACAGCCTGGGGACGCAGTGCGGGCTCTAGGGCGGCTTTCCCGGCGTGGGCGTGGCGCCGCCCTCAGCACCTGGGTCTCACCAGGGTCTAGAAGTTTCCCCAGAGAATGAGGGGCAGGGATGACGCCTGCCGGGGCTCAGGGAGGGTAGGCAGGATCCAGTGAGGTGCCCTCCCCCACCCAGAGCCCCAAACCTGTGTGGGTGAGGTGGGCAAGCTGGGGGGCAGGTGGCAGGCAGCCCTCCCTCCTCCCGTCCTGACCACTGGGGTCCCCCACCTTGGCCACCTGCCGCCTCTAGTGGGGCCTCCCCTGCACCCTGGGGCCTCTGCACTGGGGCCTCTCCTGGGGCCTCTGCACTGGGGCCTCTCCTGGGGCCTCTGCACTGGGGCCTCTTCTGGGGCCTCTCACTGGGGCCTCTCCTGGGGCCTCTGCACTGGGGCCTCTCACTGGGGCCTCTCACTGGGGCCTCTGCACTGGGGCCTCCCCTGCACGCTGGGGCCTCTCACTGGGGCCTCTCACTGGGGCCTCTCACTGGGGCCTCTCACTGGGGCCTCTGCACTGGGGCCTCCCCTGCACGCTGGGGCCTCTCACTGGGGCCTCTGCACTGGGGCCTCTCACTGGGGCCTCTCACTGGGGCCTCTCACTGGGGCCCCTCACTGGGGCCTCTGCACTGGGGCCTCTCACTGGGGCGAGCTTGCTGAGAGGTGCTGGCCGCCTGCAGGGCCCCCATAACTGCCAGCCCACAGGTGGGCTTCGGGCAGCCGGGCCTGACCCTCAGAGGCCTCTCCTGGGGTGACAGTCTCTGTGGGGGGCAGTGCCAGGGGCAGGACTAGCACCAGGATCCCTGTGGGCACCTGGAGATGCTGACCAGAGCGCTGGCACCTGCGTGTGGTGGCCAGCAGGGGGCAGCCCAGCACGCTTGGGGCTGGGACCCGGCACTTGTCTCTCCCCCTCTGGCCGCTCCTCCCTCCCACGGGCTGTGCTCTTCCAGGGGCGCCAGTGTGACCTCCAGCCGGTCCCAGAGCGGCCTGGAGCACCTGCTGCCACTCAGACCTGTACGGCCGGCCGCGTGGGGGCAGAGCTGGAGGAGGGTGCCCCATGGGGGGCAGAGAGGGAGGAGGAGGCCCCGTGGGGGCAGAGCGGGAGGAGGAGGCCCCATGGGGGGCAGAGAGGGAGGAGGAGGCCCTGTGAGGGCAGAGAGGGAGGAGGGTGCAGGGAGGCCCGAGCAGGTGCGGGGCGGCCTCTGGTCCCTCCACACAGCACACTGGCCCTGCCCAGGCCGAGGCTGCTAACGTCCGGGAAGCGGGCACACGGAACAGGGACCCGACAGAACCGCCCGCACAGGAAGGCCCTGAGGGTGACCCCAGGTGTGTGCCCTCGAGGGCTCCGAGCAGGGGCTCCCCACCTGCCCCCAGGGTGTCTGCTGGGTCTGAGAGAAGCACGAGGTGGAGAGAAGCCAGGGGCCGAGGACCGGAAGAGGGCCGGGCGCCCCTGTGCGGGTCGCTGTGAGAGGACGCAGACCCCGTGGCGTCCTGCAGAGTGTCAGAGCAGCGGATCCGCAGCGGGGAGCAGGGACTGGAGGGGAGGGGGGCGTGGGGCGGCTGCTCAGTGGGTTGGGGTGATGGAATGGTCTGGAAGGAGGGGTGCTGGCCACCCCTCAGGTCTGTCCCTGGCCTGCTGGGGAGCCACCTGTGAAATGGGGCAGTGGCTGGGCTGCGGACATGTGGAAGGGTCCCCCCCAAACCCCCTCAGTCCCCGCAGTCCCCCCGCCAGCTCCAGCCAGGATGCGCCGGCCTCCCTCCCACACCTGGAGTGACAGCCCGGTAAACAGCGGCGGCGGCAGGAGGGGAAGTGTCAGCGGGCCCTAAACAACAGCCTGGAGACGAGGAGCAGGCCCGGGCGGCAGGGAGCTGGGGGGAGCTGGGGGTGGGGGGCAGCTCGGGCTGCAAGGATGAGCGATGGAAACAGGATTTGGTTTACAGAGGGGAAAATAATTATCCACAGGCCTCGGACAGAGTCCATTTGTTCTTGAACAGAGAAGGGTGGGAGGAGGGACAGATGGATGGGCGGAGATGAATGGAGGGATGGAGGGATGGATGGAGAAGTGGAGAGGTGGAGAGATGAAGAGATGAATGGAGGGATGGAGGGATGGATGGAGAAGTGGAGAGGTGGAGAGATGAAGAGATGAATGGAGGGATGGAGGGAGGGATGGAGAAGTGGAGAGGTGGAGAGATGAAGAGATGAATGGAGGGATGGAGGGATGGATGGAGAAGTGGAGAGGTGGAGAGATGAAGAGATGGATGGAGGGATGGAGGGATGGATGGAGAAGTGGAGAGGTGGAGAGATGAAGAGATGGATGGAGGGATGGAGGGATGGATGGAGAAGTGGAGAGGTGGAGAGATGAAGAGATGGATGGAGGGATGGAGGGAGGGATGGAGAAGTGGAGAGGTGGAGAGATGAAGAGATGAATGGAGGGATGGAGGGATGGATGGAGAAGTGGAGAGGTGGAGAGATGAAGAGATGGATGGAGGGATGGAGGGAGGGATGCTGGCACCTGAGACTAACTTGGGCCAGTGACCAGGTGTTAGCCAGGGTCCAGGCGGGACACCGGAGGTAAGCGGCTGGTGACCCAGTGTCCGCTCCAACCAGCATCCCTGAGTGCGGGCGGGGGCCAGGTCGCGGGCGGCAGCCAGGTCGCGGGTGGGGGCCAAGTCGGAGGCAGCCGGGGCCTCTGGGTGATGGATGCCCGCGATGATCCTGGTGCCCCCGGCCCCTGGGACCCGCACGGCCTGAGTGGCCCCGAAACACACGGTGTCCCCTTTACTCCTCACTGCAGGGCCATCCTCATCCTGCCGATGGGGAAACCGAGGCAGGGGGAGCCAAGGGACTTTCTCAGGTGGGAGGCGGCGGGACCAGGATGAGAACCCAAATCTGTCCCTCCCCATATGCCCCATCACTCACTGCGGCTCCGTCCGACTCCCCAGCTTCCCGGGAGCCAGGCGGGGGTCAGAGATGGGCCCTGAAGGGGACCGGAGCCAGCCTGTCCTGGCTTTTACCCTCCGCCCCCCTGTGAGCCCGCAGGCCCTGCCCCTGCAGAGAGGGGCCTGAGGCTCCGGCGGACAGTGTCACACACACAGCCAGAGCCGGGCCGGCCTCCCGCGGGAAGACAGGGTTCTCAGCGCTCCTCCTGCGGAGAATGGTTTCATTCAGGTTGTTTGCTTGTTTGTTTATTGTTCTCAGGGAGGAAGGGAGAACATGGATCGGCTGTCTCCTGCACGCCCCCCACGGGGACTGAGCCTGCGACCTGGGCCTGTGCCCTGGCCGGGAATCGAACCCGGGACCCTTTGGTCCACACGCCAACGCGCTGCCCACTGAGCCGCACCGGTGAGGCCAGGTGTCCTTTGAGCTGGCGCTGCAGGGCAGGTCCAGGTGCAGGCGCAGGGGTGCGGCCGGCTCCTTGGGCAGCGAGCGGAACAGCGCATGGCTGTTGGCTATCATGGCTGTGCTGCCCGCCTCCGAGGCCTGCTCCCCAGCGGCTCCTGCCCCGTGTCGGCGAAGACCCCGCAGGTCATGAGCTGCCCCCGAATCGCCGCACCCACCGCGCTGCCCCATGGCGACCTCCGGTGGGTGGGCTGAGGGCTGGTGTCCAACGGGCCTCCCCACTCTCCGTCTCAGCGATGGGTGGGTGTGGGGCGCGGCCACAGCGTGTGGGCAGGCTCAGGCCTCGGACTGAGGAGGGCACAGTCCGCTCTGGCAAAGCCACATGCAAGGCCCAGCGTGGAGGGCAGGGCCTCCCGGCACCGCGACAGCCAGCGGCTGTGGCTGTGAGCTGACCCTGTGGTCGAACACGTGGCCCCACGTGCTGAGTGATAGAGGCCGCAGGGAAACCAAGCTGGACCAGGTGCATGCAGTTGAGTGGGATCGAAACCCAGGAGAATGTTATAAACATCCTGGCCCGCCCTCACTCTGCCCCGTGGCATCGGCCATTAAAGACACGGCGGGTGGTCCGTGTGCTCTCTCCCCATCGGAGAGGCAGCGTCCCACACAGACCCAGCGTTCATTCTCCCGTCTGTCTTTTCTCCATCCTTCCCCGCCCCTCAGGCTCACCGGACCTGGCTGAGCCGGCGGCACACGGCGCCCACCGTGGGGCTGAGTGTGCCAGGGCCGTGCCGGCTCCCCCGGGCGGGGGCGGTGGAGGCCTGAGGGGTCCCCCTGCACCGTGAGCTCCACCCCTGGCGCTCCGTTCCCGGGCCCTCTCCACCCGCCCAGCAGCCCGGGGCAGGGGCTCGGCTTCCCGGAAAGCCACCCGCCCGGCCAGCAGACACAGCCTCCCCGCGCGGCCTGTGCCCCCTGTCCCTGCCCGTCCAGGGTGGCCGAGGTAGCCAGGGCAGCGGAGCTGGGGAGCCAGGGCCGCCCGGGGCTGCTGCGCAGACAGACACGGACAGACACAGACAGGCCGGGCCGCCCGGTCCCACGGGGTGTTCTGAAATAGAAGCAGGTCCGAGCCCGGGGGACGTGGCTGCCTCTTGACCTGGGTGGGCGGCCTGGCTCTGCCGCGAGAGCCTGGCCTCAGGACTTGGACAGGGGCCTGGACCCGGGACACCTCTAACCCGACACTCTGCCCTGGGCCAGGGTCCGGGGTCCTCCAGCTGCTCTCCCCCAGCCCCCGCCTCCTCACTCCCTCGGCAGCCCCGCCCCGCCCTGCCTCCCTCCCTGCTGTGGGCTGGGCCGCACCCCTCCTCTGCCCGGTCCCCACCTGCTGGGGGCGCGCTGGGGCAATGTCCGGGCACCCAGGCCCGGTGCTTCCTGGGAGGGGCCTGGCTGGGGCCTGACACAGGCCCCATGTCCCACCTCCAGCACAAGGTGGTCCGCCGGGCTCGAACCCGGGCTGCCCAGGGCCTTCCAGCGGCTCATCTCTGACACTCAGTCACTTCTCACTCCCCCCTCTTACCCCCCGCCCCAGTTACCCCACCACCACCACCAGTGGGGCCGGCCCGCAGGACTCCCCAGCACAGGGGGCACATGGCCACTGCCGACCCCGCAGGAGCCCCAGGGCCTTCCCGCCCCCCAGCCCCAGCTGCCCCTCTCCCTCCAGGTCACCCCAGGACTGGGGGCTCCCCATGCTCCCTCCAGGGGCCTGAGCCCTCCCTGGAGCCGGCCTGCACCTCCACCCGGCCCCTCCCCCTGGGCCGCCTCCCCTGGGCAGACAGGACCCATGGGGTAGGCGCAGGCTGCTTCCGCCCTCCGGTGGCCGGAGACCAGGCCTCTCCGAGGACAGAGGGTCTGGGGCTATTCGCGCTGAGCCCTCAGGACGGCCAGCGTCTGTCTGTCCGCTGTGAGTCCTGCAGACAGAAGCCCTCCCCAGGCGCACAGGCTCACAGAAGCCTCGCTGGGCAGCCCTGCCCTAGGTGGGCAGTCAGACCCCTGACCCAGACTCAGCCCGGCCGCCCGCCAGGCCGCGGAGGTGACCGGGCTGAGACTGTCCCTGTGGGCCTGTCTCTACTGAGGGCCAGGAGGGTCACTCCAGCCTCCTGGGCTGCCCCCTCTGCCTGCCTTCCCCCTGCCCCCTCTCACCTCTTCCCACACGGCACCAGTGTGTCCCCACAGCCACTGCCCTCAGAGGCCACACCAGACAGGGCAGGTGCTGGGGCAGGTGCCAGCCCCAAGACACACTCAGGCCCAAGCGTGCCCCTGGGGCCACACCAGTGGGCACAGAGGCCAGGTACTGCTTGTGCAGGCCCTCGAGCACACGTGCACAGGGGCACACACAGGCACACACGAGCACACAGGGGCACACATGGGCACACACAGGCACACACGAGCACACAGGCACACAAGGCACACAGAGGCACACAAGGCACACACAGGCACACACGGGCACACACGGGCACACACATGCACACAGGGGCATACATGGGCACACATGGGCACACACAGGCACACAGGGGTACACATGGGCACACACGGGCACACAGGCACACAGGGGCACACACAGGCCAGATGTATAAAACGCAGACCCCAGAGGCCGTGCGGGCAGGCACACAGACATCTGCCCCTCCCGGCAGGCAGCTGGGTCTGTGGTCTGCCCAGCACCCAGGGCGCAGGCTGCACTCCCTCCCAAACAGGGCTAGGGGTCAGGGAGCCCAGGCTGCAGCTCCCAGGCTCCCCCGCCCCTCCCCTGCCCTCCTGGCCCCTGCCGCTTTGGCCCCACCCCTAAGTGCCTCAGTTTCCCCTCTGCCCTGCAGGGCTGTGGACTCTGTGCCCCTAAGCTCCTCCGGCCAGGGGCCTGACGGGCTCCTCCAGGGGCCTGACAGCTCCTCCAGGGGCGGTGGGTGGGGTGGGGAGGAGGGTCTGCCCCGCCCCCGCCCGCCCCCGCCCGCCCCGCCCCCACCGCGGTCGCCTTTGCCCAAAAGGAGCCCCGGGCGCCAGTGACGTCAGGCCCCAGGAAGGCAGCGCCGGACCAAGTGGCCGGAGCTTCGGGAGAAGGGAGCGGAGCCGCGGCTGCGGAGGGAGGTGAGTCCCGGGCTGCCCGGCTCCCCAGCCCGTGCCCAGCCCGCCACCGCCCAGCGCAGGCCGAGGGTCTCAGTCTGCCCAGAGAACACCGGGCCGGGGGCGGGAGGGCGGCCAGGCGGGTGCGGAGGAGGGGGCTCCCCAGGGCTGGTGGGGCGTCCCTCCCGCCCAGCCTCCCGGTGCTGCTGAGCCCCAGAGCCCCTCTCTGGACCTCATTCATTCATTCATTCACTCACTCGTTCACCCCGCGGCTCTCGATCCTCTGCCCAAGGCGACCGGGATCTCCCACCTGTGGAGGCGCTGGAAGGGGGACCAGGGGCCCTTGATGAGCTGTGGGACCTCGGCCCCACCTTCCTCCAGGCAGGGCAGGGCTGGGGGCGGAGGGCTCATGCGGACAGGCTCCGAGCAGGGCACCCGCATGGAGGGCCAGCCCAGCCCCTCCCCAGCTGAGGCTCTCAGCTCCAGCCCCACCCTTTCCGACCACAACAGGGTGGGGAAACTGAGGCCCAGGGCACGGCCGCCCGGCAGGGCTGGGAGCTGGCTCTGCCCGCCCGGCTCTGGCTGGCGGTGACGGCCCGTGAGAAGGAGCCGTCCGCGGGGGGCGGGCAGCGGGCTGGGAACTGGCCGGTGGCCAGGGCGGCGACGGGCAGATACGGAGCAGCTGTGCGGCTCGGGCAGGACTAGGGATGGAAGGGCGGGCAGGATGGAAGGAAGGTGGCGCTCACGGAGTCCGGGCCGGCCGCCCAGCTGCCCACTGCCCACCACCCCCTTCTGCCAGCATGCGGTCCCCCCCGCTGGAGGGGCGCTCAGGTCCCCTCCCCTGCAGGGCTCCTGGCTGGGCCTGCGGTGCCCCCTGCACAGGCCGTGTCCTGTCCGAGGCACGGGGCAGGAAGGAGGGGCCCCGGGGCAGAGTGCACACACCAACCCCCCTGCCCCCGCTGGGTGACTCACACACACCCGGGGCTGGTAGCACCCACGTGGGGGTGTCTGGGGAGGGCTCCGTGAGCCCCTGCAAGGGGACCCCTTGGGGACAACACGTGGATTGTGGGGTCACAACTGTGCCCCGGGGACGGGGGTTCAGGGCACCAGGCGGTCGGGGGGCACAGGGACGGGGGGTGGGGTGGGGCTGTGGGTGCAGGTGACACTGGCAGAGACGCATGTGCAAAGGCCGAGAGGACCAGGCGGATCTGCTGGAGGACAGGGCAGAGGCCAGCCGGGTGCCTGGAGCCCCACCCGCTGCCCCCAGAGAGGCTGTCTCAGGGGCTGGGCCGGGGCGGCCAGAGGCTGTCTGAGCACCCGGGACCCTGGTGCAGGGGCTTGCATTTCACTGGCTGGGCTGTGAGGCAGAGTGCGGGGGCGTGGCGGGGGCGTGGCGGGCCCAGGTGGCCTCTGCTCTCACCCGCCCATGCCCCCGAGGGGCCCCTCTCCCGGAGCCCAGCGGAGGGAGCCTGGCCGGGAGGAGCCCACATTCTGGCTGGCACCCCTAGCTCCTGCTGGGCAAGCCTGGGCCAGCGGGGTCCCTCCTGGGGCCTCAGTCAGGGCCCGGCCATCCTGGTAGAACCACAGGCGATATTCTCAAGTTGCTGCCGCGAGACCAAGAATAACCAGAAAAACAAACAGGAGCCAGTTCCTCTACTACCGGCTATTTTGGCCCTGGCATGGCATCTCGTGGGCACACGGTGCTGCGTGCCTGGGGATCTCCATGTGCCCGACAAACCTCAGGTCCAGAGGCCGGCCCCCAGCCCATCCCACCCCGCTGGCCTGGGAGCAGGTGGCCTGGCCCTAGGCCTCCGCCCCCCGCGTCTGTGACACAGGCTGACCGAGCGGACGCACAGCATCTGGCCCAGCAGAGGCTCCGAGCACCCTGGCTGGGAAGGTGTGCACCCATGGCGGAGGCACGGCTTCCCCACACCCACAGAGAACACGCAGGGACAGGAGGGGACAGGGGGTGGGAAAGGACACACCCTCCCTGCCCACGAGGGGAGGTCAGCACGGCCCCGACCCCCGGTCTTGGCCTTGTGTTCACGGGCACCAGTGAGCTGGGGGCAGACCGCCCCCCATCGTGGGTGTGGCCATCAGGCTGGACTGAGAGGAGCCCCAGGAGGGACCGGGTCCGAGGACTCGGGAAGATGCTCATCCTTCCTCTGTGGGCGGGTCCTGGGTTCGAGCCTTCACCCAGGCTCTGAGAAGTCCCGCTCAGGGGCGCCCTGAGCCGCCCGCGCTGCTGTCAGGACGTGAGCCTGGTGTGGGCGCTGGCAATTCTCCCTCCCGCAGCCTCCTCCGGCCGCTGCCAGATCTCATTCATGGGTTTGCCCCCTCATTCATTCACCAGACCCGGTTCCCAGCTTCGCAGGTGAGACACCGGCTCTGAGACCAGAACCAGACCCGGTGAATGCCTGGTGGGGGCACAGGCCTCCCCGCTGGCCGGCTGCCCTGGCCGCCGCCAGGCCACGCCCAGCACTGTGCTGGGCACCAGACACACGTGGCCCCGCCCAGCTGGCCCGGCGTCAGGGTCTGCTCCACCTCGGCCAGGCCCCGGGCACCGGCCGGGAAGGGAGGGACAGGCCATGCCTCCCCTGGGAAACCCTAGTGGCCCCACTTACCAGGTGGGGACCAGGCCTGGGGGGGGAAGGGGGGGACAGGGATGGGGGCGACCACTCAGCAGAGAGGACGGGAAAGAGATGGTGGGAATGCAGCATCAGAGGTGAGGGCCCCGGCTGAGGCCAGGTCAGGGCTGAGTGTGACCTGGGTCAGAGCTCAGGGTGTGACCAGGCTCAGGGCTCAGTGTGACCAGGGTCAGGGTCAGTGTGACCAGGGTCAGGGTCAGTGTGACCAGGCTCAGGGTCAGTGTGACCAGGGTCAGGGCTCAGTGTTCAGGGTCAGGGTCAGTGTGACCAGGGTCAGGGTCAGTGTGACCAGGGTCAGGGCTCAGTGTTCAGGGTCAGGGTCAGTGTGACCAGGCTCAGGGCTCAGTGTGAGCAGGGTCAGGGCTCAGTGTGAGCAGGATCAGGGGTCAGGGTCAGTGTGAGCAGGGTTAGGGTCAGAGTGACCAGGGTCAGGGCTCAGTGTGACCAGGGTCAGGGTCAGAGTGACCAGGGTCAGGGCTCAGTGTGACCAGGCTCAGGCTCAGTGTGACCAGGGTCAGGGTCAGAGTGACCAGGGTCAGGGCTCAGTGTGACCAGGGTCAGGTCAGAGTGACCAGGGTCAGGCTCAGTGTGACCAGGGTCAGGGTCAGTGTGACCAGGCTCAGGCTCAGTGTGACCAGGGTCAGGGTCAGAGTGACCAGGGTCAGGGCTCAGTGTGAGCAGGGTTAGGGTCAGAGTGACCAGGGTCAGGGCTCAGTGTGACCAGGGTCAGGGTCAGAGTGACCAGGGTCAGGGCTCAGTGTGACCAGGGTCAGGGTCAGAGTGACCAGGGTCAGGCTCAGTGTGACCAGGCTCAGGGTCAGTGTGGCCAAGAGCCCTGTGAGCTGAGCCCCGTGAGGTGGGGATGACTGGCCGGGCCGGGCACAGGCCCGGGCGGCACCTGGCCCCTCCCAGCAGCGCAGAGACCTCAGCAGGTGCTGACTGCGCCCAGGACGGGGCAGCGCTGCTCAGGCCCCTGCAGGCCAGCGAGGGCTCCTCTCCCGGTGCGCCCGCGGGCGAGGCAGGGGCTCCCGGCCCGCAGGCAGGGCCGAGTCCTCGCTCCGCGGTGGGCGCTGCCCGAGGAGCCTGGAGCCAGCACGGGGCAGCGTCCGGGCCGTCCACAGCGTGCACTCGCTCCCCGTCACGAGGAGAAAGGGGTCTCCCTCCCCCTGCAGGGGCCCTCGCCCCTGGCTGTCCACACGCCGCCCCTCCCCCCGCTCTCTCCTTTCCCCTGGAAAAGCCAGAAATGCCCTTATTTGGAGGGCGGCGTGGGGCAGGGGCCCGTTAACCCTTCCCTTATAAATAGAGGGATAAATCCCAGCAAGTCAAACAGCGCGGTGCGAACATAAACAGAGGGGCAGCCCCCGCCCCGCCCCCCCCCGCCCCCACCACCGTGTCCGGCCCCCGGCGTTTATGTAACTCAACCCACTGGGCCCTCTGCCTGGCCCGGCTCCGGCTGCGGCTCCGGCTCCCCCTGGTGAACCGCGCCTGTGCCTCCACCACACCAGGTGCTGCCTCGCGGGCTGGGAGGGGCTAGAGCATCCCCGCCCCTTGGGTGCGGTGCCCTGCGAGGACCCTCACCCAGGGCGTAGCCCTGGCGCCGCGTTGGGGGCGGCGAGAACAGGTGGGTGGGCTGAGGGCAGGCCGGCCTCAGGGCGAGGGTCAGCGGGTGGGTGAGCCTGGGGGCAGGGGGCTCACACTGGTCCCCTGGCCCTGTCCACGGGCCAGGCGCTGCTGTGCTCGGTTCCTCCCCTCGGCCCCTGTTCCCCCCTGGGACTCGGGCACTGAGCGGCTAAGTGACTCCCCCAAGACGCCAGCGCCCAGGGTAAGGAGGAGGCGGGTGGGAGCTGGGTTCAAACACCACACGCTGCCCGCCCTCTGCGCCAGGCCACACCGGTCGCCTTCGTCTCCGAGGTGCCGCCTGGGCCCCGGAGGGAGGAGCAGGCTCAGAGCACCAGCCTCCTTCCTCCTCCTCCTCCTCCTCCTCTTCCTCTTCTTCTTCTAAAATACGTTTTTATTGATTTCAGAGAAGAAGAGAGAGGGAGAGAGAAGCATCAGTGATGAGAGAGACTCCGTGATCGGCTGCCTCCCGCACGCCCCACACTGGGGATCGAGCCCACGCCCGGGCCTGTGCCCTTCCGTCTGCAGGCCGGCGCTCTGAGCCACACCAGCCGGGGCAGGTAGACACGCTGGGTGCGCGGTGAGCAGGCCAGCCTCCGGGCTCCTGAGCCGCCAGGGTAACCCCCCCTCTCTCTTCCCAGGCCCGGAGCGCGCGCTGGCGGCCGCCGCCATGGCCTCTGCGTCCCCGGCGGGGCCCAACGCCACGGCGCCCACGGCGGCGGGGGCGGCCTGGGCCAACGGCAGCGGGGCCGGGCGGCCGCTGTTCCACGTGTTCGCCGCGATGGACGAGGAGCTGCACGGCGCCTTCCCGGGGCTGTGGCTGGCGCTGCTGGCCGTGCACGGCCTGGTGTGCGCCGCGGGGCTGGCGCTCAACGGGCTGGCGCTGTACGTGTTCTGCTGCCGCACGCGCGCCCCCACGCCCTCCGTCACCTACACCGTCAACCTGGTGGTCACGGACCTGCTGGTGGACCTGTCGCTGCCCGTGCGCTTCGCCGTGTTCTACGGCGCCCGCGGCTGCCCGCACTGCTCCTTCCCGCACGTCTTCGGCTACTTCCTCAACATGCACTGCTCCGTGCTCTTCCTCACCTGCATCTGCGTCGACCGCTACCTGGCCATCGTGCGGCCCGAGGGCGCCCGCCGCTGGCGCCAGCCGGCCTGCGCCCGCGCCGTGTGCGCGCTCGTGTGGCTGGCGGGCGGCATCGTGACGCTGGCGGTGCTGGGCGTGGCGGCCCGCGGGCCCTGCTGCGGCGTGTTCGCGCTCACGGTGCTGGAGTTCCTGCTGCCGCTGCTGGTCATCAGCGTGTTCACCGGCCGCATCGTGTGCGCGCTGAGCCGGCCGGGGCTGCTGCGCCAGGGCCGCCGGCGCCGCGTGCGCGCGGTGCAGCTGCTGCTCACCGTGCTCGTCATCTTCCTCGTCTGCTTCACGCCCTTCCACGCGCGCCAGGTGGCCGTGGCGCTGTGGCCCGGCATCCCGCGCCACGCCAGCCTCGTGGTCTACCACGTGGCCGTGACCCTCAGCAGCCTCAACAGCTGCATGGACCCCATCGTCTACTGCTTCGTCACCAGTGGCTTCCAGGCCGCCGTGCGCGGCCTCTTCCGCCGGCGCGGCCCCCCGTGCGAGCCCGGAGCCGGCCCCGCCGCCGAGGGCTCCCGGGGCTCCGGCCGCCGCCGCATCCTGGGCGCCGGGCCCTGCGCCCTCACCCAGGCCCTGGCCAGCGGGCCCGACGCCTGACCGACGGCCCTGCCCGGAGGCCAGAGGGCAGGGGGTGACCGTGGGCCGTCTGTGCAGGGCATGGCCAGGACCCAGGGCCAGCGGGGCGCGGGCCTGCAGCCGTGCGTGGGCTGTGGATGTGCCCCGGACGCGGGCTCCCGCTGGGTGCTCTGTCCCCAGAGGGGCTTCAGCCAAAGGAACAAAGGCTTTTAAAACCAGGGGCTCCAGGGAGAGTGAGACACTCCGCCTGAAGCCGGGCTGCGGCTCAGTGGTTAGGCCGCTGCCACGCACTGAAGTAGGGGTCCTCAAACTTTTTAAAGTGGGGGCCAGATCACGGTCCCTCAGAGAGCTGGAGGGCCGGACTATATGAACTACTAATTCCTACTGTAACACCTTGGCTGCGCTCACTGCCCAAAAAACCTGGCGGGCAGGATCAGATTCCCCTGGGGGCTGCATGTGGCCCGCGGGCCGTAGTTTGAAGACCCCTGCAAGGGTCTCGGGTTGGACTCCTGGTTCAGGGCATAGACCTGGGTGGCAGGTTCCATCCCCCTGCCCCGTCAGGGTGCATGCCTGAGGCAACCAACGGATGTGTCCCTCTCACATAGATGTTTCTCTCTCCCCACCCCCCTACTCTCCACTCTTTTAATAGAAAAAAAATATATCCTCTGGTGAGGATTAAAAAGTAATAGTCAACCTCCCCATCCCCACCCCCCTCTTCATCCCTCCCCCATGGAGGTAGAAGAGCCAGCACAGAAAGGAAGTGGCAGGGGACACAGACTTGCTTACGTGAGTGATGTGAAGGGCCCTGTCTGTGGGACCCCACCCCAGGCGCCCGGGGCACTAGCTCTGAGCCGGCACTTGGGAATCTGGGTGACGCCGGAGCCTGCCGCCACCCGGCAGAGCAGAGGCGAGCTCTGGCCCTGTGCGGAGCTACCCAGCAGGTGCGGTCCACGCCGGGAGAGGCCGGGTCCCACTCAGGCCCAGCCCCGTCTCCTCCAGCCCTGCCTGCCGCTAGGCCTCCCACAGCCCGGCCCGGGAGAGGCCCAGAGGCCTCCTGCCGCCCCGGAGGACGGGGGCTCTGGCCCATCCTGCGGGCGAGGAGACAGAGCAACGACACACAGGACCGGACGCAGGCCGCCTGCACGCCCAGGCAGAGGGCGCTGACCAGCTGCCCGCCGGCCCCCCGGCTCCCGCTCTCTCTGGGGAGGGAGCCTTTCTCTGGCTTGAGCTTCTTTTTTAAAACGTGTTTTATTGCTTTCAGAGAGGACGGGAGCGGGGAATGGAAGCATCTGTGATGAGAGAGAACCAGCCCTGACCGACTGCCTCCTGCATGCTCCCCGCTGGGGACCGAGCCGGCCGCCGGGCACGTGTCCTGACTGGAAACTGAGCCGTGACCTCCTGGGTCAGAGGTTGCCGCTCAGCCCCTGAGCCACGCCAGCCGGGCTCTGGCGTGAGCGTCTGACCGCCTCCTCCGGCCTGGCCTCCAGGATTGCCTCCGTGTGCCTCTGGCCCCCAGGCCTGCAATCCCTCCACCCAACCCGGTTCCCCGGGGACTGCGAGGGCCTCCAGAGGTGGCCGCCTGCCTCCGGGGGCCGGGGCGGGGGCGGGGCCCACCTCCTGCCTTTGAGGAGCTGGCCCCATGGTGGACCAGTCTCCCCATCTTCTCTCCTCTTCCCGCCTGGCAACTAGAGGGGAGGGGCTGGAGCCAGGCCCCCGTCCACGGGGTGCGCTCCCTCCTGAGCCCAGGGGCCAGCCGGGGGGCGGGGGGTGAGGTCCCTGCATCGCCCTGCCCTCCTCGCAGCCTCCCTTCCGGATTTTCCGAGAGCCGAGTGACGCGGATGGCGTGTGTATTTATATCTGGTGTAAACAGTCTCCTCGACGAGAAGTCTTCGTCCCAAATTAAACCTGTTTATTCCCTCGTGCCTGGACTCACTGTGGGCAGGGGTCGCCGCGGGCTGGGCGGGCGGCCTGTGCACAGGCCCTGTACCACGGCCCTGCAGCCACGGCCCTGTACCACGGCCCTGCAGCCACAGCCTGCAGCCACGGCCCTGCACCACGGCCCTGCAGCCACAGCCCTGCAGCCACAGCCTGCACCACGGCCCTGCACCACGGCCCTGCAGCCACGGCCCTGCAGCCACAGCCCTGCAGCCACAGCCTGCACCACGGCCCTGCAGCCACAGCCCTGCAGCCACGGCCTGCACAGGTGGCTCCGGGCGAGGCGGGCCGCGGGCTCCTGTGCTGCCTCCCTGGCCCCTGTGAAGGGCGGGGGTGGAGGGGCTGCAGGGGGCAGCAGGTGGGCAGGGTGCGGGCAGTCACTGGTGCCAGGACTCAGACGGGCAGATGCTGCGTGTCTGAGGTCTGGGGAGGAGGCAGCCATCAGTGATGAGAGAGACTCCTCACATCACCCACACACGCACACTCAGCCCTGTCCCTGTCACGCACACGCACGCACACAGAATGCCCGAGTGCCTCATCGCCAAAGGCACGTCCTGCTGGGAGAGGGAGGGGAGGTCGGCCGGCTGACCCAGGAGAGGGAGGGGCTTGTGGGCCTGCACAGTGGCACCCCGTCCCCCTTCCTCTGAAGCGCCCCATAAGCCTGGGAGGCCAGGACTGTCACCCCCATTTCACAAATGGGGAAACTGAGGCCCCGGGCGTGCGGCTCCCAGTTCCTGCCTCGCACACGGCGGGTCTGCGTCCCGGGCCGGGGAAGTGCGGGGAGCGGGGTGGGGGGGTACCCGCAGGACAGGCCATCGCTCTGGCTGTCTGGCACCCTCTGCGCCGGCCGGAGCGGCGGTAAATATTAGGGCCTGTTTGGATTAGGCTCCATTAACAGCAGGAAGTGTCACTGCGGCGCCCGTCCGGCTTCCTGGAGGCGGTGCCGGGGCAGGAGCGGCGCCGCGGAGATGGATGTCCCCCTGGTCCTGGCTCAGACCCCACGCTGGCAGCACGCCCCACGCCCGCCCCACACCCACCCCACACCCGACCCCACACCCGACCCCACACCCGCCCCACACCCGCCCCCACGCCCGCCCCACACCCGCCCCCACGCCCGCCCCCACGCCCGCCCCACACCCGCCCCACACCCGCCCCCACGCCCGCCCCCACGCCCGCCCCACACCCGCCCCACACCCGCCCCCACACCCGCCCCACACCCGCCCCACACCCGCCCCCACGCCCGCCCCCACGCCCGCCCCACACCCGCCCCACACCCGCCCCCACACCCGCCCCACACCCGCCCCCACACCCGCCCCACGCCCGCCCCCACGCCCGCCCCCACGCCCGCCCCACACCCGCCCCACACCCGCCCCCACGCCCGCCCCACACCCGCCCCACACCCGCCCCCACGCCCGCCCCCACGCCCGCCCCACACCCGCCCCCACGCCCGCCCCCACGCCCGCCCCACACCCGCCCCACGCCCGCCCCACGCCCGCCCCCACGCCCGCCCCACGCCCGCCCCCACGCCCGCCCCACGCCCGCCCCACACCCGCCCCCACGCCCGCCCCACACCCGCCCCACGCCCGCCCCACACCCGCCCCACGCCCGCCCCACACCCGCCCCACGCCCGCCCCACACCCGCCCCACGCCCGCCCCACACCCGCCCCACACCCGCCCCCACGCCCGCCCCACACCCGCCCCACACCCGCCCCCCGGAGCCACAGGCCAGGCACCGGGAGGCAGTGAGCGGAGGGGACACCCTGGCCAGTCACGCACATGCTCCGCCCCCGGGTGTCCCAGTCTCAGGGGAGCAGCGAGGCTCCACGGCCACCGAATGTCACCTGCAGAGGAGCAGGAGTTCCCGGCCCGGCCACACCACCCCTCGCCCCTTAAAGAGCCAGGCAGGCGGTGGCCCGGGGCTCGGACCAGCTGGTGTCCCAGAGGGGAGGCGGCCCAGCACAGGGAGCAGGGAGGGGGAGGACAGGTTGGGGACTGAGGAAAGGGGGGCCCAGGCCCCTGCAGCCAGCCTAGGCCCCTGTTCTTTCTCTTCCACATGACCCCCTCCGGGCCCCCCGTCGAGCAGTCAGCCCTCTGCCGGCGGCCCCTCCCGGCCCTGCCCCCAGGCCACACCTGGGGCTCCCGCACGTTGGGGGGTCCGTTCCAGTGTGTGTCTTGGTCTAGCACCCCCCCCCCCACCAGGCTGCCGCTGAGCAGCTGACCTGGGGCCTCCCAGCTCCACCACCCGCAAGTGGGAGCCGTGGGCCCCGAGGACAGGAGCCCGCTCAGACCAGGCCCGGGGGCAGGGGCCGCACAGAGCCTTCAGCCACCCTCCCGGCTGTGATCAGGCTGAGAGCACGTGACCCCAGCCTGAGGGGGGGGTGGGCTGGCCGGCTCCCTCTGCCCACCCAGCGGGCTGCACGCCCCCCACCGGCCCAGCGTGGACTTGCTTCTTTCCTGTTTTATTACGTGGGTTGGGGTGACGTTGGTTAACAGCATCACCAGGGTCGGGGTGGGTTTCTGTGTTACAGGATCTGTGTATTGCATGTCAAGCCCAGCACCCACTGTCCCACCTCCTCCCGCCCGCACTTCAGGACCCTCCTCCACCCCTCCCAGGAGGGGGAGAGGCTCTGTGCTCCCTGCCCTCCCCCCGGGCTCGTTGGGGGAGGGCGTCCTGGGCAGAGAGCTGGCCTCACACAGTGTGGGGTCCCCAGTCACCCCAGGCCAGGGAGGCCTTCCTGGGGTGCCACCTGACAGAGCGGGGGCTCTAGGGGAGTAGGGGCGGGGCGGCCAGAGGCACAGCCAACCTTCGGGGCCCCCTGTGTCCCGGGGAGAGCCCGGGAGATGGCAGTGCTCCCCTCCTCTCCCCGAGCCTCCCAGGGTCCCGGGCCCCAGCCCTTCACCCGGGCCCCGGACGAGGCACCCGACCCTGGAGCCGCAGGTGTCCAAGCACTGGAGGCCTCGGGACCCGTTCCTGAGGTCCTGGGCCGCCTAAGGCCTGCAGGGGGCAGGGGGTAGTCCAGTGTGGTGCGTGGGTGCGCCCAGGGGTCTGAGCCCCCCTCTGTCCTGGCCAGGGCGAGGCTGGGGCAGTGCCTGGGACCCGAACCCAGAGGCTCACGGAGAGGGCACCGCAGCCCGCCGGCGGGCACCGCGGGGACATGCAGGCCCTGGGCCACACCAGCCCCTCCGTCCGGAGGGAGGCACGTCCATCCGGGCCTCTCCTCCCACCGGCAGAGGGCGGGAGAGGAGGCCACGGCCACGGGAGGTCAATGGTGAGCCGCTCCGTCCCCCTCCGTCAGGGAGGCCATCCGCCCCTTCTACCCGAGGTGGGGCTGCGTGCGTGAAACCGGGGTGTGTGTATGTGTGTGTGTGTGTGTGAAACCGGGGTGTGTGTGTGTGTGTGTGTGTGTGTGAAACCGGGGTGTGTGTGTGTGTGTGTGTGTGAAACCGGGGTGTGTGTGTGTGTGTGTGTGTGTGAGAAACCGGTGTGTGTGTGTGTGTGTGTGTGTGTGTGTGAAACCGGGGTGTGTGTGTGTGTGTGTGTGTGTGTGAAACCGGGGTGTGTGTGTGTGTGTGTGTGTGTGTGTGAAACCGGGGTGTGTGTGTGTGTGTGTGTGTGTGTGTGAAACCGGGGTGTGTGTGTGTGTGTGTGTGTGTGTGAAACCGGGGTGTGTGTGTGTGTGTGTGTGAAACCGGTGTGTGTGTGTGTGTGTGTGTGTTTCATTGTGAATGTGTATATGCTGTGTGTGAACGCATGTTTGTGTGCTTATGTGTGCGTGTTTACCTGTGAGTGGGTACACATGGAGCTCAGCACCTCAGCAGCAGTGACTGGCCTGAGCTAAGGGAGGAAGCAGGGCTGCCCCCAAAGGACCCGCACACCCTTCACTTCCTCTCATTCCCTCCAGCCTGGCTCCCCTTCCCCTCAGGAGGCTCCCCGCAGGCCCTCTGCCCCAGTGCACACGCACGCGCACACATAAACACATGCATGCACACACACACGCGGGGCCTGAGGCGCCCCCTTTCTGGAGCGCCCTCTGGGCTAACCCTCTCGCCCAGCTTCCCCTGAGCCTGCACGCACCTGGCAGGGCAGAGCGAGGGGGCATCCCAGGCGTGGGCTGGGCACAGGGCCCGGTTCTCAGAGCTGCGGTGCCGCGGGCCAGGCCTCCCACCGATGGGCTGGAAGCGCCCGCTGGACACAGGTGTCTGGAGGCCGGAGACCACCAGGTGGCGCTGCTGGCCCAGGAGAGGCGGCCAGCGTCCCCCCCTCGGTGTGACCGTCCTGGTGGCCTCCACCACTGGACCGAGGAGGGGTGGCCTGGGGGTCAGCATCCCGGCAGGTGCCGGGGGGGGGGGGGCGAGGAGGGCAGTTTCCTGGCCCACCCAGGAGAGAGGCACGGAGAGGCAAACCCAGACCCCTCTCGGGAACCTTCCGGGCCTCTGCTCCCACCGGCCAGAGCGGCGGGAGAGGAGGCCACGGCGACAGGCTGTCAAATGGTGAGCGCTCCTCCTGCTTCAGGAACGAGCCCTGACATCACTCACTCCCCACCGCGGGCCCAGAGAGGCTCAGACACCTGCCTGTGCCACACAACCCGGCGGAGGGCCAACAGGCCTCCCGGGCACCTTCCCAGCCCCACCCGCAACCTCAGCCCAAGACGCCTCACCCCCAGCCCTGGGCCGCGCCAGCCACTCCGAGAAATGAATGTTCCCGTCCGCTGACTCAGCTGGGAACACCGAGGCCCTGCCAGCGGCCACCGGCCCGGAGCAGCCTGCGCCCTGTCTCCTGGGGGCGGGCTCCGCCCTGGCCCTCTGCTCGCCTGTGCACGCCCACGAGGAGGCAGGGACCCCATCTCACCCACAGGAAACCGAGGCTGCAGGGGGAGGGGCCTGCGGCCCAAGTTCGCTCCCAGGTCAGAGGTGAACTGGCCACTCACTGAGGCTGCTTCTGTCAGGGACTGGTGCCAGGCCTGCCCTCGGCCCGCTCCCCCCAGCCCACCCCTGCCCCCGCCTCTCCCCTCCTCGGGAGGAGACTTCAGATCCGGCTTCTGAGCCCGGGCACCTCGAGGGCCAGCTGCGCGTGGCTCCTCACCGCGAACAGCTCAGAGCAGAGCCAGCCCCGGCCCCGGCCAAGGGGGCCTCAGGGACCCCATCTTCCCGAGACTGGCACCGCAGCAGGGATGGGAAAGGCTCCCAGCCTGGACGCCCACCCCCCACCCCCCACCCCCGTTGTCCCTGCCCGGAGGGGCCTTGCTGGTGGGTGGGCTGGGTCTGCAGCCCTCCCTGGGCAGGGAGGTGAGCGTGGTGACAGGGTCAGCGTGGTCCCAGGCACAGAGGGCCCAGCTGTGTCCAGGGCGAGGACTGCTGGGCAGGCAGCAGGGGAGGGTCTCAGGGGGAGTGTGGGGATACTGCACTGCTTTGGACTTGGGTGGAGACCTCCCTGAGCCTCCGTCTCTCCCTCCATACAATGGGTGGAATCAGACCTCCACACAGGGCTCAGAGGGGCAGGTAAGAGGCAGGTCCTCCCTTAGCTGGTTAGCTCACCCCAGAGCCCACCCGAGGTGAGGCGGGGGAAAGGTCACACTGCCCAGGCCTCCCACCAGGGCCCAGGCACCGGGGTCTTTCAGGATATTGTGTAGACTGTTAGCCAGATTTTTTTTTTTTTAATTCATATTCTAGTCTGGCTAGTGTAGGTCAGTGACCGAGCGTCGGATTCCCGGTCAGGGCACAGGCCCGGGTTGCCATCTTGATCCCCAGTGTGGGGCGTGCAGGAGGCAGCCGATCCGTGATTCTCTCTCCTCATGGATGCTTCTGCTCTCTCCCTTTCCCTTCCTCTCTGACATCAATAACAATGTATTTAAAAATTCATGTTCCATGCGAACCCATTTGTGCGTGCGCTCTCATTTGCAGGAAGCATTTAAGATCAGCCATAGCACTCGGAGTGGGGTCCTCAACAAGGTTCTCTCAGCACACATTTTGTAGCATCACCTTGGAGAGGAGGTCAATATATGGGGAGGGAGGAGTCCCGACTTCGGGCCCTGAGCACACAGTGGGTCTACAGGTGCACACAGTGGGTCTACAGTGCACACAGTGGGTCTACAGGTGCCACACTCTGAAGTTGTATACCTGGCGCTTAGAGAAGGCTACGGCCAATGCTACCTCAGTCCGTTTCACTCACAGATTTTAAAACGCTTCTGATCCCGGCGCAGGGAAGGCGGGACTCAGACCGGAGAGGCAGGGAGGAGGATGCTGCTCCTCACCCAGGTGTGGCTGGGCCGCAGCATCGTTTACACGCAGCCTGGTGGGCCGTGGCCTGGGAGCCGGAGATGTTAGCGATGATGCTATCGCTGCTGCTGAATGTTAATTACAGGCTTTGCCATTGTTCCCAGGTCCCAGGTGCTCTGTCTCCAGTTCTCACCTCCGTGGCCAGGGCAGGCCTCCCGGGGCAGGCCGAGGGCAGGCGGGCGTTTCCCAGTTCCGCAGAGTACACAGGAGCGAGTGCACAGAGGCGAGTACACAGGGGCGAGTACACAGGGGCGAGTACACAGGGGCCTCGGCAAGCCCGCCAAGGCCCAGGCCGGAAGTCTGGGAGTGCCTCTGCTGAGTTAAGCATTGCTCTCTATTCAAACATTAGAACACCGGTGTGGCTCAGTGGATAGAGCGTCGGCCTGCGGACTGAAGGGTCCCGGGTTCGATTCTGTCAGGGGCATGTACCTTGGTTGCAGGCACATTCCCAGTAGGGGGTGTGCAGGAGGCAGCTGATGGATGATTCTAACTCATCGTTGTTTCTGACGCTCTATCCCTCTCCCGTCCTCTCTGTAAAAAAAAAAAATCAATAAAATATATTAAAAATAAATAAAATAGAAATTAGAACAGACCCCCGACCCCTAGGGATGGATATCCAAGAGTGGTCGGGCGGGGGCCCCAGCAAAGGACTTGCTTTAGCTGCTGCGGCCACAGAGGTGAGGCCAGACACCGCCTCTTTGGGTCCCTCCCGCCTTCCCCTGCTGTGTGATGCCGGTGGCCAGGCCCCCTCTCTGGGCTCAGCCTGCTCCCTGCAGAATGGGGGTGGCTCTCGGGGGCCACCTGCAGCAGGGACTCGGGCTCCTCTCCCGGGGTGCCCGGGGCTGGGGGCGCTGCCTGCCGGCACCCAGGCTCACAGGTGCACATGCCCCGGTTTCCCTTCCCCTCCATCTCCCCGTGCCTCAGTGCCACCTGCGGGCAGGCCTGCCTTCCCACTGGGCATGCGCAGAGGGCACGCCATCTGTGGGACTGAGCATGCGCAGAGGGTGCACCGCCTGCAGGTGGGGCTCCTGGTTGAGCATGCGCACGGCCTCCCCAGACCCACCAATCAGAGCCGGCGGGAGGGGTCACGTGCACCAAGTCCCGCGAACCGGACGAACACATGGAAGCCCCCCGAGGGCCGCCCGTCGGAGGACCCGGGGCGCTTGCCTCCTGCACGCAGACACCCCTCCCTCTCCCGCCCCCTGGTCCCGCCCAAGCTCACAGCCCACCCCAGCTCGGCCCCCTTCCCGCCGGCCACTGCCCTGGATGGAGATGAACAGCACCTCCCACGCCCACCCCACCCCCAGGCCTGGCCAGGCCCTGCCGGGTCCCCACCCCCACCCACAGCGGTTTGGATCCCGGGCCCCACGGCTCCCTACGCTCCGTTCGGCCCTCACAGCCACTTCCCTGGCCCCATCCCTCGCGATTCGCCCTCGAACGCCAGCCAGGCATCCCTCCCAAGGCCGGGCCTTAGCCTCAGCGCTCACTCACTGTCCATTCGTAGGATTAGTTCTGCCCCGGGCTGCGCTCCGGGGGCGGGGCTTCCCTCCGCTCCCCCGAGGTCCCCGGGGCCTAGCTTAGCCCGACACAGGGTAGGTGCGCAGAACATACTTGGGGGGTAGGAAGGAGAGAGCCACACGCCCCGAGGCGGGCGCGGGGGCCAGCTGGAGGACCCCAAGGACTTGTTCCGGAGGAAGATGAATGAGCAGCGGGAGGCAGGCCTTCTATCCGGAGCAGAGCTGTCAGGGGAGAAGAGGCCACACCCAGAAAGGGCAATCCGGGCGGCCTTCCTGGGCAGGCCACAGCGGGCTCCGGGCGGGGACCCACCGCGCACAGAGCACCCGGGAGCCGCCCCGCGGCCGAGGACGGGGGTCACGGAGTCGCAGCGTGAGGCCCCTCGCCCGGGCCAGTTCTCTGTGCGGAGTCCTGGGGCGGGGGAGGAGGACCGGCCGGCCAGCCTGCTCCCTCAGGGCTCTGGGGGTCTGCAGAGACGACCCCGGCCCTCAGGAGCCACGGGTGCTGGCCCTTTCCGCCCCCACGGCCCTCGCCTCCGGCCCTGCCGGGGGCCGCCTGGCCCAGCGCCCGCCGGGGTGTGAAGTGCTTCCCGAGGCGGCCCCCGGGGAAGCCCCCGCCGCCGCCTGCCGAGGAGTCCATCAAGGAGGCCTTCCTTCCGGCCCCCGCCGTCCCGGCCACGGGGTCAGGCCTCGGGTCACCCTGCAGCTGGGACAGGAAGCCGCACATTAGTCTGGAGCCGGGTGGCCAGGGCCGGGAGGCTGACCCTGGGCCGGGACACAGCTGTCCGGCTGACACTGACCAGGGCAGGCCTGCTCTCTGCGGCCGCGCCCTGGGCGCCGGACAGAGCCCAGACCCCGCCGCTCTCTGCTGCCCGGGCCAGGCCCCCGGGGCCGTCCGATGTGCCCACCTGGCCTCCCGCCGGCCTCCCAGCCTCCAGCGCCCAGGCCGCCTGCGGAACGAGCGAAGCAGCCAGCCTGACCCTCCAAGATGGAGATATTGGCTGACCCCTGCATGCCGTGGTCTTCACAGCCCCCGGTAGCTGCTGTGAGCCAGTGGGGAAACTGAGGCATGGGGGAGGGGGGCGGAGTAGGCCATTAGGTCCACAGTGCGCCCCACCCGGGCTCAGAGGTGCCCAGCTGCACCGTCCGGGCGCAGTGGCTGATTTGTTGGTGGAGGGTGTGACGTGCTTTTGAATATTCATGCGTCGCCCACACTGATTGGAGGCCAGACAGTGCACTCAGCACTTCACACAGCATGGGAGCGACCTCAGCACCCTCCCTGTGCGCCCCAGCTCCCGCTGCCGTGACCCGCCCCACGGGCTGGCGGCTGGGACGGGCCTCGGGGGCCCCACGGGTCAGGGGCTGGGAGTCCGGGATCAGATGGCCGCTGGGTTGGCCCCCGAGGCCCCTGGTCCGGCCCGGACTTTGGACCCCACGTTCGCTCTCCCTGCGTCCCTGGGCCCAAGCGTCGCCCTCTCCTAAGGACTCCAGTCAGACGGGGTCCGGGCCACCCTAGGGACCCGCTATGGCGGAGTCACCTCTGTGAGGGCCCCTCAACCAGGAAGTCCCCTCCGGAGCCCTGGGGGTCGGGACTCAGACCCAGGAAACTGGCCCGGCCCATGTGGCTCAGTGATTGAGCATCAGCCCACGAACCAGGCGGTCACGGTTCGATTTCCAGTGAGGGCACATGCCCAGGCTGTGGGCTCGGTCCCCAGTGGGGGGCGTGCAGGAGGCAGCCGATCCAGGATTCTCTCTCATTGATGTTTCCCTCTCCCTCTCTCTGAAATCAATATTTTTTGATTCAGGAAAAGAAAACAGAGATCTGGGTGCACCGTCAGCCCTAACACCCCGGAAGGGAAGACTCACGGTCCGGTTTCATGGCAGAGGGGGGCCCGGCGGTGAGCAGAGGACCCAGACCGACCCCCAGAGGGCTGTGGGGTCACCTGGAGGGGGGGCTGGAGAAGGGGCCCGGCCTGTGGGTGAATGAGGCTCACAGGGCGTTGTCAGGTCACATTTCAACATCTGGATCCTTGCAACAGCCTCCTCCTCCTCCTCCCCCTCCTCCTCCTCCTTATCTTCCTCCTCCTCCTCCTCTCTCTCCCCTCCCCCTCCTCCCTTCCCCCTCCTCCTCCAGCTGAGTGGCTGTGGGCCGGTGCGTTCCCACAGGTGGGTGGGCCCTGCCCTGCCCGGGGAGCAGCCCAGCACCGCACCTTCCCGCCCGGCCGCCCCGCCCCGGGGCCGGGACGCCGTGTCCCCGGCTGAGCCTCCTCCGTGGGCACATCTGTAACGCAGGAGGACGGTGCCTGGGCACACTGGGACAGGACACCCAGGGCAGCACCCACGGAGCTTTGCGGGGGGCGTCGCTGGGAGCCCACCGCGGACAGGCGCGTCCGATGCTCAGAAAGGCCTGCAGGGCCGGCGGCGGGGCTCAGGGCTGAGCGTCGACCTGTGAACCAGGAGGTCACAGTTTGATTCCCAGTCAGGGCACCTGCCTGGGCTTTGGGCTCGGTCCCCAGTGTGGGGCGGGCAGGAGGCGGCCGATCGAGGATTCTCTCCCATCACTGATGTTTCTCTCTCTCTCCCCCAGCTTCCTCTCTGAAATCGGGAGTAAAAATATATATATTTTTAAGAAAGCCCGCAGGGGCCTGGCCAGCTCTGTGGGGATGAGCGGCTGCGGGGGGGTGGGACGGGACAGAGAAAGGCAGGCTGGGCTTCTCTTGGGCCCAGAAGGCTCTCGGCTGTGCACTGAGCCGGTCCACGGTCCAGGGTCCACGGTCCACGGTCCAGGGTCCACGGTCCACGGTCCGCGGTCCACTGTCCAGGGTCCACGGTCCAGGGTCCACTGTCCAGGGTCCACGGTCCAGGGTCCACGGTCCACGGTCCACGGTCCGCGGTCCACTGTCCAGGGTCCACGGTCCAGGGTCCACTGTCCAGGGTCCACGGTCCGCGGTCCACTGTCCAGGGTCCACGGTCCAGGGTCCACTGTCCAGGGTCCACGGTCCACGGTCCAGGGTCCACGGTCCACGGTCCACGTGCGGCTGTCCCGCTCCCATGTCTCCGTGGCGGTGGGAACGCCTGGGGGGGACACTGCGTTTGTGCCCAGCTCGGGGGGAGGGGAGCGTGCGCAGGGCGGGCGGCGTGCTGGCAGAAGGAGCAGCTGGGGTGCTGGTGGCCGGCCACGGCAGCAGCCTCTCTGGGCACCTCGTAGTGCAGGTGGGGGGCCTCCCGCAGCACCCCCCCCCCCGGGCCCAGCCCTCCCAGGGCCGGGGCTGTGAGCAGACCTCAGGCCGCGGTCCTTGCAGGTGCTGTTCCTTCGGCGGGAAGGGTTCCCCAGCTTGTCTGTGAGTGAAGACCAGCCCCCCGACCACCTGACTCAACGCTGCTCACCCAGGAGGCCGCCCTGAGCCCTCCGGGACCCCGGCTCTTTCCGAGAGGAGGAAACTGAGGCACGGGCCCCGGGTGCAGGTCAGGGACATGGGCTGCCGTCAGCCGCTGTGTGGGGTCCGTGGGTGGAGAAGGCGGGGGTGACCTCGGCTGTGGGGACCCCGCTGGGGCCCAGGTGGCAGCGGAAGGAGGGGTCTGGGCTGCTTCCTGAAGCCGCCCAAACCCTCGGGCCCACGGCCGACCCTCAGGGACAGCAGCTCAGAGCGGGGTCCGAGGCAGGGGGCGCGCGTGTCTGTGTGCGGGGGGGAGGCGTGCGGCTCCCCGGGGGCGTGGTGTGGCACATGGAGGTGAGGGTGCAGCCAGGCGTGGCGTGGCATGTCTGTGCATGCACGTGTGAGCGGGTTCACCTGCAGGTCTGCGGGCACAGCGTGTGCGTGCGGGCACAGGTCCCCAACCGTGGCACGGCCCCCAGGGGATGGGTCACAATCTCCGGAGGCACCAGAGACGCACTTGCCCCCTGCCACCCCTGCCAGTGCCATGTGGCACTCGGGGAAACCGAGGCAAGGAGCAGGCTGTGTGACTCACAGCTGACAGAGGGCCGAGGGACTGGAGCTTCTGCCTCTGACTCCAACCCATGCCCTTTGACCCCCGTGAAACAAGGGGCTGAGCTGGAGGGCCGGGCGCTGGGCTCACCCGTGAGGCTGGCGGGCTTGCCAGGGGTTCTGAGCGACTGCGTGAGCGAGGCCGGGGGGCATGTGTGTGTGTGTGTATACAGTACATGTGTGTATACATGTGTGCGGTGGGAGGCATGGCTCTGAGGGCACGTGGCAGTGAGTGTGCAGGCCAGGTGTGCCCGGCTCCTCAAACCCAGAGCTCTCCAGAGACTAAGGAGGGACCCCTCAGTCCACACCCCCTGTGGCCACAGCAGACTCAAAGTCCCTGCTCAGACCTGGCCGGTGCGGCTCAGTGGATAGTGTCAGCCTGTGGACTGAAGGGTCCCGGGTTTGATTTGGGTCAAGGGCACATGCCTGGGTTGGGGCTAGATTCCCAATAGGGGGCGTGCGTGCAGAAGGCAGCGGATCAATGCTTCTCTCATCACTGATGTTTCTATCTCCCTCTCCCTTCCCCTCTGAAATCCATAAAAACATATACAAACAAATAAAAAATAAAAGTCCCTGCTCAGAGAGCCGGTGGGGAGGGCGGCACAAGTGGCTCCCCAGGCACGGGGCGAGGGCAGGGCCGAACCGACCCAGCAGGTCGGGCGGGAACTGGGTGGCCTGGTTCCATCCAGCACCCGCCCTGCAGGACGGGGGTGACCTTACTCCTGGCCGAGGACAGCCTGGGGTAGAGGACAGAGGGTTCAGAGCCACTGTCACTGCGGGAGAGGCTCCGGCCAGAGGGCTGGGAAGGGCTGGGCACCGGGTGGACGCTCAGCCAATGCCAGCGCCGGCCGCGGGACCTCAGGCCCACAGGGGGCACCACGCCTGCGACCTCAAGCAGGACTGGGGGCAGCAGGCAGGGCGCTGGGGGACCTGGGGAATGCTGGGACGGGGCCCACCAGGACCCTGAGTGCCTGTGGCCTCTGCATCCCACGGGGCACCCCGCTCAGCCCTCTGCACTCCTGCGTCCTGGCTGCTGGTGGTTTCTCTTGTTGGATTTTTTGTGGTTTGGGAGCTTTATTTACTCTCAGCAACCAGCCTCCACTCCCGCCGGTGCCGGCAGCTCTGGGGCCGGTTCTGCCCGATGGCTGGTGGCTTTGGACGCCTCACTGAGCTGCTCTGGGCCTCGGTTTCCTCATCTGAGCAAAGGGAGTAACGGTGGCGCCCGGCCCAATGAAGCAGGCTCAGCATTGGCGCTCTGTAGCCCCAGCCCAAAGTGCCCCCTGCTGTGGGGCCCCCGTTGCCCCTCCCCTCAGCCTGTCTGGAGGCAGCCCTGCCCCTCTGACAGCCCTGCTGTCACCCGGAGCCTGGCCTCAGCCCAGCGGCTGCCCTCAGGTGAGCCAGGCTGTGGCCACACCTGCAGGAGTCGGTGGCCTGGTCCCGGCTGGTGAGGACAGAGGACCTGCCTCCACTGTGTTTGGAAAAGAGAATCCTTCAGCTCCTGGAGGGGTGGGTGGGAGAGCGGCCACAGCGTGTGGACAGCTTCAGGCCTGGGACTAAGGAGAGGGCACCGTCCTCCGTCACAGCACGATTCCAGCCCAAGGCTGAGGTTCTGAGCTTGGCCATACAGTCCGAACCTGTGGCCCACGGTGGGCGTGGTGTGTGCCCGCCGGCACAGCCAGGTCCGGTGAGCCTGAGGGCAGTGAGGGATGGAGAAAAGACAGACAAGAGAAGAAAGCTGGGGCCGGGTGGGACGCTGTCCTCTGATGGAGAGAGGGGGCACCACAGCCTGAAGCCGAGTCTTTATTCTGTAGCCGATGCCACGAGGCAGAGTGAGGGCGTGGTCACAACCTTCTCACGGGTTTCGAATCCACTCAATTACAGGCACCTGATCCAGCTTTGTTTACTCGCTGCACCTCCCGCAGCCCACGTCACACGGCCACGTGGAAGCACAGGTTCAGACCATAAGGCCAAGCTCACAGCCACAGCCTTTGGCTGTACTGTGCAGGGACTTGCATGTGGCTTTGCCACGAGAGGATGTGCCCTCTCATTGGTCCCCGGCTTGAACCTGTCCGAACGCTGTGGCCGCTCTCCACAAAGGTGGGTGTGCAGTGGCCAGGCCACGGCCACGGTCTGGGCAAGGCAGGAGGCCTGGGCCCAGCAGGCCAGGCCCCGCTCAGGCCTGCACACTCCCACACAGTCGGAGAGCCGGGGGCGGGAGGGCCCCCCGGCACAAACGCCTGAGCTGGGAAGGGAGCCCACAAGGCTACGAGGACTTGGGCAACTGGACAAGCACGCAGAGACTGCGCCCAGATGTCCCAGCATGTCCCAGGCCCCTGTGTGTCCCAGGCCCCCTGTGTGTCTCAGGCCCCTGTGTGTCCCAGGCCCCTGCATGTCCCTGGCCCCTGCGTGTCCCAGGCTCCTGTGTGTCCCAGGCCCCCTGTGTGTCCCAGGCCCCCTGTGTGTCCCTGGCCCCCCCTGTGTGTCCCAGGCCCCCTGCGTGTCCCAGGCCCCTGCATGTCCCAGGCCCCCGCATGTCCCTGGCCCCTGTGTGTCTCAGGCCCCTGTGTGTCCCTGGCCCCCCCCCCCGCGTGTCCCAGTCCCCTGTGTGTCCCAGGCCGCTGCGTGTCCCAGGCCCCTGTGTGTCCCAGGCCCCCTGTGTGTCCCAGGCCCCCTGTGTGTCCCAGGCCCCCTGTGTGTCCCTGGCCCCCCCTGTGTGTCCCAGGCCCCCTGCGTGTCCCAGGCCCCTGCGTGTCCCAGGCCCCCGCGTGTCCCTGGCCCCTGTGTGTCTCAGGCCCCTGTGTGTCCCTGCCCCCCCCCCCGCGTGTCCCAGGCCCCTGTGTGTCCCAGGCCGCTGCGTGTCCCAGGCCCCTGCGTGTCCCAGGCCCCTGTGTGTCCCTGGCTGATAGTGGTCCTCCTGGGTCGGTCCCTGGCCTCCACCGGCTGCCCCTTCCCACGGCCATTCTTGTCTGCGTCACCCCCCACCCCCTGCATTCCTTCCCATCGTCTCTGCTCACCCCCCCCCCCCCCCAGCCAGGGCCTCTGGGCAGGGAGGAAGCCGCCTGACACCTCCAGGAAGCCGGAGGCCCGGGGGGAATGGGCCCCTGGTCCTTCCCGGGTCTGGGAGGGTCTACGCCGTGGAGACTTGACTGAGCCACTGGGGGGGCGGGGGGGCTGCTTTAGGGCTGGGGCCCTGGATTCAGAAACACCTTGCCCGGCACCGAGCAGATGACTGAGAGAGAGAGAGAGAGAGAGAGAGAGAGAGAGAGAGGAAGGGGCTGAACCTTGCGGGGAGAGGAGACAGCGTCCGCTGTGGGCCTGTGACAGCCTCCCGTCTGTGTAAGCACCAGCCCCACACGGATTCCCTGTCTCAGTCCCGATGCCGCTCAGAGACGGAGACCCGAGCCGCCCCGAACTCTGGGTCCCAGTGACACCCTGAACGCTGACCCCAATGAACTCAGACCTTGCTCATGGGCAGAGGCTTGGCACCTGCCACTGTCTGAGCCCTGCCCCCATCACACTGAGCCCCGGTCTTGTTCACACTGAGCCCTGACCCTGGTCACACTGAGCCCTGCCCCCGTCACACTGAGCCCCGGTCTTGTTCACACTGAGCCCTGCCCCCGGTCATACCGAGCCCTGACCTCACTCAGACACTGAACCCCGACACCGATTATACATTAAACCCTGATCCTGCCAACTTACCGCTGGCGCGGCTTTACGGGCTGAACCCTGACCCTGTGCGCTCCCCGCCTGGGCGAGTCCTGACTCCTGGGCACCTGCCCCGCCCTCCCTAGCAGCAAGGGGTCTCTGCTCAGGGCCCCCCTGGCCCAGCTCTGAGCCCCGATCAGGGGAGGGTCTGGGTGGCTTCCCGGGGCTGTAGACTAAGGAGGGGCCGAGCCTCCCAGCCCGCCGCCCGGCCCTTCTTGGCTCCGGACCCGTCGCCCCAGCAACCGCCCCTGAGCGCCGGGACTCACGGTCAGACGGTTGGACAAGTGGCCCTCGGCAGGCAGCCAGCTCCAGCGCCCCCTTGGCCCAGTGGCCTCAACCCCATTACCGTTGGCCCTTCATTCCACCTCATCGCCGTTCCCCGCTGTTTTTTTAAAAAACATGAAACCACTTGCCCGGTGGGGCTCAGTGATGAGCCTGGACCTATGAACAGGTCAGGGTTCAGCTCCCGGCCAGGGCACAGGCCCAGGTTGCTGGCTCCATCCCCAGTGTTTGGCGTGCAGGAGGCAGCCGACCCGTGATTCTCTCTCATCGTGGACGTTTTTATCTCTCTCTTCCTCTTCCTCCCTCCCTCTCTGAAATCAATAAAATATATTTTTTAAAAGAAACAAAAGCAAGAAACCACTCTGTGAAGCACTTGTCACCACCCTAGACCAGTGCCCAGCGAGGCTGGCTCCTCACCCACACTTCCCAGCGCCCATTCTACAGGTGAGAAGACTGAGGCTGAAAGAGGCTCAGACAAGCCCCTCCCGCGTCCCTTGGGTTGATGTGGAGTCCGCCTCCGCTCCCGCCTGCCGTGCTCCCGCGCCCCTGCCCGGCGGTCCCCGTGGTGCCAGATCCCGGCTCTGCCTTCGCCCCTCTCCAGGCCCCGCCCCAAAGACCCTGCAAAGCGGGCAGCTCGCGTGTCCCTCCTCGGCCCAGGCCTCCTGCCTCCACGCCCACGGAAGGCTCCGGCACCTGCGGTGGACAGCCCCCCTGGGATGAAGCCCCCCTGGGATGAAGCCCCCCTGGAATGAAGCCCCCCTGGAATGAAGCCCCCCTGGAATGAAGCCCCCTAGAATGAAGCCCCCCTGGGATGAAGCCCTCTGGAATGAAGCCCCCTGGAATGAAGCCCCCTGGAATGAAGCCCCCTGGAATGAAGCCCCCTGGAATGAAGGACTTGGTCCGTCGGGGCCACGCAGGCTCAGGGAGCCCCCACCTCGGAGATGGTGTGTGACTTGTTGATGATGTGTTCATGAGTGAGCACACCGGGCGGGGGGGGGGGGGGGCAGCGGGGCCAGGACGCCCCCATGCGGCTCATCTCCTCTGTGACGGGCCAAGGCGAAGGCCCTCCCCTCGCTTACTGGGTCACTCGTGTGCGAATTCCGGGGGGAGGGCTGGTTCCCCAGCACCGGTGACTGCCTGGCACCGCGTGGGTGCTCTGTCCGGGTGACTGAGGGACGTACGGAGGGGTGCGGGGATGGCCACGGGGGTGGACGCGGGGGTGGACGCGGGGATGGATGGAGGGGTGGACGCGGGGGTGGACGGGGAAATGGATGGAGGGGTGGACGGGGGGAATGGACGGGGGAATGAAGTCCCGTAGGCCAGACTCGGGTGCCCCGGAGGCTCAGGAAGTGGTGACCACATGCAGCCATTCCCCCGACCCCCACCCCCACCCCCGAGTGCAGGCCCTTTCCTCACCTCTAGGTCTCCACTTGCAAAACGGGGACAAGAACCATCTGCCCCTGGGTTCCCAGGAGGCCTCAGTGAGCTGGGCAGGAGAAGGGCAGGTGACGTGTGGGTTGCTCTGTGAGCGGTGACTTGGGACACAATCACGGCCCAGCTCTCTGTTTGCCAGGTGCTGGGGAAGCAGAGATTGCCGGGCACGGGGGTGGTCTGGGAGGGCTTCCTGGAGGAGGTGCACGGGCCCGGCCGGCAGACCTGAGGAGGAGGAGGGAGGGGGCTGCTGGCAGGGGAAACCGTGAGCAAAGGCGAGAGAGCGCGTCGCCCCAGAGGGCTGAGAGGGTGCGGGGTGGGGCTGGAAGTCTGGGGGTGGGTGACTGGCTGGGGACCATGTCCTGGACAGAGTACCCCACGGGTCCACCCTGCCTTAGCTGACGTCAGCAGGTGTGGCCTGCACCAGGAGCCCTGGTTGGGGTGTCCCCACCTATCACCTGCCTTCACCCTTCATGCTGAGAGGCTCTGCCCAGTGCCCCACCCTGTCACCTGCCGCGGGCGGCTGGCTCCCACTCCTCTCCCGGCCGCCCTGGTCATTGGGTTCCCGGCTGAGCCGAAGGCCGATCCTCCCTCCCTCCCTCGCTGTCCGGAGATGCCGGGGGACACGGCTGCTCCCGCTTGGCCAGCCTGGGAGCTTCTTGCAAGCCCCTGACCTTGGGCAGAGGGCACCGGGACTCGGAGCCAGGCGGCCTGGGGTCCAGTCCCCGCCCTCCATGTGCCCACTGAGGAACGTGGGCCTGCCCCTCCCCTCCTGAGCTCCATTTCCCCCGCCCACAGCCCTTGCCCACCGAGCACAGGCTGCGGGGGACCCCGAGCCGGCACTCAGCCCCATGGCAACCGTCCCTCGTCACCTGTGGGCTCTCCGTCCACCCGGCAGCATGGGCTCTGGCCCGGGCACTCATTCTGTTTTGTTTTTAAATATATTTTTACTGGTTTGGAAGAGGAAGAGAGAGAGAAGCATCCATGATGAGAGAGAATCATGGACCGGCTGCCTCCTGCACATCCCCCACTGGGGATGGAGCCCACAGCCCGGGCCTGAGCCCTGACCAGGAATCGAACCCTGACCTCGGTTCATAGGTCGACGCTCAACCACGGAGCCCCGCGGGCCGGCCGCCGCTCATTTCATAGCGGACACTGCAGGCCAGGACGGGCGTGGGGCCGGCGCGGGAGGGATGAGGCCCGGCGGGAGGAACCGGGCACCGTCATCCCTGCGGCCCAGGTCAGCACAGGGGTGCCCGCTGTCAGGAGGAACCGGGCACCGTCACCCCTGCGGCCCAGGTCAGCACAGGGGTGCCCGCTGTCAGGAGGAACCGGGCACCGTCACCCCTGCGGCCCAGGTCAGCACAGGGGTGCCCGCTGTCAGGCTCGGGGACCCTCGGCAGGGCTCCCCCCGCCCAGTGAGCATCCCTGTGACCAGGCCCCCGAGCCTCGTCCGCCCCGATTCCTCGGGGAGTGAGCATTGCTGCTTTAGGAAGCCATCACCCTGAGGGAGACGGGGAGAGGGACAGGCAGACATCTGCTGGGGACACGGAGAGGGCGGGGGGCGGGGGGGGACCCCGTGGTCTGTGGGGACAACAGGAGGGCAGCACCGTCATCTGCACGCGGTGTCAGCCCTGGGGCGTGCAGTCAGTCACTCACCTGCTTCCTGGATCCCCCCAGTGCCCCACCCCCTCACCAGTGGGGACCCCCCACTGCCTCCCGAGCAGCCCCATCGGCCTGAAGACCTGAGGGCTCCCCACCCTCACAGGCTCCAGGCGATTCCCTGGCCGGCACCCCGGCCTCTCCAATCTGGCTGAAGTCAGGGTCGAATTTTACTGTTTTGTGCGTGTTTCACTGTGGAAGGTAACGCAGCGACAGGAGAGGCCGGGCAGGTGACACAGGCCTCGCCGCCGTCCGGGGCGGGGCCTGGTGCCCCCTCAGGCCGCCGCCGTCCCCGCCCTGCCCCGCGTCTCGCCCCAAACAGGTGTATTCCGGCTCCAGCCTTTGCCCAGGCCGCGCCCGGGCCGAGAGGCCGCCCCTTCCAGGTGAGAAACCTGCCCAGCTCCCTCCTGGAGCCTCTGGCTCTGCCCAGGCCCGCGGGCGAGTCTGCCCTCAGCGGCTCTGTGCCGGGCAGCCCCCGCTCTGGACCCGGCGCTCCGTCCACTCACACCAGGGGCCAAGGCACAGAAGGACAGGGGGACGTGGAATGGCCCGGAAGGAGCCCAACTTCCAACGAGACACACACCTGTGGCCCCAGGCGTCCACCTGACCCGGTGGCTGTGCCAACCCAAGTGCCCATATGACCCTGGGTCACCCGATGACCAGGCAGCCATATGACTGCTGCCAAGTGTCTGACTGCGGGGACCACATGACCCCAAGCAGACACAGGAACCTCCATGGGGCCGTACGACCCGGGGGGACTTAGATCCCAGGAAGCTGCAGGACCCCCGGGAGCCTGCTGCCCTCTGGGCGACCTGAGCACCTGGCAGTCCCCTGTGGACCCACCCCCAGGCCTGCGGGCAGTCCGTCCCCTCAGGCTGCGGTTCCGCTGTGGGCGGGTGTGTGTGTGTGTGTGTGTGTGTGTGTGTGTGTGGCTGTGCTCGCCCTCTGGAAGCTGAGGGTGTGGCCCACTGGAGCGCACAGACATCGGGTATTCCCCCGAGGGCGCCCAGCGGGAAGTGGCTGGGCTGGAATTCTGCCCTCTGTTCTCTCCACCTGAGATGGGCTCACCCGGAGCGGGGGAGGGGAGGGAGCACAGCTGTCAGGGAGGCAGCTGGGTCCGCACCCTGAGAATGTGTGTGTGCATGTGTGCATGTGCGTGTGTGTGTGCATGTGTATGCAAACATGTGTGTGCCTGTGTGTGTGGCCTGCCTGGTTCAGAGCAGGGGCTCAGGCCTACCGGGGAACCAGTGAGCATGCTAATGGAGAGGCTGGGGATTTGCCAACGTGTGTTTTTAAAAGTGTTTGTTGCTTCAAAAACAAAGGAGAGCTTTGCAGACAGCAGAAGAGTGTCCTGAAGGGAGGTGCAGCTGGGACACCGTCTCAGCCTGCCCTACCCCCACACACACACCGCCCCCCAGGGCTCCTAGAGGCCAGGCCGGGCTGGAGGGCCAGGGAGAGGGGCTCACTGGCCTCATCGCAGGAAGCCCAGCTGGGCATACAGCAGCCCCCCCTTATCCTTGGGGTACATCCCAAGACCCCCGTGGCTGCCTGACACAGGGACAGCACCAAGCCCCACAGGTGCTTCCCTCTAACACAGACCTCCGTCAGAGAGTGATTTATCAGTAAGATCAACAGCGGTCACTAATAATCAAATGATCAATCGTAAGTTCCTGGATAACGAGATAGTGAGGGCGACGCGGACACGCTGAGCCTCTGTCGGCCTGATGACCCAGAGGCTGCGGTGGCTACCGGGCGGGGAGTGGACAGGTGGAGGCGCTGCCAGAGGGATGCCTTCCGTCCGGGGCCCGGGCGGGGGGGGGGGGGGCGGGGGTCTCATCTCGCTCCCCCGAAGGGCCTGCAATGGAAACCTATGAATTGCTTGTTTCTGGAATTTTCCAGCTCATATTTGCAGGCGTGTTTTGACTTCAGGTAACTGAAACCATGAAAGCGAAACCACGGAGCAGGGGGCACGGCTGTGTGAACTCGTCTGCTTCTCACACCCACCGCCAGGCAGAGCTGTCCGCTTCCCGGGGGAGCTCGGGGCCCCGGCCAGGGCCGAGAGCCCGGACGAGGTCAGGGCACTGGTCAGTGCAGGGCGGGTTCGGCCCCAGAAGGCGACTCCGTGTCTGCTCCCCAGAGGCCACGCCCTCCACGCCCTCCGTTTCACAGACTGGTTCATTTACAGTGAGGTCAAAGTTCAGGCCCAGGCCCTGTAACCCCCACTCTGTCTGCTGGTGGCCCCTCCGCTTCCCAACCCCCTAGGTGCTGCGATCCCGCTCCTCCCTCTCCCTTCTCGCAGACCAGCGCGCCCACCTGGCCCTGCCTCCCAGCCCCAGGGTCAGAGGTGCTAAAGGTCGCAGGGGCCTCCCACCTCCTGCTGCAGGGGCCCTGACCCCAGTGGGTCACAGGCAAAGATGGACGCTCTTGACCCCTGCAGGCCCGGGACCCTCGGAAACTCCTAGAGGGCTGGGTCTGGCCCTCCGCGCAGGCCCGTCGAAGTCGGCTCATGTTGTTTCGGGGGGGGCGTGGACCCTTGAGTCTCTCCATGGGCCCTCGATCGGAAACCCCTTTACTCTCTCCTCCTCTGTCTCCCTCTCCATGCAGACATGCCTGCAGCCCTACCGGGGCAGGTTCTGGGCTGCAGCACTGACCCGGACCTGGGACCAGCCCCTCGGACAGGGCTTGAGACCCCTAGGGAGACAGACAATGCCCGGTTACAGTGCCGACGAGGGGTCTGAACACTGCCCCATGGAAGGTGGGGTGCCTCAGAGCTCATGGGAGTAAGCCACTGGTCCTCTGAGGCAGGACACCCAGGAGGGCTTCCTGGAGGAGGCGACTCCTGGCAGGCCTCCAGACATGGTCACGGTTACAGTTTGGCCAGCTTTCAGGCCACGGGAGTCCAAGGGTGAAAGGGACACTGCCCTGTTCACCGGCCCACAGGTTTGGAGGGGAAGGCAAGGCTGCCCAGCCGTGATTCATTAAGACATCGTCACACCCAGGCTCCCCACAAGCACGCTGGGTGGTCGACGTACATACGTACAAAAGAGCACATAGGACCAGCTCCCGAATTTGTGAGGCCCGTGTTGAAAGTTTGAAGAAATTAAAAAAGGTGACGGCAGCCCAGTGTGGCAGTCTTCTGAGCACTGGGCCTTGAGACGGCCCCGGCTGCACACCTGTGACGGGTGTGCCCGGCAGGCCTGCTCTGGGCCAGGCCAGAACCAGGTCTTTCTAACTCCAGGCAAGAGGGCTCCCACAGCTCAGCACTCTCCGATAGGATCGGAGCCCAGCCCTTCAAACACGGACCAGGAAAAGCTGTGTGTGTGTGGGGGTGGTGAGTCCCCTGTGGCTCCACACCCAGGCTGCCCTGGCGGCTGGACAGTGGGGCTACGGGCCAGACACCTCGCACCCTTTGAGGCAGTCGGCTGGGGCTGCTGCGACAGCATCCAGACTGGGCAGCTCAAACAGCCCACACTCACTTCTCCCGGTTCCGGAGCTGGCAGAGCCGAGACCAGGGTGCCAACACGGCCAGGGTCCGGGGGGCTCCTGGTTACGTTCTCACCGGCCTTCCGTGGGGCGTGTGTGCAGGGAAGGAGGTTCACTCCCATCTCTTCTTATAAGGGCACTAATCCCATCGCGGGGTCCCACCTTCCTGACCTGACTACCTTCCAAAGGCCCCACCTTCCAACCATCCTCGGGGCTTAGGGCTTCCAAATGGGTTTTGGAGGGGCCCCAACATGCAGACCCTTCCTGATGGTGGCAGGTGGAGAGCATGGTGGAGTGGCCTGCCTCGGTCTTTATGAACATGTGCACGCAGAAACATGTGCACATACAAACACGCAGCGTTCATGCACATACAAACACACAGCGTTCGTGCACATACAAACACACAGCGTCCATGCACATACAAACATTCAGCATTCGTGCACATACAAACACAGCATTCAGGCACATACAAACACGCAGTGTTTGTACACATACAAACACGCAGCGTTCGTGCACATACAAACACACAGCATCCATGCACATACAAACATTCAGCATTCGTGCACATACAAACACACAGCGTTCAGGCACATACAAACAGGCAGTGTTCGTGCACATACAAACACGCAGCGTTAGTGCACATACAAACACGCAGCGTTCAGGCACATACAAACGTGCAGCATTCAAGCACATACAAACACGCAGCATTCAGGCACATACAAACACGCAGTGTTCGTGCACATACAAACACGCAGCGTTAGTGCACATACAAACACAGCGTTCGTGCACATACAAACACGCAGCGTTCAGGCACATACAAACACACAGCGTTCAGGCACATACAAACACACAGCGTTCAGGCACATACAAACACGCAGTGTTCGTGCACATACAAACATGCAGCGTTAGTGCACATACAAACATGCAGTGTTAGTGCACATACAAACACACAGCGTTCATGCACATACAAACACGCAGCGTTCAGGCACATACAAACACACAGCGTTCGTGCACAAACACACAGCGTTCAGGCACATACAAACATGCAGCGTCCAGGCACATACAAACACACAGCGTTCGTGCACAAACACACAGCGTTCAGACACATGCAAACACACAGCGTTCAGGCACATACAAACACACAGCGTTCGTGCACAAACACACAGCGTTCAGGCACATACAAACATGCAGCGTCCAGGCACATACAAACATGCAGTGTTAGTGCACATACAAACACACAGCGTTCATGCACATACAAACACGCAGCGTTCAGGCACATACAAACACACAGCGTTCGTGCACAAACACACAGCGTTCAGGCACATACAAACATGCAGCGTCCAGGCACATACAAACACACAGCGTTCAGGCACATACAAACACACAGCGTTCAGGCACATACAAACACACAGCGTTCGTGCACAAACACACAGCGTTCAGGCACATGCAAACACACAGCGTTCAGGCACATGCAAACACGCAGTGTTCGTGCACATACAAACACGCAGCGTTAGTGCACATACAAACATGCAGTGTTAGTGCACATACAAACACACAGCGTTCAGGCACATACAAACACGCAGCGTCCAGGCACATACAAACACACAGCGTTCAGGCACATACAAACACACAGCGTTCAGGCACATGCACACTGGGGCCCAGTTTTTCCTGACTTTGCTCTCTGTCCAATCTCTGCGTCAGACTTCAGGTCAGGTAAGTAAATTAATCTGATGTTTCCACATCGCTGGCTTAGAACCCGCCTTCCAGAGTTCATTCACATGGAAGCGTGTGCACACACGTTCACGTGTGCATTCAGCTACCCTTCCAGAGGCGCTGATGGGCACCTGCTGTGGTCCGATCCCATGCTGGGCTCCGTGCCCCGGACGGCTCGTGGTCCCCCTTCTCTGTGTGCATCTCCCATGCTGCCGTGGGACCCATGGCGAGAGGGCAGACCTTGTTGCCAGCTCTAGTCAAAGCACCTGGCGTGGTACACGGCACTCAGTGGTTGGTTGCTGGCTGAATGAAAATGAAGAAGAGTCTATAAATACAAGCATGTACTGTTCTGCAAATAATTAAACAAAATTAATAAGCCTGTACTGTATCAAGTTTCCTCTTATTTAAAAAAAATATTTTTATTGTTTTTTTTACAGAGAGGAAGGGAAAGGGTGAGAGAGTTAAAAACATCAATCAGCTGCCTCCTGCACGCCCCCTACTGGGGATGTGCCTGCAACCAAGGTACATGCCCTTGACCGGAATGGAACATGGGACCCTTGAGTCCGCAGGCAGATGCTCTATCCACTGAGCTACACCTGCTAGGGCTCAAGCTTCTTCTAAAAACGTGATTCCATCCTCCAGACAATACTTGAGCTGGGTGTTAGTAGAAGCTCCTTGTTTTAAGTCAGGTGCCCAAGCTTCTGCAGCTGGCACCCAGCACAGCTGGATTCGCCTCTGCTCCATCCTATGGCCACGGCAGCAAAACCCAGCGGGGCAGGGGTAGGCAGCAAGGAACCCCGGGGAGTGCCAGGTGCCACTGCGGCCTTGAATGTGGACACCCCTGATGTTCTTATTAATCCTTCATGGAAGCATCACACACACCCCTATAACCTGTTTCTCACCCAGGTCGAGAAACAAGCTTACCAGCACCCTACACACTTCCTTCCCGTCCCCGTCCTGGCCTGGCCTGGCCCCTCCCTCCACCGTTCGCCACGCTCCCGACTCGCACCGCCATATATAGCGTTCTACCGCTCTCTATCCGCGCCACCCGACAGGCGGTGGGGTCTGGCTTTCTTTCTTTCCTCAGCACCATTTGTACGAGTCAGCCGTATCCCGTGTGTGGGAGCAGATTATTCATCCCATTGTTGCCATTCTATTGCGTGACTGTAACCCAGTTTATGTATGTATCTGCTCTATCATGGAGAGGCATTTTGGGTAATCTCCCGTTTTTGTTTATCGCAATGTGCTGCGATGAACACAAATGTGATCAGATAAGAGGTGCACCTGGGACAGAATGCCAGGTCAAAGGGTTTGCCCTCGGTTCCCAGGCGGCTGCATCCCTTGGCACCCCTGCCCGCACTGTCTGAGGGTTCCGGTTGCTCCACTTGGGCGCCAGCACTTGCTGTTGTCAGGTTTCCCCATTCTAACTGCGTGGAGGCGGGGCCACACCCTTTGGGCTCAATCAGGTCAGCAACCCGACGGTCCCTGGGTGCCCATGAGGACACACAGGCTCCGGGAGGTGAGGTCCTGGCAGGCTGCAGGGCTGTCTGACCTCAGCCCGTTCTATCACGTTTCTGTCTGTCAAGCTGCCTCTTCGGACCTTGGCCTCAGGGGTTCCCCGCAGCCCCATCCTGGGAATTATAGACAGTCTGCTTGCAGGGTGACTGGATGGGTGTCCCTGGCGTGGGTCAGGCTGCGAATCCTGCCAGCTCTCCAGGGAGCCCCGGGGTGGGAGGAGAGTTGGGAGGGAAGGTGGCCCTCAGCGGGACAGGGGGTGAGAAGGGTTTGACCCGGATGGGGAGGCCAAGAGTTTGTCGCTGCACCTGGGGAGAGGTGTGTGCGTGCGTGTGCGTGCGTGCGTGCGTGCGTGTGTGTGTGTGTGTGTGTGTGTGTGTTTGGTGGTGGTGGTGGTGGTGGTGATGATGGTGATGGTGATGGTGATGGCGATGGCGATGGCGATGGTGATGGAAGGAAGGTGTCTGCAGCGGGGCCAGACCGGTGAGGCTCCCTGGGTCCCTCTGGGAGGGGGCAGGGGGAGGTTTGGGGACAGGCAGGCATCCAGGTGAGCAGGGGAGGGGGCGGGGCTGCGGGGTTCTCCCTCCGTCCCCTCCTCCCTTCCTTCCCTCCTCCCTCCCGCAGGCACCAAGCGGGGTGGGCGGGATTCTAGGCCGGGGCTCCTGGGAGGGCGGGGCTGGGGCCTGGAGAAGCCCGGGCTGGGGGCGCGCGGGACTCGGTTCGGGGAGGAGGGAGGGGGGAGGGGGGATGCGGCGGGGGCGGGGCCTAGGTGTGGGCGGGGCTACAGGCGGCCAATGGGCGCGCGCGTCCCGGGCCCCGCCCCGCCCCCCGCGGCGGCTGCTGCATAGTCATGAGCGCAGGCCGCGCTGCGTCAGCGGAAGCGGCGCGCGGCGGCTGTTTCCGACCCGATAAAGCGGCGTTGTCCCGGCGCGCCGGCCGCACTCTGCAGCGCTCTCCGCGCCCGCGTCCTGCCGCCGGCCGCCCGCCGAGGAGCAGCCGCCGCGGCCGCCTCAGCGCCGCTCCGCCCCGGGGCCCGCGCCCCCGCCGCCCCGCCGCCCGGCCGGCCCGGCCGCCCCGCGCCCCGCGGCCCCGGCCGCCGGAGACAGGTGAGCGGCCGCCGCCGGGCCAGGCCCGCACCTGGGGCCCCGCACCTGGGCCCGCACCTGCCGCCCCCGCCCCCGCCCCGCACGGCCGCGGCCCGGACCCCCGCCCCCGGCATCGCCTCCTGGGGAGGACGCCCCACGCCCCGCCCGGACGTCGCCTCCCGCTCCGCTCCCGCTGGGACGCCCGCCCGCACCCTTGACCCCTCCCGCCTCTCCGGCTGCACCTGCCCCTCCTCGTCCCCGTCCCGGCGGCCTCCCGGGCGTCCGGGCCCGCTCCGAGGGGTGCACCTTCCCGGGACCCTGCCGCGCCGCACCCCCGCCCCGGCCCCTCGGCTCGTCGCTCCCGGAGAAGCCCGGCCGCTCGCCCCGGGGCCACGACCTTGCCCTGCCTCCTCGGCCCGCACCTCCAACTTCCGAGCCCTCCCGCCCGCCCCGCACGCGGCCCCCGCGCCGCCGGCCGTCTCACCTGCGCCCCCGGGGCGGCGGCGCCCGTCCTGCGGCCCAGCTCGCCCTGCAGCGGCAGCCGCGCCTGCACCGGTCCCTTCCGCCCGCCCGCCGGTCCGGTCTGCATCCAGGGCCGGTTCCCCTTTCCCGGCGCCGACCTCCGCGCGCTTAACCCGTTCCTCCCCGGGCGGTGGCCCTGCGGGGAGCCCTCGGCCGCAGCTTCTCCCGGAGCACACGGGGGGGCGGGGGGGGCCACACGGAGCACAGCCCCCGTGACCTGTTTGCAGTGTTTCTAGAAGGTTGGGCAGGGGGGTCCTAGGGAGTGTTGTTTTTTTCCTTTGATGCCTCAGTGGAGCTGCAGGGGCCTGTGGTTTCTGGTTCTCGGGGTCTCCTGGCCTAGGGCCTGGGGAGCAGGGGGAGTCTGAGGGCCCGAAGCAGTCGTGGGGCCACGCGTTTGTCAGAACCTAAGCCCGTTTTTATGGGAAAACCCGCTGGCTCTTCCCAGGGTTCTGGGCCCGGCCCTCGCCTTCCTCCTGCGGTGCGGGCGGCAGGTAGGGTCAGGCCAGCCTTTCCTCTGTTTTGTGCTGGAAGGAGAAAAGGCAAGAAAAGCTGGGGACATGGTCTGCGGATTGAGAAGTGTGACAGCGGTTGGGTCAGAGACGGGAGCCCCTCACCTCCTTTCCAAGGCGGGGTGGTTTCTGCTAAGCCTGAGCGAGGTGTGGAGGGCCCGGAGTGCGGAATGCCTGGGAGAGGCGCAGAGTCTGCTGGAAGGAGGGAAGGGGCAGAGCGCAGGCCGGCGGGAGTGACCGCCGGAGGAGGAGCGGGTGTGTGTGGGGAGGTTGCCTTCGCATCGGGAATTGCAGCCCTGTCTGCTGATGGTTTTTAGGGCAGCAGCTGGACAGGAAAGAGGTGGCTCCTTTGAGGTTTGCGAGGCGTTGGAAACGCATGTGAGCCGGCGGTGTGGAGGGGCCCCTGGGGAGGCCGCCCGGCCTGCTCCTGGCTCCCTGGGGCCTGGGGGCGCTCCGGGCCCTGGAGGCAGTGCCGCAGCCATGCCCCCGGTGAGCGGAGGCCGGGCTGGGTGAGCTCCCAGGTGGTTTTCGGCTCTTACCATCCTGGCTGTCTCTGCCCTCAGCTTTGCTTCCTGGAGAGGAGGGAGGGGAGAGGGGGCGGAGGGTCTGGAGGTCCCAGGCCCTCCAGGTCTGCCCGTGAGGCGGCTGCGACAGCCGTTGGCTCCTGGCTCTCTCCCACGGGGGAGAGCGGCCAGCGTCTCGGTTGCTGGGTGTGGGGTTGGTCTCAGGGCCGGGGTTGGGGGAAGAGCAGTGGGCTGAGCTGGGGTCCGAGGCCACGCTGTGATTCTCTCATCGGGGTGCCTGCTGTGCCTGTCACTCCGCCTGTCCCCCAGGCCGGAGCCCAGCCCCGCGTCGCCCCAGGGGTGGTTTGTGACTCAGCCTCACGGGCTGGCACTGAGCGAGGGTCTGGCGAGCGCTGTAGGTGGCAGACAACCCCAAATTACTGGTGCCCTCTTCGGAAACACCCCTGGCAGCGCCCAGCCTGTAATTTGTGGGGCTGGAATGTGCTGGAAGCCGTGTTCCTGCTGCGGACAGGCGCTGGCCTGGTCTGGTTCCCCGGGTTTCTGTGATCACAACAGTACCCGCTGTGAAGGCGCTCGGCAGCACCCTGTTAGGTGGCTGCCTGGACGCGAAGCCAGGACACCGAGCAGAGGTCTGAGCAGAGAGAAGGAAGAGCCCCCCCCCCCCCCCCCCCCCGTACCTTCCCCCAGGGGAAGAGCAGCCGCAGGGGAAGGGAAGGGAAGGGAAGGGAAGGGGTGGGAGAGGACCCTGGAGCTCGGCTCCCGCTGTGCAGGGGGCTCCAGGCCAGGCTGGCCGCCCCTCCCCCGCGGCCCCAGACAAGGCCCCCTTGTTTAGATTAGCTTAATTACCCTCCCCAATCAATGAACAAGGGTCTTTTTAGATGTGGGACTTTCAAAGTGCTGGGCCTTTCTGTTTTTTAAGGTATCAGATGCTGAGCCTTTGTGAAATCAGGCACCTTTAGGGACCTGGGAGGTGGTGGGCCTTTTAAACGCCACAGGAGGCGTCCCTGGTCCCCGCCTGAGATCCGAGGGCCTGCTGCCCTTCGGGTGGGAACCGGGGGTGCTGGCGGGTGTGGGGGCCGAGCAGTGCGCTTTCTCTAAGTGACTCTCAGAGGAGGCATTTTAAGAAGATTAACACTGCTGACCTGGAGGCCACAGCAGAGTCCACGTTCTGCTCTCCTTTTGAGGCTGCATTCCCCTGGCCCCCCTCCCCCAGGCAGCGCAGCACAGCATCGAAGGCCTGAGCCGATGCCCAGGGCTGGGGTCTGGTGCCCGGGCTGGGGCGGCGCCCGCCGAGTGCTCACCTGGGTCCCGCCATCCCCGGCAGGCCGCGGTGTCCCGCTTCCCCTGCAGACCGTGGCTTTAAGGACACCCCGCTGCCTGCAGGGGGGCGGCTGTGCCCTCAGAGGCAATAAGCCGACTCTGCCTGCACTGCTTCCCGAGAGGCTGGGGAAGTGAGCAAGCGCCCGGAGGTACAGACAAAGGCTGAGTGCCGAGTGGCTGTTTGAGGTGAGACAGGGTCACACAGAGTCTGCCCACCCCACCCCAGGGTACACATGGTGCTTGGCCTTGGCCCCCAGGCCCCGGCAGGTCCTCGGCAGCTGACGGGATTTGCAGAGCCTCTCAGCCCCCCAGGCTGGCTGCCTGGCCCGCAGCCCAGGTGAGGGAGCCTGGTTCAGCCCTAAGTCCTGGCGCTTCCGTCCTCCCAAACCTGGTGGAGGGTTCCGCTGGCAGCGAGGGAGCTGCGTTCCTGAGCCGGAGCTGAGAGGCTGCGCCGCGTGCAGCGGGGACTCCACCTGGGCCGCGCGGGAGCCGGGAGCGCTGGAGCCAGCGGGCTTGGTCAGCGACCAGGTTCTGCCCGGTTTGTGGAAAGGACGCTCCTGCCTGTAAAATACAACAGGTGCCGGGAGGGTGCGCACGCGGTCGGTCCGGGGCGCCCGCTGCGCCCGCACAGGTGCCGCCGACAGCCCAGGCCCGCAGACAGTACCGCTCCTCGCGGCCAGCAGTTGAGTCATCGTCTCGGGAAAATGCATTGATCCCGAGAGGACGGCTCTGGTGTGGAGCGGGAAAGGTGCTCTGAGGGGGGGCCGGCCCTCAGGCCGGAGGCGGCCGGGGCACGGCCAGAGGGGAGCAACCAGGCTCTGCACGGACACGGCCATTCACAGGTGAGGAGTGACGGAACGGGGCTGTTACGCCGACCTCTGAACTCTTCCCTGCTGACTTCCAGCAGCTGTAAAGGCGGTTTCTAGAATATTGTGAATACAGACGTCTAAGTGCAGGTCACACGCCTCGCGGTGAAGGGCTGGGTGGGGCCCCGCACCCTTTAAAGCCTGCTGGGACACGGACGTGCTTCCCCTCTTCCTGGGCTGTGTGTGCCGCCTCCTCAGGAGTGTCCGAGGCTCTGCTTTCCTGCTGCAGGGAACTGACCACCCCACTTCTCCGGGCAGGGGTGCTGACCGCTCAGACCCTGCTGGTGGGGAGGTGTGACACTCACCCTAACCCCACCCCACCCGCCCCGGGTCCAGGGCATCTTCTCATCGTCATCAGCACAGACCCGTGGCAGGAGAGGGGTGTCGTGGGTCTGACCGGCGGGACCGTGCCTCAGCCTGTGCTCTTGGGAAGGGAGGCGGGCCCCCCCGGAGGCCTCGCTTCCTGGCAGCTCGCGCGGTTGCTGGGTCTGCCCTGACCGCAGCCGTGTAGCTGGCTGGTGGTTTGTGAAGCCCCGGCCACAGCTGGGGCCGTGGGAACGCTGACCTCCGACCTCACCGGCCGCTGGGAGCCGCCCACACCCGGAGGAGCAGGGGCTGCTGGGCCCTGGGCTCCGGGTGTCTGGCCTCCTGACCCCCGGCACACCTGTCACTGTTAGCAACGCACAAACAAACAGCTCGGGTGGGTCCCCGGAAGGGCCCTCAGTGAGAGGGTCATCGACCTGCCCCGGGTGCCAGCCCCGCCTGTTGCTGGAACATTCCAGGCGAGGAGTGCCTTCGGGTGGGAGGAGGGATGTGAAGGGCCTTGGCTGGGGCTCTCGGGGCTGCACTGTGCGCGGAGGTTCGTGGGGACACTGGTCTGCGTTCCCACACCTGCTGCGGTGCTTCCACCTGTTCCTGAGCCGGGGTGGGTGCGGGTCCGGGGTAATGGGCCTGGTGCGGCTCGTTGGTCCGGAGGTGAAGCGCCTGCTTCCCGGTGTGGCTGGAGGCAGGTGTTTCCCGGGCTGGTTAGGTGGACGCCTGAGGAGCGTGCTGCAGTTTTTAATTAGCCAGGAATGCTGCTGGCAGCGGAGAGGAGGGGGGGCGGGCTTGGGGGGCTCTGCTCCTGTGGCCGCTGGGAGGTGTTCTGCCTCCGGTTCCAGTGCCGGGAAGCATGTCGCCGCCAATGTGGACGTGTGTTCGGGGACAGAAATGTCCTCAGACTGAGGAGGCCTTTGCCCAGGGGTAGGGAGGCCAGGAGCTGCCCCCCTTTTCCCCGGCCGCCAGGGCCTGTGGTTCTCCTGACAGCACAGGAGACAGGGCAGGCGCACACCCCTCGCCCACTCAGGGCACGTGGCTGGAGGAGCCATAAAGCTGCCGCCTCCATTGGTTCCTCTTGGCATCTTGACCTTGACACTGAGTCAGGCTCCTAACCCGAAGGCTAGGGAAGGCCAGGGCTGCTTGTCCCAGACTCTCCCCCTCACCTCCCACCAGGGTGCTGCCTGGAACGGGACCGGGAAGGCGGGCTGCTTGTCAGCCCCTCGGCCTGCCTACTGCTACCCTCTGCTGGATGGAGCCAGGCCTTCCGGGACGGCCAGGGCCAGAACTGCTGCCCATGCTCCTGCACCCTGTCCAGGAGCACCCCTTCTGCACCCCGTGCCCCATGCGAAGGCAGCTCTGATTTGGGAGGGGGTGCGGGGTGGGCTGTGGAGCTGAGGCTGTCCGCTCTCTGCCAGCTCAGGCCCCAGCCCAGGGGCACAGGGAAGGGAAGCGCCCCCTGGAATTATCCGGGTGGCTAAGTGCTTTCGCTCCCAAGCGGGTCCAGAGGCCTGCGCCCTGTGCTTTAGCTGCAGCGGTCCGGCCCGGCCTGTGCAGGGAGCGTGTACGCCCTGGCGGGCCGTCCCTGGCCTCGCGTCCTTGGCCCAGAAACTGCCCGCTGATCCAAGCTCCAATTCTGTGTTGTAACCAGGGAGCGTAATGAGGATTTGTTCCTGGCACTCGCAAGCCTGGAAAATAACACTGAGGCCAGCCCGTGCAGCACCGGCCTCCCTGGGCCTCGCTCTCCGCAGGGCCGGCGGGCTGAGCTGAAGCACCGGTGCTCCCTTAGGGAGAAGAGGCGAGAGGTTCGGTAACTTGCCCAAAGCCACACAGTACGCGGCTGAGCAGGGTGAGCCCTGGAGCCACCGGGGAGTGTTGGGTCTTCGCTAACTCCGAGCGGGTGTGGGGGCTGCGGGCTGCCTCCCCCAGGAAAAGCGGGCTCCTGTACGTGCACTGAGAATGTGTGTGCACGCTCTGAGACCTCACGTCTTCCTTCCACACTGAGCCAGCCCGGGGGGGCCTCCGTAAGGAGGGCGTGCCCAGTGGAACTGGGACCCTGTGTCCGAGGACCCACCATGAGCCAGAGGCAGTGACACAGGAGCTCAAAGGCTGTGAGAGCCGGAGGCCGGACGGTGTCGGGAGCCAGGCGAGCGGACGGGCCGCGGGCCGGCCCTCGTGGCGTTGTCTCCGTTATCGGCCTGTCCTTGGTCCGTCCGGCGGTTGGCGCAGTGGCGGCGAGGCTGCGGGCAGATAAGGGCCTGTGCGTGTGTCCGTTGTGGTTGTGGGGCTCAGATAGGTCTGTGGGCCGTGGGGGAGTCTGGGAGCCGGACCAGCGGCCGTGGTCTCTGCGGCTCATGATACGGTTTGGAGAAATAGTTCTCGGCCATCTTCCTGTGGGTTTCCTCGGGATCCCTCGAACCCGGTCCAATCTGGGGATGGTTCTACCCACACAGTCCTGCCTGGGCTGGGAGCCCTCCGCGCGGGCCGGGACCCGGGGCCTCGCCCCACAGTGCTGCCTTCTCCTTCCACACACAGGCTGCTGGGCTGTAGGGACGTGCTGACCGCTCTGCGAAGTCATGGGCACAGGTGACTCCATCGCCCAGGCGGAGGGGCAGGGCCCCCAAGTGGGCTGTAGGCCATTTCTGACCTCTTTACTGGCCACCGTGGGGACCGAGGGAGCGGCCAGGCCTGTGTCCCTGGTGCCTCTGCGTCTCTCCTGCGCCCTGACCTGTGCCCCTGGGTCAGCCAGGCTTCTCTCCTGGACCCACCCCCCTGGGGCCAGCTCTCTGCCAACATAAGACCTCGAAACGTGGCGGTGCCTGAAGCCCCCGGGAAAGACAGTGCGAGCCTGGCAGACCCGGGCCTGCTCTGCGGGACCCACTCCCCTCCCCGCCCCCCGGGCAGCTGGGCGACCCGGGAGGTCCCCGCAGGCGCTGTGGCCAGACACTGTGGCTTTCTGGGCGGAGCGTCTCAGCCCTGCATGCCCTCCTGCTGGGCCTGTGGGGGGGGGGGGGGCAGGGTTTGGGGGCCACCACACGGGAGCCTGGCCGGTTCTGTTTGCCACAGCTGGTCTTCAGCCCCAAAACAGGATTTCTCACCTTTTCAGCCCATCCTGCCTTTTTTTTTTTTTTTTTTTTTTTTGCTGATTTTTAACCCTGGGAAGAACTTGTCTAGATTTACATTTTTTTTAATTGCAAGACGGTTTTATGCATGCAGTATTCGCTTCCAGCCTGAGCCACAGGTACCACGCTGTGCTGGCTGCCGTGGCATGGTCCCGCGTGTGCCCGTGGAGTGCCCTGCGTGTCCCCCTTCCCCGTGGGGTGATGTCGGCAGGCCGCCGTCTTTGCAGGGAGTAACTGAGTTCGGATGGTTCACGTGTGGCTTGTCCCTCCGGGCACACGGCCGTGTCCGAGGGACCTGCCCTGAGCCTCCTGGCGGAGGCGCTGCCTCCAGGCTGCCTTGGAGAGCCAGAGGACCGGGGACTTGGAACTTCTGTTTAAACTTTCACCCAAGGATGTTCATTGATTTTAGGGAGTGAGTGAGAGAAACAGGGATCGCTCGCTCCTGTGTGTGCCCTGCCGGGCATTGAACCCGGCCTCTTGGTGGAGGGAACGCCGCTCTAACCAGTGAGCCACTGGCTGGGCGGCCGGGAGCGTCTCAGTCCGCCCTCCCAGCGGTGTGGAGCTGGCAGTTCTTTCGCTGACCGCTCCAGCCCCGTGTGCCTGCGTGGGGGCGCTGTCTCTGGAGCCGTGGCGGCCTCCTGTGCCAGGAAGCAGGCGCCCTCCGAATGTAGCCGGGGGTTGGCCAGGGCCGCCCGGAGGGTGGGCAGCGGCACCGAGGCACTGGCCGCATAGCCTTCAGCCCGCGGCTGGGCCTGTGGCCAGCAGGTGGGCCCACGGAGCAGAGGCTGTGGGACAGGGTGGCGCTCAGGCCTCACGGTGCCTCTCCTCCACTCCGCCGCCCTGCGTGGCCGGGCTGTGCGTGTATGTGGGACCAGCCTCTCGGCCTTCCGGCCGCCTGGCGTGGTTTCCTGTTTGGCGAGAGCCGGTGGCCGTGGCTCGTGGTAACTGGCCTTGGGGAGGTGGCAGAGGAAGGCGCCGCTGTCACGGAGCGCGGCGTGGTCAGGTCACATGTGCTCGCCACTTCCTCCTCCCCGGGCTCGCCGGCGGGGCGGCCTTGGGTTCAGCGGCGGGCAGTCCGAGCCCCGGCCGAGAGGGGGGCAGGAGCACGGGGAGGGCTGGCAGGAGGGCGGCCTCGCTGGCCTTGAGCCCGAACCCCACGCCCAGGGCAGCCAGGCGGGCAGCCCTGCGCCCGGCGAGAGGCCCGCCGCCCGCGCCCCACACGTGCAGCTGCACCAGGTGCGCCCCGAGGGGCTCCGGCTTCTTCCCCACTCGGTCTTCCCTTCGCTCCCTCTGTGCTGGGCTAACCCTGGACGCAGCTTCAGCACACGCCCCCGCCCCGGCCGGCCGCGTGGCCAGCCCAGGGGAGCCCCGGCCGCCGCCTCCGCCACCCGGCTCCTCCGACGGGTGCCAGCCCTCCCTCTGGTGCTCAGGTCAGGCGCAGGCGAACGCCTGGTCTCTGGTTTGACTGTCTCCGAGGCCCAGAACGCCGTCCGTTCCTCAGTGCCCGGGGCTGCCCTCCTCCTTTCTTAAGCTTAGAGTCCACCTTTCGTTCCTTCTCTTTCCTTCTCTTTTCTTTCTTGCTTTCTTACCTGCTTTTTTTCCCTGCACGAAACTAAATTGCTCAATCTTGTTCTAAAGGAAACTGCAGAAGGGAGGACTGACTGAAAAGTTATGAAAAGGTTGTGTAATGAGCATCTCGGGGTGAGAATTCCTGTACCCATCGAGGGACCCTGTCCCCCCTCCCACTCTAGCTGGGTGGGTGGTTTCTGACCTGGTTGGGTCATGGATTCCTTTTGGGCCACTTTCCCACAAAAACACACAATCCCATTTTCTACAATTTAGGGAGTGCGTGCGCACGGCTCTTCTCACGCCCATCCCGGGCGGGTCTCCCAGCCGCGCGGACCTGCAGGGCTGGCCGCTTCGTCCGCCTCTGGGCCCTGCAAGACAGGAACTTGGCTGCCAGTCTGAGTGGGGGATGGGGGTGGGGGTGCTCAGTGCCCCCAAATCAGGTGGACGGACTGGCGCTGGCGTGGGCAGGCTGGCCCCGAGGGGTGGCTGGAGAAGACCCCGGAGGGGGGTGGCTGTGGTTCCTCGTTGTGACCGTGGTGAGCAGCTACTGCCTGCAGGACGGGTGGGGAGGGAGGGGCACGTGCCTCGGAGGCAGCCTGCGGCGGTGCCGGGCATGGCGGTGCAGTGCGGTGCCCGTTCCTCTGTGGAGAACGTAGGGTGGTTAAAATTAGCAGTGAGAGCCGCAGCGCGAAGGCCGTCCAGAGCATTGAGCAATGTGGCGCCAAGATAAGGCCTGGGAGCGGGTGGAATTCCTGAGCCCGGCCTGCGGGCAGAGATGGCGCTCGGCGGCTCCTGACCATGGGGCGGGGGTACCCTGAGAGGCCCACTCTGCCTGCGGCCGGGCCACCCGCCTGCCCAGCCTTGCCCGCCAGTTCCCTGGCGGCCCCCGGCAGGGTCACGCGCAGGGCCCACGGGTCTCTGGCACGTGGCCGCCTAGTTCCTCTCAAGTCAGGCCCGTGACCCTCCAGCCGGCCTCGGGGTCAGCGGAGGCTCGGGCGGCCCAGCTGCGCTCGAGCCCGGACAGCCCGCGTCCCACTGATGTGCAGCACCCTTCCCGCCGTCGGCGAGCGGCTCGGTCCTCGCAGCCTGTGCCCGGCCGAGGGGGAGTCACTGACGCCCGGCCGCCCCTGAGCGGCCAGGAGGCTCCGGACGCCGGTGTCCCTCTGCCGGCTGCCTCTTCCACCGGCAGGCAGGACCCCGCACCCTGCGGTGCTGCGGCTGTCGGTGTGCGGGCGGCCACAGGCCATGAGCAGGACAGAGTCAGACAGAGGAACTCCGTGAGCATGGGGACTTGTAGGGTGTAGATGTCGTTTGGGATGGGGGGAGGAAGAGGGGGGTCTGAGATTTCAGGAGTGGAAGTGGGCCGTTCACAGGCGCCTCCTGAAGCAGGTTTTCTGTCCGAATCCCTAAGCAGGAAAGGGGGCGGGGCTCAGAAAACAAAACCCCAAACCCCTGGCTTTGATGGGTGGCAGCCCTGAAAGAATCGGCCTGCAGGGCGCCTTCCTGGGACACCTGCCACCTTGCCTCGCCTCGGGACCTGTCTGACCGCCGTGCCGCAGTTCCGCTCTGTGCGTGGTGCTCACACCCTGCGCTGCGCCGCACTGAGGCTGGAGCTCCTCCCCAGGGTCTGAGCGGCAGGGGCTCCGGAATCCCTGCTGCCCAGCCGCAGGCGCACACCACGCGGAGCCGAAGGGACGGTCCCCGCGGTGGCTGCAGCTGCCCGGGGAGGGACGGGTGCTGGGGGCTGGCGGGCCCTGCGCAGCTGCTGCTCTGAAGAGGGCGCGTGGTGACAGGGCGCAATGCACCTTCTGTGGCCTACAGAGGAGGGGGGGGGGGGGGAGGAACAGCGATGTGAGCCCAAAGCATGGACCTGCCCAACCCCTACCGGGATCGAGCTCGGAACCCGGCACGGGCCCGGCCGGGAACCTCACCAGCACCCTTCGGTGCCCGGGATGCCGCCAGCCGCCGAGCCACACCAGCTGGGCTCGCGTTGTGTAGACTCACCGCGCTCAGAAGATCTCTAACCAGGGGCATGCGTGCGTACTGTCCGTGACCGTCCGTGAGTGGCCCAGCCTAGGTCTGAGGCGGCATCCCGGTCCCGGCTGTTCTTGGAAGGGACTGGGCTGGAGGAGGGCCGCCGCCTGCGGGGAGGTGGTCGGAAGGGGCAGCGCGGCCCTGGCCCCGCCTGAGGCTCTGCCTTCGGAAGGCGCCGTCACGCCCAGGTGGCCTCACCTGCCAGGCCGCGGCAGCTGAGTCACGTTGCTGCAGATCACACCCGCAGGACAGGCTGTTCTGTGCTGCGGTCACGTCTTCCCGTTAACACGTCTGTGTGCGTTTACGGCGTGTCTCCCGGGTTTCCCGCCGCCTGCAGGCCTGTCTCTGTGCCGAGGCCCTGGGTGTGGGGCCTCAGGGTGGGGAAAGGCTGCCCGGCCTCCTGGCTGGGGCCTGGGGTCGCACGGTGGCGCTGCGCCCGGGGAGAGCCCTGCGTGTGCCGCGGTGGGGCGTGTTCTCCGGGATCGGGAGGAGCGTTTCCCGGCCGCGCACGGAGGTGGGTGTGGGCGGCGTGCTCCAAGCACATAGAGGGCTGCCCTCTGTGTCCCACCCCCACCCATCCACCTTCTCTTCAAGGCCAAGACCAAGGCCGTGGTAAAGCTTAGTCCTCCGGGCGAGCGGTCTGCCGCAGGCCCACACGGCTGCAGCCCGCATGGCCATGTGTGTTCCAGGCGAGAGCTTCGTTCCTGGGGCCCGTTAGCTCCGGCCGGGAAAGGCCGGAGCTTTTCTATGAGTGATTTTAAAAATCCCCCCAAGGATGTGTGTGTGTTGTTTAATTGATTTCAGAGAGGAGGGAGAGGAAGACAGGGATGGGAGGGAGACATGGACTGGTTGCCTCCTGTGCGCACCCCTGCGGGACCGAGCCCGCGGGAGAGCGGCCCGCGGGAGGGCAGCGCCTGTCTCGGTGCCTCCTGGGAAACGCGCTCTGAGCTGTCACTCACTCTGGGCGCCCTGTTTTGGGAGGGACCACAGGTCTCTGAGGAGAGAACATGCTGGAAGGCACAGATGCGGTCTGTTGCAGGGGTGCGTGCTGCCCTCCTGGTGAGAGACCGGGATGGGGTGCACCTCAGGCTGTTAGCTTCCTGGAGGCGGAGGGCAGGCCCCAGTGAAGACTGGCCGTCTGCCCGGGCCCAGGCCACCTCTTGGTCCCAGATCCGTGCCTAGAAGGGAGGCTGCACTCAGACCCCGCCGGCGGCCGCATGCTCCTGCCTTTCAGGGCAGCGGGGAGGGGGGATTGGGCTCCCAGGGCCCTGCCCTCTGGGCACGGGACAGCCCCTCTCTCAGGCTGTAGGCGGTTCCATCCCGAGAAGCACGTCTCCAGACACCCCCCGTGACTGACATGGGGAGTTCTGCAAGCTCTGGGGGTGCCCCCCCCCGAGTCGCCACTCAAGCCCATTCTCTGCGGCTTCGGGGTCTCTGGGGAAGACACGGGCCTCACGTTTGCAGATGTGCCGGCCGGCGGAGCCGCGGCCCCAGGAGGAGCGCCCGGGTCCCCCGTGGCCGCTGCTCTGCGTGTCCGTGTCCGTGTCCGTGTCCGCACCGGCCTCCCGCCCTCCGCCGCGGGCTCTCACCTGTGCTGCCTCCGGCTGTCCGGCTGTCCGGCTTCCCCTCCCGGTCCGTCTGCGTCTCAGGACACGTCTTCGGTGGCCCCGGAGTGACCGAGGGCCGGCCTCCCAGGAGCTTCGGGCGATCTGTTCGGGCGCCGGGGTCCTGTTTCCCCTTCTCCGCGCTGCAGCCTGGCCACGCCGAGGCCTGTGCCCGCACCGGGCAGCGGTGGGTGTGGAGGCTGGCGGCGTGAGCAGCTGGGGAAAGCGGGAGCCGCCTGAGTGCGGGGCGGCGCGGCCGGCTGGGTGTGAAGTGGAGGCCTGGGAGGTGACGGGAGCTGGGGGAGCCGGTGGGGAGGGAGGACTGGCGGGTCCTGTGGCTGCCAGAGCCCACGACGTCAGGCCAGACCCCGTGGTGCAGCAGGAGCGCCCGGGGCCGCGGGTGTGAGGAGTGGGAGGTTGTGGGGGGCCCTCTGGGTCTGCGCTGGCACCTGCTCTCCCCGAGGGGCCTCGCTGGGGCCTGCAGGGTGCAGAGTCCTGGGGGAGGGAGCGCCTGCTGAGGGAGCGGCTGCGTCCCCCTCCCGGGCTCAGGCGGTGTCGGTGTCGGGTAGGGTTTCTGCCTTTCTGCCCCTCCCAGCTCCGCTCTGAGCAAACAAACAGCTCCCAGTCCCCGGGCCTCCGGCCAGATGAGAAATATTTTGGGTCTGGTGACCTTTTTCTTGGGGTCTCCGTTCACCGTGCGAGGTTGTGACCGGGATTCGGTTTCCGAACGGGAGGCACAGCTGGTTTTCAGAGCGGCAAATAAGGGAAAGAATGAGGGACTGGGCGGCTGTCTCCGGACGCTCCCCTGGGAGGGACGTTTTTATAGACGCCAGATGTCCTCCCAGCTCCGGCCAACTTTCCGTCCAAAGTGGGGGTGCCCGAGCCAGCCCCCTTCACAGGGCCCGGGAGCCAGGCCTGGGCTCCGTGCAGCACACCTGCCCGCGGCCCCAGCCACCACCTACCGCTGCGGCTCGGCTCTGTGGGCCCCGCCCCCCCACTGCGCCCTGCAGGCCCCCGGCTCAGAGCGGCAGGGCAGCGTGCGAGCCGTGAACCCCGAGAAGGAACGGGGAGCAGAGTCGTCCCCGACCTCTGTCAGCTGGTGAGGGGCGTGTTCACCTGCTGAGAGCCCGCCAGCCGCCCGCTCCCTGGCCACGGCTCCCCCACCGCACCGTCGTGGACCCTGCACCCGCCACTCCGCGTCCGGCCTGGGCACGCACCGCACAGGCGGGGCTGTCTGCTCGGCCGGGCCGGTGCCCCTGCGGGGCGGTGGCTGCGGGAAAGCCCCGGAAGCTTTGTGCTTGGGTGGTGGCAGCTGGCCGACTGCAGCCCTTGGCTGTGGCCTGGGCGCCCGGACCCGCCCAGATGGCCGGGATGGGTGCATGCTGATCCTAGAGTGACTGGCACAGCCGAGACGTCCTCAGCTGTGGTCCGTCACCTCGGACGCCGACTCGGACACGCTGCTGTCTGGGAGCGAGGGAGCCCGAGCAGGAGGGCGCACTGAGCACGGTCCTGAGTGCCCGTCGCACCCGTGCAGGCTGACCTCACGCTGGAGGGAGGAGTGGATTCTGCGTGGCCGTGGCCGGGCCACCTTCTGCTCCAGTTTGAGGACCTGCTCTTCCAGGACAGTGAGCATCACCTGTGTCACCCAGCCCCAGGGCAGCCGCTGGTGCTGTCCCCTCACCCACGGGACAGGGGGAGCGTGCCGTGTGTTTGCGATTCAGACTCGGCCCCTGCCCCCTGCACCTTTCCTGCCTCGGGCCAACAGACTCTGAGCTGGCTTCAGGTGCAGGGCGGGACTAATCTTTGTTTCAGGGGGGCTGCCTGTCTCACAAGCGTCTGTGCTGGGCTGGTCAGACCGGGACATAGGAGTGAGGTCCTTGGGCTGGTCTGTGGGGCCCTGGCCGACCTGGCTGCCCCCCCTCAGTGACCCTGGAGGCTGCGCTGGGCCTCACTGAGCTGGCCACTTGCTGGGGAAGCCGTCAGTCGCTCGGGCCGGGCCTGGCGTTGTTCTGAGTTGGCCTCCAGGTCCTGTGGAGGCTGACGCCGTAGTATTGAGGGCGAAAGTGAGGGATAGCGAGTCTGGCGCCAATGCTGCCTAGGCCCCCGCTGCACACCACCCAGGGGAGGGGGCGCCAGCGGCAGGGCTGTGTGTCCGTTGGGTGAGGGGGCGCCAGTGGCAGGGCTGTGTGTCCGTTGGGTGACGGGGTGCCAGTGGCAGGGCTGTGTGTCCGTTGGGTGAGGGGGTGCCAGTGGCAGGGCTGTGTGTCCGTTGGGGGGTGAGGGGGTGCCAGTGGCAGGGCTGTGTGTCCGTTGGGGGTGAGGGGGTGCCAGTGGCAGGGCTGTGTGTCCGTTGGGTGAGGGGGTGCCAGTGGCAGGGCTGTGTGTCCGTTGGGTGAGGGGGTGCCAGTGGCAGGGCTGTGTGTCCGTTGGGGGGTGAGGGGGTGCCAGTGGCAGGGCTGTGTGTCCGTTGGGTGAGGGGGTGCCAGTGGCAGGGCTGTGTGTCCGTTGGGTGAGGGGGTGCCAGTGGCAGGGCTGTGTGTCCGTTGGGGGTGAGGGGGTGCCAGTGGCAGGGCTGTGTGTCCGTTGGGTGAGGGGGTGCCAGTGGCAGGGCTGTGTGTCCGTTGGGTGAGGGGGCGCCAGTGGCAGGGCTGTGTGTCCGTTGGGGGGTGAGGGGGTGCCAGTGGCAGGGCTGTGTGTCCGTTGGGGGGTGAGGGGGTGCCAGTGGCAGGGCTGTGTGTCTATTGGGGGGTGAGGGGGTGCCAGTGGCAGGGCTGTGTGTCCGTTGGGGGTGAGGGGGTGCCAGTGGCAGGGCTGTGTGTCCGTTGGGGGGTAAGGGGGTGCCAGTGGCAGGGCTGTGTGTCCGTTGGGGGGTGAGGGGGTGCCAGTGGCAGGGCTGTGTGTCCGTTGGGGGGTGAGGGGGTGCCAGTGGCAGGGCTGTGTGTCTGTTGGGGGGGGGCTGCCAGTTGCGTCTGGTCACCCAGGCTGCAAAACTGACTTTCAGGAAATGAAGTTAAAGGAACTGAAGCTGTGCGGCTCCTGCTCTTCGTCCCAGCCGTGTCCTTGAGGTCGCTCCTCTTCACTGACTCCGCTCCCAGGGCCAGGTCTTAGGTGGCTCCTTGGGGCCCAGCACTGCCCTCTCCTGGGGCACCAGGCCCGGGCGTGGTCCGAGCGAGTGGCTGGGCCTGCCCTGCAGCCTGGGGTTCTTCTCCTTTTCCTCTCCGCAGCTTCCACTTCTCCCGTAGGCAGCCGAGCTAATATTTATCCTGCAAAGCATCCTAACGATGCCGGAGGCGCGCCTGCAGGGACTGCTGAAGGGAGCTATTGTTGCCGTAAACTGAGGCACTGTGCACAATGGCGGCTGTGTCTGAACTTGCAACCTTCCACCCAGCAGTTGGTTTTGTGCACAGATAGACTTGTTGGCAGTTCCCGAAGAGCGAGGGCTTTATCTCTGTGGCTGCCTTCGGCTGGGCTGGGCGGGAGAGCTGGTGGGAACGGGTCAGGAATGCTTCAGGTGCTGCTGGGCTGGGATTGGCCAGCTTTTGAGGGATGACTTTTGCACTAGAGCCCTGCCTTTCTCCAAACTGTTCCTTTAAAGCTGGAGAGGGAACACTGGCCTCACCCGGAAGGAACGGGGATGTGAGTCCGAGAGGGGGTAGTGGGTGGTGGTGTCCACGTGTGGTCAGGTTCCGGCGTCAAGGAACCCGCTGATGGGACACACCCTGGTCAGTCACGGCTTCTCAGCGACGGAGCCCCTTTCTGGGCCGGTCCGCTGTCCCTCCGGCCGCCTCCTGAGCGGGAGAGTGGACAGGCGCCGGGCGGCCGAGTGGGGACCGGAGGCCGCTCCCACGTCCATTAGCCCCACGGGGTGGAGGGTCCAGGGAACCGCCCGGGAGGCGTGAGGTGTTCCCGGGCCTGCCCGGCCACGGGCCCCAGCGAGGCCGGTGGAGTCTGTTCTGTGGGACCTGAGACCTCAGTCCGGCCGAGCACGCCCTCCCGGGTCAGCTGACTCATCCTGCCCGCTGACTTCCTCCGTCTTCCTGCTGTTTGTCTGTCTCCCTCCTGACTCATCGAGCGGGTGTGTGGTCAGCACGCTGGGCTGCGGGCGGCCACTGGCGGCCAGCACACCCGGGAGGCGGCGTCCCACATGCACACGGCTCATCCCGGTCCTGGGCCAGTGTCCTGCGGCTTCAGAGTCATGCTGAAAAGATTGTAGGTTTGCTGAATGGTTGGGGGCACTGGGTTCCTCCAGGGGAAACCCCACTTTCTCGCTCACTTGGCCTCCCGGGCCATTCCCAGGGGTGTCCCTCCGCTGCATCGCTGACCGGATGCTGTGACGGACGTGCCTGTCGGAAACACGCTGTCACCGGCGCAGCTCTGGCTGTCGGGAGTGCATGCAGCCATCGCGCCGTCCGCGCCGGGACGCGTCTTCCCGGCGGGCACGGGGAGTGCCGTGTTCACGGTTCAGTGTGTGGCCGAGGACGGCAGGAACTGAGTGCCCTCCTGCCACCCGGCAGAGCCGCCCACGGTGCCAGGTGTGCCCTGGCCACCCCAGTTCCGCAGGAGGAGATGGGGCTCATTCAGTTCCAGTGTCACGTGAGTTCACGCGTGCCTGTGTGCGATGAGCTCGGGCCCCGCTCTGCCCAGGGGCTTTGTCTCCGAGTCCCTGAACCAGCGCCCATGCTCACGGAGGCCCGTCCGGCTCCGCGCAGGGCTGGCTCCTTGGGGGCGTCGGGTCATTCTTGCGCTTGTGGCCTTCCTGTGCCCCTCACCACTCAGCCGCCATCGTTGTCTGTCCACAGGGAGCTGGCTGGCCTCGGACGGTGTCTGAGCGGCCAGTGGTGCCAGCTGAGTGTGGACCCACACGGGGGGGGGGGTCCTTCTGTGGGAGGCGGAGTGCCCACGTCTGAGGGGCCGGGAACCGCCCGCCTCCCCCGCTCACCTGGACAGCAGGTGCCGGGAATGCCCACTTTCCTGGCGCAGCTGGAGGCCCACTCTTCGCTGCCCGGCAGGCCCCGGCAGGCCCGGACGCAGCGCCCCAGGTTAGCTGGGAGGGGCCCGTTAGCTGGTGTTTTTAGCTGAGACGCCCACGTGGGCCGCTGGCCGCAGGCAGGGAGGGTGCGGCCCGTCAGCCAGACGGAGCAGAGCCCCGCACTCCAGGCCCGGCCTCGCTGCAGGGCTGCTGCTCGGGAGAGGAGAGGGGAGGGCTGAGCCCTCTCCCCTCAATGGCCACCGAGCCTCACTGTCCAGGCCAGCCACGAGTTAGCCTGGTGCAGTGCTTTGTGGGAGAATCGGGATGAGCAGAGCAGGTGGGTGTGGCTAGGGGGAAGCACTTGACTTCAGTCCAGTGGGGAGAAGGCAGGGCGAGACCTGAGCTGCCAGTGGTGGGCTGTTGAATGAAAAGTCCTGTCATGTGGCTGAGGCCTGTGGTGGTCCTGTGACAGACCTGGAGTGGGTGCGGAGGGCAGCAGCGCCAGGCCGGCCTGCGTGGCCGGTCTCTGGTGGATGAAAAGGGCCAGGTGCTGACCTGACCGCTCGGGGGGGGGGGGGGGGGGCGCGTGGTGGTCTTACAAACTCAGACCTGAAGTCACCACAAAGGATGGTCTGGAAATTAAATATGTAACTACAAACAGGTTATAGTGGGCAGTCATGTCCTAGACCTAGGCGATGTTTTCCCTGAGAAAGATCAACTTAGATCTTCTTTCCTGAGCCCATTTGCCTTTTTGCCTCTAAGATAACATATCTGTGAGACGTCTGGGTAACTTGTAACTTCCTTTTTCTGGAGCCCCTGGGACACCACCAAATGTGGGGGGCGCCTGGACAGATGCCTCAAATTCCTTCATTATCGTGTTAATTGTTCCTGCGCTCACCTGAGTGTGTGTCCATCATTTACTTTTTATCCAATCCCAGGGGTTTCCCACCGCTTTGCTTTTTCCCGCCTCCTTACTCCATCACCAATGAATTTCATGTAACCCACCCCTGTCCCTCCTCTGATGGCAATGTATAAACACAGATGTAACCCACCGTTCTCCGGAGCGTTATCTCAATCCATTGAGGTTCTGCTTCCCGGCATATGTCAACAGTTTGGCTCAAGCTCACTAAAATTCTTTACAGGTTTCAATGGGTTTTTTTGTTAACACTGGGCACCACAGCTCGGGAGGGACCCAGTCCCTGGCCCTGGCTGGGAAGCTTCTGGATGCACCAAGTGCACCTGCAGGAGCCCCTGAGTCCAAAGGGGCTGTCGGACCTGCCCTGCCGCCCCCCTCCTGGGCATCTCCCCACCTGGCAGGACCTGTGGTGTTGGATAGGCCGGGCAGAAAGTTGTTTTGAAAGGTAGTTTATTACCTTATTTAAAATAAACTTTAGGTTTTATGGAAGCAGAAGGAATATGTTGTAGATCACCCAGTGATGCACCTTCTCCTGCATCCGTCCTCGAAGAGACCTCAGCGAGCTCACGTGCGCTGCTCTAGCCCCTGCTCCCCGCACTTCCTGTTAGCTGTCAGCTCCAGCCTGGTCGGGACACGCAGGGTTATTCTCCCGCTTCCCAGAAGCACCTCATTAATACAGAGCACCCTGTGTCTCCCCACTCCTGGCTCATGCTCCCGCCCTGGAATTTCCTAGGTGTGTGTGTTTGTTACGTTAATGAGGTGGCTTTTGGAAAGCGCTGGAGGGTGGGGGCTGGCTGCCAGGAGCCCCAGCCTGGTGATCAGAGGGCTGGAACCCTGCCCCCCAAGCCCCACCCCAGCTCTGGGAGGGGCCGGGCTGGAGGGGGGCTCTGGGCCGGCCTGGCTCAGTTGGGACTAGTGCTGAGCCTCGTAAACACCAGGGCGGCTCTGCCTTGGGGCCAGACCACCTCCGCGTGCCACGCGCAGCCGGCTGCGGGCACAAAGCCGCTCTGTGCGCTGCCTGCACGGCTCCCTCCGGCGGCCGCGGCCGTAGATCCTCGGAGTGAATCCGTGCTGGTGCGGAAACGGTTTCCCCGAGCTCTGAGCCTTCTGGCAGGTTGTCTGAGCCCAAGGAGGCATCCTGGCCCCCTGACAGCCCGCTGGCCAGCCACAGGCAGCGGCTCTGAGCGAGGGCAGCTGCGGACAGCTCCCTGTGGGGCCTGGCCTCCTGGGGCGAGTCCGGCAGAGCCGGGTCCCGGAGCCCGTGCGGGGGGCGGGCCTGCTGCGGAGCGGGGAAGCCCGCTCACGCGCGGGAACGTGTGTTGCCAGGCGTCCGGTCCGTGTGGGAAGGACTGGTTTTGAAGAAGGCGTCTGACGGCGCTGGGCCTGTCCGCCTTCACTCCAGAGGTGATGGTGGAGAGCAGAGAACGGGGTCTCGTCTCTGGAGGGGGAGAAGGGAGCTGTGGGGAAAGAAGCTCAAGGCGGGCCGCCCCCTCCCTCGCCTCCCGGCAGGGCTGGCCCTGTGCTGAGACGGAGAGGGAGGAGGGCCTGTGACACCACGGCTCCACGGAGGGTGCTGAGCGACCGGGACTGCACCCCGGCCAGGGAGCAGAGTGGCGAGGGTGGCTCTGGTTCGTTCGGCCCGGAGGGAAGGAGCAGATGTAGTCAGGCCAGAGTCACCTGGAGGCTGTCTCCAGCCGTCAGATTCACCGTTTGATTCTGACAACTTTGGAGTGTGTTCAGACTTCCCCCTTAAAACACGGGCGGTTCGGGCTTGCCTGACATCGGACCACAGGGCAGCCGCTCCGTTTCCCTGTGCGTGGCGCCCTCTCCGGAGGGCAGACCCCAGGCGGGAGCCACTCTGGCTGGCGGGGTGTCAGCATGGCGCAGTGTGGGGCTCCTGCCCAGCCCGTCTCTGAGGTCGGTGCTGGGTCTGTCTGGGACAAGAGGGACTTTCAGATTTCCATCGCTGGTTGTCATGAGTGTCCCTGGGCAGCCTGGGACCTGCGTCCCCTCCTGCTGGGAGCGACGGAGGCCGAGGAGGCTGGCCCTGGCCGGGCGCAGGGGCAATCGGACCCGCCCGCGGGGCTGCTCACCTGCCGCACAGGCGGCCCTGAGGCTGCGTCTCCCTGCGGCGGCACGGAGCTGTGCGTGGGGAAGCGGCTGCCTGTTGCCATGGCAGCCACAGCCTCACTGCTGCTGGAGAGCTGGTCCTCACGAGGGGCTGGGGATGTGGAGAAGGGGAGAAACCCTTGACTTTTCATTGAAAAACAGGAAGCCTCCTCAGCCCAGGTGCCAACCAGGGACACGTGAAGGCGGCGGCAGAGGTGTGAGCCCGGCTGTTTCTGGACGGCGACGGTGGCAGCGCGTCTGCTGGGGGCAGTTCGCCGTTCCATGCCAGTCCCCCCCGTGGGCCTCTGGCCGGGAGCCCGCGGCCACCAGCGGGTTCAGAAGTGGTCTCAGGGAACAGCATGCCAAGGCGTGCCTGCTGCTCTTCTCCGTCCTCAGTGCGGCTCTGGAACGCGACAGGTTCAGCATCGCGTCTCCTCATGGTCTCCATCCAGCGGGCCCCATCGCCTGCCGCTGAGGGTCTGCTCCCGGCTCCTGTCCATGGCACCTGGAGAGCCGCGCAGGAGGGGTGGGGCCCGGACACGTCCGATGGGGTCACCAGCTGGTGCCACTTCTGAACGTGGCCGAGGGCAGGGCCCGTGTTGAATGCGGGTGTGCAGACAAACTGCTGTGGCCACACCCAGCCGCCCTGGCCAGAGGCCGCCTGCCCGGGCGGTGTGGTGCGCATGTGTCGTGTGCAGGCGTGATTCAGCCACACTGCGAACACGCATGGCCTCTGACCGCCGGCGGAGGGGTTGGTCACTGGAGGTGGCCGTCGCGTCACCTCGAGTGTGTGGCTCCGGGCGGAGGCTCAGGCCGGACCCGAGCGCGGGAGCCGGTCAGGATGGCCCAGCCGGTGGCCGGAAGTCACGTGTTTGGCATCACTTGCCCTTGAGTGAGAAGCAGGACAATAGAGGAAGTTGTTGGTCGGAGCCATTGTCGGCTCACTTATCTGAGAGCATCTGCACAGCAGCCCGTGCTGCCGGTGAGCGGCCCCGGGCGAGGGCCTGTCCCAGCGCTCTGCCCTGAGCGAAGGCCGGAAGAGGCCCAGCGTCCACGTGGCCGCTCCCCCGCAGCGGAGGCGGCTCCGGTGCAGAGCCCGCTTTCTGGGGAGCAGGCAGCCCCCGGGCTGCTGCCTTGCTCAGCGGGGAGCGAGCTTGCCGAGCTGTGGCCGGGGGCTGTGCACGTGCCCGCCCCGCTGACAGGACGCTCACGTGTTTGTCATTTCCGTCAATATAGGTGCCAGCGACGCTTCCTGGGTAACTGTCCCGGCCGCTGCGTGGGCGCTGCCTGGCGAGGGAGCCGCCGCGTTAATGCCTAGACTCCTTGGCTAACAGGTAACCACGCCCTCCGGTGCCCGGGCCCTCCGGAGCGGCCGGCAGCGCCCTCACTCATCGTCCTCCCCGCGGCTCCCCGCGCCGGTGCGGCCCGGCTCAGGGACCGAGTGGATGGCGGGGCTGAGGGGCTCCCCTGGCCTGGGGGCTGGTCCCCAAGGACGGGAGCCGTGAGGGCCTGGGCGGGAAGGGGCGTGGGCAGTGCCGCCAGGCGGGCTGGGCCTTGGAAACGGACTGCAGGGACTGGGTGGCGGAGTGCAGGCGGGAGGGCTGAGGAGCAAGGAGGAAGCAGGGCCCTGCCTGGCGCGGGTCCTTCCGTCCTCTGCCCCACAGACAGCGCCAGGGCAGGGACCGCAGGCTCCCAGGCGGCCACGTGTGTCCAAGGTTAGGGTGGGACCTGGGAGCGCCAGGCCGTCCCACAGAGTCTCAGGCTGGGACCCGCGGCGTGGGGGCGGCAGCCCTGACCGCGAGGCAGGTGGTTGGACACTCACCCTCCAGCCGGGCACAGGCCGTCCCTGCTGCCCCCTCTGCCTCCCCCCGGGTCCCAGGGCCATTGGACGTTGGCCAGGAGCCCCAGCCCTGAGGTGTCACCGGGTGGTAACGGCCAGGCGGCTGTCACCGCGGCTCCCCTCCACAGCCGGCCGCCAGGCAAAGCGGGCCGGCGCTCAGGACCCGGCTGAGCCCTCAGACCTTCGGCCGGTCGCCGAGCCCGTGGCCGCCGTGCACTGGGCGGTCTTGGCCCCTCGGCGAGCCGCTCCACCTTCTTGTTGTTGGACATAAGCCGCGGAGAACGGCGCCGCCGTGGCCTCCTCCCTCAGCCCTCCTGGCCGCGGCGCCGCGGTCCGCGTGGCCTGACGCGGGCCCTCCTCTCTTGCAGATTAGCCGGTCGCTCGATGGGGAGCAACGGTGGAGCCCCCTCCCGTGTCAGCGCCCCGCCTCTCCGCAGCCACCGAGACCACACCCGCACCTCCTCGGTCATAATGATGAAACTGGTATTAACTGAATGGCCACTATGGATTTGTAACTCGCACTCACAGTAATCGCAGCCACATGCTCAGGATCCGGCCGGAAGGCGCTCTGCGGGCTGCGTGCCGTGCCCGAGGGGCAGTCGCACCGAGAGGAATATAAGGGTTGCTGGCCGGGGAGCACCGCGAGGCAGAGCGGCGAGAGGCGGCGGCGTCTTACCCGCTCAGACACGCCCGTGCTGTTGGCATAGGCGGAGGAAGCAGGCAGCGGCTCCGGTGGTGATGAGAATGGCCCCGCAGAATGCCGACTCGGAGTCTCTGCCAGTCCAGGAGCTGCCCGTGGCCCTGCCCGAGCTGCGGAAGCCAGCGGGCACCGGCCCCGAGCCGCGCGACGAGACCGTCAGCGAGGGCTCCATCGACCGCATCCCCGTGCGCCTGTGGGTGATGCACGGTGCCGTGATGTTCGGCAGGGAGTTCTGCTACGCCATGGAGACCGCCCTGGTCACGCCCATCCTGCTGCAGATCGGTGAGTGCCGCCGCCGCCGCCCGCGGGCACACGGAGCAGAGCCGGCGGTCTCCTCCCGGCAGCCTCCTCTGACCCCCGCTCCTGTCTGGACCAGGGCAGGGAGGGGTCTCCTGCTGTGGGGGTGGAATGGGTTTGGCGTTGATCTGTCCCGATGGGGAGTGCGACAAGCCCTGGCTGACACCCGGGGGGAGACGCTGAGCAGCTTTACAAAGCCCTGGTGACCTGCCGTCTGCCTGCAGTGCGGCCTCCGGTGGCGAGGGACCGGGTGTGGGAAGTCCGGGCGTCCGCGGTCCCGGGCCAGCTGCTGTTCGTTCGCCCTGTCGTCTAAGGAGGGGTAACAGTCTGTGGGTTTCCAGCCTGGAAGGGATTGAGGAAGGGGCCACGCCATTGAAAAGCAGTTTCATTCTGGAATTCCCGTGTGCCGGTGAAGGACCTGAAACCTTCGCGGTTGGGTTTGGGGATGTCCTTTCTCCCGACCGGCCCGCCGTGCGGTCAGCTCTGGGTCGGGATCTGGAAACCACAGTGTCTGCGTGGCGCCCTCGGGGGCCGCGGGCCGTCTGGAGACGCGGTGCCCGCAGCGCGGTCCGAGGCGGGACAGCGCGTGCGCTCTCAGCCGGAGGCCCAGGTCCCGCCCTCACGGCCGTCTCCCAGCGGTGCCGCTTCCGGGGCTCCTCCCGGGAGGCCTCGATGGCATCCATGTTGCCGTGCTTTTGGCAGCGCCAGCCGGTAACTGTCCGTGTTGCCGTCTCCCTGTCACTGTCTTAGTGTCCGAAGTCAGAAGTGGTGAACGTGGTGGACACTGGCACGCCACTTCTCTTCTTTTCTCGTTCGGTTTGAGCCCTGGCCTGAGCCGTCAGTGAGGCCTCTGCGCGCTCCACAGCCAGGCTGTGAGCACCTGAGTCGGTGTGGGCGTGCGGGAGAGGTGAAGGGTCTGTTCTCACATCGTCTGGGAGAGCTGGAGGGCAGGGTCCCGGCCCTCCTCACCTCTGACCCGGAGCTGACCTCCCTGCCACTGCCTTGTGCTGTCCTTCGTGTGGGAACCCCCGGAGGAGGACTCTCAGGCCCCAGGCGCAGCCTTTTACAGAGGAGAGCGGAGCGGAGCGGAGCGGAGGGGAGGGGAGGGCCGGGCACTGGGCCGGACCCCCAGCCCCCACCCCACCCCCGGGCCCAGCATCCGGCAAAGGGGGCTCCGCAGACCCCGCCCCTGCACAGGCAGGAGGGTCGGCGCCGGCTCTCCCCGCCGCAGCCCTGCTCGGGGGGGAGTGGGCTGCTCAGAGTTAGACCTCAGGGGTGGGGGTCAGTCTTGGGAAACTGGGAACAGCCTGTTGCCCACAGGCCAAGCCTGTTCCCACACAGCCTTTCCCGGGAAGGAGGCGAGTGGGCGCCCGGCCACACACTCATTGTTTCTCCGGTTCCGGAAGCCCCGAGGGAAAGGAAAGTCCTACAGCAGAAAGGATGTCGCGCTGCCTCGGGGCCTGACTAATGGGGGTGAAGGCTGAGACGCCTGCCTGGGAGTCGTGACCGTGACCAAGGCCTCCCAGCCCGCAGGGGCCTGGGTCACTCCTGGAGCTGGCGAGGCTCAGGGCACTTTGTGTCTGTCTGTCTGTCTCTTCCCTTTGCCGCTGTGCCCTAATGAGAGCGGGGCCTCTGGGGGTGGTTTGGGGGAACTGGGTGTCCCTCCCTCCTGTGAGCCCACCCCGAGAGCACAGACGGGCCGGTGCCTCCCCTCCCCACTCTGGGATCGGGCCAAGGGCCCGGAGGCAGGTGCGAGGTGCCTCCGGGTCCCATAGAGCCCACCCTCCGAGGGCCCGGTGCACCCAGCCCCCCCCCCCCCCCCAGAGAGCCCGGGGGGGACAGCGGGAAAAGAACAGCTGGTGCCGACCAGGCACAGCGAGAGGGGCAGGAGGTGGGGAGGCTGCATTGAGGTGAGAGAGATCTGGACCCTGGGAGGCAGGGGTCTGATCACAGGAGGCCTCATTCGCGGCTCCAAGGAGGTGATGTACAGAGCCTGGGGCCATTCCGCCCTCTTCCGAGTCGCACGCATTAGCACTAGGAAAGGGCAGTGGTGTTGGGCAGTCCTGATAGGACTGTATGGTATTACGGCAGCTTTCAAACTTGCTGCATCATGATAATCTCCCGGAATCACAGTCATGACAGAACGTGAGCCGTGTATATACACGGGGACTAAAATCGACAGGAAAAATTATATCAGAACAACCAGTACAGTATGTGTCCACGGCAAAGTGCGTCCCGGGCGGTGGTTTTGTCTGAAAAGCCTTTCACTGACAGGAGCTGTCTAACTGGGAGGGACGCACCTGGCGGGGAGGAGGTGAATAGATGGGCAGGTGGGTGAATGGGTGGCAAGTGGGTGAGCAGGTGGGCAGGTGGGTGAGTGGGTGGGTGAGTGGGTGGGCAGGTGGGTGAGTGGGTCAGTGGGTGGGTCAGTGGGTGAGTGGGTGGGCAGGTGGGTGAGTGGGTGGGTGGGTCAGTGGGTGGGTGGGTGGGTGGGTGAGCAGGTGGGCAGGTGGGTGAGTGGGTGGGCAGGTTGGTGGACAGGTAGGTGCCCAGGGCTCGCACACTGTCTGGGGGCCTCGCAGAAAGGCGCTGTGAGAAGTGCCTGCTGGCTGGGGGACTGGAAGCCGTGTGGGACAAGGACTGCTCTGCGGTCACCATGAGGCCGGTCAGGGGCTGGGAGCCGGTGGTCAGGGCTGCACGAGGGGGGCCAGGCCCCTGGGTGCCCGCCTGCACGAGGGTGAACCATGTGAGGGCAGAAAGTCCCCGGGGCTGAGGGCGGGAGGGCTGCGCTGAGCCTGGCGGGTTCCTGCCGAGTCATCAGCTTCCAGCCGGTTCTGTGTGACCTTGTTCCTCTCCGCTCCCACACACTCCACTCGCTGTCGCTGTAGCTGTGGCAGGGGCGGGGTGCCCCCCACACCTCCGCCGCCCCCGGGGGCCCGCGCTGCCAAGGCTGGAATTCCCAGGCCTCCTAGGCCCACAGCCCCGGCCCACCCCGGCCCATTCTTCCGGCTCCTGCTGGACGCGCCAGCACAGCCCACTGGCCGCACCGCCTGCCGTCCGCGTGGCTGCTGCCCCGCTGCCCCATCTGACCCTCGGCTTTCTGGCGGCCCGTGTGCCCCCGCACCCGGGCTCCCCTGGGCGCAGGGCAGCACCGCGAGCAGAGGCTCAGCTCACTTCCTGCGAGTGCTGGGCCGCTGGGTCCGGGCTGCTCACCTCCGCGGCTCAGTGCGCCTGCTTCTCCGGGCCCCTCCGTTCCCCTTCCCGGGGAAGTGGGGTGTCAGGCCTGGAGCCCCAGGAAGTGGCCCAGCTCCTGTCCTCGGGCAGACCAGCACTGGGGGCGGGGGCAGTTGGCCATCCCGGGGGAGCCGGCAGGGCGGCCGCCCCGCAGCTGGGGGAGGACAGGCCTGAGCTGCGGTGACCTGGCTCCCATATCCCTGGGCCTGAGGCCCCCGGGTCATCGGCCCTGCAGGGGGCGGTAGGAGGGGGCTCCCTGAGGGTGTGGCCCCTGGTCTCCATCTGGCTGTGGCCTTGGGGGCCCGGGTTCTGGTCCAGGTGCTCATCGCCGGGAACTGGCCTGGCGCTCACCTGGCCCTGTGCTTGGCACTTGGATCTTGTCCCCCTTCCCAGACCCAGACCTGGGCCTCCGGCAGGGCCACGCCTGCCCGTGGCCCCTGCTGTGTCCAGCCGTGGCCGTGGCACTTCCTCAGCCACCGCTCCGCTCCCGCCGCCCCACACTGTCCCGCTGACCCTGCGAGGCCTCTTCCGCACGGTGCCTTCAGCCTGGAACCCGAGCGAGAGGCTGCCCCGGGAGGGCGGGCAGCGCAGGGGGCGCAGGGGGCGCCTGCGGGCGTGGCTGTGATGGGACTGACAGGCTGGCAGGGCCCGGCGTCCTGAGGCTCCTCCTTCACCAGGATTGTGGGGCGCCCGCAGGCGGGGCCGCCTCTCTGCCTCCTCCTCCGGGGGCTCTGGGGTTCTGGAACCTCCTGCAGCTCTGGGGCCCTGGCTCCAGCTGGAGGTGCCGTCTGCCCCTCGGCCTGGCAGGCAGACCCTGGCCCGGGGGAGGGGCCGCCATGGGGCCTGTGCGTGGCCAGAGGCAGGGACGGCATCTCACGCTTCCTTCGTGGGCGCGCTCGGGTCCCGAGGCTGCGAGCGGTTCCCACCGGGAGCCGGTTCCCAGCCGGTTCCCAGGCGGCTGCCGGCGAAGGCGCCTATCTGATGGGCAGCCCGTCTGCGGAGGGTCCTTTGTTCCCGCCGCGGCCCCTTCCGCCCCCGCCCGGCTTATCAGGAGAGGCCCGCGCGGAGCCCCGGACCGAGCTCACCGTCACCGCGACCTCACAGCCGGCGGCCGGTGACACGAGCGCTTCCTGTGAGCGCGGCCTTCCTGGTCCCACCATTGTTGTTGGCTGGGAGAAAACAGAGTCATTGACGGGCCGCCTGTTTGTCCAGAGCGGGGCTGGGAACGGCCGCGCCGCCGCGTCCCACTGCCCGCCGGCCGGCCTGTTCCCACCGCCGCGGGGCGTCCGGCGGCCCAGCACAGGCAGGGCGCGGGCCACGTGAGGGAAGTGGCTGCTGTTCTTGCCAGTGTTTGGGCGTAAACAGTGTCCCCCAGTGTCCTGTGCGTTCCCAGCGGGTGCCCGGGCCAGGCCGCTGCCCGGCACGTCCCCGCGCCCCGAGGCGGCCGCTCCTGCGGGGTGAGCTCCAGGGGCGGCCGGAGGGCAGCCGCCCGCACTCCGCGCTCCGGGCCAGGGCTTAGGCCAGGGGTCTTCAAACTACGGCCCGCGGGCCACATGCGGCCCACAGAGGAGTCTGATCCTGCCCGCCAGGTTTTTTGGGCAGTGAGTGCAGCCGAGGTGTTACAGTAGGAATTAGTAGTTCATATAGTCCGGCCCTCCAGCTCTCTGAGGGACCGTGATCTGGCCCCCACTTTAAAAAGTTTGAGGACCCCTGGCTTAGGCTGTGTGACTTCCCAGAAAGACAAGTCCGTCTGCCGTGAGCCTGTCCTGGGCGCCATGCACTCTCCTCGCAGCGCCCTGGGGGGCAGGCACAGGCCCAGCCCACGTGCCCCCCAGCTGCTCAGCAAGGCCAAGGCCACGCGCTGGGCGGGGCGGGGCGGGGCGAGGGCTCTCGCCTGCGGCTGTCTCCCTGCAGCAGACACTGCAGGCCTCAGGGCCAAGCGTGTGGTCCCAGGAACTCCATCGTCCCCCAGCCTCTCGGTGCTTCGAAGGGGCAGTGCTGGCCGAGCGTCACCGCCAGGCACCTTCGGGCGTCCTGCCTCCCTGCCCTGCGGTCCCTCACAGGCGGGACAGCTGCCTTTCAGGGTCGTCATGGCAGCTGGCCCGTGTGTGTCCGTGTCCTGGCGTGTACTGGAGAAGAGCACGGGCTTCGCGTGGCCAGAGCCTGTGCATCCCGTGTTGGGTTGGCGGCGGGGGGTGAGCAATGGCCAGTGAGGGGCGGCCGGGTTGAGGACAGAGGAGCTGAGGACAGCGGCCACCGTGGCTCGGTGGTGGAGCGTGGGGGTCCCCGGGGCACTGGCTTTGGGTGGGAGGACCCCAGCGTGGGGGTCAGCGTGGCAGAGTCCTTGGGATTGGGCCGCCCTGGCGTGAACCCTGGGGCTCCTGGTTTCTCACTGTGTGACCCAGGCAGAGTGTGCCAACCTCGGAGGGTCAGTGTCCCATCTGAAAAATGGGTGCAAGGGCTTCGATTGGGTTCAAAGCCCGCAGCCCCACAGGTAGGGCCTTCTGCCCTGGCAAGGCCGTAACCGTCCGGGGGGTATGAACCTCGTTTGTGTGCCCAGCGGCACCCTGCCGAGTGTCTGTGCCCACGTGTGTGTGCCCGCCCACTTGTATGATGGTTGTGTTTGCATGTGACGGCACGCATGCGACGGCCACCCGTCAGTGTGTGCCTTCCCGTGGGATGGTGCGTGTTGTGTGTTCCTGTGTGTGATGGCCAAAGGTCTGTGCATGTGCGTGCCCGTGTGTGATGGCCAAAGGTCTGTGTGTGTGCGTGCCCGTGTGTGATGACCACATGCCTGTGCGTGTGCGTGCCCGTGTGTGATGACCACACAGCTGTGTGTGTGATGACCACATGCCTGTGTGTGTGTGTGCCCGTGTGTGATCACATGCCTGTGCGTGTGCGTGCCTGTGTGTGATGACCACACACCTGTGCCTGTGCGTGTGCGTGCCCTGGTGACAGCGTGTCCGTTTCAGGCCTCCCGGAGCAGTACTACAGCCTCACCTGGTTCCTGAGCCCCGTGCTCGGCCTCATCTTCACGCCTCTCATCGGCTCCGCGAGCGACCGGTGCACGCTGCGCTGGGGCCGGCGGCGGCCCTTCATCCTCGCCCTGTGCGTGGGCGTGCTGCTCGGGGTGGCGCTCTTCCTCAACGGCGCCGCCCTCGGTGAGTGCCGCGGGAGCCTGCCCCCCGGGGGTTCGCTGTCCTGCGCAGGACTCACCTTTCCCCTCCCGCCCCTCAGGCTCCGGTTCTGTCTTGTTTGTTCTGTCTCCGCCTGAGGCAGCTCCAGGGGGGAGACTGCACGTTGTTTTCTGCCCGGGGCTGTTCTTTGCTCTTAAGGGTGATAAATATTCTCTTTTTATTGTTAAAGTATTACACGTCTCCTTTTCCCCGTTGACCCCCCTCGCCCGCCCTGTCAGTGACTGTAAGACGGGAGCGTGCCCCAGGCCTGCGCACTCGTGCGGCATCCGGCCCCTGCAGCACCGTGTCCCCGACAGAGCCCGAGTGTCCCTCCCGCACGCGCCCCGTGGAGCCCTGCAGGCTGCGCCGGGCGGGCACGCCGGCCTTGAACCGCGCGCCTCCCTCCGGCGCTCCCACAGCCCCCGCGCGCGGGGACCCTCCCTCCTGGCCATGGCACACTCATGGGAGCTCTGAGCCCGGCCTTAGCTGCCCGGAGGCAAGCCGCCCCGCAGAGGAAGGAGGCTGGGCACTCTGGGCGAGGGGCCCCTCTGGCCGGGCTGGGCGGCGCCTGGCGCTGAGGCCTGCCGCTGTGTGCCCGCAGGCCTGGTCCTCGGGGACGTGCCCGGCCAGCAGCCCATCGGCATCGTGCTCACTGTGCTGGGCGTGGTGGTCCTGGACTTCAGCGCCGACGCGACCGAGGGGCCCATCCGCGCCTACCTGCTGGACGTGGTGGACAGCGAGGACCAGGACATGGCCCTCAACATCCACGCCTTCTCTGCCGGTGAGCGCCCGCCCCCATCCCGGCCCTCGGCCCCCATCCCGGCCCGCGCTCCGCCGACAGCTCCTGAGGCCGCACCCACACCCACCAGGGCGTGGGCTCCCCCCAGTGGCCAGAGAGCAGCCCTGACCCGGCCCTGTGGCTGGTGCTGGCCTGCAGCTCTCACCTCCGAGGGGAGTGCCAGCCTCCGAGGCCTAGGGAGGCCGCGGGGTCCCAGGCTCTGCTCCCCACCTGCCAGTCTGTCCTAGTTTATGAAGCAGGAAGCGTGGGGTCAGAATTGCCGACCCAGAGTCAGCCCGAAGGGCCTGTGCCGCCTCCGTGCCCGCCCCTCCCTCCCTCCCGAGCCCGCGGGCCCGGCGCAGACCCCGGCCGGCTTGTCTGCTCGGGCCCAGGCCCCCTCCTCACCGCGCTGTCCTTCCCTGCCAGGCCTCGGCGGGGCCATCGGCTACGTGCTGGGGGGGCTGGACTGGACGCAGACCTTCCTGGGCTCCTGGTTCCGGACGCAGAACCAGGTGCTGTTCTTCTTCGCGGCCGTGCTGTTCACGGCGTCGGTGGCCCTGCACCTGTGCAGCATCGAGGAGGAGCAGTACTGCCCCCAGCAGGAGCGCGCCGAGGCCCCGCCCGGCCTGCTGGACGGCGGCCTGGTCCCGGACGAGGTGCAGTCGGAGCAGGAGCTGGCGCTGGACTACCTGGGCGAGGAGCTGGTGCGGAGCAAGAGCGACTCGGCACTGCACGCGCCGGACGCGGCGCTGGGCCTGGAGCCCGAGCTGCTGTTCCTGCGCGGCATCGAGCCCTCCATCTTCCACGACGCCTCGGGCCCCGGCCCGCCGCCCCGCCTGTCCCCGCCGCTCGGGGACACCACCAAAGAGGGCGCGGTGCTGCTGGCGCACCCCGCGCACGGGGCCCAGGTCCCCAACGGCAGCGGCTCGCCCCCGAGGGACGGCCCGCCCGGCTACGGCACCCTGGACCCCAAGCCCTCGACCGCGTCCGGCGCCCTGCGGCGGCGCAGGCACGGCTTCCGCCGCCAGGCCTCCAGCACCTTCTCCTACTACGGCAAGATCGGCTCCCACCGCTACCGCTACCGGCGCGCCAACGCCGTGGTGCTGATCAAGCCCTCGCGCAGCATGAGCGACCTGTACGACCTGCAGAAGCGGCAGCGGCAGCGCAGCCGGCACCGCAACCAGAGCGGGGCCACCACCTCGAGCGGCGACACGGAGAGCGAGGAGGGCGAGGGCGAGACCACGGTGCGGCTGCTCTGGCTGTCCATGCTCAAGATGCCGCGCGAGCTGCTGCGGCTCTGCCTCTGCCACCTGCTCACCTGGTTCTCCGTCATCGCCGAGGCCGTGTTCTACACCGACTTCATGGGCCAGGTCATCTTCGACGGCGACCCCAAAGTGAGCGGGGGCTGCAGGGGGCCGGGAGAGCGGGCGGGTGACGGCCCGGTGCAGCCAGCTCGGCGCCGCGGGGTGCGTGGGCGGCCCTCCGTGGGCAGGGCCATCGGGGGAACGTGGTCCGCGCCCAGCAGTCAGGATCCCCGGGCGGGGCACTGGGAACCGTGGGCCAGACCCTCAGCGTGGGCGAGGCCAGCAGCCACGGCTTTGCCCACATGTTGCCTGGCTCACCGGCCGTGTCTCCTGGGCTCCAGCTGGGGTGGTCTCGGCACAGGCTCAGGCCCGCCCTCCACGCGTCCCGCACTGGGCCTGTGGAGCTGCTCCGTGGGCCGCTGGGCGGGGACGGCCGAGGCAGGGCTGCCAGCCGGGGGAGCCGGCACCGGGGCGGAGCGAGGCTGCAGAGAAGTGACCGCTCAGCGCTGACCTGGCGGAGGCGCTGTGCCCACTGCGCCGACCTGCTGGCTGCGGGGAGGGCAGCAGCCGCCTGTGCCCGGTGAGGCGCATGGCTGAACCCGTCTTGTCTCTGGAACAGAAACCCTCCAACTCCACCGCCTGGCAGAACTACAACGCCGGCGTGCAGATGGGCTGCTGGGGGCTGGTCATCTACGCGGCCACCGGGGCCGTCTGCTCGGGTGAGTGGCTCTGGCGCTGCCCCTCGGGGCTCTGCTCAGAGGAGCAGGCTGCCTGCCGCCGGGAAGGCCGGGACGCGGCTCATCTCGGCGAAAGGCCGCGGTGTCCCGAGTCCTGCAGGACCCTCACGGGGCTGTGGCCCTGAGCCCGGGAGGGAGCTGGGGTGTGGGCACGGGACTCGACGGGGCAGGAAGGGAGGCTGCAGGGGCACCTGCCGTGCCGGGGGCCTTCCCCAGGGACAGCTGTGCCGGGGGTGGGGTCCGGGTGACAGGCTCGGTCCTGGGAGCCCTGTGCCAGGTAGGGGTTCCCTGCCCGTTCCTCGCCCTCGTCCTGGGGAAGGCGGTGGCTCCGCCCCAGCCGGGCCTGGACTCGGGCGGCCGAGATAAATGCCGCCCAAGCAGCGGGCGCCAGCGTGGCGGGCACCGCGCTGTCCACGCCCGGAGAGTTCAGGATGGCGCCCATGGTGCCTCCGTAGGAGTGACCATTAGCTGCTGGTCGGGAGGGGGGGCCAAGGCGTGCCGGGAGCAAACCCGCAGCCGCGTGAGGTCCCCTCTGGACCGGCACCGGCGGGGGCCCGGGCGGCCTGGGCTGCGGGCAGAGGGCGCTGCAGAGCCTGGGCGGAGACGGCTCCTTTCTGAGGGCCGCAGCCTGGGCGCGGAGGGCGGGCCATGACCGTGCTCTCCCGCAGCTCTGCTCCAGAAGTACCTGGACAACTACGACCTGAGCATCCGGGTCATCTACATGCTGGGCACGCTGGGCTTCTCCATGGGCACCGCCGTGATGGCCATCTTCCACAACGTGTACGTGGCCATGGTCATGATCAGCACCATGGGCATCGTGTCCATGAGCATCTCCTACTGCCCCTACGCCCTGCTGGGCCAGTACCACGACAGCAAGGAGGTGGGTGCGCGGCCTCGCCACCCCTCGTGCCGGGACGCGGGGCGGTGCCCGGAGCTCTGCGGGCGCCGGCGCCGGGCGGGTCCTGCCGGGACGCAGAGCGGTGCTCGGTGCTCTGGCGGGCGCCGGCGCCAGGCGGTCCTGCCAGGACGCGGGGCTGTGCTCGGTGCTCTGCGGGCGCCGGCGCCAGGCGGGTCCTGCCGGGACGCGGCGCGGTGCCCGGTGCTCTGGCGGGCGGCGGCGCCGGGCGGTCCTGCCGGGACACGGGGCGGTGCTCGGTGCTCTGGCGGGCGCAGGCGCCGGGCGGGTCCTGTCGGGACGCGGGGCGGTGCTCCGTGCTCTGGCGGGCGCAGGCGCCGGGCGGTCCTGCCGGCGGCGTCAGCCCTCCGCCCGCTCCTCTCTTGCAGTACGTGCACCACAGCCCCGGCAGCTCCAAGCGCGGCTTCGGCATCGACTGCGCCATCCTCTCCTGCCAGGTCTACATCTCCCAGATCCTCGTGGCGTCGGCCCTCGGGGGCTTGGTGGAGGCCGTGGGCACCGTGAACGTCATCCCCATGGTGGCCTCCGGGGGCTCCTTCCTGGGCTTCCTGTCCGCCACGTTCCTGGTCATCTACCCGGAGGTGTCGGAGGAGGCCAAGGACGAGCAGAGGGGCCTGGCCGCCCCGCCGCCGGGCGAGGATGGCGGCGACAAGCCCACGGTGCTGCGGCTGACGCGGAAGGAGGCCCCGCCGGGGCCCGTGGAGACCGAGTCCATGGTGTGAGGCTCCGGGCACTCCGCGGGCAGAGCCCGGCGCCCCGCGGGCAGCACTGCTCCCGGGACGCGCCAGCCCGGGCCGAGGGGAGGCAGTTCCACAGGACTCACTTTGTCCTCGATTAAAAATCATTTGAAGTTTTTTTTTTAATTGAAAAAGATCTTTTAATTTCATTTTGTCCTCGACCCGCAGGCACTCCGTGCTGCACGTCTGAACTGTGAGCGAGGCTTACGGCCGACCACGGCGGCTCGCAGGCGGAGGGCCTGGCCGCCGGGCGCAGCGGCCGGTCCCGGCCGGTGACAGCTTCCCCCCGCCGGTCTCTGAGGCACTGGGACTGTCTGATCTCGCCACGGCGGTGCTGCAGCCTGCGGGGGGGTATTTTTGTTTCCGATTGTTTTAGAAATTTGTTTTCCAAAACGTTGTTGAGACTCAGCGTCTCCTCTCCGCCTCAGTTTGACACGTGTGCCCGCTCTGCTCCTGGGCCGCGGGCACGTGGCAGCCACACCAAAGCCGGGGGCAGGGCCCCGCTCCGGGGGGCAGCGAGCGGCTGGCGGGGTCACTCCTGGCCCCGCCATGGGGACGCGGGCGGCGTCCGAGCGGCAGGTGTGCCCGCAGCACGTCCCTGCCCGTCCGGGCGGTCCCGCCTCTCTCATTGCACTTTGTCTTTCCTCGTCCGCCGGCCCTCGCGGCTTGCGGACACGGCCCGGCCACGCGCTGGACACTGCTGACCTCTGACCTCGCCGCCTGGGCCTCACGTGACGCCGGCGTCCCCGCGGCCGCCGGGAGGGAGCGCCTGGCCGGGCCGCGCGCCGCGTCTGTCTGCCGGCGCCGCAGCCTCAGCCGCGCCCGGACGGAGCCCCGTAACACTTCGCTGCCTCACGTTTTTAAGTAGAGGACTGTACACTGCATGGGAATCATGCCGCAATATGATCATTCTAGAGCAAATATATATTTCAAGGTGAAACGAAGCAGTTTTGAAATAAATTACTTGAATTTCTGTGTACGTAAAGGATGCCTGCTGTGTGCTTGACTGGCCGCCGGCCTCACCCTGTCTCCCGCTGGCAGCACCTGTGCCAGGTTTCGGGTGCCCGCCCACCTCATGCCCTCCCCCTGGCACCCTCCCGAGTCGGCCTGGACCCCGGAGGCTGCCTGGCAAACGAGGGCCCGTCCTCTCCCTGCCCTCAGCTCCCCCGGTTCCAGACGCGGGGCCCGGCCCCTGCACTGCGAGGCGGGCCGGGCGCCCAGTGCCCCGAGGAGTCGGGGCTCCACAGTCCCAGTGTCCGCTGAGCCACAGCGCATGGAGAAACAGGTCTGACCCCCCGAACTCCGGGGGAGCCCCGAGGGGTGGGCGCGAGGACCCCAGGCACAGGCCCGAGGCCGGGGTGCGCGGCCGACGTGGTCCCCTCAGAAGTGCCGGCTCCCTCCTGTGGGCAGTGCCTGCGGCAGCGCCGGACCTGGCGCAGACACCGGTCCAACCAAACCGCAGACACGGAGGGCAGGCACCCACCCAGCGGGCCGCCCGCTGCAGGCTCCTGCCGCCACCAGGACCCTGCGGGGGAGCCGGCGGCTGGGACCCTGCCAGCTGCCCCTCTCCCCACTCGTCCCCAGCCCCGAGCACAGCCTGTGAGCTGGCCCGGAGCCACAGCCCCGTCTCCGCAGCCACACCCTGACACCGGCAGGACACGCGTGAAGGTCCACGGTCCCCGCCCTCCCATCGGGCGGGCGGGCTGCAGGCGGCACCGCTTGGCCTTGCTGTTCCCTGTGGTGGACGTGGGGTCTGGCCCTGCACCCGCTCGCTCTGTGTACCCCGTTCTGTCTGTGGGGTTCGGCCCTGCGCCCGCTGTGTACCCTGCTGTGTGTGCCTGTACCGCCCCTGGCAGACAGCATGGGGCCAGGCCTCCTGTGTCTCCCGTCCCGTGTCTTCCCGTCTCCTGTTGGCTTTGGGGTTGAACCCAGCCGCCTTCAGAGGCCGTGTCTGTCCCTCCTGGGCCACGCGGCCTCTGTCTGGTGCGAGTGGCCGGGTTCCCAAGGCCCCACTCCCACGGCCCACGTCTGAGTCTCACGGGCACCTCCAGCCCAGCCCCTGGGCAGTGCCGGCTGCGGGAGGTGGGGCTCAGACTGAATGTGGCTGAGCTGGTGCCCAGGCCTCTCGGCTCCGGGGGTGGGGCCCTGACCGCCCGGAGAGCGAGGGGTGTGGCGGGATGGGGGGTAGGGGGTAAAGGAGGAGTGCACCGCAGCCCAGGAGGCCGCAGAGAAAGGGGGGCTGGGACCCCCCAGGTCAGCACAGGTGAGACCTGAACCCGGGGCCGCTATTTGTTGACAGGCTCCTCTGGCTGGTGGAGGGGCGCTGAGGGCGCCGGTGGGCGGGGTGTGTGGAGGCAGGAAGGAGAAGGAACTCCCAGAAAGCAGGATGGGGCGGACTTCAGGAGACGCGGCCAGAACCCCACGCACCCTGTTGTGGAACCTCGGCGGGGGGCGCTCCCTGCAGGGCATGGGGACCCGGGCTTCCTCTGCTAGCGCGGGCTCGCAGCGCCCCCTGCTGTCCGCTCCGCCCAGGCACTCCCCGTGGCTCCCCGGGCCAGCAGTGGACAGCCTCGGCCCCGCCTCCGCGGCCCCTCGGCTGAGGCTGAGCGGTTCCTGTCCCGGAGCCCTGGCCGGCTGCTCCGCTCAGCAGCGCCCGCTCCTCCCTCCCTCCCTCCCTCCCTCCCTCCCTCCCTCCCTCCCTCCCGCACAAGCGTCCCCTCCCGGGAAGAGGGAGTAAGGGATCCTGCTTGGAGTTTGGGATTTTTTATTAGAAATTGTTCATATTGTCTGTGCTGTGCTGGGCCCGCACGCGAGGCTGAGCCTGAGGGGGGGCGAAGGCTTAGAAGTGACAGACGAGAAGGCTGGGGTGGAGACAGCGGCCGCCCGTTACACCAGGCCCACGGCAGAGGGCGGGCAGCCCGGTGTTTCCATCCTCCACTGCAGGGGTCTTCAAACTACGGCCCGCGGGCCACATGCGGCCCGCAGAGGAGTCTGATCCGGCCCGCCAGGTTTTTTGGGCAGTGAGCGCAGCCGAGGTGTGACAGTAGGAATTAGTAGTTCATATAGTCCGGCCCTCCAGCTCTCTGAGGGACCGTGATCTGGCCCCCACTTTAAAAAGTTTGAGGACCCCTGCTCCACTGCGTGCACCTGAAGCCTATCGGGCCCCCGGCACTCAGCACTGGGGCCACGTGTCCGACCGCAGGGTCAGCTCACAGCCACAGCCGCCGGCTGTCCCGGTGCGGGAGGCCCTGCCCGTGGCTTTGCCAGCGAGGACCTGCCCTCCTCGGTCCGAGGCCGGAGCCTGGCCACACGCGGCGGCCGCCCCACAGTCTGGGTCTCGTTTCCCCGGGACGGCCGTGCCCGCAGGAGGCCCTGGGCTCAGATGGCACCGCGGGCGCCGGGGACGAGCAGGGACCGGAGGCCGGACTCAGGGAGAACACGTGGCTGTGGACCGCGGGGCTGCTCCCAGCCCTCCGTGTGCGCCGTTTTCTTCCGTTTTTGCTCATCCTCCTATGAGGACATTTTCCCACCGATTTTCAGAGAGGGAAGGGGCGGGGGAGAGGGAAACATCCATCAGTTGCCCCCTGAACCCACCCTGACGGGGCCCAGGGACCGAACCTATGACCCAGGTACATGCCCTGGACCGGGAATCACACCTGTGACCCTTCGGGGCTTGGGCCGGCGTTCTAACCACTGAGCCACCAGCCAGGCTGGGTGGGAGGTTTCCACACCATCACCTGACTCGGCTTCTCCCACGCTGGAGAGGAGACCGGGTTTTAGACCAGGACACTGAGCTCTGAGAGGCGCAGAAAGGGACACGAAAACACACACACACACACACACAGTCACACACACTCTCTCACACTCACACTCAGTCACACACACAAACACTCTCACACACACCCCGCTGCTGGCCGAACTATCCTAGGTGCTGGGAACTCGTGCCCCTGGTGAGCAGACTTGGGGGCCTCCCAGGAAACCCCAAATGCCGCCGCCCCTGCGGACCTTCCTCCATGCCGGGCCCCGGCACCGAGCCAGAGGCCCCGCGGCGCCCTCCGGAGGCCTGGCCTGGGGCCGACACGCACCTCCCACCGCTCAGGGAGCCCAGGCTGCGGGCCTCCGAGGCCCAAACCCACACCTCGGTGCCCGGCGACCACCGACCGTCCCTCCTGCCTGCGGGGAGTGAGACAGCCGCACCACGGGGGCGTGTGCAGACGCTTCTCCGCAAACACTGGTCAGTGCCGGCGGCGCCCTCCGCTGGCGGCCGCGGGGGGGCGGGCGGCGAGGGGAGCGTGGCCGCTGCTCTCCGGTGGGCGGGAGTCCGGGCGTCTCTGTACAGAGGCTCCGTGTCCGCCAGGAAGAGCCCCCCGCAGCTGGCCTCCGCCCGCTCAGCCTGTCCGCGTCCTCCCTGGGGCCAGCCTGGAGGCGGGGCCGCGGGGCCGCGGTGCCCGGGGCTCGGGCGTGAATGGGGCCGGCAGAGGCGTGCAGCCCGCTCGGCTGAGACTGGCTCCGGGCCGGCGTGGGCTCTGGAACCTTCCAAGCCGCGCTCGGGCGGCGGGGCAGCACCGGGCAGAGGTTCTGGCCCGGGGGAGCCCGCTGCCCGCCCGGGAGCGGCAGTCTCCTCAGGAGCCGGAGGAGAAGCCGGCCCCGAGGGGCAGCCGCGGCGGGCCCGGCTCCGGCACACGGGGAGCGCAGGAGGGCGGCCTCACTCCACGGTCCAGATGGCGATCTTGCCCTCCTCGGGGCCGGACCCGCTCAGCACGTATCTGTCCTCGGCCGAGCACAGCGTCCTCACCGCGTCCGCGTGCGCCACCAGCTCCTTCTCCACGGCCCTGCTCCCGGCGTCCACCACGTAGATCTTCCCCCGGGACCTGCCCTGCGACAGCCCCGCGCCGCCCACCCACACCTGCGGACCCGGACAGGGCGTCAGCTCGGCCGAGGGCGGGGGGGCGGGGGCGGGCGGGGGCGGGCCCAGCCCACGCCGGCGGCCCCTCACCTGCCTCTTCACCCGGATCATGCAGGTGACCTGGGCGCAGTCCGGCAGGTGCACCCTCTCGGGCGGCCGGGCCAGGTCCCTCAGGCCCCACACGTACAGGTCATCGCACCCCGCGCACGCCGCCCACAGCTGCTCCTGCTGCGAAGGAAGGGCCATGCGGGGGCGGGTGGGGGGCGGCAGGAGTGGGTGTTGGCAGGGGTTGGGCAGGGGCCGGTGGGGGCCAGTGGGGGTTGGCGGGGGCCAGTGTGGGCCAGTGGGGGTTGGCGAGGGTTGGGCATGGGCCAGAGGAGGCCGGTGGGGGCCATGCGGGTGCTGGCAGCAGGCAGGGCCCAGGGCGGGCGGGCAGTACCTCGGGGAGCAGCTGGAAGGCCACGAAGGTGGTGCTGCGCTCCTGGACGGTCTGGTCGATCTTCAGCTCCTGCCGGACACTGCCGTTCACGGCCATGATGCTGCCGCAGGTGCCTGCGGGAGGGGCGCGTGAGGGCCCGGAGCACGCGGGGCCTCCCACCCCACAGCGGAGGGGCTGTGGCTTCTGAGGGTCTCAGGAATGCAGAACACGGCGCAGGCACAGTGCAAAGCTGGGGTCCCCCCTCCGCTCTGGCTAGGGTGCAGGGGTGCAGCACCCCTCAGCTGCTCACAGCGCCTCCTGGGAGCGCGTGGCTGTGCCCACGTCCCCACGGGCAGAGGGAGGGGCCGGGGGCCGCCCCGCCCACCCGGGGGGCGCAGAGCAGGGACCAGGAAGGCTGGGCTTGGACGTGGGGGCTGGGCTCCTGGTGACGGGGGGACACTCACAGCACCACAGGCAGCCGGCGTGCAGCTGGATGGACGAGAGGCCGCTGCCCGGCAGCTGGAGCCGGCGGGTCACCTGCAGCGAGCTCACGTCCCACACCAGGACCGCCCCGTCCGCGCTGCACGAGTACACCTGGCTGGGGCACAAGCACGGCTCTGTCTCCGAGCACCGCTGTGCGCTCTAACCCCGGGATGGCCCCACCACCAGGAGAGCTCTCTCGGCCCCCCCCCCCCCCGCCCCGGAGGACCGGTGCACGCCCACGCCGGCTCCCCCTGCGGACAGGGAGCCGCTCCGGCAGAGCCGGGGAGCCGCGGAGAAGCCCGGCTGCTCCCACAGGGACGCGCTGCTGTCCCAGAACCAGAGCAAACGGAACTGCCCCCAGACTGGCCCCGGCCGGGCCGGCGCTGCGGCCGCTCCCCCGGGGCCACGGGCGCCGGGCGGGCCTGCGGGAGCCGGTACCTGGGCGCGCCGGGGCCGTCCTGCACCACGAAGCCGGTGACGCTGGCGCGGTGCTCGGTGAGCTGCCGGTGGCAGGACATGCTGTGCACGCTGATGATGTAGATGACCGAGTCCTCGGAGCCCACCCACACCTGGCCCTGCGCCGCCATCGCCATGCAGTGCTGCGGGGGGAGGGGCCGTGAGCGCCGGAGCCGGAGCCGGACCGCGCCGGCCTCCTGGGAGCAGCCAGGCCCCGGGCTCCCGCCCAGCAGCGCGTCCTCCGCGAGCCAGCCGCCATCACGGGCGTGTCTGAGCGCGCTGACCTCACGCACTGCCCCGCCTCCTCGTGTGGGACACCGGCCGCCGCCGCCGCACCCCTGGGGGCCGCTCCCCGCGGCGGCCGCGGACCAAGCACAGAAACGGGCAGGCCGGGGGCTCGGGGGAGCGGGGACCAGGCACCAGGAGGTCACGGTCAGGGCTCAGGCCCGGGGCTCCATGCCCAGTGCGGGGCGGCAGGAGGCAGCTGGCCCCTGGCTCCCTCTCACCGCGGATGTCCCTCCCTCCCGCCCTCCCTCCCTCCCTCTCGGAGGTCAGTGAGCACATTTTAAAGAGACGGCCCCGCGGCCGCGTCCGGGCAGCGGCTGGGCTGAGCCGGGGCCGAGTCCGGGGGCTCGGAGCGCGGGCGTTCGGCCACCACCTGCTCGTTAGAGAGAAGGTGTCAGCGATGCGGGAACCGGCCCGGGCGGGATTTGGAGCCCCGGTTCCAGAGCGGAGGGCGCGGGGGCCGTCCGCGGCCTGGCTGTCCCCCCCGGCTGCCCGCCCGCCCGCCCGCAGGACGCACCAGCGTGGAGGAGCCCACGCGGACGCAGTGCTGGTGCCGGCTCCAGGACGAGGCGTCGAACACCACCACTCGGCCGGCCTGCAGCGCGCACCACAGCTTGGGGTGCGCGTCCGCCGCCCGCTCCGCCGGGTCCAGCTGCCCTGGGCGGGAAGCAGCCAGGGGTCACCGGAAGCCCTCGCAGAAGGCGAGCCCACGGGCCCCGTCCCCTCGGAGCCCGGGCCGGAGGTCGCTGAGTCCCGGACAGTGGGCGTGGGGCTGAGGGGCCGGGGCAGGGCTGTGGGCACCAGGGGGGCAGGAGATGGCCAGCAGCCAGCACCGCCCAGGGGACGCCTCTGTAACCATGACAACAGGACCAGGGTCACTGGGAGAGGCCTCAGCGACGCCCACGGGCCCGCCTGCCCCGCCCCCCTCAGCCGCTCGGCCCTCGGCTCCTCGGCTCTGGCCTCCGAGGGTCACAGCAGCTGCCGCGTGTTCCCGGCCCCCCCACGGCCCCTGCTGACCCCGGGCGTGAGTGAGGCGTGTACCAGGCGTGTACCTGGCGTGTACAGCAGCACGTCCACGGCCTGCGGGAAGGTCTCCCCCGCTGAGGGGTTGATCTTGTGCCTCAGCATCTCCGTCGTCGTCTTGGGGAACGGCCAAGGGCACTGAAACACACACGGGCACGGTGAAAGCAGACACGGGCCACGGCCACGGCCACAGCCACGGCCCCGCGCCACGTGCTCCCGGGGTCGGTCAGGAAGGAGGGGAGGGTCAGGACAGCGACATAATTCAAAGGCCAAGCCCGGCCGCGGGGCTCAGGGCCTGAGCGTCACCCTGGGAGCCAGGAGGTCAGGGTTCGATTCCTGGTGGTCAGGGCTCAGCACTGGGGGTGCAGGAGGCAGCCGGCCAGTGGCTCTCTCTCCTCGTGTTCCTCTCTCCCTCTCCCTGCCTCTCTGGCATCAGTAAAGGGGACAAAGGCACGAAGCCCGCTGGGGCTCAGACGCCCCCCCCCCCCCCCCCCCCCCGTGGAGCCGGCCTTACTCTCGCTCAGCATCTTGTCGAAGTAGGACAGCTTGGAGGCCGCGTAGATGGCCTCGGGCGTCTGCAGCGCGCCCACCACGGCGTCCATCAGCAGGGCGTGCGTCAGCGCCTGCTGCACGTACTGCGGGTCCTGGGGGCAGGCGCGGAGCGGCTTCCGGGGCTGCTCGCCGCCGGGTCCGCCCCGCGAGGCCTCCCCGCCCCGTCCCGGTCCCCCCCGCGAGGCCTCCCCGCCCGATTCTCCCTGTGAGGCCTCCCCTCCCCGTCCAGGTCCTCCCCGCCCCGTTCCGGTCCTCCCCTCCCCATGAGGCCTCCCCTCCCTGTGAGGCCTCCCCGCCCCGTCCGCTCCTCCCCATGAGGCCTCCCCTCCCCGTCCAGGTCCTCCCCGCCCCGTTCCGGTCCTCCCTGTGAGGCCTCCCGCCCCGGTCCCCCCCTCCCCGTGAGGCCTCCCCTCCCTGTGAGGCCTCCCCTCCCCGTCCAGGTCCTCCCGCCCCGTTCCGGTCCTCCCTGTGAGGCCTCCCGCCCCGGTCCTCCCCTCCCCGTCCAGGTCCTCCCCGCCCCGTTCCGGTCCTCCCCTCCCATGAGGCCTCCCCTCCCTGTGAGGCCTCCCCGCCCCGTCCGCTCCTCCCCATGAGGCCTCCCCTCCCCGTCCAGGTCCTCCCCGCCCTGTCCCGGTCCTCCCCGTGAGGCCAGTCTGCGGCCGCACGACCGCACGACCGCCACCCCTTCGCACCCAGCGAGACGCACTGAGCACCGTGACAGGGACCCCCTCCCCAATGACCCCCCCAGTTCCAGCCAGGCCTGCACCGCCTGGGGGGGCCCGGCTCGGTCCAGGCGTCTGTGAGGCTCCCTGTCTGCTCTGCCGGTGACCACGCTCCCCGTCCTCCCTGCCGCGCCGGGCCTGGCCTCGGAACGTGACATCACAAACCACCCCCGCGGCCCCAAGTGCATGCAGGGCGGGACTCTGGCCACGAGGCGCCCGGCACCCCGGCCCGGCCCGGCCGGCCCCACCTCCTGCCGGACGTCCCGGCCAGCACCGGACGGCAGGACGGCGACGGGGCGGGGACGGAGCGGCCGCCCACAGGCCCTGCAGCGCAGCCTCTGCCCCGCTCCTGCCGGACCTCCCCCGCCCGCTGCTGAGTGAGGGCCAGCCTCCCCGCCGGGCCCCGCGCTGAGTGAGGGCCAGCCTCCCCGCCGGGCCCCGCGCTGACCTTGTGCTCGTCCGCCAGCAGCTTCCCCGCCCACATCTCCTTCACCATCAGGTGCCACAGGTCGCACTCGGCCTTCAGGTTCGCCTCGAAGACGTCCTTCTTGGCCACCAACTTGATCTTCAGCGTGGGGATGCGGAGCAGCAGGAAGGCTGCGGTGGTGCTCCGGACCTCCTGGGGGGGGGGGGGAGGGGGGGGATGAGGGGGATGAGGGGGGTGAGGGGGGTGAGGGGGGATGAGGGGATGAGGGGGATGAGGGGGATGAGGGGGATGAGGGGGATGAGGGGGGTGAGGGGGGTGAGGGCGGGATGGGGGGATGAGGGGGCGAAATGAGGGGTGGCGGTGCCTAGAGACCACGCTGTGCCCGGCCTGGGGGCGGGGGGGGGGGTGCAGTGTGGAGGGGGCGAGGGGGGCAGCGGGGAGGGGGCGGGGGGCAGCGGGGAGGGGGCGGGGGGGCAGCGGGGAGGGGGGTGCAGCGGGGAGGGGGCGGGGGGGCAGCGGGGAGGGGGCGGGGGGGCAGCGTGGAGGGGCGGGGGGGGCAGCGGGGAGGGGGCGGGGGGGCAGCGGGGAGGGGGTGGGGGGGACAGCGGGGAGGGGGGTGCAGCGGGGAGGGGGCGGGGGGGGCAGCGGGGAGGGGGCGGGGGGTGCAGCGGGGAGGGGGCGGGGGGTGCAGCGGGGAGGGGGCGGGGGGTGCAGCGGGGAGGGGGCGGGGGGGGGTGCAGCGTGGAGGGGGCGGGGGGTGCAGCGTGGAGGGGGCGGGGGGGGGCAGCAGGGAGGGGGCGGGGGGCGCGCCCACCTGGATGCTGCGGAAGGTGGCGATCTCCACGAAGCCGGGCCGGCCCTCGGTGAGCAGCAGCAGCCGCTTCTGGGTCATGGCGATCTTGCCCACCCCGCGGCTGGTCTTCACGGCGCCCGACAGCTTGTACACGCACTCGTGGCGGTCCAGGCGCTCGGCCACGGCCGCCGGCAGGCTCACCTCCTGCGCCCGCGCCTCCGTCTCCTTCCAGCACGTGTAGAACTCCCGGAAGGTCTCGGGGTTGATCAGCTTCTGCTGCCCTGGGGGAGGCGAGGAGTCAGCCACGCAGGCCTGGCACCGCGCTGGGCACCCTCAGGCAGCGGCGCACTACCTCACGGGCCAGCAGGTGGCGCCAGGACTCGCCACCAGGAGGGGAAACACCTGGGAGCGAGTCCCCTCTCTTCCCGGCAGCCCCAGGGGCCGGGGTAGGCCCTGGAGCCAGAGCCGGCCATCCGCCCTCCGGCCCTGACCATCCGCCCTCCGGCCCGACCAGGAGGGGATGGGGGGTGAGTGGGGCCAGGCCGTCGCCGTGCCTGAGGGCGGCAGGGAGACACGGGGACAGCACTCGCCGCAGAGATCCGTCACCACGAGGCCCGCGGCAGCCGCCCCGGCCGTGCGGGCGCCGGTCCTCAGGGGAAGGAGTGCTGAGGAGCCAGACCCTGGGTGACCCGCCCACCCCCGGATCGAGCCGTGCCTGAGCCAGGCCTTTCAGCGCTTCTGGGTGATGTGAGCAGACACATCACTTCTGTGATCTGTAGCCAAGATGACCTGAACGGCTGCGGTGACCTTTACAAATGTCCAAAACAGCCCGGCCGGCGTGGCTCAGTGCTTGAGCGTCGGCCTATGAACCAGGAGGTCAGGGTTTGATTCCTGGTCAGGGCACAAGCCTGGGTTTCAGGCTCGATCCCCAGTCGGGGGCGTGCCTGAGGCAGCTGATCCATGATGCTCTCTCAGCATTGATGTTTCTATCTCCCTCTCCCTTCCTCTCTGAAACCAATTAAAAAATCTTTTTTTTTAAAGAAATAGCCGAAACCGGTTTGGCTCAGTGGATAGAGCGTCGGTCTGCGGACTGAGGGGTCCCGGGTTCGATTCCAGTCAAGGGCATGTACATTGGTTGTGGCACATCCCCAGTAGGGGGTGTGCAGGAGGCAGCTGGTCGATGTTTCTCTCTCACTGACGTTTCTGGCTCTCTATCCCTCTCTCTTCCTCTCGGTGAAAAATCAATAAAATATATTTTAAAAGAAGAAATATTAAAACACAGCGTCCTGTGTGCATGCCCAGCGTCGCGGCTGTTGGCAGTGTGACTCCGGCAGCTGTGCGCGGCCGCTCCCGGGTCTGTAAGTGGAGGTGGCCTGCCCCCCCCTACCCCTCCCCCGCCCCCACGGGGCTCTGTCCTGCCTCCACGCCGGGCCCACCCGTCGGTGCCCGCCTGCCCCCGCTCAGCACCGGTGTGTCGGCGCAGGGAGCGGCTCTGCGGCCGCCCGGCTCCCCGCGGCTCCTCGCCCCTGCGGGCGGCGGCGTTTCTAAGATGCCAGCAGGGGCTCCGCCCGCCGTTCAAACACTCAGGGCTCCTCGGTGGCACCGGCCCCAAATTCCTCCGGCCGGGCCCTGTGCCCTCCACACCCGGTGCCAGGCACCCGCCGTCCTCACGCGCCCCCGCACGGCCTGGCCAGGGACACTCCCCCACCCTCAGAGCCCAGAGGGACCAGCTGGCAGCCTCCCTGACCGGCGCCATCCTGGCCCCCCCGGGGGGGCACGCCCTGCACCCCCACCACAGGCCCGTGGACCCTCCCAACCGCTGCAGGAGGCAGCGCCACTGTCAGGTTTGCTCACAGACGGGGAAACCGAGGCACGGGCGGGCAAGCCCTTCCCGGCAGTGAGGGTGCAGGGAGCGGGGCCTGGGGCCGCGTCTGTGCCCCCGGGTCTGCCTTCCGCTGCGCCTGTCCCAGCCGAGCGGGCGGCCACACCCCCGCTCGGTTCAGTGTCGGGGTGCGGGGGAGCGGGGACGGGTACCAGGGAATTGATGTCACGGCCACAGCTGAGTTTGCCCAACTCGGCGGCACAGCAGCCGTCGTCGGGGTGGCCGGGGAACGGAGCCGTGTCCTGGGTCGGGGGGGAGGGTGAATGGGGGTGAGGAGTAAGAACTGGGGGGCTGTCAGATTCAGGACCTGGAAGTCAGCCCCAGGTGCAGGCACCAGACTGTCTGGGAGACTGTCCACCAGGGGGCGCTCACCGCACTCCCTGGCTGCCGAGCATGGCCGGGCACACGCATTTTTTAACATATATTGTATTGATTTCAGAGAGGAAGGGAGAGGGAGACAGAGAAAGAAACACCACCAATGAGATAGAATCATCGATCGGCTGCCCCCTGGCTGAGATATAAGCCCGCCATTCAGGCAGGTGCCCTTAACCAGAATCGAGCCGGGACCCTTCAGTCCGCAGGCCGACGCTCTGAGCCAAACCAGCCAGGGCACACGTGCTTTTTAAATAAAATCTTGGGTGTATTCTTACACATACCAGTTCGTTCCAAGACGGCGATACGCAGCCCTGGCTGGCGTGGCTCAGTAGGCAGAGCAGTGGCCTGCGGACCAAAGGGTCCTGGATTCAGTTCCGGTCGAGGGCACGCACCTACCTTGGCTGCAGGCTCCTCCCCGGCCCAGGCCCTGCTTGGGGCGTGTGCAGGGGGCAGCCAATCAGTGTCCTTGTCTCACCTCGGCGTTTCCCTCTGCCTTTCCCGCTAACGCTCTGGAAAAGCCAGTGGGAAATAGCCTGGGGGAGGCCCAGACGCCCACTGGTGCCGGCAGCACGGCTCCCGTGTCCCCGTCCAGCCGCTCTCGGCCTGTGATGTGGGAGGAGCCACAGCGCCGGCGGGGCTGTGTGGCTCAGTGGCTGGAGCGCCGCCGCCCCTCCCCCCGCCGCCCCGAGCCAGGGGTGCGAGAGGCCCTGGCGGTGGGAGCCCGCCCCGCGCTTTACGCCCTCGCTGCCGAACTGGCCGGCACCTGTCCCAGAGGGAGGCAGGCTGTCCTGGCGGGCCCAGCCCTCGGTGCCCAGCTGGTGTGGTCCCTCTGCCGCAGGCTCCGGCCCCCGGCACAGCTCACCGTCCCTGCTGCCCTGTCCGGGGGCAGCTCCGGGCGGCGTCCACAGCCCCCGAGCCCCGGTGACACCAGCCCCGCCTGCCAGGCCGCGGTGCCCTCCCCGCGAGGCTTCTCTAGAGCGCCGCCCGGGAGAGGCCAGGGAGCGCCGGCCGGCTGCGCCCGGAGGAGAACGGTGTGTGTGTGCGTGTGTGAGTGTGTGTGTGTGTGTGTGAGTGTGTGTGTGTGTGTGTGTGTGTGAGTGTGTGTGTGTGTGTGTGTGTGTGAGTGTGTGTGTGTGTGTGTGAGTGTGTGTGTGTGAGTGTGTGAGTGTGTGTATTAGTCTGTGTGTGAGTGTGAGTGTGTGTGTGTGAGTGTGTGTGTGTGTGTGTGAGTGTGTGTGTGTGTGTGTGTGTGAGTGTGTATGAGTCTGTGTGAGTGTGTGTGTGTGCGCAGTGCGCCCCTGGCTGTGAGGCCCGGCCCGGCACGGCCGCAGGCCCCCCTCCCGTCCGTCCGGACTCACCGACAGCGAGGGCCTCGAACAGGCGCCCGATGAGTGTGTGTGTGTGTGTGTGTGTGTGTGAGTGTGTGTGTGCGCAGGCCCCCCTCCCGTCCGTCCGGACTCACCGACAGCGAGGGCCTCAAACAGGCGCCCGATGAGTGTGTGTGTGTGTGTGTGTGTGAGTGTGTGTGTGCGCAGGCCCCCCTCCCGGCCGGCCCGGACTCACCGACGGTGAGGGCCTCGAACAGGCGCCCGATGAGGCCGGCGTCCGTCACGATGCCGGACTCCTGCACGCGCTGCACGAAGTCGGCCAGCGGCAGGTGCCGGCTCGGCAGCTCGAAGTGCTTCACGCGCTCGTCGGCCTTGGGGGCCTCGCCCGGCCGGTCCAGCAGGCGGCTGACCAGCGTGCGCAGCGCGGGCGTGCGCTCGGCCTGGGCGCGCTCGGGGGCCGGCAGCGCCTGCACGGCGGCGCGCACCAGCTCGGCGGGGAGCACGCTCAGGTCGGTCTTGTAGAGGCTCTGGAAGTCCAGCAGCGCGTCCAGCCGCTGGCCCTGCGCCAGGCGCACCAGCCCGCGCAGGTACAGGTAGCGCGCGCGCAGCACCGCCTGCTCGGGGGCCACGCAGCCCATGGCCGTGGTCAGCAGGGCGGCGCAGTCCGCGTAGTAGGCCTGCACGCACTGCCGCACGCGGGGGAAGTGCACCTCGGGGATCTTGAAGGTGTACGTGGGCCTGGGGCTCAGGTCCGGAGCTGGAGGGGAGCGGGGGCGGACGGTCACAGGACCCGCAGACACGCCCGGCCCACCCGCGGGTCCCAGAACATCCACCTCCTGGGGCGCAGACGGCACCAGGGCTGAGCGTCGGCCTGGGAGCCAGGAGGTCAGGGTTCGATTCCCAGTCAGGGCACAGGCCCGCGTGCAGGCTCGATCCCAGTGGGGGGCGTGCGGGAGGCAGCTGATCGATGATTCTCTCTCCTCGTGGATGATTCTCTCTCTCCCCGTTTCTCCTTGAAATAATAGCCCTGACCAGTGTGGCTCAGTGGATGGAGTGTTGACCTGTGGACTGCGGGGTCCCAGATTTGATTCCGGTCACGGGCATGGACCTTGGTTGCGGGCACATCCCGGTGAGGGGTGTGCGGGAGGCAGCTGATCGGTGTTTCTCTCTCATCGACGTTTCTAGGTTTTTTCCCCTCTCCCTTCCTCCCTGTGAAAAATCAATAAAATATATATATTTTTTAAAAATGTAACACTGAGAGAAGCTGCGTGGCTCACCTGGGCCGGGGCAGCCGCAGGCCTCCGCCTCCGCCTTGCGCAGCGAGGCGTTCCGGGGCGGCGGCTCCGGGCCGGCGATGTCCTGCAGGTTGGGCATGCTGACCACCATGCGCCGGCGGGCCGCGTGCCCGGGCGACCGTTTGTGAGGCGCCTTCTTCTCGGCGGTCAGTCTCCGAGGGCTCAGGATCCCGTTCGCTCTGAAAGAAGCAGTGTTTTACAGACACAAAAACTGGGCCGGGTGGCTCAGTGGGCAGAGCGCCAGCCTGCGAACTGACAGGTCTTGGGTTCGATTCCAGTCGAGGGCACACGTCCTGATGGCAGGCTCCCGCAGGGCAGGGCTGGGAGCATATGGGAGGCAACCAAGCCCTGTCCCTCCGGCATCGGTGTTTCTGTCTCCCCCGCCACTCTCTGAAAATCGAAGGGAAACTATCTGGGGAGGAGCCACACAGCGAGTGGTGAGCCAGCCTAGGCTCCCAGGGCCTGGCCGGGGTCCGTCCTCGCCCCGAGGGGAGGCTGCTGGGCAGTGGAGGCGGGAGAGGCTGCGGGAAAGGTGGAGGGAGAGCCAGAGGAAGGGGGGAGGGAACGGCCTGCACACAGACCAGAGGGGGGGCAGACACGGGGGGGTGCTGGTGTGGGGGTTCAGAGGGACCCCAAATAAAACTCGGAGAGGAGCCGGCCACGCGGGGTGAGTCACGTGGCCCTGCGGCCAATCCATCGTCTGCTGGGGCCGTCACACCGCGTGAGGCCGTGCCCAGCGCCCTCCCCACCCCGCCTCCGCACACCTGTCCTCCTCCGGCTGCGTGCTGAGCTCCATCTCAGCAAAAGCGTCCATCCTCCGGCTGAGCCGGGCTTTAAGGAAGGAGTGAAACATGTAGGTGTCCAGGACCTGAGGGGTCAGACCGCAGGTGACCCGCCGCACGCCCGTCTCCCTGTGCCCTCCCCCGGCCACGCCTCCCCCGGCTCCGGGCACAGGCTCCGGGCACAGGCGGGACCTCACCCAGTGCACCCCCAGGCACCTACGTGGCCCCAGGGACCGAAGAGGGTCACCCAGACGGGCATACTCTGCCCGGCCAGCGTGGCTCAGTAGTTGAGCGTTGACCTATGAACCAGGAGGTCACAGTTCGACTCCCGGGCGGGGCACAGTCCTGGGTGGTGGGCTCGATCCCCAGTGGAGGAGGCAGCCGACCAGTGATTCTCTCTCATCGTTGCTATTTCTCTCCCGCTCTCTCTACCTTCCTCTCTGAGGTCAATAAAAAATATTGTAAAAAATAATTTTAGCCGAAACCGATTTGGCTCAGTGGTAGAGCGTCAGTCTGCGAACTGAAAGGTCCCGGGTTTGATTCCGGTCAAGGGCATGTACATTGGTTGCAGGCACATCCCCGTAGTAGGGGGTGTGCAAGAGGCAGCTGGTCGATGTTTCTCTCTCATCGACATTTCTAGCTCTCTATCCCTCTCTCCTCCTTTCTGTAAAAAATCAATAAAATATATTTTAAAATAATAATAATAATAATAATAATAATTTTAAAACCCAACACACTCAACACTTAAAACGGGTGTGCTTTGGTCAGTCATACCCCGAGGCCGTCAGTGAGCACGCGACAGCGTCCCCGGACGCCCTGTGTCAGGGTGAGCCGCGGGAACAGTGTCGGGGTGCCCATGGGGGGGTGAGCCGGTGCGGGGCGCGGGGCCGCCGGGGCTGATGGGAAGTCTCGTGGGAGCCAGGAGCCCGCCCTCACCTGCCGGTAGAAGCGCTGGTCGCCGGGGGCGCGGCTCTTGAGGAACTCCTCGCTGTTGAACACGCGGTGCTCGTAGTTGAGGTGGTTCCTCACCTCCCTGGCAGGACAGGCCGTCAGGAGGAGCAGTCTGCAGGGCGGCCTCCTGGGCCCGGGGCCGCGGTCCCTGCGCCCGGGGCAGCCCGGCCCGCCCGCACGGAGGGGACGGACGGTGCAGCACCCATCGTGCTTCGCGCAGAAGCAGCTGGCCCAGGGGCTGAGCACCGACTCCGAACCAGGAGGTCAGGGTTTGATTCCGGCCAGGGCACAGGCCTGGGTGCAGGCTCGGTCCCCATGGTGGGGCGTGCAGGAGGCAGTCTGATTCTCTCTCATTCGTTCGTTATTGATGTTTCTCTCTCTCTCCCTCTCCCTTCCTCTCCGGAATCAATGCAGATATATTTTAAGGAGAAAATAAATGTAAAGAGCAGAGTCCGGGCGTTGAGCTGGAGGGCAGGCTCTGCTCTGAACCCCTGGGGGAGGGTGCCCCGCCCTGGGCCCCGCCCCCGTGCTGGGAGGGCGGTACCTGAAGATGCTGACGAGCAGCTGCAGGGCGAGCTGCTGGATCTGCCCGTTGAGCCTCCGCTGCCAGGCCCACCGGCGGGCGCGGCCCTCGTTCAGGTCGGTGCTGGCGCCCAGGTGGGCGAGGTCCAGGTCGTAGTGCAGCTGGAGGCTCTGGACCCTGGAGGGTAGGGGCGTGTCACCTGTGCTCCGCTGGGCAGGGGAAGGCTCCAGGAGGCCGGGCTCAGGCTCCCAATAACCGGGGCGGGGGACACCATACACACACACCCCATACGTTAGTCCCTGCCACTCTGTGCAGAACCCAGGGCCTGGCTGCCTGCACCACGTGCTGATCCAGGAATCGTTCCGTTCCCCGTGCTCTGCCCGGCAAGGACACACTGCCCCCGCAGGACAGCCAGGCTCCAGCCCGGGCCTGACCGCACGCCTGCCTGGCATGCTGAGAGGCACCAAACCTCCTGTGTCACTTCCTGGCCCAGACTCAGCCTGAGTCCCCAAGGACAGGTGGAGGGATGGATGGACAGGTGAGTGGAGGGGTGATGGACAGGTGGATGGAGGGATTGATTGACAGGTGGGTAGAGGGATGGAGGGATGGAGAGATGGATGGAGGGATGGATGGATGGACAGATGGATGGAAGGATTGATTGACAGGTGGATGTAGGGATGGAGGGATGGATGAAGGGATAGATGGACAGGTGAATGAGGGAGGATGGACAGGTGGATGGAGGGGTGATGGACAGAAGGAACTGCAAAGGTCACGGACACAGGTTCCTGGGCAAGAAGAGGTACGATTGTGGGAGCCATGACCATCCCCAGATGCCTCAGGCCATGACTGATACGTGGGGTAGATCAGAATAAAGACAAATGACTTCTATTTTTAAAAACTCACAAATAACTTCAAACTATAAACACTGAACTATCTATAATAATGAAAGTGTAATAGCAGATCGGCCGAGCGGCCTAACAGCGGAAGGACTGTCTGGAGGCCCTTCCGGCCGAAGCCGGGGTGCGAGGCCGAAGCCGGGGCGCGAGGCCGAAGCCGGGGCGCGAGGAACGCACACCCCGGCCTCCGTCTGCCAACAGCCTCAGGCCGAAGAGGAACTCGCGCCGGCCGGCCGGAGAGCCCGCACGCCGTTCCCGGTTACCTCTGGACGAAGGTCTGCGCCGCCAGCAGGGGCAGGTCGGGGACCTCGCAGCCCGAGCAGGTGACGCTCCCGCTGTCGATGTTGATCAGAACCAGGCCCTCCGCTTCCTGCGGGGAGGCGGGGGCCGCGGTGAGAGCCCGCCTGTGGCTTTGGGAACTCGAACGCCCGCGCACGGAGGCAGTGTCCTCCTCCCACCACCCGCCCAGCCCGGCCGGCGGCGCAGGGGCTGAGCACTGACCCAGGAACCAGGAGGTCACGGTTTGATTCCCGGTCAGTCAGGGCACAGGCCCGGGTTGCGGGCTCGATCCCCAGGGTGGGGCGTGCAGGACGCAGCCCATCCATGATTCTCTCATCACTGGTGTTTCTCTCTCTCCCTCTCCCTTCCTCTCTGACATCAACAAAAATGTACATTGTTAAAAATGACCCAGCCTCCTGTGGACAGAGCCTTATGTGATCTGGACCAAAAGGGGGTCACGCCATGAGTGATGTCGGCGAGCTAACGGCCTGTGTCTGAGTCAGTGCACACCGCGGCTCCCCCTGCCCCGGCACAAGCACTGCAGCGCTACTCCCAGGAGCCTGCAGAGAACATTCCAGAACTCCCGCGAAGCAGCACCAACATTCCACGCCCGCCGTGTCCCTCCGGCCGCTCCGCCAGCGCCTTCGAGAGCCCGGCCTGGGCAGGGCCCGCCTCGGGACCACACACACGGGATTTTTAAAACACGGCGCGGCTCCCTGTGAAGTCTTATCTGCGGCAGAACACACACCGACCCGCCCCGGCTCCAGGCCTCCAGCCAGCAGCCCGGAATGTGCCGGGCCCGGCGCCCCCGCCCGGCGCCTGACCTGGCTGACTTCCTCGAAGTGGCGGAGGTGGCAGCCCATGAGGAAGGCTGTGGGCGCCATGAGGAAGTCCAGCATCTGCCCCGGCAGGATGGGCACCAGCGTGTGCTGCCAGCGCAGAGGGTGCAGGTAGGCCAGGAAGCACTCGGCCACCAGCGGCAGCAGCGCCCAGCTGGCCGAGAAGAAGACCAGCCGCTGCTCCGTCAGCAGGCACGTCAGGATCTGCGGGGACGAGGATCTGCCTGGGGACGGTCCGCAGGCATGCTCCCGCCCCCACCGCCCGGGACGCCCTGACCCCACGGAGCCGGAGCCCCGGTGCGGTTCTGCCCGGGTTTCCTGCTCCGTTTGCCAAAACAAAAGCCACCTGGACGCGCCCCCGCCCCCCCCCCCCAAAAAAAAGTTGTAATTTGTGCACAGTGTGCACAGGAGTGAACGCTAAATCTTTTTTACACAAAAGCATTAACATTCACTCGGCCGGGCGTGGCTCCGCGGCTGAGCATGGACCCAGGAACCAAGGGGTCGCTGGTTGGATTCCCAATCAGGGCCCGGGCCCGGGTTGCAGGCTCCATCCCCAAGAGAGGACATGCAGGAGGCAGCCAGTCAATGATTCTCTCTCATCACTGATGTTTCCATCTCTCTCTTCCTCTCCCTTCCTCTCTGACATCAATAAAAATGTATTTTTTTTAAATGTTAACATTCTGAGCCCTGGCCAGTGTGCTCAATGGTTAGGGCGTCAGTCTGACCACCAAAGGGTCGTGGGTCCCACTCCTGGGCAAGGGCAGGTACCTGGGCTGCAGACCCCATGCCCGGCCCCGGGCAGGGCCAGTGCGGGAGGTAACCAGGCAGTGTGTGTCTCTCTCAGGGATGTTTCTCTCTCTCCTCCCCTCCCCTCCCGCTAAAAGAGGAAATGAGCACAGGGAGGACATTCCTTGTGCTGTGGAAGGCGGACAGCAGGCGCCCTGGGGGGGGGGGGGGGGGGCCGCACCTGCAGCACCTTCTCCGGCCGGAAGCACAGCAGCGGCAGGTGCAGGTCCAGGTCGATGACCGGGCTCTCGGGGTCGGCGCGCGAGGGGAACACCACCTGCAGCGGCTTCATGGTGAACACCTGCAGGACGTGTCCGTGTGAGCCCCGAGCGGACGCCCAGCCCACCGTGTGGGCCGGAGACGAGGTTCCACAGCCCGTGGTGAGGCCCAGCACCCGGCGGAGGGGGCGCCCAGCCCACCGTGTGGGCCGGAGACGAGGTTCCACAGCCCGTGGTGAGGCCCAGCGCCCGGCGGAGGGGGCGCCCAGCCCACGGTGTGGGCCGGAGACGAGGTTCCACAGCCCGTGGTGAGGCCCAGCGCCCGGCGGAGGGGGCGCCCAGCCCACCGAGTGGCTCAGAGAGCGAGGTTCCACAGTCCCTGCGCGCTTCTGGCGCTTACTGGACGGGCCTGGTGTTCTGGGTGCGGTTTTGTTCTTTAAAAAGGAAGCTTCGCATGGCTCCATCGGCCTGAAAACCGCCGAGTCAATCAGGTTGCATCACAGGCAGCCTGAGCTGTTACTCAACAAAGGCCGAGTGTGGTCTGCCCGTCCCGAGCCCTCCCCCTGAACCCTGAACCCTGACATCCTCCTGTCAGGAGAGCCAAAAACAGCAGGGGGTTCCACGGAACCCAGTTTGGGAAATGGTTGTTCATTAACTAAATAAGTATATGCACATATCATTAATCACACCAGACAGGAGAAAGCATTCACTAGTTACATGTATTGCCTGCTTTTCTAGAGAAACAAGGGGGGAATTTGTGATTTAAGTAAATGCTGTGTGGTTTCTGCAAAGGGAATAATGACCTAGCGCAGGGGTCGGCAAACGGCGGCTCGCGAACCACGTGAGGCTCTTTGGCCCCTTGAGTGTGGCTCTTCCACAAAATACCACGGCCTGGGCGAGTCTGTGTTGAAGAAGTGGTGTTAGATGGAGTTTAAGTTAAAAAAAAAAATGTGGCTCTCCAGAGAAATCTCAGTCGTTGTGCTGCTGGTATTTGGCTCTGTGGACGGATGAGTTTGCCGACCACCGCCCTAGCGGGTTAATGCCTCAAGGGGCCGGTTACCAGCTCCACAGCCACTCACCGGGAGCCAGCCAGCGGGACCCGGGGCCTGCCTCCTGGGGCAGGAACAGAGCGTCATTGCCACGCGTTTAGAAAAGGAGTTTCTATTCTGGTCCTTCGGCCTTCAGGGGCGGCCTGTGAAGGGCTGTCAGGGACTGGATACCTTAGACATTTCTAGGGGAAAATCATTTCCACTGGCAGAGACACGCGGGCGACCATTACCAAGTGCAGCGGCCCCGGCGGGGGGCTGGGGATCAGAGAGAGCTTCGCAGCAAAGTCTTTGATGTGATTCTCAACTTCGAAATCCTTGCAGAGCTTCAGATGCGTCAGCAAACTGGAGTTGGAAAAGAATCAGTCAGCCCTAGCTTCGGATGGAAGGGTCCCAGGTTCGATTCTGGCCAAGGGCATGTGCCCGGGTTGTAGGCTCCATCCCCAGGAGGGGGCGTGCAGGAGGCAGCGATCCATGATTCTCCCTCATCATGGACTTCTCTCTCTCTCTCCTTCTCCCTTCCTCTCTGAAATCAATAAAGATGTATTTTTTAAAATAAATAAATGGAAATGAAATGCAAACAAAAATCAGAACTGACAGCAGCCGCTGACTTTCCCAGCTAGCCAGGGAAATCGTTTGTCCCGATTCACATCCCTTTCTTAAAACCAGGGAAACCCTCCGTCTTAATCACTTCCGCCGTTTGCCCTCCCTGGCCCTGGGTCCCCCCCTCCCTCCCTGCCCCTCTGTTCCTCCCTCCCTCCCTCCCTGGCCCTGGGTCCCTCCCCTCCCCTCCCTGCCCCTCTGTTCCTCCCTCCCTCCCTGGCCCTGGGTCCCCCCCCCCTCCCTGCCCCTCTGTTCCTCCCTCCCTCCCTGGCCCTGGGTCCCCCCCCTCCCTCCCTGCCCCTCTGTTCCTCCCTCCCTCCCTGGCCCTGGGTCCCTCCCCTCCCCTCCCTGCCCCTCTGTTCCTCCCTCCCTGTCCCCAGGTCAGCATCGCCCAGGGTCCCAGGGCAGGGTTTGGGCCGCGGCTCACCAGGACAGGCAGTCCCTGAGGGCGTTGTAGTAGGGGAACCGGGAGATCACGCACACGGCGAAGGGCACGTAGCTCAGCCCAGAGGCCTCCCAGTGGGGCTTGCCGCTGTAGAAGCAGTGCTCGTCCTGGGAGAGAGCGGAGGGAGTCACCGCCCGCCTGGCCTCCGTGTGCGTCCTCCACAGCCCCCGCCTCCCCCCGCCTGGCCTCCGTGTGCGTCCTCCACAGCCCGCCTCCCCCCGCCTGGCCTCCGGGCAGACAGACTGCAGGGCCGGACCCAGTCCCCCTCCCGCACCCCGTTTCACCGCCAGGTCCAGCGAGGACCAGCCTCTCCGTCATGGTCACACACACACACACACACACACCGCCCATCACAGTTCAGTTCCCGCCAGGGCACAGGCCCGGGTGCGGGCTCCACCCAGGGTGTTCATGGTGCTTTCAAAGCATTTTCCGCCCCAAGTCCCACCATCCTCAGGGCAGCAGGCTGTGATGTCAGGTGAGCCAGTCCGGCCCCTCCCGCCCGTTTCCTGGGTCCCCAGGGACAGATGCACAGGTTGGGGGGGAGGGGGGCCTGCAGAGGCAGCTGATCCATGGTCCTCTCTCATCGTGATGTCTCTCTCTCTCCCCCTTCTCCCTTCCTCTCTGAAATCATTAGAAATGCTTTTAAAAGGTTACAAAGAAGGTCGGGTGCATCTGCCCCTGGGGGAGCTCACAGCCTCAGGGGAGGGGTGCAGGCAGAACGAGTGACACCAGAGTGGCCACAGGGCTCGACTGAGCCAGGAGCAGGTGCAGCACCGGGGCGGGAGCCGGGGAGCAGGGACCTCCGCCGGCAGGGACCTCAGCAGAGGCCCGCTCAGCAGCGCCCCAGGTCACCGCTCACAGGGGCTGCAGGGAGGGGTTTGGAGGGGTTAGGGCAGGGATGGAGGAGCGTGGCCAGCTTCCGCTGGGGCTCTGGGAACTGGAGGTCACTGTGAGGCTGACGGCCCGGCAGAGGGAGGGCCCTGGAGCCGCCGGCCGCGCTGCCTGCCTGCCCGCACCACGGTTCAGGGCAGGCACACTCTTGGGGGTCGGGCTGCTCAAGTTCAGTCCTGGCCGCTGTGTGACCTCAGGCAAATCGCTTGACCTCTCTGTGCCACCACCTTCTCATCTGTAACACGGGACGGTCCTGAGACCCGCCCTCCCCCGCCCGGACACGGGGGAAGGAGCGGCGCCACCTACGTGCAGCGGCCGGTAGTACTGGGCCACGGCGCCGTACGTCCGGTTCCCGCACACGTCCGTCAGCACCAGGAAGTGGACGCTGTCCTCCTTGGGCTCCGAGGCCACACACAGGCCCCCTGCAGGCGGGAAGGAGAGAGAACGTGTGAGGCCTGAGCACGGGACCCGGCGTACGGCCCCCAAAACCGGGCGGCAGCGGCGGCGGCGGCAGCAGCTTCCCGCGGAAGCAGCCGGACCGGCCCTGCGCCGGCCGCGGCTGAGCTCTGCACCGGCCTGCCGTTTCCCAGGAAACGGCCAGCCGGAAGGCCTGGCCCGGTGCGGACGGCCACGTCCGGGAAACACAACCTGTGCGCTGGCCCCCGAGACCCAGAAGGGGTGGGAGGGGCCGGAACGGCTCACTGACCTCACAGGCCCCTGCAGGCCCTGAGGACGAAGATGCTTTAAAAGCATCATAAATCCACGCGACCCTGCCAGGACTTGGCTCTCCAGCGTGCCAGGGCTGTGCTAAGTGCCCCGCTGCCTTTTAGGGTTTAAACCCAAGATCAAGACAGCTCAGTCCCGCCCGGCCGGCGGGACACAGGGATTGAGTGTCAATCTGTGAACTAGGAGGTCACGGTTCCATTCCGGGTCAGGGCACAGGCCCGGGTACTGGGCTCCATGCCCAGTGCGGGGCGTGCAGGAGGCAGCCGGTCCATGATTCTCTCTCCTCATTGAGGTTTCTCTCTCTCTCCCTCTCTCTCCCTCTCTGACATCGATAAAATGTAATTAAAAAAGAGAAAGAAGACAGCGCAGTCCTGGGCAGGACGCAGGCCCGGGCGGGGCCAGCTCCCTCCGGAGGCGGAGACCCGGACGCGGTCGGCGGCCCCGGGCAGCGCCGCCGGGCGGGTACCTGGGAAGCACAGCTGAGGCAGGGCCAGCAGGTCCACGCCGTCGGGCACACTGACGTCCTCGGGGTCCGGCTCCCGGGGCCCCGCGGGGCCCTGGCCGGGGTCCGCCCTGGGCCGCTCTCTCTTCTTCCGGAAGGAGCGCCACCTGGCTTTGCCGAGGGTCCCGCCGCCGGCGCCGGCCGTCGGTCCGTCCTCCTTGCTGACGAAGGGCGGCGCGAAGACGGACAGCACCTCCGGTTCCAGGGCAGGAGGACTCTGGACCCCGCTTTTCTGGGCAACCTGGGGGCGGCAGTAGAGTCACTGCGACGGTCCGCCCCGCCCGCCGCCCCTCCGGCCCACGAACGCCCGCGGGCAGCGGCACTGCCACGGGGGGCGTCTCCGCCAGCGGCTGTGGCAGCGCGGGTGAGGCTGCCCGTGTCCTGTCCAGCGAGGGGACGCGGCCGGGGCCTGGCTGCAGCTCTGACCGGACGCGGCAGCCGAGCAAAGGGGGTCCGCGCAGGCAGGCCGCTCAGATGCGCTCTGTCTCCACGGCCGCCCGTTACTATTAGCGCCTCAGCCTCCAGCTTCCCTGCCGGGGGAGGGGGGACCAAGGGGGGGGTAAAGGGGACGCCCCAGGCCTAGGGCTCAGCCTCTCTGGGTCCCCAGGAGGCCCCACGTCACCTCACGGGCCGGGGGGAGGGCCGGGCCATGTGGCTCTGTGCACAGCCCGGGCATGGCCTTAGGAAGGACCGCAGAGGAGTGGCCGGGGCGGCAGGAAGCGGACGGCGGACACGGCCTCTCGGTGGGGAGCGGTGCCAGCGGGGAAGCCACACCGCGGCCGGCACAGCGGCTGCCAGCGCCGCCTGCCCAGGGCGCGCAGTTAGAGCATCGCCCGACGCCCGGGTTGTGGGTGCAATCCCGGGTCAGGGCACTGGCGTTGGGAAAACGAAGAATGAGCCCACGAACGCACAGATGCACAGAACAAGTCACTGTTCCTCTCTAACATCCATCGATGAAAAATACGTTAAAGGAAATATTTTCATGCTCCAGGGTTTAAATGCAATAATTTTTCTGCTTTGGGGGGGAAATTAATGCCAACGGGAACCAGGACCAAACGCAGACTCAGAGGACTGTGTCACCAGAAACACACACACACACACACACACACACACACACACACCGTCGGACGTACACAGGAGTCTACTTCTTCGGTTCGCGAAATCTTTGGACAACTTTCCTTCCAAAATGCAGCGGCTCGGGCCTAGTCCACCACAGCCCGGGGTCCCCTCCTCCCCACAGGGGGCGCCGCACCTCGAAGAGGCCAAGGCAGCCCCACCAGCAATCCCTCGTGGAAACGGTCAGAGGAGGCTGATGGCCCTTTTCCAGAAGCTTCCCTCCTCCTGCTCCTCGCAGCCGCCTGAGGCCCCCCCAGGGCCCAGTCCCTCCTCACTGGCCTCCGTCCGGCCCCTCGGCTCCGTCCCCCCCTGCCCCCGGGACCTGAGCCAGGAGCTCCTGGCAGTCCCTCTTTCGCTCCGGTCAGTGGAGAGCGGAGTGGCCACCCCGCCGGCTGGCGGTCAGCACGCTGCTTCCCAGGCGGGAGCGGCCTCGGTCTGGCTCCGGCCGAGCGTTGGGCTGAGACCAAAGGATCAGTCATTCCATTCCGGTCAAGGGTGGGCAGCACCAGTCCCCCTGCCCACACCCTGGAGTCCAGTTCCATCTCCACAGACGCTGCCCGAGGGGGTTCCTGCTCATGTCCAGCAGGCCAGGACTTCATAAGCCCCTCCTCCCCCAAGAAAAACATCATTTGCATTTTTAAAAAATTTAACTCACAGGAAAAGACCACAAGCTTTCATTCGCTTGGGGTTGGGGGCGTCTGCCTCATCTGAGAAACAGAACGGAGTTAATCGCTGTTTAACGCTCGGAGCCGCCATCCCGTGGCCTCCGTGGCCGGGCGGCGTGCTGACAGCGCAGAGAGAGAACCCAGCTGTCACCGACCACCAAGTCCTGCCGGCCCTGCTGGTCTCCAAACCGAAACCGAAAGCAGGGTGCGCTCCACCAACTGCCAGCGCGGCCGAACCGCGAAGGCTCTCAGCACTCCCTCCCTTCCTTCCTCTCCACGGACCTGCGCCCGTGCGGGGTCTCCATAGCAACCACGGAGTGGGGCAAAGGTCCCCAACAGGCGACTCCCCTGGGACTGAACTGTGCCCTCCGACTCCCTGTCACCGTCACCAACACGGCACACACCGCCTGGTCTGAGACACACACCCCGGGGTGACCGACTGAGGACGGGACGCCGGCCTACGCTCCGGCTGATGCCTCTCACCCCGCAGAGCTCCCCGGAGGAGTGTCTGCGTCACAGAGCAACGGTGGAGTGTAAAAAAGCAAAACTGAAAGTTATTAAACAGCCTTGGACATTCAAAACAGGACAGCTCTAAAACAATCACACTTAGTGAGCCCGACTGGCGTGGCTCGGTGGTCGAGCGTTGACCTATGAACCAGGAGGTCACAGTTCGAATCTCGGTCAGGGCACAGGCCCGGGTTGTGGGCTCGACCCCCAGTAGGAGGGTGCAGGAGGCAGCCGATCCATGATTCTCTTTCATTATTGATGTTTTCCTCTCTCCCTCTCCCTTCCTCTCTGACATCAATAAAAGTTGTGTGTTTTTTTTAAATCAAACTAAGTAAATAAAATGTTTGGTTTAGCCCTGGCTGGTTTGACTCAGTGGGTAGAGCATCAGCCTGTGGACTGAAGAGTCCTGCGTTTGATTCCAGTCAAGGGCACATGCCCAGGTTGCAGACTCGATGCCATGTGGGCTCGGGCTTAAACTGGCAGTCGGACATCCCCCGAGGGGTCCTGGATCGGAGAGGGTGCAGGCTGGGCTGAGGGGGGTGTCCCCCCTCCCCCAATCCCCCGCCACGCATGAACTTTGTGCACCGGCCTCAGTAAACAAATAAAGCGTTTGGTTCATTCTAACATTCACGTGAGTCAGACGCGCAGGGCCGCTCCAGGAAGAGTAGGCGTGTCTTCACGCTGGCTCCTTTTCCCTGCTCCTTCCACCATCTCCCGCCTCCTCCAAACCCTAACGGAATCTCAGTCCAGACCGAAGGCAGAGGTAGAGGACGCCGCAGGCTGCCCGGTGCAGGAAGCAGACCGTAGTATTTCAGCTCGCTCATCCTGTCACACACATCCCCATGGGGCAACCGCCTGGCGTGTGGTAACCGCCCCGCAGCCCGGCGCCCGGCTGCCAGCCGGCCCGGCTGCACCCCGTCATTTCCTGTCCCTTCGGAGGAACGGCCACATGCCCACCGAGGGGCAGGGAGACAACTCATCCAACCCACAGAGCGTCCCAGAGACCGGCCTCAGGGGGACAGCGCCCTGGCTGGTGTGGCTCAGTTACAGAGCGTTGGCCTGCAGACTGAAGGGTCCCAGGTTCGATTCCCGGGCAGGGCACAGGCCTGGGTTGGATCCCGTGTGGAGCGTGCAGGAGGAAACCGACCAATGATTCTCTCTCATCACTGATGTTTCTGTCTCTCTCCTTCTCCCTTCCTCTCAGAAATCAATTTAAAAAAAAAAACTTTTTTAAGAAGAGGACACAGACATTTGCGGGTTCAGGGAGAAAAGTCAGCGGGAGGCCGATGGCCAAGGAGCAGAGACCAGGAAAGCATGGGCAGGTGCACATGGGTACATTTCAGTAACACTGAGCTTCGCTGGGCCTGCGGCCTCTGCTCTCGCCGCCTCTCCGGTGCACTCGCCCCGGGAACCGGGGTGAAGCCGGCCTCTGAGCACAGGGCAGGCTCTAACCAGGAAACATGGCATCTCAGCCACGCTCAGCAGAAGCCGGGCGGGACCAAGAAAGAGTGAGCACAGGGGAAAACAGGAGAAAGTCCGGGTCCGCGCTCTGGGGCGGGCCGGCGGGCGGGCTGTCCCGGGCTGTCCCCGGGGCGGCGGAGGAGGAAAGGGAAGGGCGGCGGGCCGGGGCCGGAGGGAGAGAAACAGCTGGCGCCACGGGAGCTCCGGAGCGCAGCCGGGCGCCAGGCGCTCCTCCCGGGAATCCCGGGAGCCACTGCCGCGGTCCCACCCCGGGGTGCTGGGGGCCCCAGGGCAGCCAATCACAGAGCGCACCTGCGGTCCGGGCGCCCGCCCCGGCACACGGAGGCGGCCGGCCTGGCAGCGCCCGCGGGCCCGCAGGGTCCCCCCGGGGGAGGGGGCGGCGCCGGGAGGACGAGGAGGGGAGCGGAGTCCTCGGGCACCGGCCGGGGCGCCGGGCCGGAACCCGCTCTGCCCGCGGGTGCTTGCTTACCAGCTCGGGGCCGCGGAGGCTGTCCCGGGGAGCCCCCAGCAGCACGCACAGCTCCAGCAGCCCCGAGGGCAGCGCCAGGGGCTGCGGCGCCGCCTCCGCCATGGCCGCTCTGCCGCCGCCGCCCGCGGGGCGCGCCCGGGGCCCCGATCCCGACCTCGCGCCCAGCAGCGCCCCGAAGCCGACTACCCGCGGCGGCCGGATCCCCGAGAGCCCTCCGCGGGGCGGGGCCTGGGCGGGGGCGGGGAATGTGGGCGGGGCCTGGGGCGAGGCGGAGTCTGAGGGCTGGAGCGAGGCCGGGCGGGAGCGGGGCGGGGCGGGGCTTTGTTGATCGAGGGCGGGGCCTGTCGGGGGCGGGTCTGAGGGCTGAAGCGCGGCCTGGCGGGGGCGTGACCTGGAGGGGTCGTGGCCTGGAGGGGCGGGGCCTGTGGGGGCGTGGCATGTAGGGCGGGGCCTGAGGGCTGGAGCGCAGCCTGGCGGGGGCGGGGCCTGGAGGGGTCTGGAGGGGCGGGGGCCTGGGGGCGGGGCCTGAGGGCTGGAGCCCAGCGGATGGGAGAGGGGCTGGCGCAGGGCCCGGCTGGAGCAAGTCATTTCCGAACCGGACTGGCGGGTCCTGGCGCGCGGCCCCCTCCCCGGGGAACCAGAGAAGGAGAGGGCGGGGTCCTCAGATGGGTCCCACAAGGACTAAGGTCCCTCGGGATCCCCCCAACCACTCCGACCCAGCCGCCTCCTCCAGGAAGCCCTCTGGCCCTGGGCCTGGGAGTTGGCTGGGCGTGGACAGCAGGAAGGGCCGGCCAGAAAGGGAGTGGACAGCTCCATTCCTGGTTAGTAGCTCGTGCGGGTTAACCCAGGACTGGCCACGTCCAGTAAGAGACTGAGTAAAATTCAGCAGGAAAAAAGAATAAAATAAACCAATTTCAGGAACGGGGTGGAGTGGGTGCTACTAAGATGGAGCCCTGGGAGCTAAGGGCTGGGAAGGGTCAGCTCCAGGCCTGGCCGGGTCTCTGTGGACCGTCAGGCAGTGAAACGGGGCTCTCGGCGACCCCTGGTCCGGCTTGGGAGCTTGGGAGTCCAGTGACACAACAGAAGGGGCCGGGGTCCCAGCTGACCTTGGGCAGATCCCAGCTGGACCCTAGCATATGCATCTGTAAAATGAAAAGGGAGATGATTCCAAAGAAACTTGTAGTTCTAATAATCTATGACTTAAAAGCCGGCAGTGCCCAATAATAACTTCAAAGTACAAAAGAACAATAACCAGGAGACAAGTGGAAATGCCTGGGGTGGAGGTGGGGCAGGCCCGAACCCAGAGGCGAAGGATTCCTTCACCCCTCCCTGACGGCCGCCCCACGGCCCCACAGCCTGACTCACAGCGGGATTTGTGTTCCGCTTAGTAGTAAGTCACCTCAGGATACTGAGTCACGCTCAGCAGTCCGCAGGTGGCCAGGCCCCCGGGGCCCTCCTCCGCCTGCTGACAAGCACTTAGTCATTGACTTCCAAAGGACAGATGTGGCCCTGGCTGATGTGGCTCAGTGGATAGAGCGCCGGCCTGCGGACTGAAGGGTCCTGGGTTTGATTCCTTTCAAGGGCACAGGCCCGGGTTGCTGGCTCAGTCCCCAGTAGGAGGCATGCAGGAAGCAGCCGGTTGATCCATGATTCTCTCTCATCATTGATGTTTCTGTCTCTTTCTCCCTCTCCCTTCCTCTCTGAAACCAATGAAGATATTTTTTAAAAAGGAGAGATTTGCCGGCCGGCGCGGCTCGGTGGTTGAGCGTAGGCCGCTATATGAACCGGGAGGTCACGGTGCGATTCCGGCCAAGGCACTTGTCTGGGGAGAAAGCCAGACAAGTATGAGCAAAATCTATCCTTTAAAAAAAAAAAACATTTTAAATTAACCTCAGAGAGAGAGGAGGGGGGAGGGAGAGAGACAGAAGCACCAATGATGAGAGAGAAACTTGCCGGCTGCCTCCTACACGCCCCACGCCGGGGATTGAGCCCGAGACCCGGGAGGGGGGGGGCGGGGATGGCCGAATCTTGGGAGACCAGAGGGCGGGGACACAGAGCATCCGGGCTGCGGGCCTGGCCTCAGGGACGAGCCAGCACCGGAGCCCGGGGGAAGGGCACCTTGCCCAGCCAGCTGGAACCCATTGTGACAAGTTGTTTTCTCTTTTAAAAATAAATAAGAGGAAGTCACATGCCGGTAAGCGCTGCCCGCCAGGCTCCGGCGGAGGCGCAGCCTCTGGCTCCAGAGCTCTGGGGCTGGAGGGTGCTCACCCGCTCTCACCGGGCGGGCGGGTCCCTGGTTTGGTCCCAGGAGCCCCCCGTGGCGGCCGGAGCCCCACCGGCAGCCGGGCCGGCAGAGGAGCAGCGGGCTACCCTGCACCGGTGGTAAGACGGAAGTCCCGGGCCTCCCCTCGTCCGTATAAACACGCCTCCTCTGCTCAGCAGACACTCCGAGCGCCCTGTGCGCCGGCCGCCGCCGTGCCTGACCCGGGCGCGCAGAGGGGCTGGAGGTCCGCAGTGAGTGACAATCGGACCCGGCCCAGCACCCCCGGGTGCACCCGCGTATTTGATGAAGAAGAGAATCCAGTTCCACTGCCCCCCGGCGAGGGCCCATCTGTGCGGTGGGAGCCCCTCACCTGAGGCCGAGGAAAGAGTCGGGTCACAGGAAAACGCACGGAGACCCCACTTAACAGAGTCTGCGCTTGGGCTGTTAAAGAAAGCGAGGGCCGAAACCGGTGTGGCTCAGTGGATAGAGCGACGCCTGCGGACTGAAAGGTCCCGGGTTCGATTCCGGTCAGGGGCACGTACCTTGGTTGCTGCACATCCCCAGTATGGGGTGTGCAAGAGGCAGCCGGTCGATGTCTCTCTCTCATCGACGTTTCTAACTCTCTATCTCTCTCAATTCCTCTCTGTGTAACAGTCAATAAAATATATTTTTAAAAAAGAGGTGAGATTTCTCTAAAAAAAAAAAAAAGAAAGCGAGGGCCTGGCCGGTGTGGCTCAGTGGTTGAGCACTGACCCATGAACCAGGAGGTCACGGTTTGGTTCCCGGTTGGGGCACAGGCCTGGGTTGCAGGCTCCAGTGTGGGGTGAACAGGATTCTCTCTCATCATTGATGTTTCTATATCTCTCTCTCCCTCTCCCTTCCTCTCTGAAATCAATAAAGAATCTATATGCATTTTTTAAAAAGGACAGCAAGGGATGACCACACAGTTCAGGAGGGGAGGGTCCGGCGGCCCTCTGCCTGGGCGGTGGGGCCGGGTGTCCATGGTATAGCTGACCCGTCCTTTGTGAACACGAAAAGCCTCCTCAGAGAAGAGGAGCCGGCCCACGGTCCGGCCCGTTTCCGGAACATTGCTGTGGTCGGACAATGCGGCTGCCCTGGGCTTCCCGGGGTCCCCACATGGCGGCCGGGAGTGCCCCGGACCAAGCTGTGTCCCCCTCTCAGGGAGGACACTCAGAGGGGCCGCTGAGAGCGGATCCAGGGAGGGAGGGTGACAGGCGGAGAGGCTGCAGGGCTGTGGGCCGAGCCCCTGGGTCCCCCGCATGGGGAGGGCGGAGTGGAGGGGTGGCGGGGTGGGGGGTGTAGCGGGTGGGGGGTGGGGGGTGTGGCGGGGTGGGGGTGTGGCTGGGTGGGGGTGTGGCGGGTGGGGGTGTGGCAGGGGGTGTGGCAGGTGGGGGTGTGGCGGGGTGGGGGGTGGCCGCACTCGCCCTTTGCTGGAGGAAAGACAGGAAGCTGCGATCCAGCTGTGGTCCAGCTGCTGTGTGCGCCAGGCAGGGAGGAAGGGGACAGAGGTGCGAACTCTCTTACCCACCCAGACTGGGAATCAGGACGGATACCAGCAGGCCGCTGTGAGTGTGGGAAAGGGGAAGTCAGGTACCACCGGCCCTCGAGGGCCCGAGAGAGAAGGAAGCCGAGGTCACTCAAGGTTAGTTCCCTCTCGGCTGCCGGTCCTGCTGCCCTTCTCCCTTTTCTGCCCAGACAGCGGGCTCTCCTTTCCTCGGCTCAGAGGCTGCCTCCTCCAGGAAGCCCTCCCTGCTTTGCCTGTCCACGTGGGAGTGGCTGCCCCTCCCCCTCCCATCTCTCCTCCTGGGCCCTCACCATGGCCCCTTGACCAGCGCGCCACATGGGCGGGGCCTGCCCTCTGTGCCTGCCCTGGGCCCCCACCCACGAACTGACCTGACCCCTCCTTGTTTCTGGCCCCAGAGTCTCCGTCCAGGCCCATCTCACCTGGCACTTCCAGGGAGACGGGGCAGCCCTGGGCTCTGCCCGTGTGGGACCCTCTGCGGGCTGGCAGGCAGGGTGTGGCCGGCAGACACACAGGGGCAGGGTGATGGCCGTGATGCTGAGTGCCCCCCGGTGGCTGGGAGCCTGTGAGGGAGGATCTGTGGAAAGCCGGCGCGGGCGTGGGGCCCAGGCCATTCTCACCGCCTGAAACTGCGGCGGTTCTGCAATTCGCTCGGGGTAGGAGGGCCCTCCCCCTCCCCGCTGAGTGCTCGCTTTCAAGGGATTGGGGCCTCGGGCCAGGCTCCCCTCCACGCACAGTCCCGGCCGTGAAAGGTCAAAGCCGCCTCCTCCGGGTCACCCACAGCCCGCGGCCCGCACCGCGGGGCCCAGGCTGCATGGAGCCTGGAGGGCAGTCCCGGAGAGGAGGGCGGGCTCAGCCTGGCAGCACGGCCTCGGACACCCCTCCTGGACAGGGCCTCCTCTCAGGGCGCTCCGGGAGCCGGAGCCGGGAGCCGGGAGGCCAGGCTGCGCCCGCACGGAGGGCGGCCGGCCTCATGCCCAGGAAGTGGCCTGGGGCCGCTGGCAGCGCAGCCTCCGCCACACACACCTCTGGGCCCGGCCGCTCAGTGTGGCCGCTCCGGGCTCTGCTGCCCCGTCTCCGTCCCCCTTCACCCGCAAGCCCCAGGCCTGGCTGCCCCGGGCCAAGGGGGGGCAGAGGCCTCCCAGGCCCATCGCTTCTCGTCCAGCTGGCCGCCCGTGGAGCCACCCACACCCCCTCCAGGTGCGGGGCATGTGTGTGAGCGTGTGAGTGTGAGTGTGTGAGCATGTGTGAGCGTGTGAAAGCGTGTGAATGTAAGCGTGTGAGTGTGTGAGTGTGAGTGTGTGTGTGAGCATGTGAGTGTGTGTGTGAGCATGTGAGTGTGTGAGTGTAAGCGTGTGTGTAAGTGTAAGCATGTGTGAGTGTGAGTGTGAGCATGTGAGTGTGTGAGTGTAAGCGTGTGTGTAAGTGTAAGCATGTGTGAGTGTGAGTGTATGAGCATGTGTGTGTGAACGCGTGTGAATGTAAGCATGTGAGTGTGTGCGTGTGAACATGAGAGTGTGAGCGTGTGAGTGTGAGCATGTGTATGTATATGTAAGTATGAGTGTGAGTGAATGTGAGCATGTGTGTGTGAACACGAGTGAGTGTGAGTGTGGCAGGTGCGCAGGGACGCTGAGAGCCCTCTGTGGAGTGTGGCGGTGCAGGTGGTTCCTGGAACGGGGTCGCCCCTCCCCCCGTTTCCCAGCGGCCTGGACCTGGAGACGGTCTGTTGGAGGCCCTGAGCCCTGAGGTCCCGCCGGCCGGCCGGGAAGGAAGGGCGCTCCCACTTCCCGGCTCTCAGAAGGCCGGCCAGGGCGCGGCGCAGCAGTCTGTCCCTCTGTCCCCCTGTCCCGCGGGGACGGCTGGGGACCGGACGCGGCCCCAGATCAGTCCCATCACAGCGACGGGAGGGCCGGCTGGGCGGGCAGCCAAGGGCGCTGCTCCACCCGCACAGCCCGGCCTCGGCTCTGGGGCTCCGAGCTCCTTCCTGCCCGAGGTCAGACCCGCAGAGGGGGTGCTGCCGCCAGGAGGGTGCCCTGCCCGCAGCGCTCCCCTGCCCCACCCCAGGCTGGCTCCTCGGGGCTGTGGGCACAGTGTCTGCTGCTCTGGGACCTGTGTCCGCCCCCCCCGCCCCCGGGCCAGGGTCACAGGAGCTTGCGGGGGGCTCGCAGCGCCCCCACACCTGCCGGCCCCGCGGCCACGCCCTGCGCAGGGTCTGCTCGTGCCCGGCCTGCCTGCTCCGAATGGGTTTGGAGGACTCAGCCTGTTACCAACTGCACAGCCATCACGTGTGGGGGTGACACATCTTAGACGTGCCGAGCGAAACAGAATGGGTATTCTGAGATTTTCCATTGATTTTGAGAGAGAGAGGAAGGGGGAGGGTGAGAGAGAAACATCGGCTGGCTGCCTCCTGCATGTGCCACCCGGGACGGAGACCACAGCCAGGCGTGTGCCCTGCCTGGGAGTCCAACTGGCAACCTTTCAGTGCCCGGGGTGACGCCCCGCCGACTGAGCCACACCAGCCAGGGGAGAGAATGTCCCAGAAAAGTCGGTGGCACTCCTTCCTTTCCCTTGGTTAACTTGGCTGCTGAGGCTGCTCTGTGCTGACCTTCCACCTCTGCTGACCGCACGGCCAGGCCTGCCAGGCCGCCTGGGAGAGAGAGGGGAGCCCTAAACGGCCACTAACTGGGCGCTTACTCACGTCAGGGTGCAGGACAGGTCATCCAGGCCGTTCCACTCGGAGACCGTGGCTGGAGGCTCCGCCCAGCTCCTCCTCCCGCCCGAGTGGCCGTCTCCTGTCCCCGCTTCTCTGAGTCCAGGGGCGGTGGCCGAGGGGGACCTGAGCTGGGAGGGGCCACCCCACACCGAGCCCAGCACCCTCCCACCCAGCACAGGCCCGAGGCGAGAGGACGGAGGCCTGGCCCCGGACACACTGCGGGGTTCCGTACCCCGTGCGGCACCTGCTTCCATCGGCCGCTCGGAAAGCAAGGGACGGGAGAGGCTCAAGCAGCCGGAAACCTGCTCCTTCCCTCGAGAACTCGCTCTTGACGCTTTTTATTTCATTTATTTATTTATTTATTTATTTATTATTTCTTTTAAATATATTTTTATTGATTTCAGAGAGGAAGGGAGAGGGATAGATAGAAACATCAATGATGAGAGAATCGTTGATTGGCTGCCTCCTCCATGCCCCTGAACTGGAGACTGAGACCAGAACCCGGGGGATGTGCCCTTTGACCGGAATCGAACCCGGGACCTTCAGTCTGCAGGCCGAAGCTCTATCCACTGAGCCAAACTGGCTAGGGCTCTTTACGCTTTTAAAAAAAAAAATGTTCTTACTGATGTCAGAGAGGGAGAGAGAAGCAGCAATGATGAGAGAGAATCATCAATGGGCTGCCTCCTGGGGATGGAGACCACAGCCGGGCCTGTGCCCTGACCGGGAACTGAACCGGGACCTCCTGGGTCACAGGCTGCTGTTCATCCCGAGCCCCGCGATGGGCGCTCACCATTTTGTAGAGGAGGAGCCTGGCCTGGGGGGCGGGGCGGGGCGGGGAGTGACTGGCGGGTCGGGCCCAGGCAAAGCTGGAGCTGCCCTGACTGGTGCCCTCCCCCGGCCAGAGGGCCGTCGCCATGTTTTGTCCGTGTTCCCACCCAGGCCTACAGTGCCCGCACAGGGGCGGTGCTCAGTAAGTGGATGAATATCAGACAAGGGGGCTAGGTGTCTGTTTTCTCTCTTTCCTTTTTCTTAGTCCTAAATATTTTTTCTGTAATTAGATAGAACTTCTAACGAGAGAGGAGGAAACCCACTTATTTCAAAGCCTTGTCACTGCACAGCCAGTGCGGCCACAGGGAAAGACGGGGCTTTTGGCCAGAGCAGCGCGGGGTCCCTTCGGGTCACCACGACCCACGGGACCCGGGCACGTGGTGGCCCGATGTGGACAGGCCTGGGAAGAACCGGCTGTGGGCCTGGGGGCGGGGCTTCCCTCTCTGCGGTCACACTGCCCGGCACCCCACTGAATCCGGGAAGAGAGCCGCGGCTGGCCTCAGCGGTGCGGGCTGTGAAATGGGGTAAATGGGGTGAGGGCACAGCCCTCTGGCTCTTCCGAGAAGCGACAGGGGCCACCCCAGGCTTGGCAACCGCTGTGGGCTCAGCGCGGCCTCACTTCCTTCCCCTTTTCATGCCCCGCTGCTCGCAGGGTCGGGCAGGACTTGGCCGGTGCTTGCTGACAGTCTGCAAGGGCAGAGCCTGCGCCGCCGCTGCCGTGGCCGGAGAAGGACTGGCCCGACCTGGGGGACGGGAGGGTGGCAGAGGGAGCCAGGGTCCTCGGTAACCTGGGCACAGCAGAGCCCACCCTCAGGCTTCTGATGGGCGGCTGTGCCCAGAGGACCCTCTGTGCCCAGAGGGGGACCCACTGCTGGGCCGCCAGCCTCCGCTGCCCTTTCTCCCACCGGCTTTCTGCCAGGCCCTCAGTGAAGAGGGGCCTCTAGTGCCCGTTTTATCTCATTGCAATTTGGGAGACGAGGTGTAATACAAGGCAGAACTTTTTATATATATATATTTTTTATTATTGATTTTTTATTACAGAGAGGAAGGCAGAGGGAGAGTTAGAAACATCGATCAGCTGCCTCCTGCACCCCTCCACCCCCCACCACCACCACTGGGGATGTGCCCGCAGCCAAGGTATATGCCCCTGACCGGAATCGAATCTGGGACCTTTCAGTCTGCAGACCAACGCTCTATCCACTGAGCCAAACCAGCTTCGGTAGTTGTGGGTTTTTTTTGTTTTGTTTTTTTTTAATCTCGAACGGACATTTTAGGGGAAGTGTCTCTGGTCTAGAGGAAATATTTCTATGAATTCAGCAATTCCACCAACTTCTCTTTTCCTTTTGTGAAGTTCACATGAAATTAAATTTAAAATTCCGTCTGAAATGCGATTGTGATGGTTGTGTAACAGTATCTCTGCCCAGGCTTCTCTGTGCGTGGTGCACGCTGAGTTGTCCAAAATGAAGTTCACCCCATGGTGTTGGCTCTTCTGGCTGCTGGGGTTGGGGATTTTTCCCCCTCCCCCGTCTTTGGGGTTTCAGCTCGTTTTATTGAATTCTTTATAATGCACAGATGTTCCTTTGTATTTTAATTTTTTTTCCTTAAAAAGAAATACAGGCAGAGGACGTAGCAATGACCTAGTCACCCGGCAGATACTGATTGAACAGCTTGGCGCCGTTCCCTGGCGACTAGGTTTTGGGGCCTGTACACCTGTAATCTCTTCTCCGACGGTTTCTTGCAGTTACCGTGTGCTGCCAGCAGGTGGCAGTGGGCACCGCAGGATTGTGGGCGGGGCATGTTTTTGCCCGGGGCTCCGTAAGTCTTTGGGTCCCAGGTTTCTAAGTTCTCGCTGACACCGTTTTTGTTTTGTTAATTATGTCTATGGTGTGTGTCAGTCCCACAAGATGTTATTTAAAACGGTCAGTGTTGACTAGTTTATCAGCCTCTGCTTTGGCCCCTGTGTTCTGACTTCCTTTCTCCCCTCACCTGGGATCCTCTTCCCTCTGCCTGAGGCCCGCTCCGTGTTTCCTCTGAGTGTGGGGAGCGGGGAGGAATGCCAGCCCTTCGTGACCCCAAAGTCTGAGTTCCTGTTCCCTCCGAAGGCCTGGCCTCGTGCTTCTCGCTCCGCGTACGTAGCTGTGTCTTTCCTGCGGCTGCTTTCCATCTCCTCTTTCACGGCGGCTCTCACAGCCTGCAGGGGGCGCCCCCGGTTCTGAGAGCCCCTGGGTCTGGGGCTTGGGGGCTTTTAGAAACACTCGCCATGATTTCTTCAGGTACCACATCTGCTTCATCCTCTCCGTCCCTCCTCGGACCGTCACCGCACACGTTCCCCTTCTACATGGTGCCTCCACTTCTCTCCTGTTCCTCCTCCGTCCGTCCCACCCCAGGGCCTCTCCATGCTCCGTCTGTGTGTTCCCTACGAAGCTCACTTCCAGCTCTGTGTACTTGCTTCCAGCTCTGTGTACTTGTTTTTTAAAGAGATGGCTGCAGTGTAAGTTTTGTGTGTTTTTTAATATATATATATATATATATATATATATATATATATATATATATATTTTTTTTTTTTTTTTTTTTTTGATTTTTGTACAGAGAGGAAGGGAGAGAGATAGAGAGCCAGAAACATCGATGAGAGTCATTAATCAGTTGCCTCTTGCACACCCCCTACTGGGGATATGCCTGCAACCAAGGTACATGCCCTTGACCGGAATCGAACCCGGGACCCTTTAGTCCCCAAGCCGACGCTCTATCCATTGAGCCAAACCGATTTTGGCTGCAGTGTAAGTTTTGTTCCTTGTGTTTTACCGCAATGACAGAGGCTGTCTTACTATCTATAATATGTCCATCTCCGTCTCTGTCCCGCGCTGAGCCGGGAGGCCGGGCTGGAAGGAGTCGGGGGGTCCTGAGGGCCTGGCTCCCTCATCTCCAGGGCAGGAGCCGAGGCCTCAGCCCGTGCTTGTTGGCTTACGGGCTGAGCCCGCAGGGACCGCCGGGGCCTCTGGGAGAGCCGGGCCCGGCCCCCGGGCAGCTGGGAGGCCAGGAGCCCGGCTCCGGAACCGCGGCCACTGCCAGGGAGGAAACGCCGAACAATGGCCAGATGGACTTCCTGGTTGGGGGAGCACAGGGGGAGGCTTCCGCCCTGGCGGGAGGGGCAGGGGAGGCCCCGGCCGCCGGAGGGCAGCCCCCTCCAGGCCCTGGAGCCTGGCTGCCAGTCCCCCGTTGGGGCAGGAAGTCACCGCTGCAGCGCCCCAGTCTCGGGAGCCCTGACACCCCCCATCCCTCTCTAGAAAGGGGGGTCACGCCCACCTGGGCTCGCCTGCCACCCCCAGCCCCTGCCTCGCCGCCGCCTGGAGAAACAGACAGACATGCCCAAGTCACCGGTCCCCAGTGCGGGTGGGGTGCCGTTGTGCCCTGAGTCATTAGGAAACTGAGTCCCGAGGAGATAGGGGGAAGGGGGAGAGGGAACGGAAGCGGCGGGAGAATCTGACTCAGGACCAGGTGGGCTCCCTCAGCCCCCCACCCTGTGCTCGGGGTGACCGCCCAGGAAGGAGCCAGGCGGGCGCTGGGCCCCAGAGCCCCAACCCCGAGTGCTGGCGGCTTCTCCAGGGAACGGGCCCTGGGAGAATGGAGGGCCAGGCCGAGGGGAGGCAGGCCCACGCTCACTGGGTGCGGGGACCAGGTGAGGGGGTGCCTCTCTGCCCTGCACTCCTGTGGGGGGCCCCTGAGAGGTGCCCAGTGATGGCTAGCACCCTCTGCCTGGAGCAGGGAAAGGCCCGGAGAGTCCAGGGAGCAGGGGCGGGGAGAAGGGAGGGAGGGAGCTGAGAGCCATGAGGGCTGGGACCTCCGTGGGGCAGTATGACACGGGGGGGGGGCGGGGGGAATGGGAGGGGGGGCGGGGGTGTAAGACGCAGCTCTGCTGCTGGGACAGAGGAGCTGAGGAGAGGCCTGGGGCTTTGCTGTCAGGGTGGGGCCTGCGCCGGGCGGGCTGTGCCCCCGGCCCCTCACCCCTGGGACTCTGCCTGTGTCCCGCTCCTCCTCCTGCCGGCCCATCCATGGGGCTGGGCCAGATCCCTGTCCCCACATGCAGAAATGTGTCCCCAAAAGGTGTTCAAGGCCTGACCCCAGTGCCTGGGAGCGTGACCTTATTTGGGGAAAGTCTTGGCAGATGGAGGTTAAGGATCTTGAGAAAAGACCTCCTGGATGTAGGGTGAGACTTAGACCCTAGGAGAGGACCTCAGAGGAGGGGCCACGGAGGAGGGGCCACGGGACAGGGAGGCAGAGCCCGGATGCTGGGAGGGAGGAGGAGAAGGCCCGCTGACAGGGGACCTGGAACCTGCGGGACCTGTGGGCGGAGTTTCTGTGCGTTAACCACTGCTCTGACAGCTGCACTGGAAGCTGATACATACCCCGAGGAACAGGCCCCGAGACCCACCCAAGTCAGGAGCCTGCAAGCAAGGAACAGAAACCTGGAACTTTTAAAATATATATATTTGTATTGATGTCCTAGAGGAAGGGAGAGGGAGAGGGAGAGGGAGAGGGAGAGGGAGAGAGAAACATCGATGAAGAGAGAGAATCGCTGACCAGCTGCCTCCTGCACGCCCCACACTGGGGATCCAGCCCACAGCCCTGGGCATGTGCCCTGACCAGGAATCGAACCTGGGAACCTTCTGTCTGCAGGCCGACGCTCTACCCTGAGCCACACCGGCCAGGGCAGAAACACTGGTCTCCTGGGCTCCACGTCCAGCCAGGGGCCACCGCGCCACACCAACCCCGTTCACCCTGCCGGGCGGCCGCCAACTCAGACCAGGGCTTCCGGGCGCCTGGGCCTGTAATCTCAGGGGGAAGGATCTCAGCGAAAGTGCCATCTGCGGTTGGCGGTCAGAGCAGAGAGGAAGTGGGAAAGGCACCATGACCCCAGCACCCAGCCCTGCGGGTGGGGGGGTGGGGGATGGCAGGGGGATGGCAGGGGCTCTGCCCCTAAACCCACAACTTGGCTTTTTTTTTTTTTTTTTTTAAGTAAACCTGGCAGCAGAGGTGGATCTGCACCACACACACACACACACACACACACACACACACACCTGCTTCCGAAACCCCAAGGCACAGGGCACGCCCCGGAGAGGCGCGGTGTGGTCGGCAGATAAGACAGGAGCTGGCAAGGCCTTAGGTCCCGGACAGAGGCCACCAGGGCAGAACGCCCAGGTGCCTCGCAGTGGACAGTCATAGAGGGGACCTGCCCCCAGGGCGACCTCTCCTCCCTGGCAGGTCACAGGTCATGCAGTTCGGACCCCCTGACCTTTGCCCCCTGGAGATAATAACATCTGGGCTCAGTTGTATTTCAGCTCCAGGCCCAGAAAAGCTGCCAAACCTGACCAGGGAAGACACAGCTGCCTCAGGACAGCCCCCGGGTGCTGGCCCTGCCCTGGTGGATGGGACCTGGGGGGCGCACACCTGGGGCGGTCGCATGCTCTATTAAGATCTCCTGGGAGCTGCCCTACCACCTCTGCCCTAAAACCCTCAGGACAGAACCCGTGCGCTCTGCCGCCGCCCTCCCAGCGCCCTGTGCCTCCCCGCCGCCTCCCTCCGCACGGTACCATCCCCTCCGCGCTCCCAGGCCACCTCCGTGGCGGACCCCTTGGCCACGGCCCACCTCTCCTCAGAGCCCCTGCGGCTGTGCTCCTGGAAGGATGTGCTCCCGGGGTGGGCCTCGCTCTGAACACTTTCCCAGCCGGAGCCCAAGGACCGAGGTGGCCGAACCCGCGGCCAGACCCCTGTGCCTTCCTGCCCTGCGGTCCCCGCCCGTCACCCATGGCGGACCGCGTGCCGCGTGGGGCCGCCGTCCGAGGGAGAAAGGCCCAGGCCTGCGGAGTGAGGTCTGGGAGCAGGCCGGGGCTCCCTGAGCCAGGAGGAGGAGGAGGAGGCCGGATGAAGGCGGAACCGGGCCACAGGGGCTAAAGGTCGGTGCTCCCTGGAGGGCAGTTACCTCTTATGTCAAAGGCTAGTGACCTCAGAAGCACTAGAACTGTGGTCGGCAAACTGCGGCTCGTGAGCCACGTGCGGCTCTCTGGCCCCTTGAGTGTGGCTCTTCCACAAAACACCACGGCCTGGGGGAGTCTATGTTGAAGAAGTGGCATTAGAAGGAGTTTAAGTCTAAAAAAATGGGCTCTCCAAAGAAATCCCAGTCGTCAAACTGTTGATATTTGGCTCTGTGGACTGATGAGTTTGCCGACCACAGGCCTAGGACAACAGCCCGGGCCGGCTGAGGGCGGAACTCACCCTTTACCCGAGTTACAGGCCTGGACGTGACTGCCGCCGGGACTGGCCTCGTCAGTTTATGACCAAGTCCCCCGCCAGGCGGCTCTCCTCAGAACCCCTCTTCCTCCGCCGGCGTCCCTCAGGCTGCCTTGACCCCTGAGTGAGTTGAAGGTCAAGAATTCACACCCTAGCCGAAACCGGTGTGGCTCAGTGGATAGAGCGTCGGCCTGCGGACTGAAGGATCCCAGGTTCGATTCCGGTCAAGGGCATGTACCTTGGTTGCGGGCACATCCCCGGTAGGGGGTGTGCAAGAGGCAGCTGGTCGATGTTTCTCTCTCATCGACGTTTCTAGCTCTCTATCTCTCTCCCTTCCTCTCTGTAAAAAATCAATAAAATATGTTAAAAAAAAGAAAAAAAAAAGAAAAGAATTCACACCCTAAAGCAGGACAGCTGCTTCCTTCCTTCCTTCTTCCTCCTTCTTCCACCTGGATGGCCCTGCACAGGTAACACCTCTTAGCAGACTTCCTCATCTTTAGAAAGATGATGCTCTGGCCGATAGCTCAGTGGTTACAGCATCAGCCCCAGCACCAAGGGGTCATGGGTCCATTTCCTGGTCAAGGGCACGTACTTGGTCAATGCCCAGTCCCGGTTGGGGTGCATGGGGGAGCATGTGTCTCTCACATCAATACCTCTCTCTCTTTTTTTCTCTCTCTCCCTCCCTCCCCTTCCTTCCCTTCCACTCTCTCTAAAAATCAATGAAAAACACCCTCAGGTGCCTGGCTGGTGTGGCTCAGTGGTTGAGTGTTGACCTCTGAACCAGGAGGTCAGGGTTCAGTTCCCGGTCAGGGCACACGCCCAGGTTGCAGGCTTGATCCTCAGTGTGGGATGTGCAGGAGGCAGTGATCAATGATTCTCATCACTGATATTTTTCTCTCTCCCTCTCTTCTTTTCTGAAATAAAAAAAAATACATATTAAACACACACACACTCACTCACTCACTCAGGTGAGGATTAACAAAAAACGAAAGGAAGGAAGGAAGGAAGGAAGGAAGAAAGAAAGAAAGAAGCCCATCACGGCTCCTCCCCCCGTGTGCTGTGGAGAAGAGTCTATCTATATAAAAGCCTAAGCGACTGAAGGATGACCTGCACTGACCACCAGGGGCAGACGCTCAAGGCAGGAGCTGCCCCCTGGTGGTCAGTGCACTCCCACAGGCAGCCACCCAGCTTCCCTCCCCGCGCCCCCCTCCCCCAGCTATCTAGCTCCGATCAGCCCCGGGCCCTGATCAGAGTGGGAGACGGAGTGGATGACGCCGGGCCGAGGGACCCCGCCGTGCATGGATCCGTGCTCCGAGCCTCCAGGGAGACGCCAGGCTGGAGGCCTGGCACACGGGCTCGCGCCCTCGGAAACAGGGCGGCCAGCCTGTCGGAGCCCGGCCCCGGCAGCGTGCACCGGCCTTCGCTGCAGAGATGCTCAGGCTCTGCCTCCGCGGACTCCCCTCAGAGCACGGACCACGTGGTCAGTGGAGAGCCCTCCCCTCACGGCGACCCAAGGTTCCCTAGGACCGCCCCTCCCGCCGGGCACCCCGGCCCCGCTGCTCGCTTCCTCGGTCACGGTCACGGTCACGGTCACGGTGGGTCAGAAACGCCATCGGGGGATGCCACGGCCGCTGTTCCTGCGCCGCCCGGAGGCCCCTCCGCCGCCTGGGGCTGGGCTGCCGAGCGCTCAGCACGGGCACATGTGGCGGGCTGGCCGCGCAGATGGCCGGCTCTGAGTTGGCGACTGGCATCTGGCTTCTTGGCTGTTGTCACGGTTGCCGTTGCCATGGCGTTGGTGTGTGCTCGGGAGGCAGGGTGTGTCTCCAGAGAGAGCTGCGGGGAGCGAGGGGGTGGGAGACAGGGGGAGGGGACGGAGGCCGGGAGGGGGGGAGGGAGCGATGGGGGGTCTGCGGCGGGTGGTGGAGGCTGGAGCAGGGGGAGGCCCAGGGCGGTGCAGGGAGCACCCCTGACTCATCCAGAGCGGTGCCCCCAGAGCAGCAGCCTTCCTCCGTGCCCCCGGGGGCACCGCTCCCAGGAGACCCCCTCAGCGCTTCGGCCTCCTCCTCACTTACCTCCTGCGCCGTCCCGGCCCTCCTGCCTCCTGCCCCCTCACCACCCCAGGGTTCCCTCCCTGTCACTTCGCCCAAATCCTGAGACGCACCGGCTGGCCCCCTCCTGCTGGCAGGTGCAGCCTTTCGCCGGGAGATGTCAGGGCGAGTCTGCTCCAATAAAGCTTCCGCTGGAGCCTCTCCCGCTGCAGCCTCTCCCGCTGGCACCTGGAATGGCCGGAACGAACCGGAGATAAAACCCGAACTCTCGCGGCTCCTGCTTCAGCCTGCCCCGCCCCCTCCAGCCCTCGAGGCTCCTCCCAGCCTTCAAGCCCCCATCACACTCCCAGGTCCCCCCCCCACACCCCTACATCAAGAGGCTCCGGAGCTCAGGACTCCTAGCAGATGCCGTTCCCCCCGCGGAGGGCGCCCTTCCCAGCGGCCCGGCTGGCTCTGGGCGGAAGTGAAGCCATTGTCTCTCCTGCAGGAAGGCCCTCCTGCCCCGGCTCCAGGCGCAGGCGGAGCGGAGCGTTTGTGGGATGAGTCAGTGGCCTCCCTGCCAAGCTGTCACCCCGGGGAGAGGCCGAGGGCTCTGAGAGCCGTCCCCTGTGCTGGGGGCAGCGCGGGCAGCGTGAGGGCCTGGCTCCTCTGGGGCCCAGCCACGGGGTTAGCCAGCTGTGGGACCTGCAGGGCTCGAGGCAGGACGAAAGAGGGGCCTCCAGCCGGGAGCTGGAAGCCGTCCCTGCCTCTCAGCCCGTGCCCCTCCCCCCCAGCCACGTGGGGGACAGCCCCAAAGGATGGCCCGGCTCGGAGGGGGGTGCCGGGGCACTGCCAGCCGAGGGTGGGGACAGCCTCTGCCATGCCCAGCTGCGGGGGGCAGAGGGCGGCCGCTGCCCCAGGAAGGGGGCAGGAAGGGTGAGGGCTGTGGGACCCAGGGCGTCGGGAGGCAGGGAGGCCCGGAGGTGACGGGGCACCCCATGCAGAGGCTTCAAGTGTCCGTCAGTGACCCTGGATGGGGCTTATGAAACGCAGATGCGAAAATAAAATGTTCAGCATTTTGACGTGGTGACAGCAGGGCCCTGAGTGGAAGTCCGGTCCCCTCCGCGGGGCCCCTGGCTGCACCCTTGTTGGGGTGGACAGGCGGGGCCTGGGCTGGCCGCCTGCCTCCTGCGGCGTGGCCCTGACCACGGGGCAGGGAGGTCGCCGCGGGCCAGGCCCAGGCCGGTCACCGGGCGCTCAGAGCAGCCTCTGAGGGCTCGTTCAGCCCCTCCTGCGCGGCCAGCATTTTCCTGGACCCGGCTGACTCCAACAACCAGGGTCCAAGCCCTGGTGGACATATTTCTCCCCAGCCCCGGCCTCCCTGCCCCCTCCCTTCACACACACACACACACACACACACACACACACAATCCTGAAGGATCAGCTTGAGGCCACGATGGCCAATCTGATGGAGAAACTGGGGTTCGGAGGTTTAAGGCAACGAAGCCGTTGAGCAGGGGAGTGGTGAGTGGGGAGGGGGCCTCCCTGGATTTGGGAGGCCACAGCACCGCCTCCTGGCCTCCTTCCTCGTCGCCCCTCGCCCAGGGCATGCCTTTGCATCCATTATTGAGGAGAAGGCGGCGTGCTCTGAATGGCTGCTCTGTCTCGGGCATTGGGGGTCTTTCCTCGGGCAGGGCCCCCAGGCCCTGGCTCAGCCCTGCCTTCCGTTCGCAGCTCCACGCCCCCGCTCCTCTCTGTACGTTTCCACGCGCTTGTGCGTTTGCTCGGCTGCCTGTGTGTTTCCGCCGGAGGCACCGGGCCGGCAGGGAGCCACCCCCGCGCCCCTGGGACCTCTCCCGGCCTCTCCCGTCGGGGGCTCAGCTCCCCGCTCCACCGATGGGAGGTCCGCCGGCCCTGGGCTCCGGAAGCACACTCCTTATCTGTTTCCTGCAGCCGGGCTTGGTCTTAAAATAGGAGGCCGAGAGCTAACATTGCTCACAGGCCAGGCTCGGGGGGACGTGAGTTACGGGGCACCGCAGGGGCTGTGCCCGCAGCAGCGGAGGAGCTGGGCCTGGGCGCCGCCCCTGAGGCAGACCCTGCCCTGCGGCTCCTGGGCAGCGGGCTCGGGGCCAGGTCCTCTCGGCTCCTTGTCTACAAAGGGGAGCAGCAGTCGCTACCTCTTCAGGCTGGCGGGGGGTCGCTGTGAGGGATGGCTGCTGAAACGCTCAGCATGGGGTCTGTGCCCCTCGGGCCGGTGCAGGGTGACGGTGGTGGAGAATGAGGGAGACTGCCCAGCAACATCAGGAACCAAGGACGGGGGGGACAGGATCTGGCCTAGGACCACGCCTCTAGGATGCCCTCCACTGTCCCCAACGCCCTTCCTCCCACCAGCTGGCGCCCCCCCAGCCCCCTGCGGGCCCCTGTGACACCCACAGGCAGCCGGAGCCTGGTGCTCCTGCGTCGTTGCCTTGGCAGCACCTGGTAGCAGTCCACACCTAGCAGGTCTCCAGGACGCCTACCTGCAGCTGGACGTATGGACGGGAGGGGGCAGCCAGGCGCAGAATGCCCCTGACGGGAGGGGGCAGCCAGGCATAGAATGCCCAGGCCACCTCCCCCTCCCCCAGGGCTGCGTGGAAGTCAGCATCCACTGTGGAGCTGCGGGGTCACCCCAGCTAGTTTCTCCTTCCCGACTCCCTAGAGCAGCGGTCGGCAAACTGCAGCTCGAGAGCCACATGCAGCTCGAGAGCCGCAGTTTGCCGCCCTGTTGACTAAGGAGTTCGCCAACCGCTGCCCTAGCGCTGACCGCCGCCCTAGAGCCAACGGCAGTGCTTGCCTGGATGGGAGCCCCTGCGTGGCTGGCGGGAACAGGAAAGGAAGTGTGGGGCAACATCCCTGCACTCTCGAATCTGCTCTCCTGAGAAGCCCACGGAGACGCAGGCCTGCCCCGCACGGCGAAGGGTGGGCTCGGGGGCAAGGACACGGGGTTCGCCGGGCCCCGTCCCCGCGTGCCTCCCCGTGGTGCCTCGCCGCCGGGTGTGGGCTCCGGCTCAGCTCACACCTCAGCGGGCCCGGAGACCCAGCGCCCGGCACCTGTCTGTCCTCCCGTCCGCCCGCTGCCGTGGCAGTCTGTGGGGGTGGGGCTTCCGAAGGTACTGGCTCCCCCAGGCTGCGCCCCTGCCCTCACTCAGTGCCCGGGTGTCTGAGCTGCACGTGTCCAGTGGGGACCACTGACCGCCTGCGGCCGGCTAGCCGCCCCCGTGGTGGGCTCCCAGGGTTTCAGACTGAAGTCCTCAGCTGCAGAGGGCGCGGTGCCCGTGGCCGAGGCGGGAGAGGCGGCTGTGAGCCCGCGTGCCCTTCCCGTGGAGCAGCCACGCTGACTTCCACCAGGAGCCGGGGAGCCACAGGCCTGGTTTTGGCTGAGGGCTCGGCCCTCTTCCTGGTCCCGCGGCGTTTCCCCCGTGAGTCACCGGGACTCTCCCAGGTGGGGATGCTCATTGCCAGCGCAGGCGAGCCGGCTCTCCATCCCTGTGGCCGCTCTGGGCTGCTATTGAGAAACATGTCCCTCTGCACCCGGCCGGTGTGGCTCAGTGGTTGACCATGGACCTACGAACCGGGAGGTCACGTTGGTTGATTCCTGGTCAGGGCACACGCCCGGGTTGCAGACTGGCTCCGCAGTGTGGGGTGTGCAGGAGGCAGCTGATCCATGATTCTCTCTCAGCATTGATGTTTCTCTCTCTCCCTCTCCTTTCCTCTCTGAAATCAATACAAATATTTAAAAAAAGAGAGAAAAGAGCCGAAACCGGTTTGGCTCAGCGGTAGAGCATCGGTCTGCGGACTGAAAGGTCCCAGGTTCGATTCCGGTCAAGGGCATGTACATTGGTTGCGGGCACATCCCCAGTAGGGGGTGTGCAAGAGGCAGCTGATCGATGTTTCTCTCTCATCAACATTTCTAACTATCTCTCTCCCTTCCTCTCTGTAAAAAAATCAATAAAATATATTTAAAAAAAAAAAAAAGAGAGAGAGAGAGAAAAGAACCATGTCCCTCTCCATATACGCATCCCCAGAGCCCCTGTGTAGGGGATGCAGAGTCCTGGGTGCTCCGGGTGGATTACAAACTACGGCCACGTTTAAAGTGAGAATGACGGCCACAGGCTTCTGTGAACGCCAACCAGCAGACGTTGGCGCACCCGCGATCAGCTGTGTCCGAACGGGGGTAGCGGGGAGCCAGCCGCCTGCTCCTTGCCCTCAGGAGTTCACAGCTCGGTGAGCGCCCGGTGTCACGCTGTCATGGGAGAACTTCCACCAGTCCTCAGCAAACACCGGCTCCGGCACAGGTTCTCCCCACACGTGGTGGAGTGGCGCCCACCACGCCCATTGCCCACATGCCTCTCGTGCTGATTGGCCGACGCCCCGGGTGAGCCTCAGTCTCCCCTCAGGGCGACCACACGTGTGGCTGCTGGCCAGCACGATTGAGGGACGAGGTGCGAGGGACGGACGCTGCCTGTAGCGTGAGCCCCCCGCGTGGGGGTGGGACGGCCTTTTCCGTGGATGCCTCCCCACCCCTCCGCCGCAGAATCCTGCGCCACGCCTGTGGGCGCCACGTGCACTACTGACCTGGTGGGCCATACACTGCCCCGTGCTTTGGCTAGATCACTTTTAAATCGTTTGTAAGAAATGTTTTTTTTTTTTTTTGAGGGAGAGAGAGAGGGGAACATCCATGATGAGAGAGAATCATGCATTGGCCGCCTCCTGCACGCCCCACACTGGGGAGCGATCCTACAACCGGGCCTGTGCCCTGACCGGGGATGGAACCGTGACCTCCTGGTTCGTAGGTTGACGCTCCACTGCTGAGCCTCGCCTCGCCTCGCCAGGTTGGCTAGATCACTCCGTCTGGCGAGGAGTGTGAGCGAGCGGCTTCCTGGAGGAGAACCCTGACCGACACAACCTCAGCCGGGTGACCAGAGTCAACGTCAACAGTCTTCAGTCGCATTGATGGTATGAACTATTGGTACGATGAGCTGTGACGGCCCTGGACCTAACACATGGGGCCTCTCCCCAGTCAGCCAGCATGCTGAGAAGGCGGGTCATCTTACGGAATACCCAGATGGCACCTGCTATCCATCTCGTCGCTTCTTTCTTCTCTGAGCCACAGTGTGTTTGTTTTTTAAATCTATCTTTACTGATTTCGGAGAGGAAGGGGGAGGAGGGAGATGGCAACATCTATGATGAGAGAGAACCATGGATCGGCTGCCTCCTGCACGCTCCACGCTGGGGACCGAGCCCTAGTTTTCACATCAATGAAATGGGATGGTGACAGGTATGTAAGCTGTGGGCATGCTGTGAGGTTTAGAGGGAGTGCTTGCAGGACTGACCCAAAGCCCACGTCACATAGGCCTTCGCTAACACCTAGCTCTGGGGAGCCATGATCTATAGCTAATCAATAACAGGCATGATGCTACGCACACCGCTGAGGGTCTCAGGGCACGGCTTATTCCGTCCTACAACCACCCGATGCCACACAGGTCCTTTACGAGCCCCACGTTGCCGACGAGGAATGAGGTGCAGGTGCCGGTGAACTGGGAACGGCTGGACCTGACCTGAGTCTGTGCCGTCGGTCACCCGACTGCTCTGCTGGGCCTCAGCATCTGGGAGACAGCCAGCCACGCACTGCTGCCCAGGCTGTCCCCTTTTCTGCCTGCCCTCCTCCTTCGCATCCATTCTTCCTCCTGCCTTCCCCCATTCCCTTCGTTAAGCAGAATCATCAAAGCTGCCTGTCAAGAATATCAGTTTCAGATGTGCCATGGCTGGCCGAGGAGGAAACGGAATGTATCAGTTATCCATGGCTGCGTAACAAACTACCCCAAAACACAGACGCTTAGGACCACAAGTTTTGCCCTGGCTGGGTAGCTCAGCTGGTCAGTGCGTCGTCCCAATGCACCAAGGTTGTGGGTTTGATTCCCCGTCAGGGCACATACAAGGAACAATCACTGAATGCATAAATAATGGGACGCCAGGCTGATGTTTCTTTCTCCCTTCCTCTCTCTACAACCAAGAAATAAAACAAAAATCACCTCCCGCCCCCAGTTTTCATGAGCTCATGATTCTCTGTGGTTGGCGAAACTGAGGCTGGGTCTAGGGCAGCCTCACTCACACGTCTGGAGGCGGGCCACTTGCAGGGGGGGTTGGGGAGGGGGACATGTGAGGAGCAGGGGAGACGGGGAGCGCATGTCAGTTCTCCTCCACCGGCCTCCCTAGGCTCTGGGGCCGGCTTCTGGAGGCCTCGGCTTAGAAGTCGGACATCACAGTAACACATTTTAAAAAAAAAAATTTATTTTTTTTATGGTGACACATTTTATGGGTCAGAGTGAGTTACAACATCAGTCCAAATTCAAGGGGCGGCTAGCTGGATCCCACCTCTCGTAGGGAGCAATGCCAAAGACTCGGTGGCTGTGTTTAGTCTACACCACGAAGCCGCCCCTCCCCCCAAAGACATCCTTCACTATATGATCCCCTCTGTCCCCTCACTCCCCGCCCCACTCCCACTCCCTCCTTTTACTTGAAACAATACTTTCTCACTTCGCATCACCCAGAGCTTCATTCAACCACTCCACAAACATGTTATTATGTGCCAGGGACCCAGCAGCAAACAAAACAAAGCCGCTGCTCTGACGGTCCCGGGGAGGGAGCAGACCATCCAGAAACAAACAAGCACCTACTGCCAGGCTGTGAACAATGGGCGCTCTGGAGGACGGCAGAGTGGGCGGGCGGGTGTGCAAGGCTCTTCACGGACGCAGGGGTCAGTCCCGTCCAATACTGCCGTCCACGGGCTTGGAGGAAGTGAGGGGAGGAGGAGGGCCAGGCAGAGGCGGGAGAGGGCCAGGTAGAGCAAGGGCAAGGGTCCTGGGGCTGGCATCGGCAGAGAGAACGCCTTACCAGTTTAAACGTAGTCCAAAGACACGCACCCACCCAACAGCCACAATGCATTCTACTAGGGAACAATATACAAAGAAACAGGAACTGTGGACAAGGTCTTGCTAAGCAGAAGCATGTTCTTCCACCCGTTCTGTTATCATGAGAACCAAGTGACAGCTGCTGAGAGCGGGGACAGCTTCGGGAGCTCCCCTTTCTCAAGGAGGACCTGCCGCCCGCCTCCTGGCTGCGGTGAGGGTTAAAGAGACACCATCAGAACGAAAGCTCTTTCACTTCCCACCGCAGTTGCCAGTGATTTTTTTTTTTAAAGAACACAAATCAACTATCACTTTCTGTGTGGGCCCTTCCTTCTCGAGGTCCCCGCTGCCTCAAGAATGAAGGCCAGCCCTGACCAATTTGGCTCAGAGGATAGAGCGGCGGGCTGTGGACTCAAGGGTCCCAGGTTCAATTCCGGTCAAGGGCATGTACCTTGGTTGCGGGCACAAACGCAGTAGGAGGTGTGCAGGAGGCAGCTGATTGATGTTTCTCTCTCTCTTCGTCTCTCTATAAAAAATCAATAAAATATATTTTTAAAAAAGAATGAAGGTCAGGCATCTAAGCCCGACTACCAGGCCCCGCCCTGCGCATTTTGCACCTCAGGCCACCGGGCCACACCCCGTGGTCCTAACCCATCAGCTCCCCAAACTGGCTGTCCCTCACCGCCCTCTGCCCGGTGATGCCCCATTCCTGGATCAGAGCACCTGGCCCAGACGGGGCCATGGCCGCCCACCTGGTTCACAAGCCCCTTCAGGACTGTCCCAAGAGCAATCTCAGCAAGGCCCACACCAGCCGCGAGGCCGCGGACACACGCGCCCAGCCCCAGCTCCCCTCTGCGAAGGGCACCTCACTGCCCAGGGCGGGCGCGAAGCCTGGGGAGGTCGGAACCGGGCCCACAGCCACGCCCGGCGCGGGCGGTTCCGACTCTGGGGCGGGACTGTTGGGTCGCCGACCAGGGCGTCCAGAGCCGCCGCGTTTGCGGTTTGAGGACAGCGAGTTGTCCCACCCGCCGGCCCGGAGGCCCCCACGGCGGCCCCCGGACGTCCGCAAGGCCGGCGCCCCCTCCCGCCCGGCGAGGCTTCCCCGGCCGCAGCCCCGCCCCTAGGCCCCGCCCCCTCGGCCCCCGGCCCTCCGGCAGCCCCGGCCCGGCGTCCCCCGCGCGACCTCGGAGAGCAGCCCGGCGGCGCCCTGCGCATGCGCCTCCCGCGGCGCGCAGGCCCTGTCCTGCAGGAGGCGGAAGCGCGGGGCGCCGACACGCGTAGTGGAGCGGGGCGCGCGCCTCCGCCGGCGCCGCGCACGCGCAGCACGGCCCCGAGGGCGCGAGCCCGCCGCCGCCGCCGCCGCCGCCGCCGCCGGGCCGGGACCGCTGAGCGCCCGCGGCGTGAGGCGTGGGAGGGAGCGCGGCCAGGGCGCCCGCGGCGCCGCCCCGTTGTTGTCGGTCTTCGCCTCCCCGCGCCGAGCGCGGTCCGAGTGAGTGAGTGCGGGGCCGGGCCGGGCCGGGGCGCGGGCGGGCCGCTCCCGGGGCGGGTGGTTGGCAGGGCCGCGGCCCGAGGGCGGAGGGCCGAGCGGGGCCGGACCGACCAGTCCCGGAGGCGGATGCGGCGGAGGCCGGCTCCTCCCGCGCTGCCCTCCGCCGCCGCCGCCGCCGCTCCGGGGGCTGGGGCCGGGGAGGCCGCGGGCTGAGGAGACGGGGGCGCCGGCCGGCCGGGCGGTGGGGACGCCGGGGACCTGAGGAGGCCGGGCTCGCGGAGCACTGAGGCCGGGGCGGCGGGGGGACGGGGACGGGGACGGGGAGGCCGGGCTCGCGGAGCACTGAGGCCGGGCGGCGGGGGGCCGGGGCCGGGGCCGGGGGGCCGGGCGGTGGGACGCGGGGGCTCCGGGGAGGCGGAGGGGCCGGGGCCGGGGCCGGGGCCGGGGCCGGGGCCGGGGCCGGGGCCGGGGGCGCCTCACAAAAGGGGAGAGGAAGGAGGGGGGAGCGGAGCCCCGCGGGGCCGCCGGGGACCGGGATGGAGACTCGCCCCGGGGCCTCTCCGGAGCCTGGCGCCCGCGGAGGGCGGGGGAGTGTCCGTCCGTCCGAGCGGGGCCGCGGGCGGGTGACCTCGGGGCCGGGCTCCATCCCCGCCGCCGGCGCCCAGCGCCCCGCGGCCCCGCGGCCCCCGCTTCCTCCCCGCGGCCCGCCCCGCCGGCCGGGCACCGCGCCGCCCCCGGCCCTGCCTCCCCGCTTTGTCGGAGGCGGCCGGGTGTGGGGGTTTGCAGGATTTTGTAGCGAACCCGCTCGCGGTGCCTTTCCCTTCGGAGCCATTTCAGCGGCCCGGTCGGGGGGCCTGGGCCGCGGGGGCGGAGGCCCGGGACACTGTGGGGGCGCCGGGCCGGCCGGGCGGGGGCGTCGGTGCGGGCGGCGCCGTCCTCGCTGTTTCCTCGCAAGGTGAGTCCGTCCGCGGCCGGACACAGGCCGCGCTCCCGGGAACGGCCCGCGGAGCCTCACCCTTCGCGTGTGGGGAATGGGAGTGAGACCAGCCTCTCTCTCCCCCCTCGGAAGCGACCCGGCGGGGCCCTCCGGTCGGTCGTCCCGCCTCGTGCGAGGGGCGTGCGGGGAGGGAGGGGCCGGAGACCCCGCGCCGCCGCCGGTGCTTCCGTGCCGGGCGCCCTCGGCTGCGCCGTCGGCTGTGTGGGGTGCGATGCCGAGTGTCGTGGTCGCACCCGGGCCCGCGTCCAGGAAGCGGGCGTCTCAGTGCCTCCGGGAGCTCCTGTTGGAGGTGTGCGCCCCGCCTGGAGGGGACCCGCAGAGCCCATTGTTCGTCCCCAGTGCTGCACACCGGCCAGCCGGGTCTCAGAGCCTCCTCTGAGCACCTCTGGGCACTGCCAAGCAGCCAGCCTCCGAGTGAGCACCGGGAGGCCGGACAAAGCGTGCTCCCTGCCGGGCCGCCCGCACCGGTGCCCGGTGGCAGAGTGAGGAGCGCAGGCAGCATAAGACACTGCACCCCAAAATTAGCGTCCCTGGTTTGGCAGATAGCGGGGTTCCGGGAGGAGGTGTGACTTGAGCCTCTTCTGGGACTGGCACCCACGGAGGGTGAGTGAGTGTCGGATCAGGAGTGGAGCTCCGTGGACGCAGGCGCGATGAAGGGTCTGTGGGGAGGGGGCTCCGAGCAGCCTGAGGATCAAGATGTTTGTAACGTTGTTTCTGCACTCCAGGCCCAGTGTTGGGAGTTACAGAATTCAGTGTCCCAGTTCTCAAAACTAGTCAGGTCATTTTCGTTTTAGGAAGTGGGAGAAATTGTTTAAATAACAAAATTGTATTGTTAAAGTTACTTCCTTTAAAATAGGTGATTAGCTTCCTCAGAAGAAATTATTATACTAATTTACATATGTGGTGTGTGTGTGTGCATGTATGTATGTACATACACTGTGACATAGTAAAAATAACTGAAAATTACTATCCTTTCTTTGATGTTATTTGGATAAGAGAAATAGGATCTTAGTTCCTATCTCTATTAAACTCTATAAAATACTATGAAAACCTTTTTTCGTATATTTTAAAATTTATTGATTTTGACAAAATAATTAAAAATTGTCATTAGAGCAATAAAAGATTAGATTTAAAGTGTTAATATATTATGTAAATCTAACTTTTGAATAAATATTTGCAGTTAAGACATTTTCAGCTATACTAAATCTTGTTTTAAATTTCAATAGCATTGAAAGTTGTTATATTTGTGAAATGAATTTTTTTGTTAAAAATGATAAAAGCTTATTTCTGTAGTACTTTATCTTAAAAGCTTGTTTAAAAACATTTTGTCATTATTGTTTCCCCTTACAAAAGCCCTAAATAATTAGCAAAAAATTGCTGTGAAGGTCTTTGAGACTTTTTACTGGTATTTCATGTTTCTGATTATAAAACAGCAGAGAAGCCCCCTCTTTTCCTGTCTGTAATAATTGGATTGCTTTTTTACTAGGTCCTCTGATGAAAATAAATCCAGATAAGCATATATATAGTTCAACTTTGAGTTTAAAAAAAATTTTAGCACATGCTGTTAATTATCGTCTGATTTCTGTCAACACTATTGACCTGGTTTGTAGACAGAAGGAGGAAATAGATGCTTTGCCCACGTGGCACCATTTCCACCCTTTAGCAGCTGGAAGCCTCGGGAAAATCCCGGTAGCACCAGCACAGCCTTCACCGGTTTTAAACATGAAGGTGTTTCCCCACAGACTTGTATTTAATTAGCGTAATTCTACCTAAACTTCATGTACATTGCCATTTACTGTAAACCCTTCTCAGAACCAGAAAAATGACCCAAGTTAATACATTTGAACATTATCCAATGCCAGGGGAACGCATGCGACATGACTGAGTGGGAGGCAGGCTGTTGGTAGGGCCACTGCCTCCGTACAGGTGCTCCATCTGGGAGAGGCTCCGCTCGGTAAGGAAGGGACATGGTTAAGCACCGCGGGCAGACCTGAGCGGGCGCTCTGATGCTTCCTCTCCTTTCCTCCTCCCAAGGACTAGAGCTGTCGGGCTGTCCACATCCTCATTTTGTAGGTGAAACACTGAGTTTGGAGTTAGAGTAGCTCACCCTCGGTCTTTCTACCCCAAAGCGGTGGGTCCTCCTTGGCCAGGCCTGAGGGGCTGACGAGAGCCCGCTCCTGACGGGAGAAGAAGCAGACTTAACCCAGCCTCTGACGGAGGAGGAGGAGTGTGCAGCATGACTGTGTCTGGGAAGGTTGGAACTTGTGTTTTCTGTTTGAATCAGATACTTTCAGAACATGAGTTCTGATATGGCTAACATAGTGTTGGCAAACACTGTAATGAAATACCAAATGGTCTAGTTATTTAAAATGAGAATCTGTTAAAAACGGGCAGTGCCTTGTGCAGTGAGGGATGCTTATTTGTCAGTGGATGTGCCTTAGTGACTTCTGATTGATGGAGTTCTGTCATTGGTGACTTCGGGGGTTAGTGTTGCTTATAATACAGTTTTGTGGGAAGCAAGGAGTAACAGAAGGGAAAAGCAACTGCCAGTGTCTCACAAATAAGCTCTGCAGTACTAGTGTGTCTCACCTGTAACACTGCTGCTCTAAAAACGTCTGTGTGACTGTCATTCTCACCAGCTTAGAGTTTCCATCCTGCTTTTACCAGCTGACACACTCTCTACTCCTTTATTTGGCGCCAATGGACCAAAACCAAGGCTTAGAAGAACCTACAAAGTGGTGCCTGCGGGCTGTCTGTGCCCAGCACCTCCTGCCTTCACGTTCTAGACTAGGGGTGTCGAACTCAATCAGAGAAGGGGCCAAAATCTAAAATCCAGCCTAAATCGCAGGCCGAATGGTTTACTGAACAGTCATAAACTGACAATGTCATAAACTGACAGCGGAGTGCAGTGATGACAGCGTGGTGCGGGCCACATTGCAAGGCCTGGCGGGCTGGATTTGGCCCGAGGGCCTTGTGTTTGACACATGTGTTCTAGACTAACAGTCCTGCCACCTGGTGGCTTGGATTCTGCTGTGAACTTTGGGTGCATGTTGTGTCTACTCATGACCTTGTCTTTGCTGCACTGGAGATTCCACGATTTACAGAACATATTTTCAGTGGATGGTGTATCTTCCCGTCAGAGTTTAAGCACCATGAGGGTGGCACTTTGGTTCACATGCTATTGCACGTCCAGCGTCTGACCAAACACTGCCTGTTGGAGAACTGCGCTGCGCTAGCAGGCTGCTGCCTGGGGTGCCTTGGTGAAGACCCTCATTCATAGACCACATCAGCCTGGATTCCAGGGAAGGACTTTGAACCCCCATTCAAAATGAACAATTTTATTTATTTATTTATTTATTTTTTAAATATATTTTATTGATTTTTCACAGAGAAGAAGAGAGAGGGATAGAGAGTTAGAAACATCGATGAGAGAGAATCATCGATCAGCTGCCTCTTGCACACCCTCCACTGGGGATGTGCCCGCAACCAAGGTACATGCCCTTGCCCGGAATCGAACCCGGGACCTTTCAGTCCGCAGGCTGACGCTCTATCCACTGAGCCAAACCGGTCCTGGCCAAAATGAACAATTTTAAATGAACGGTTTTACATGGCAATAGTTTGTGTGACTCTTGGATTTGTGGCTTTTGGTTAATGGCAGGAGAGTGTGTATGGGTGAGTGCCTAAGGCACGTGTTCCCTTGGTAGTTTTGTTTTGGAGCTGAAAATTGGCTAGCTTCTACTAGAGGCAGATTATGACTAATGGAGGTGTGGTGTGAATTGCTTCTCTGCCTAGCCTTAAATTCATATCTATCTTGAATACATTTTGTTTAGCCTTTTGTTCTTTCCTTTTTTCCTAAGAAAAAGGCTAAATAAAAGTTTCACGGTACAAGTTGGGATTGGTGATGTGCCTGTCCCAGATGCAGAATCAGGTGTACCTACTGGCAGATAGAAGGCATGAGTTCAGGGACAAGGACCTTATGTAATCCTTTCCAGATCGTGGGACCCACCGCTTCCTGGTCTCCTAGCACAGGTGGTGGTCAGGGCGCTGGCTGATTGAAGAGCCTCCCGCTGGCCCTGAGGGAGCCAGCCTCCAGGAAATGATGTGGTGTGGGCTTTGTGGGAAGGCGTGTCTCTACCAGGTGAGAGTTGTTACAAAGGTAGAGAAGAAGAGTTAGGGATAGGCAGATGGAATTAACTGGAATCCCCAGTGAGAAGGGGTTTCCACCTAAATCCCCCCCTTCTGCCCACACACCCCATCATCAAACTTTCAGTCAACTGCTCAGCTCTGTGAAGGGGAAAGAGAAAGAGCCTTCTGGAACAGTGTCTTTCTTAAAATTGGTCAAATGAAATTAAAGTTAGAGTTTGGTCCGTTGCAGCTGTGACCCCATGAGATGTGCTTCAGGTGCCTGGCCCAGAGGAGCTGCTCAGAGAAGGCCAGCCGTGATTCTCCTTGGGGTGGGAGGTGGGGGAGGGCGCCGCTGACCTGCTGACCTGCTGCTCTGCTGCTTCCTTCCGCAGTCCTCCTGGCTCCCGGGCCTTTGCTCCCCACCGGCCAGTGGTTTCTGTATTATCACCACTCTGGGGTTTTAATAGCCTTTTCCTGGTTAGAATGAGGTTGCATGTCTTTTTGTACATTTGCTGGCTATTCACTGTTTCACCAAGTGGCCATATTTTTCTATTTAAAAATTGATATGGACTTCTTTATTCAGGAGTCTTTTGCTAAATATTTTGCCACTGTCTCTTCCCACTTTGTCATATGCAGTGTTACTGACTCAGTGTTTCTGTTGTTAATCCTCACCTGAGGATAGTTTTGCATGATTTTTAGGGAAAGTGAAACAGAGGGGATAGAGAAACATTGATGTGAGAGAGACAATTAATTGGTTGCCTCTCCCACACACCCTGACCAGGGCCGGGATTGAGCCTGCAACCCAGGTATGTGCCCTTGACAGGAATTAACCACTGGACCCTTCAATCCCCTTTCTGATGCTCGATCCACTGAGCCAGACCAGGCAGGGCTTGTTTTGTGTGTGTGTGTGTGTTTGAATAAAAGTTCTTAAGTCTTATCAGTCTTCTCCTTTATAGTTGGTGCTTTTCGTGTCTTTCCCTACCCTAATGCCATGAATTAATGCCTCTGTTATATTCTAAATGCTTCATGGTTTTTCCTTTCTCCTTTAACTGTATAATTCTCTTGGATTGATTTTGGTGTATAGTATGAAAAAGGATCAGTTTCATTAACGTGCGATATGGTTAGTCTTTTAAATTTTAGCCATTGTAACAGATGTCTAATGGTATTTCATTGTGGTTTTAATTTACATTCCCCAAATGCCTAATAATGTTATGTAAGTATCTTTTCATATGCTTATTTGCCATCCCTAATATCTTTGGTGTTCAAATATTTTACCCATTAAAAATTTTCCCCCTTAGTTGTGCATTCTTTATATATTCTGTTTCAAGGCCTTTATCAGATACGAGCAGTGCTTTTATCCTAGGCTGTGGCTTGTTTTTTCACCCTCTTAACAGTTTCCTGAAGGGCAGAAGTTACTTTTTGATGATGTCCTGTTTATCAATTTGTTTTATGGGTTGTGCTTTTTTGGTGTCATATTTAAGAAATCTTTGCCTAATTTTGGTCACAAAGATTTTCTCCCATTTCCCCCGTAGAAGATTTGTAGCTTTAGTTTTCACCAGGAGGCCTCTGATTCATTTTGAGATCATCTTGACTTGTGGTGTGGCACGTGGACCCACGTTGTTTAAGGCGTAGACTGTAGAAGGTGGCGCCCTCCGGAGAGCGTTTGCTTTTGCGTCACCCAGTCTGCGATCACCAGAAGCCAGGGTCCAGGCTTGAGGGTCTGTGCCCGCCCAGAGCTGTAATTCCACTAGAGGGGCTGACTGCTGGCCATGCCCACCTGAGCGGGTAGCCAGGGCCCAGCTCATTGAGGTCTGGTCAGACACTCGGGGACCCAGCCTTTGATGTCTGTCTTTCCCGCACTATTGTGGAAAGGAAAGTTGAAAATTTCAGAACTGGCAAACGACTCAGGGCAAAGGTGGTTTCTCTGCTGGTTTATATCTGGGTTCCTGATTTCACTTTAATTTTGTCCCGGGATTTCCTTGTTGTGTCGTTAGTTTCTAATTGCTTTTAAGATTAAAATATTCCATCCATCTTTTTAAGTCCTTTTTCAGACAATATAGTCTTTTTCAAATAATATAATCTGCTGTTAGGAATCAAGGAAACTTTTCATTTCTACTCCAGTGTCTACCATCAAACTTGGCACTGCCATCTCTCCTGTAGTTGCCACTAGCCAAATGTGCTGTTAAAATTAAGTGGAATTACGTTTAAAGTTCTATTCCACAGTCACACTAGCCCCATTTCAAGTGCTCTGTCCCCACAGGTGGCTAGTGGCTGCTCCCTGGGACACTGCAGACACAGCATTGCATCATTGCACAGAATCCTATTGGACACACTGGCTACAGTGAGAATGGCACGGGACTGGCCGTGGGCACTGGGCTGCCTTGAGAACCAGGAGTACAGGTGTCTGTTGTGTAAAGTTTGACTTTCCTGCAGTCTGCCTGCGGCTAGCACAGGTGATTGAGCCCCTTTATAAGCATGTCCTCGTGAACCCTCCCTGTGAGGTGCGTGGGGTTCTCAGACTGGGCAGGTGGTGCACTGAGTAGAAACCATGAGTACTGAGAGTTAGCTTCCAAACAGCTGCCAATGTCACTGAGAGTTCCTGAACATACTAATGATGTGTGGACTTGAATCCCTGCCCTTGGGGGTTGCTGTCTAGTAAATAGGCAATTACCACACCATGTTCAAGTGCTTTACCAAGCTGCAGGGGACTGCTGGGCTTACAGGGGACTACACCCTCTGGAAGGTCAGTAGGAGCTAGCCTGGGGGGAAGGGGAAAGATGGGAGCAGTGTCCTAGGCAGAGGAAGAGCACAGGCCAAGATAGATGGTGGTGGGAACGTGCAGATGGTTTACTGCACCACCAATGAGCCTCTTGTATCAACAGGGCAGAGCCGAAACTGGTTTGGCTCAGTGGATAGAGCGTCGGCTTGCAGACTGAAAGGTCCCAGGTTCGATTCCGGTCAAGGGCATGTACCTTGGTTGCGGGCACATCCCCAGTGGAGGGGCGTGCAGGAGGCAGGCAGCTGATCAATGATTCTCTCTCATTGATGTTTCTAACTCTCTATCTCTCTCTCTTCCTCTCTGTAAAAAAATCAATAAAATATACTTAAAAAAAAAAAAAAAAAAAAAAAAAAAAGAACAGGGCAGAAATCACAGATAGAAGAAAATGCCAGGAGTGGAAAACCTGAAATGGTGCTCCACCCACTCCCGCAGGCATCCCGCTAATTGGAGAGAAGGTTGTAGGATTAGGGAGGCTGGGAACCTCTTTGCAGCCCCGGAGCTCCAGTTCGAGAGTGCTTGCAGGTAGGACCAGGGCCATGTGGACCAGGGCCATGCGAAAGCAGCCCCGCTTGCGCTGTCCCCCTCTGCCAGCTTTCCATGCTGTGGATGGGCCCTGGCATTTACTGGGCACAATTCTAGCCTTTTTGTCAAACTTTTTGTTTTGTGAATCCTCACCTGAATGTACTTTTTCCATTGCTTTTTCAGAGAGAGTGGAAGGGAGGGAAGGAAGGATGTGGAGAGAGAGAGAAAAAGAGAGAGAGAGAAACATAGGTGTGAGAAAGACGCATTTATTGGTTGCCTTCTGCACCCACCCTGACCTGAGGTGGGGAGCAAACACGCAACCTAGGTACATATTTTAAAAAAATATATATATTTTATTGACTTTTTACAGAGAGGAAGAGAGAGGGATAGAGAGCTAGAAACATCGATGAGAGAGAAACATCGATCAGCTGCTTCTTGCACACCCCCTACTGGGGATGTGCCCGCAACCAAGGTACATGCCCTTGACTGGAATCGAACCTGGGACCTTTCAGTCCACAGACCATCGGTCTATCCACTGAGCCAAACCAGTTTCGGCTAGGTACATATTCTTGACTTGGAATTGAACCCTCAACCCTTTTGGTGCTTGGGGCAACGCTCCAGCCATTGAGCACACCAGCCAGGGCTTGTTACTAAGGGAATCACACTGTGTGTGTTTTTACGACTTCCTTTTTGCACTCAGCTCTGATCCTGAGACTCACCTGAGGGGTGGACACGTCAGTGTTCACTCATTTTCGCTGTTGTGTAATCTGGCCTGCAGTTGGTGGGCACTTGGCTGGCCTCTAGCCTTTTGCTATTGCAAACGCTGCTGTATGTTTCCTCTGCCCGCATGCGTGCAGATGTCCAGTCCATCCGTCCCGGAGCATCATTGCTGGGCTCTGGGCTGGCCAGGGTTCAGCGTGACTAGTCGCTGCCAAATTGCTTTCAAAGTGCTTGTACCAATTTGCTCCCCCATGAATGTGAGAAAGTGGCTCCTGGCCCCACATCCTGGCCAGCGGTTTGTTTTGTCTGGCTTTCTAGTCCTGCCATTCTGTTGAGTGTGTAATAATATCTGTTGCGGCTTTAAATTGAATTTCCCGTGTGACCAGTGTTGTTGAGCGTCTTTTCATCTATTGGCCATCTCTCTTCTCTGTTTTAGGACGGACTTGTGAGCTCATTGGCTTATCTCCTCTCTGTTTGGCTTCCTGGCTCCAGCCTTCTTTCTGGGTGTGGATCTCAGCAGTCCTTTGTCTCCAGCTTTGGTCTGTCGTCTTCCTTTTGACGGGTCTTTGAACAAAAGTTTTTAATATTAAAATTCTTGATCAATATTTTCTTTTTTGATTAGCATTTTTTTTGTTTCATTTAAGGAATCTTTCTTTATTGGAGGGCTCAATTTTGATATGAAGTATTTTTATTTAGTTCATAAAGCATTTATTGTTCTATTCGGGAAGTTCATTATGTAGATACTATACTTTTAAATTGCCATTCAGATTCCTGAAAAGTGTTTAAATTACAAATGAGTGCATTTTTTGATGTGCCTGGTTGTGACTTATTTCTAAAATTGGATTGTAGTCACAAAATTTGTTGTGTATGAAACTAGTTTTTTGAAATGTTAACTAAACCCATATCATAGGTCACTTTGGCTACGATCTTGGTCTAACTTAGAAACTTCTGGGCTCTGAGCTACTTAGGTAGTTTATACCTTGGTTATGAAAAATAGACTTTGAGTAATCGATTAGCCTAAGCTTTAGTTAATAGAGTTTCTCATGGCTTATTTCTGCCTCTGGAAGCCTGCTGGCTCCTGGCTCAGGTCGAGGTGAAAATGTGCACGGCCAGCTCTTGGCCCTGTTCTCCCCAGACTGAAGCCTTCGGAAAAGTAACCAGAAAAGAGACCATCGCCTGCCAGTCTGTTTGAGCTCAGCTGTCAGGCAGGGGCTCATGCTGGGCCTGCAGCTGCCTTCCTTTCACTGAATTTGTTAATTAAGCTGTTTAATTTTACTTTCTCAAGGACTGATTTTTTTACAAAAAGGAAAGAAAGTAAATTTTTGGTTTGTGATTATTTTGAGGCCATTTAGTCTAGTCCTTCTTTTGGGCGTCCTTTTCAATTTTATTTTATTTACTTTTACATAAAGTTATATTAAAGTGAAAAACTAAAACAATTAAATAATGAGCCAAAAATTAAATGTTGTTCCTTCCCCAAAGCCTCAGGAATTAGTAATTGAAGGGGTCTAGTGTCCTGGTGTGTGCAGAGGGGCAGGTCTTTTTCTTTTTAAAAAAAATATATTTTATTGATTTTTTACAGAGAGGAAGGGAGAAGGGAGAGAGATAGAGAGCTAGAAACGTCGATGAGAGAGAAACATTGACCAGCTGCCTCTTGCACACCCCCTACTGGGGATGTGCCCGCAACCCAGGTACATGCCCTTGACCGGAATCGAACCTGGGACCCTTCAGTCCGCAGACCGACGCTCTACCACTGAGCCAAACCGGTTTCGGCAGGGCAGGTCTTTTTCGTAGGAAGAGCATCTCAGCTCGGAGACAGAACACCTATGTGCTCATGTTGGCTCTGTGCCTTTGGTCATGGGCCTTCTGACAAGTTGTCTAGTTTCTGTGATCCCAGTGTCCTTGCCGATCACGTCTGTGCTTGTGGGGAACTCGGCCTTTGAGGCTCTGTGTACAGTTACCGTGTTAAGTGGGTACAGATGTGAAGTGTTGGCAATGGATCGCTAACAGACTTGTATAGTGTTTTGCTACTGAGGCTACCCTTTGTGCTAATTGTGTTTCCCTTGCTTGTCCTTGAGCTGTTCTGTTCAATTACTTCATTTGTTCAGCATCTATTGAATGCCTGTCTTGTAACAGGTACAGACCTGCGGGGACCAAGCCTGGCCCAGTGCAGTGTGATGCCCACAGTGCTCATGTTGTAGTGGGTGCTCTGAGGACTCAGAAGGCACGACCCCAGTGCTGGTCAAGTTCAGGCGTTGCCAGACAGTAAACACTTCAGACTTTGTGGGTCATATTTTTTTTAGCCCTTTAAAAAGGTAAAGATCATTCTTAATCCAGGACCTTTACCAAAAACTGGCTGCGGACCAGATGTGGCCACGTCTGAAGGACCTAGCTGAGTGGAAGGACCTGGAGAAGGTCAGTGGACAAGGGGAAGCAGGAAGGGCCTTCCAGACAGGACACACCTGTGCCGAGGCGCAAGTGTGAGAGGCTGGGCTCGGTGAACTGAATGTTTTTGTCAAGGTGAGAGTACAGGATGGGTTGTGCAGAGAAGGTGGTGAAGTTGATATTACAGACGAGATCAATATAGTTTGTACTCTAATTCAGAGAAGGTTTATGGGGCAGGAGTTACAAAGCTCAGCAAAGGGGTATTGCAGCTACACACTTTAGAAGTCATTAAAGAAACAGCTGCCCAGTGTTGCCTCACTGGAAAAGTGGCGAGCAAAGTTCAGAGGGTGCGATATAATTATACACTTGATCTTAGCCAAAAGGCTGAGAAGCGATGCGATATAATTATATAATTAGTAGTGTCCCAGTGCACGAATTCGTGCACATTGAAAGGAAATTAATTGGAATAAATATTTTAATATCGCTATTCGCATTTTCTCTACCAAATTCACGATCGGCAATGACAGATTGAAACACATGCGTGCGATTGGTGCCAGTGAGAGCTTTATATGTATCGAACATGTGCGAGTCAACTTAGCCTTTTTTTTTTTTTTTTTTAAATATATTTTATTGTTTTTGTACAGAGAGGAAGGGAGAGAGATAGAGAGCTAGAAACATCAATGAGAGAGAGTCATCGATCAGCTGCCTCTTGCACACCCCCCACTGGGGATATGCCCGCAACCAAGGTACATGCCCTTGACCGGAATCGAACCCGGGTCCCTTCAGTCCCCAAACTGACGCTCTATCCATTGAGCCAAACCGGTTTCGGCCAACTTAGCCTTTTAATATAAAATAAACTTGCTTAATTAGACCTGCTTTCTGAAGTAGCTAAACTTTTTTCAGTCCAGTGAAGCACCCCAACTTCTCTTTCATGTAATTATTAGCAACACAGCAGTAAATATCAAGATGAAGTAGATTATTATTGTAGATCATGCAGGGAGAACAAAGGGTAAAATATTTAACTGCAGCAGTGTGGACTATATTCTGTGCAGTGAGAAAACCTAAAGTCATTTTCAAGTCCATCATTTCTTTTTTTCAGTCAGGTCAAGTTTCTAAACTTTCTAAATCTCTGTTTTCTGGCTAATGAAAATAAAATAGGATTCTACCGAATCTCCTATCTACCTACTCCAGGACTTCTGTGAGGATCAAATGAGATGAGGCATGGGAGCTTCACAGATATTTGGTTAAAGTGTAAAATGTTTGCACCTTGCTATAAAGCAAGTCGTGTTCCTGGGCTGAAGAAACTCCTAGAAGGCTAGTTGCTAGGGAGAGGAAGCCGGGCGTTTCTACATGATGTCATTACCTGGTGCCCACAGTGACGATTTCCGGGCTGGGCTGGGCTGGGCTGGGCTGGGTTTTGTTTTGGGCTGCATTTTGTGCCACGGGGTCTTGGCAGAGTTGGCTGCGATTTGGTGGGTGTCGCTCTGGGGTGGTGGCAGGGCCTGTGTCCCACTTGGGAGAAGCCAAGTGTTGCTTTGTGGGCGCCAGGTCCGTGGTAATGGCCAGTGTGTTTCGTGGCAGCTCCTGCATTGTCTGCTCCCTGGTGGTCAGTGCGCATCATAGTTACTGGTTGGACAGATGGACACTTAGCCTTTTATATGTATGGCTTGTACAAATAAATGAAGAAAGCCTTAATTAAGAGTGCAGCTGAGAATGGGAGAGAGGCATGTGAGGCCTGCTCTGAGTTCATCTCCAGGCTCTGAGCTGGTAAGTGCAGCAGCAGGGCCCAGAGGGAGTCCAGGGTATATCCAACATGGCTCCCAGATTGCCCCTTGGGTGATACATTCATAAAGCTTTTTTTGCTCTTATGCAAATGCTAGTGGTTAAACAAAAGCTTTGAGGAGAAACATTTACTCCTACGTCCATGAACCCCAGAAATCTTAAGAGAATTGTGTGAGCATGTGAGCTGTTGCCCCGGGGAGAGACTCAGGGGCTTCCATCAGATGATTGCAGGGGCCCACCCCCCAGGGGAGCCAGTCCTTGTGAGATGGCGGACACCTGGTGCTGTCAGCAATATGGGGCCTGAGCAAAGGCTAGCCATCCAGGTTACAGGAATCTCACTTTAAATGTGAGATCCCCAAACTGCCACGTCAAACTCAAACAGATGCAGCTGCCTCTGAAATTGAACCATCGCAACCGGCAATTAAACTGTTTCCCCTGGCCTCCCTCATCTCCAGTCAAAACAAGACACGTTTTGGAAAATGGAGGCCGGCCAGGTGTTTGGGACTCTAGTTGGCATGAAGTGTTTTCAGCACAATTTTATACTCGACAAAGCTGAAGCTTATATTATTAGGCATTCATAATAGCCACATGGCTACCTGACATGGACAGGTGTCAATGTCAAGTGTAGGATATGCTAACACAAAAATGAATGCAGTTCCTTCTCTCGAGTTAGACGTGTGTGAGCAGTGAGCTGTAGAACAACACTTACACCGTGCTGTCCCGGCGAGCCCTCGGTGGCACGTGCAGGAGCGGCAGGGGCGCGCGGCACAGGAGTGAGTAGCAGGACGCCTTTGCTTTGTGTGGAGTCTTGTAGCGGGCATTCTGCCGAGATGGGCCCTCTCCTCACGCTCTTCCGGTCAGCGAGGGAGAGCAGTCCGGGGATGGAGATGGCCCAGGGCAGTGGGTGGACAGCTCAGTTCCCCATTTCTTAGTTCTTTTATACTTGCACCTATGGCTTATTTTCCCGTAGTTTCTGATAGCCTGTTAGCCAGTTCCCCATAAAGTCGGTCGCACAGACTCCTGTTCACGTTGTATTTCTGGGAGACCTTTCCTTGAGGTCTCTGCTCTCTTTTTGCCAAGCTGCGTGCTCCTGTGCCGTTAACTGCGTTGTCCGGCTATTCCTGTGTTCTTCCATGGCTTTCCCCCGAGCCGGCTTTGTGTTTGTTATCTCATCCTTGTATTTCTTGGCCGCCTTCTGGTTTGAGTACCGGTAAGTGCATCATCACCCAGCCGCGGATCCCCGTAAGGAGGCGGTGCCCTGCCTTGGGCTAGGTGCAGACAGCCCCACACCCTGCTCTGGACCGCCCGCCCCAGCGGGGCCTCAGTCCCACTCCTGGTGTGCAGCGCCGTTCCACAGCCTCCCCCTCCCCCCCCTCCCCTCCCCCCGGGATTCCCTGTCCTAGCGCCTCTCCCGTGGAGCTCCTGTTTTCTGCCCCGTGTCTTCCTCCTGTTTGTGTCTGCTCGTCACATTTGGTGGAGACTTTCTCCAGTGGCTTTTGGAGATGGGACTCTTGGAGGTAAAATGGTAGAGACAAATGCATGATTGAACCGTGATTGATAGTTTGTGTAGTTTCTCTTGCCACTTTCTTCCTTCCTCTCCCTCCCACCTCTTTCCTGTCTCCTTCCTGCTCCCCTCTGACATGGGTGGGGGACCCGGAGAGTTCACTGTGAGCCGGGATGAGCTCCGCCTCCTGTGTATGGCGGGGCTGGGTGCCTCCGTCCAGACGCGGCTTTTCCAGGGCCTGACCCTCAGCCTCTGTCCGGTGAGGAGCGTAATGGGGAGGCGCGGTGTGAGTCCTCCTGCGGCTCAGCCTCTTCCCCAGCTCTGTCCGCAGGCGCTGCCCCGGAGCCTCCTGGGCGCCGCTGGGCCCTGCCGCCGTTCTCCGTGTGCCATTCTGGTGCGGGGCCTGCTTTCCTGGCCTCTAGAGTCATTTACATGCTTCCAATCTTTGTATAATTGGTTTCCTCCAAGTTTTTTCTCCTGCTTTTAAAACATATATATTTTATTGATTTTTTTACAGAGAGGAAGGGAGAGGGATAGAGAGTTAGAAACATCGATGAGAGAGAAACTTGGATTAGCTGTCTCCTGCACATCCCCCCCCCCCCCCCCCCCCGCCCCATGTGCCCGAAACCAAGGTACATGGCTTTGACTGGAATCGAACCTGGGACCCTTTAGTCAGCAGGACTCCAGCCACTGAGCCAAACTGGTTACGGCTCCTTTTTTTTTTTTTTTTTTTTTTTTTTTTTTTTTTTTTTCTATTTGTTTTGATCTCTCTCTTCCATGTTAGAATTAGAACTAAGCTTTTCTTATAATTTCCAAAATTTTTGTTCCTTTTTTCCTTTCAGTTCTCCCTGTGCCATTTTAAAATAATTTTTAAAAATACCTCGTTAAGCCGGGACTGGTTTGGCTCAGTGGATAGAGCGTCGGCCTGCGGACTGAAAGGTCCCGGGTTCGATTCTGGTCAAGGGCATGTACCTGAGTTGTGGGCACATCTCCAGTAGGGGGTGTGCAAGAGGCAGCTGGTCAGTGTTTCTCTCTCATCGATGTTTCTAACTCTCTATCCCTCTCTTTCTCTCTGTGAAAAATCAATAAAATATATTAAAAAAAAATACATCTTTAGTAAAATTTTAGTGGGAGGGGGTGGAATAGATGTGTATTTTCTGTTGCCATAATAAATTGTGATCATTGATATGTTTCAATAGTTTTCAGTTCACATGCATTTTCTTAGCTAGGATATAGATTTGAAGACAGGAACTTGCCGTCAGATTTTCACCCCTCACTCCCTAGAGTAGGGGTGTCGTACTCAATCAGAGAAGGGGCCAAAATCTAAAATCCAGCCTAAATCACGGGCCGAATGGTTTACTGAACAGTCATAAACTGACAATGTCATAAACTGACAGCGGAGTGCAGTGATGATAGCGCGGTGCGGGCCACATTGCAAGGCCTGGCGGGCTGGATTTGGCCCGCGGGCCTTGTGTTTGACACATGTGCCCTAGAGAGAGGTGCAGGGAAGCTGGCTGAGGGGGAACCACAGCAGGCCTCTGAGAGCGCGGGCTGAAGGTGGTCTCTTACATGCAGTCTCTCTTGGCAGGTTCCCTCGGCTATGGAAAGAGGAGAGAGAAGCTAGGGTGTGTCTGCACTGCCACTGACTCCTCCACAGAGCTGCGGGGCCTCTGGCCGTGAGTATGTTCTCTTGCTACGCTGTGCCTTGGTTTTTTGTTTTATTTGACTTTCCTTTCACCTGCCCTGGGTGACGGTGACACACAGCAGAAACCAACCAAAGGCACTGATTTTGCAGGACAAGTGGGGAGGAAGTGCGCGGTGAGCTGTGTGGTGCCTTCTGTGTGTCCACACTTCACACGGGTTTCCTGAGATAGGCAGCATTCCAGTGACGGGGACAGTGCTGCTAGTCACAGTGGCAGCGCGCTTTAGAATAGTGCCAGTGCATGGCAGATACGTTCACTCACACTGCTCACTGCGTCCTCACAGTAACCTGCCGTAGGGTCCCTTTTCCCGTTTCATACTTGCGTAACAAAAACACAGCGGGTTCAAGGTTACTAAGTAACGCCAAGCTTGATGCACACTCCATGTGGCTTCCGCCTGTGTGCTCGCTACTAATTCCCATGCTGTGGGCCTGGGATGCAGATGTGGGCTGCACTTGGGAACTCTTCACTGACCCTCGGACAGAGCGTGTAGTTCTGGGCCCTCTGCCCGGTGGGGAAGACGTGGTGAGACATGTGCAGTGTGCTTAGCACTCACACCCAGTAGCGACGGCGATTCTGTGGAGTCTTCCCGTTCTCCTGGAGGAAAGCAGCCCGGAGAGGTGGGCTGTTTGTATTTGTCCTTTGGACTTGTCCTTGCTCACAGGTGGGAAGTGTAGAGTTGAGATTCTGTCCTAGTTTGTCTGAACCAGACTGCTCTTTCCCGTGAGTTAGTGGCAAACTGAGGACCGATCGTTGATAGAAGGTTCGTAAATCTCACTGGGGGTGTTTACCAATATGTTGGTATGGTAAAAGCCTCATGAACTTGGACTTCATGGGCCCAGAATTCATAGTCTTTATAATTTGTTGACTTGACTTTGGCAGTGTCTTTGTCTTAGATGTCCGATGGGCAGGGCCCTGGATTGTTTCTTTCATTTCCTTTTTAGGGTCAGTTCACTTTCCTCTGTTGTTCTTTCTCTCCCACACCTACTTCTGTTTCTCCAGAGACTAGGTAGGAGGGACAGGAAATTATGTCACGCAGTTCCAGTTTCCTAGCGAGCCTGGAAGCATGGCTCCTGTTCTTCCAGGCCCCTGCTTGGTCCTGGCTGCGAGAGGGGCCGCTCGGTGTGCTGGGCCAGGTGTGACGGTGGTGCAGGGAGGAGGGCGCAGCCCAGCTACTTGCTTCCCTGCGGAACTCCCTCCTAGCTCATAGAAGGTTTCTCGTTCAGCGGTGTGTTTGTGTATTTGGGTAAGTCTGTTTCTGAGAGTCTTCGAGGGCAAAGATTGTATTTCATCTCTGCATCTTTTCTGCTTAAGTCACAATTAGTTTCCATTAAATGCTGAACAAAGGACTGTTTAATGGTTACCACAAAATAAGTTCTTTTTTCTTAATAGATCCGAACAATTTCTTCACATCCTTGCCAACACTAGTTATTTTCTGTTTTGTTTTTTACATAGTGATCATCTGAATAACTGTGAGGTTGGTTTTAACATCATAAACATTTTGAGTAGAATTAGAAAAGTGACTGCCCACATTCCTTGCTAAGTTGGAATAGTATCTGTCAAACCAGTAAGACAAAACCAAAGTGTGGGGGAGGGCAGCTGACAAAGAAGACTGGCCACTGTGGAGCTGTGTTCAGAAGAGAAGTTATTTATGTCTCTGCCTATCACCGGAGCAGGGATGGATCCGCACTAGATGCTGCGGCTGTTTCTGGAAAACAGTATGGCGCAGATTGTAGATACAGTTTGCTCTTCTAAGCCACCAAAGGGCTGGTTAAATGTAGTGTGATTTTCCCCTCTTCGTGGCTGAGAAATGTAGGTGGTAGAAGGGACTCCCCCTCACCACCAGGGGCCCTCCTGACACCAGCATATTCCTGCCAGCGCTGGGATAGCCGGCCTCACAGCCATTTCTACAGGCCGCCCAGAGGTCCCCCTGCTTCCGAGGATCTAATATAGGGGTGCAGTCCTCTGATGCCGCGCTGTTGATGACTAAGGTGAGCAATCACACCAGGGACACATTGGATTTATATGGTAAAAAAGAAAACGGATGAAATGCTCAAGTTAGGTGTGTACATGCATGTTCAATACAATAAAGTATTATTTGAGCAGTGTCAACATTAAAGTCAATAACTACTTGGCTCTCTCTGATGTTTGTGTTATTTTGATCAAAAACAAAGCCCCTCTATTTTGTGACATATATCGTTAGGTTGAAATGTTTGCAGCGTTTCTTGGCACGCAGTGTCATCATGTCCCTCCCAGTACATTTGAAAAACTAGCGGGGCATCTGACAGCTTTCAGGGGCTGTTGTTGTTTTTTCCTCTTAAAATTGCTGACAAGTAACCTCCCAATAGTTTCTAAGCCTGGAATTTACTTTGATCTCCTGTATGGCGAAACAATTAGAGATAGCCACTAATTAGTGTCTGTGAAAGTGCTCTGGCCCGGTGATTTTCAACCTTTTTCATCTCATGGCACACATACACTAATTACTGACATTCTGGAACACACCAAAACATGTATCACATTTTTTGCCGACCAGACAAAAACAAAGTATAATTTTGATTCATTCACCCGGACAGCTATTATTTTGACTGCTGTCACTTTTTAATTTGACAATCCACGGAGAAAGAGGTCCGTGCCCCTGACCAAACAGTCAGGTCCTACACGATTAAAACCTTCTCGCAGCGCCCGCCCGGGGAAAGCCTCTGCTCTGGTACAGGATTGTTTAGCGGGAGAACACTTTCAGAATTCCCTGCCTTTTGGGTGTCCATACCTCAGTGCGGCTTCCTGCCGTGCCGTGCCTGTTTCCTGCGCGTTTCGATGCGCTTCTCTGCCACCAGCTCCGAGTCCAGCAGGTACTGCGATGCTTTGTCTGCGTTTGTGCTGGGGCGGGATTGCTGTCACCAGGGGACTGAACCGTGAGGCAGGGTTTGGTGATGTGGGTGTTGCGTAGGCCCCCGGAGAGCATGCTCTTCCTGTGGCGTGTCTCCTTCCTTTCTTTGTCCCTGTGGTCCCCCCTGGCTCCGTCACTCTCCATAGGCCGAGCAGGGCCTTCTTCCTGATTCGCTCTGCAGACCTGGCAGCACGCGAGGTAGGCGACATGTCGGTGGTGGGATAAGTGTGTGGTCTGGTCTGGCTGGGGTCCGAGTGCTGGAGCCTGTCCTAGCTCTGCCACTGATCAGTTAGCTGTCGTGGTGGGTATGCACTTCATTACTCTGCTCCTCCTTCCCTTCGCATGCCACGTGGATCACAGCATCATGGACCTCGGCTGCTGGGAGTGCCAATTGAGAAAGTGGAGCTGGCTGCCCGAGGTAGAGGCTTCCCAGCTTTGCTCCTTAGAAGCTCAGTGACCTTGAAGAAGTTGCTTAGCTCTCTGTGCTTCAGCTTCTTCATCTTCGAATTGTGGTAATAGAATCTACCTCGTGGGATTGGCTGTGAATAACTGAATGAGTCAGTATTTTGAAAATACTTAGAACAGGGCTTGGCATGCAGTGAACATGAGCTGGGGTCGTCATCTTGTCCCTGTCATGTATCGACATTGCTCTTGGTGTGGCTATTTTACTACTTTGTGTCGGACACGTAGTTGCTGTTCAGTAAGGGATAGCTGTGTCATCATCCTCGTTGTAAGCATGGACAAACTGAGAGTCAGGATAGTAAATATTCACTCAGTATTTCTCCCGCTGGATCTTGGGGGCCGTACTGTCAGGGTTCTGGAACTAATAATCCCTGTGGATTCTGAAGGAGGACTGCACTTAAGTTTTGGAGGAGTCAAAGTTATGTGTGGATTTTCTTTTAAAAAATATATATTTTATTGAAATTTTATAGAGAGGAAGAGAGAGAGATAGTCAGAAACATCAAGGAGAGAGAAACATCAATCAGCTGCCTCCTGCACACCTCCCGCTGGAGATGTTGCCTGCAACCAAGGCACATGCCCTTGACCGGAATGGAACCTGGGACCTTTCAGTCCTCAGGCTGATGCTCTATCCACTGAGCCAAACTGGTTAGGGCTTTGGATTTTTTTTTTTTTTTTTTTTAGAGAAAGTGGAAGGGAGGGAGGGAGATAGAGAAACATTTGTGTGTGTGTGTGTGTGTGTGTGTGTGTGTGTGTGTGAGAGAGAAACACCTTTGTGAGATAGACATCAACTGATTGCCTCTTGCATACACCGTGACTAAGGCTGGGGATCGAATCTGCAACCCAGGTATGTGCCCTTGACCAGGAATCAAACCCATGACCCTTTGGTGCACAGGTTGATGCTCTAACCATTGGGAAGACTGGCCAGGGCTATGTATGGATTTTTGACTCTGCAGGGTTGGTATCCCTAACCGCGTGCTGTTCAAGGTTCTGCTTTGCGTCAGGAGACAGTGACGTCAGGATGTCTGAGTATCTTTCTTGTAAAGAAAAGTCTTTCAATTAAAACCTGTTAAGTAGGACTTAGCAGAGTTGCTTTTAAATATACTGATACTATAAAGAATTTGTTTTTAAAATTATAGAATTTTGCCCTAGCTGGTTAGGCTCAGTGGATAGAGCTTCAACCTGTGGCTGAAGGGTCCCGGGTTCGATTCCAGTCCGGGCATGTTGTCGATGTGTCTCTCTCACATCGATGTTTCTCTCTCTCTCTCTCCCTCCTATTCTCTCTAAAAATCAATGGAAAAATACCCTTGAGTGAGGATTTAAAAAAAAAAAATTATAGAACTTTTAATGAATTATGACCTTTATAAATTAGTATATAGAATTCATAAGTCAGAAAGCATGAAGGACTGCTTACTTTTTTTGTTTATGTTGCATTATCTGTAGGCTATTCCAGTTTTTTTCAAGATGTCACTGGCTGGGGAATTTAAAAGCATAAGTTCTTAATATTTAGCAAGAAGAATATACGAGTGATGATACGCCACCAGGCTGCCTGGTGCCTGGGGCATTGTTCAGCCCTTTGGCCCCGGGCAAGTTGCTCGACCTTTCTGAACCTCAGTTTCTTCTTCTCAGTGATGGGGTGGTCTTATATATAAAAGCACTGGCACAGGTGAGCCGCTCTGTACTGTGGTGGTGGCACCTGTTTCCTGTTCCCTCCCCCATCCCCCCACCTCTCTCTCTCTCTCACTCACTCACTCACTCACTCACTGTCTGATCTGCTCTTTTTCCTTAGTGACTTGATTGGTTCTTAATGTTTCCATAGCTGCTGCTTCCCCGGGTCTGCTTCCTGGCCTGGAGGGATTTGTGATTCCTTATCTGCGGTCTTTCTAGGCACTAGGCCTTATAGTTTGGAGGTGATGTCTGGACGTCACCAAAGCTGGGGGGGGGGGGGGGGGGAGAAAGCTGCCATTCACTGGTTACTTCGACGTCAGGGACCTGGCTTTGTCTCTTCCTTACTCTCCACATGCACTTCCTGCATCCTGTAAAGCTCCACGTCTGCCCATCTGCCTCCACCCAGCCACCGTCACCGCTCGCTCGCTTGCGCCAGGGCCCCCCCCCCCCCCCCCAGGTGGTGCTTAGCTTATGTCCCTCCTGAGGGGGGTGTGAGACCCCTGGCTTCCTGGGTAACGAGTGGGCTCAGTGACCTCTTCCTGGTTGTGGGACCCTGCCTTCACAGATGTGCTGAGAAGATGTGAAAATGAGATCAGCTGCTGTTAGTGAGAACAGCGTCCAGGGGGCTAGTAGAAGAGCTTCAGGTTTTGTCTTTGGAGAGTCCTAGCTCTGAGAGAGACTTCGGTTGGCGAGGGCTGTTTGTGCAGTCTCTCACTTCGTGGTTCAGAGGCAGCCCCGTGTTCTCAGGTCTGATCAGACATCAGACGTGCTGCTCCCAGGGCGGCAGCAGGCCTTTCTGTCCTGCTCTCCTCGGAAGTGGTGGGAGCTGGCGTGGTTCCATGTATCCACATTGATCTGTCTGCTGTCTCTTCTGTTCTTTTTCTAGCCTGCTTGCCTGTGTTTTTCTGGAGCCCCTTTCTTCCCAGTGTTGCCTGGGGTGAGAGTTCAGCCTGGTGACTGATGTGTTTTCACTGGGGCACATACAAGGTCACTGAGCCTCGCTGCTATTAGGAGCCTGACTGTGAAGCCTGGAGACAGAGCCATCATCAAGAGCAGCGTGTTAGAAATGAGACAGACTGCCCGGGCATCACTGGACACAGATGTGCCTCTTGTTCTCAGCCTTTGCTCAGCTCATTTTCAGAAGTTAGTGAACGCATAAAGCCTCAGTCACGTTCACAGTTAAGTAAAGCGCTTGATTTTTTTGTTAGTTCATGGGATTGGCTACTAACAAAATGACCCGTATATTTGGAAACCTACGCTCAGCCGGCAAGGGCTCCGGGAGCCTGGCTACCATGACCCTTCTGCTGCGTGGGGTGTTCAGATCGCTGCATTCTGAGATGACCTTGGCTATCCCTCAGCTTGAATGCATGAGTAAGCAGTGTTTCATTTTAAAGATGTTGCTAGTGGCTTGTTTTCCGTGCTGCTTCTCCTGTGTGGGATTCTTACATTTTGAAGCTAAGAAAAGCGATCAGAGATTCCTCAAAGCTAATTCTTTTTTTTTTTTTAATATATTTTATTGATTTTATACAGAAAGGAAGGGAGAGAGATAGAGAGTTGGAAACATCGATGAGAGAGAGTCATCGATCAGCTGCCTCTTGCACACCCCCTACTGGGGATATGCCCGCAACCAGGGTACATGCCCTTGACCGGAATCGAACCCGGGACCCTTCAGTCCCCAATGCTCTATCCATTGAGCCAAACCGGTCCCGGCTCCTCAAAGCTAATTCTAAAACAAGTTGGCACCCTCAAATTTCTGTTTCTGTGTATGTTTTCTAGATAGTTTAAAAAATATATATTTTATTGATTTTTTATGGAGAGGAAGGAAGAGGAATAGAGAGTTAGAAACATCGATGAAAGAGAAACACAGATCAGCTGCCTCCTGCATACCCCCTACTGGGGATGTATGTGCCTGCAGCCAAGGTACATGCCCTTGACCGGAATCGAACCTGGGACCCTTGAGTCCGCAGGCCGACGCCCTATCCACTGAGCTGAACTGGTCAGGGCTTTATACATTTATAAACTTACTGTGAAAGTATCAATTTGGAAACATTTTACCTAAAAAATATTTGGGTTCCTGAGAACAAATATTTATTTTACAGCCTGTTTTTTTTTTTTAAATATATATTTTATTGATTTTTATACAGAGAGGAAGGGAGAGAGATAGAGAGTTAGAAACATTGATGAGAGAGAGTCATTGATCAGCTGCCTCTTGCACACCCCCTACTGGGGATATGCCCGCAACCAAGGTACATGCCCTTGACCGGAATCGAACCCGGGACCCTTCAGTCCCCAAGCCGACGCTCTATCCATTGAGCCAAACCGGTCCCGGCTACAGCCTGTTTTTTAAATGACAATAAGGATTTTGTTTTCAAAATGGTTTTTATTTTATCAAGTTAATTATTTTAACTATAAGGTCAGAATTAGGCTGGAAAATGCCCAAGGCATGACTTGGACGACAGCAGTGGTCTGAGGTGGCCTGTGCGGACATGCGCTCTGAGGGGTTTGACCCGCAGCTCACTCAGTGCTGGGCTCTGGCTTGTTGTGTCCACAGGCTGCTGGACGAGCTGACCAAGGCTGAGATTAGCATATTAATAAGGGGCTGGCTGCTGGCCTGCCTCCTCCCTCTTCCCTCCTCCCTTCTTCACCCCTCCCCTTCCCCTCCTCCCCTCCTCCTGCCCTGAATGAATCTAGGAACACAGACCCGTGGGGTCACGTTACTGGTTACTGGCTGGTTTCTTTCTGTTCCGTGGCCTAATCTGGCCAGGATGGTCTGTTTCAGATTGCGGAAGCAGGAGGAGGCTGTAACAGAGGCATTCTTCAGCGGCTGCGGGCTGCGCAGAAGCAGCACCTCCCCAGTGTGCCTCCAGCTCTGAGAGAAGGAGCCCAGGGAAGCTGGTCTCCTGCGGATGGAAGCACATGCTGTGGGAGCCATGACCCGGGACTTTGTGTGCGGACTCCGGGCTTGGTCTTTGTAGCTCTGAGTTGATGTTGCTGGAACTGGCGGGCCGACAGGCCCTGAAACCAGCAGGGGCCGGCTGTATGGAGAAGAGCGGCTGTAGCCCGTTCCCAGTGTGTTGGGCTAAAGGTATAAATAACCTAAAAATCGGTTTGGTTTACATTTATTTACATTCTCACTTTGCACTAAAACGGTAGATAAAGTTTTGTGGAATTTATTTCAAATAGATTTACAGTTAAATTGATGGGAAAATGAACGTTGATGTGGCATGGGTTTGTAGCTACTGCAGGGAACCAATTAGATAGCTTTTCAAATAGGAAAAGGACTTCTGTGGAAATGCATTTTAAGTGTGTCTTTTTTATATGTTCTGTCCTGTGTCTCTTGAAGTTGTATGTTTTATTTTGTATTTTAATCAAGACATCCCATATCTGTTCTATGATGTGGAAATGTTAAAAGAATAATGAGACTAATTTTAACTTAAGTCAGTAAAAAAAAAGGAGAGTAGCATGGATTTTCTTGTTTTAAAAGTTGGTTACCTTCACTCCCTGTAAAGATGGTATATTTATTTAACAACACTCCATGGTACTGTAAGGTGGGCTGATCATTAGGGGTCAACAATAATCTGAATAGACAGCTTTCCATTCCACAGTTCTTAGGGCCTTTATTTATATAAAAAATGTAAATAGAAAATGTAGCATTTTTATTATAATATTTGAGGCAATATTTGGGGAGCATGCTTAGAAATTAAAAATGCCACAAGATTCATGCAGAAATAAGGCCAAAACCTTTAGCTGCTTTGCTTAAAGTAGGAGTGAATATTCAGCTGGAGAGCAGGCCTCAGGGAAGGAGTTAGTGAGAGAATTCTATGGGAATGTTGGTAAGGCGCTCCTGGGGGAAGAGTGTGGTATCAGAGAGGGCCACAGAAGGTGGCTCAGCACCCAGTCACAGCGGCCTGGTAAACGGCTTTCCTTTCTGAGGCCCGTTAACGTCTGTGAGTTCTTCTCTAGGCACCCAGGCCGCTAACACATATGACATTGGAACGGTCATAGTATGGTGCTCTCTGAGCAAAGCACCTGTCACCTTGTTAATAGTTAGGTATCCAGAGGAAAGGTTTTGCCGAGTTAATTCAAGCTCTTGAATGTTAAAGGGCTTTGGGCTTGGGACCCAGGGCTGCCTGGCATTATTGAGCGTGGCCAGTAGTGAGTGTGCAAAGCAGAGCTCTGTGCTTGTGGAGCGCTTGGTCTTCTCCTAGACCTGCTGGGGCGCGTTTGCCTGGACCCCCCCCCCCCCCCCTTGGGTGTGAGCGCCTGTTGGTACTGGCCTTCAGAGGAAGGCTGGCCCTGCACTCACCGAGTCCGGGCTGGACCTCAGACCCACGGATCCAGCAGCAATGGGGTAGGAAATAAGACGCTACTAGGTTTTTACAAATTCAAAGTGACTTTAGAAATAGGAACTTTGAAGAGAGATTGCAGTGTTTTTGTTCATCCTAAAGCAGTTGAATTGAAGCAATCTATTTTTTAAAAAATATTTTTGCTGACAGCAAATGAATAGAGGCATTTTTAATTGAAATACCATTTAATAAGAGGTTGGGATTGGGCAAGAGATGGCGCTCACGTGTGTGGAGGACGGGAAGAGGGACAGCTTCGGTCAGAGTCAGTCCCTGTGGGGCTGGAACAGGCTGTTTGGGAGGAATGGTCCTGCTTTTGGGTCATTCAGGAAGAAGGCGCTGTTCCTGCCCCAGGGAGCTGTGCGCCTTCTGCCCCAGGACAGGAAGGCAGGGAGCTCGGGAGCTGGCTTCCTGCTGCTCAGTTGTGTGATGAAGGCAAAGGGGGTGGGGCTTAGGGCCTGGCTGCCTTGATGGTGTCAAGTATAGAAGCTTCTGCTTTAGATAAATACAGAATGAAAAAGCTCAAATCTAAAGAAGATACAGATCTGTTTGCAGTTAGACATCCAAACCTCACTTTGATTTTATCAGTCACATTAACCTCAAAAAACAGCAGCGTCCCAATTTAGGAGGACCGGTAAAATACTTACTAGAACAGGCTAAAAATAGTGGGACAGACCTATATTGTGTGCTCGGAACTGAACCCCAAGGCATCCTCGGAACCCTCCGGGTCCCCTCGGTCATACGGTTGGCTGTACTGAGTGTGGTGGGAGGGAGCCCTCGTGGGCCCTGCCCTGGGAAGATCAGATTTTACCATGTTTGAAAGGACTTGTTATAACGAGTTCAGCCGTATCGCAGTGGCCTGGTCTTACAGAGTTGTAGTTCGGAGCGCTGAGGAAAAGGTCATGTGCACAGGTTGAGCCAGGAGTGGATGCAGAAAGCCCTGTGATCAGTGGATAATGCATTCTGGTCCTCATCACTGGGGACTGAGTGAAATGAGGCACCCTCTCTCTCCTTGGCTTCTGGAATCCTGTGAGGAGGCTTGTGCCCAACCATGGCGGGAGCTGGAAACATCATTATCTGAGGAGCCTGGCCAAGAGCACAGGCAGTTCTCACACTTGGGGCTCTAGCTGATGGCTCTGTCTCTAGGTCATCAAGCCTCCCTCAGGTTCAGGGTTCCTGAGTTTAAAGACAGCCTCTGCCTTCAAAGCATGAGACCAAAACAAAGCATGAGACAGCCAAGCTAACACAGCAGGCAGCAGGAAACTAAGAGCAGGAGACAGTCACATCTCAGTGCACGATCTCCAGAAGCCAGGAGAAGAGCAAAGACCAACAGGATTCTTTAAAGTACATCGAGACCAAGGCCATGGGAAGTGGCAGAGCAGAAAGCAGCTCAGTTTGGGAAGCATAGAGAGGTCGTGTGGAGATGCCTCACACACAGCCTGGCATGGAAAGATGAGTGGAGGAAAAGAGAAATTGGCATGGCAAATGCAGAAGGTCCAACATCCAAATAAATAGAGCCCAGAAAGAAGAGGGAGGAAGGCATCAAGGAAATGATGCAGGGGCCAAAGGAAGCGGGTTTCTGGATTGAAGGTTCCCAAGTTCGAAGCCCCCGAGGCTGCCTCAGGCTGCCTGCCCTCAGCTCTTACAACACGCAGCGCAGCTCGGGCCACCGCTGTAATTAAGTCACGTGCGTGTGTATCCTGAGTGGACCGAAAGCTCTGAAGGTAGGAGTTTATGCATACAGATATGTGTGTGTGTATAAAATTTACCATCCACTCCACACATTGGTCCCAGGCCTAGCTAGAAGTGGACTCTATAAATGAGGGTAGGATTCGGGAATGGGAGGCAGGGAGGTGCATCATTTGCCTACAGAGGCAGGAACGAGTGAGAAGGTGGGTGGAGCGCTAATCAACTGCAGCTGGCTCTTGGCCTAGGACAGCAGAGCCAGTGACGACTCTGATGATAGGAGAGTGCTGTCACTCAGCCGGTGACAAGTTTTCAAAGCAAGATGGAAACCAGTACCCTGCACCATCACGTGGCCTCTGACAAGTCGCTGCTCTGTTCCCACTCCTGGAAGCGGGATGTGAAGTTATTCTGAGGGTGAGGTGACTTCATCTCTAAGTAGGAATGGCCTGGGAATGCTGCGCAGGTCAGGGAAACAGCCCGCGGGCGGTGTCTGGCTCAGTGGAGCCAGTGTCTGCATTCCAGGAAGGTGCTTGCCATAGGCTGTTCGGATTTTGCAAAGTGCCCTGAGAGAGAGAGCAACACCTGCCCCCCAATCTTTGTCTCAAAGGTAAATAGGCTTCTCCTTAGGACTGCAAAGACTCAGTTTCTCTATGGGGTTGTAGTTTTCCTCAAAGGTTTCAAAGAGCCAGAATCAAAATGTCACTCATGTGTCCCCCACCCTCACCCCCCAGCCAGAAAGCAGATGGGGACGGCCTGAGGTTTACTGCTCTTTCCACGTCAGCTTCCCGAAGCGGCTTCCTTTCATTCCAGGCATGAAGTGCCTCCTTCATTCTGGTGAGAGTTCAGGCACTTAGGCTGTGATGTTCCTCACACTGGATTAATCTCTTACTTCCTGCCCGCCCCTCCTCCCGTCTCCTCTCCTCCCCTCCCCTCCCCAGACAGTGTCTCCCTCTGTGCTCCTCATCTCAGCCAGGGCGGCCCTTGGAGACACGGAACTGGCAGACACCCTTAGCGAGCAGGCAGCGTCTGCCACCTGCGCTCAGGTGGCCTCCGGGGTCTGAGGCTCCTTCGGGTGGTGTGAGCCAGCTTGCTGGGTTTTTCCACCAGGCCTTTCAGTCTTGACCAAGCTTTTCCTTCACCCTCACATGCAAGCTCTATCCTACTTTTAAAAAGCCGGTGGTTTCTGCTTTTAGGTTTGGTTTGGTTTTCTGTTGTGCAAGGCGACTGACTGAGCAGGAGGGCTTTGTTTTTCGCTAAAGCCTAGTAATGTGTAGTGACTACTCACTGAATTGTTATTTTGTGAACAAGGAACCTGTATCTCAGGTAAAAGTTTTCAAAAGTAGGCAGCAAAATTAACATACCCGGTGATTAAAAGGGGGTAATTTACATTGTTTATAGATAACAGTGGGTTGTTGATAGAGTTGAAATAGGACTCCTGGCCTTTTAAGAGTTTGTATAATAAACATTATGCTACTGTGAATCAGGTCCTGCTTTTGGGGGGGGGGGGGGGCCGGAGACAGGGACTATCTTGCCGGCCTAGGTCTCAGTTCTCAAGCGCCCGTGGGGAGAGGCTATAAAACTGGTCCATGTAATCATTAGCGGTTCATTTCCATCAGTAGACTTCCAATATTACATGGTGAACATCTTTTTTCTCTCTTACAGAATATGACAGGTACCTAGCATCTAGCAAAACAATGGCAGCTGCTTACCTGGACCCAAACTTGAATCACACAATGAATTCGAGTGCCAAGACGCACCTGGGTACCGGTTCGGAGCGGTCCCCGGGAGCCATGGAGCGAGTGCTGAAAGTCTTTCATTACTTTGAAAGCAACAGTGAGCCGACCACGTGGGCCAGTATTATCCGGCACGGAGACGCGACTGATGTCAGGGTAAGCGCATTTCCAGGCACAGAGGCCATTGTGCAGGCGGGTGTGGCAGCACTCACACACGGACAGAGCAGCGCTTCCTACCCGCATACAGAGACGTTACTCCTTCTCCAACGTGTGCCTGACCAGAGTTCAGGTTGTTGTAAGATTTCTTAGGAAAATAACAACCGAGTTAGATATTATTTATAGGATGCCATCGACTTGTTTTTCTCCCCTGGTTTTCTTTTTAATTCTTTAAAGGACACAAAAAACACAAAGCAATTAAAACAGCCTCTGATACTTAGGAAATAAGAAGTTATTTTGGAGGTATTTGTGTGATTCCAAAGAGGATAGTTTCTTAAAAGCTGTTGACTGGGCCCTGACTGGCTTGGCTCAGTGGATAGTATCGGCCTACGGATTGAAAGGTCCCAGGTTCGATTCTGGTCAAGGGCATGTACCTTGGTTGCGGGCATATCCCCAGGGGGAGGTGTGCAGGAGGCAGCTGATTGGTGTTTCTCTCTCATCGATGTTTCTAACTCTATCCCTCTCCCTTCCTCTCTGTAAAAAAATCAATTATATATATATAAAAAGCTGTTTACTGTCTACATACCAGACACGGGCCAGGCTCTGGAGATGGAAGAGTCCCTGCTCGTATAGCCCGCAGTCTGTGGGGAGATGCAGCGCAGCAGGTGCCCCTCCAGGCGTTCCCAGAGACGAGGAAGCCCAAGGGGGACCCCTGGGTATGCGCCGGCCTGGGCAGGTGTCCTGTGGACGGTGGGTGAGAGTGGGTGAGCCTGTCTGGTCACTGCTGCTGCTCGGTGGGGCTCCTGTGGGTGCCCCTGAGTCCTGAGGACATGGAGAGCCTGGCCAGGGTCCTGAGGAAGGGCCCCCAGAGACGCTGCGTTTCTCCTGGGGTGCTGATGGTGACCACAGGTGTCAGGAATGGTGTGTGCCCTGCACTTGCACGGTGTCTGGACATGGAAGACAGACATGAACGTAGATGACTAGACAGACGGACAGGATCTGCAGCCCCAGCAGGAGGAGGGAAGGCTGCACACTGAGCTGCTGTGGCAGAGGAGCTGTGCTGCTCAGGGTGGCGGGTGTCAGTGTGCGCTTGGTTGTGAACTGGCAGAGCTGAGGGCACAGACAAAGGCGCCTTTGTGGGAATTTGAAAGAGGCGCCAGCCCGTCCGTGTAGCTCAGGGAGCTGTGTGTTGGCAAGGAGAAGCTGTAGAAGTCGTCTGTGAGAGAATTACTAGAAAAGATGTCCCTTCCTCTAGGCAGACCCCCACCCTGGAGCCTGGGCCCCATGGCTGGGCACCCTCTGGTGGGACACAGCCTGCACCGGCCTTCCTGGCGGCCCTGTCACCAATTCCTGGCCTTGAATCCAAAGCCAGATAGGGCATTTTATGCCTAGCTTGGTTCCACCACCCTTCCTGTCCTGTGAGATTTCTTTAGAAAGCTGTCTTTGACTCTTCCAGCCTGGTCCTTTGTTCCCTCCTTCTGTCTCCCCCGCCCCGCAACCTCCCGTCCCTCCACCCCTCCCTCACACTCTCCTGTGCTGGACACAGAGCTTGTCCGGGACTGAGCAGTCTGCCTGGGCAGTTGGCCACGTGCGGGCACCAGGAGCGCAGCACACGGCCTGCCTCAGTGTGGGCACTCGGGGTCCTCGCCAGTGCTTGTGTGTGACGTTCCTGTCTCATGGAATAGTGTGTGACTTTTAAAATGTGGCTTACATCTTAGGTAAGTTACATGATAGCTTCAGGCAATTGTAAGTTTTTAAAAACCAGTGATTTTCTTTCTTTTTTTAAAAAATATATTTTTATTGATTTCAGAGAGAGAGAGAAACATCAATGATGTGAGAAACTCATTGATTGGCCGCCTCCTGCATGCCTCATACTGAGGATTGAGCCCACAACTCAGACATGTACCCTTGATTGGAATCGAACCCGGGACCCCTCAGTCCATAGGCCAACGCTCTGTCCACTTAGCCAAACCGGCTAGGGCCCAGGGACTTTCTATAATAGACATTTATGTGTTATAGCAGCATCATTTAAAAATTTATTAATGACCTAAAACCATGGTCGGCAAACTGCGGCTTACGAGCCACATGCGGCTCTTTGGCCCCTTGAGTGTGGCTCTTCCACAAAACACCACTGCCTGGGCGAGTCTATGTTGAAGAAGTGGCGTTAGAAGAAGTTTAAGTTTAAAAAATGTGGCTCTCCAAAGAAATTTCAATCTTTGTACTGTTGATATTTGGTTTGTTGGCTAATGAGTTTGCCGACCGCTGGCCTAAAAGATTGGGAAAGTTTCAGGGACTGTGACTAGCACACCCTCACACAAGGGCAGTGGAGGGTTTTGTCATTCTCAGGTGAGTATCCCTGTGTGCCCGTGACTGCCACACGTGTGCCAGGCCTGCTCTTCCCTGTCACAGCCCCAGAAACACCCTTCCCCTCGGACTTCCCGTGGCCGCTTTCCGAGAGACCTTCACCTTCTCTCCCATCCTGGGCTGCAGGTGTGAGAAGCACCAGAGTTGGGGCTCTTTAGTTTGCTGCATATTAGTCTGTGGAGTGTAAATAGAGTGGTTAGGCCCACCTTCCAATAACTTCCCATACATGTCAGTGTGATCAGGAATACCATCTTAATTGTATGTTCCAGTCGTGTGTGTTTAAAAAGGGATCTGAGTTGCAGTGGTCTCCAGCAGTATGCTGTCCTTGTTCAGACAGTGGAACGCCCCGGGGTCTGCTCCTCAGCACCAGCGGAGGGCGGCCGGTGCGAGGGCCGCAGACTCCTGTTAGCCAGCAGAGAAAGGGAAGAGCTCCTTTTTGTTTTAACTCCTCCCTGCTTATAAAAACGCTATTTGGGGGGAAAGAGTCCCAGGTGAAATTCAGTGACTTACTTACCTTGAAACGCCTTTACCAAAGACTCCTGATAAGAAATGAAGAGAAGTTTAGCATTCGCGTTTAGCACATAGCTGTGTGTGTAACGGCTGTTTTTGTGGGGGTGTTTTCAGGGCATCATTCAGAAGATAGTGGACAGCCACAAAGTGAAGCACGTGGCCTGCTACGGATTTCGCCTCAGCCACCTCCGGTCAGAGGAGGTGCACTGGCTGCACTTGGACATGGGCGTCTCCAGCGTGAGGGAGAAGTACGAGCTCGCACACCCGCCGGAGGAGTGGAAGTAAGACCACCCGTGCTTCGTGTCACTCGCGCCGGCCGTTTCTGTGTTCAGTCACGCACACGAGGGAACGCGTTAGCTCTCTGTTCACACTGGTGGTGCTTGCGACCCTGGGCGAAGTTGGCTGGTAACTGTTAACCAGTGACCTGCCCCAACTTCTGTTCAGTCTGCCGTGGGCTCCGCTGACTTCTTCCGCCGTGGTGGTCTGTTGCTGCTCCCGCTTCCCTTGTCTGTGCCGCTCGTTCGGATTCCTCTGACAGCTCCGGCCCGGCCCCCGCGGCCGGTCTGTGGCACCGCTAGTGCGGAGGACTGGATGCGCCCGGGAGGCCACCCCAGTGACCTTGTCACTGGGCTGCATCGCTGGCTCTGTGGCCGGGCTGGGGAATGGATGTTCACAGGGGATTACAGCAGGAGGGCCCGCCTAGTGCCTCGCGCTAAAGACACTGGGCGTGCAGAAGGCCTGGAGGAGTCCCCGCGGCGTGCTTTCCCTGGCTCTCCGGGCGATGGCAGTAGGAGGTCGTACGTCTGACATCACACCGGAGAGAGTGTGGCTTGTGAAGACAGGAACCTGTTTGTCGCCACGCAGGAATAGAGGAGATTGTGATGGAAGCAGACGGTCATGTGGCAGCAAGCTCCATGTGAACATCGCATCAGTTCTACATTTTCAGAGAAAAACACGTTTAGGTTCATAAACCTCTGGTTGAATTAAGTCTTGTGCCAGTTAGAGTTTATTACAAAAAATGACCTGAATTTTCAGATTTATCAAGCAGCATGAACTGAGCTAACAAAACATTATGTGATGACATAGTTTGGTTGGTTTACATCAATGGCTAGTGGAGGTTTGACTTCCAACTGTTTAGTCTGTTAATCAAATGAGTGTTTTAAGACTTAAGACTATCTTCCCCTGTATTGCTTAGTGGTTAGGGCATTGGCCATGCACTGAAGGGTCTTGGGTCCAATTCCCAGTCAAGGGCATGGACCTCGGTTGCAGGCTCTATCACTGGCCCTGACATTTGGGAGGCAACCAGTCAATGTATTTGTTTACATCGATGTTTCTCTGTATCCCTCCCTCCATCCTTTCCACTCTCTAAAAACATAAATGGAAAGAAATATCCTCAGATGAGGATTAACAACAACAACAAAATTAAAAAACCAAACAAGTCAGAATGAGTGAGCTGCAGGAACATGCAACTGTGTGGATGGATCTTAGCCAGACACCACTGTGTGACAGACGTAAGTCCCAGCACAACACACTGCTGCATCCGCTTATTTTTGTTGTGTGATTTTTACCTTCATTTTTTTAAAAAGTAAGTTCCAGAAGATGACATGACATGACATGCTATTATAAAGTTAAAAGCAAAATAAACCTAAAACTACCGTTGGGAAATACCCGTTGGGAAATACCCGCTGGGGAAGGCAACGTGGACATTTAGCTGAAGGGGCAGAGGGCAGGGGGCAGTTTGAGCCCCTGCAGGGGGCGCAGCCTTCCCTGACCCCGTGAGACCCCGAAGGAACTAGGCCTGAGCTGCTTCCTTCCGTCATGGGGTCCCTGGGAGGTGCCAGTTCAGTAGGTGGTATTGGTAGCACCTGAGTCATCCACAAACGTGTAAACTGCGATGCCACACTGAGTTTAGAGTGCAGCAAAAGGTGTTATGCAGTTTTGAGAGGTTTCTGTCAAACAGACTTAAACTTAAAAGTCTTAAATTCTGTTGTATTACTGAGTTCAAGAGATCTTAAAAGATTGACAGCCATAAGGTAGTACGCAGGAACCGCTGGTACGTTTGGAAGTGACACCTTTAAAAACCAGGATGGACTTCTGAATCTGCTGATTCATTAAACGTCACTGGTGCTCCTCACCAGACACTGACAGACAAGGGCCATGCGTTTCTAGTCTGTGCTGGACAGCTGGTCTTTACCAGCCACGCTTACTAACCCAGTTTCGTCATTCATCAAGGACGTGCCAGCTAGAGTCACTGTGTCCTATTGCAGTAAACAAACATCCGTGTGACCAGAATGAACAGGTTAGAGATGCCAGGGAGAGAGGAGAGTGTGGAGCCAGGACACCCCGTGCTGCTGGTGGGAGTGTCAGCTTTTACCTCTGCCTATTCACCGCTTGGTGATGGCAGATAAAGCTACAGTGTGTATTGTTATCACCCAGGAGTGCAGCTCCCGTGGCCACGCAGCAGAAATGTGTACAAGTGCTCCCCAGAATTGGTGCAGGAGCCTTCATTATGGGAGACACACACACACACACACACACACACACACACACGGCGGGGGGTTGGGGGTGGAGAGAGAACAAGAGAGAATGAGAATGAGAGAGAATTCTGGTGAAAACCATTTGTTTCAACCATTCTTGAAGCTTGGCTTCCTGAGCAAACAGATTACCTTTTTTATGCTCAGAGAAGAAGAAAAATGAGCGTTTGGCATTATTCCGAATAGTCAAAAACTGGAAACAACTCAAGTGGCCATCAGCAGTTATGGGCTCAATAGTTGTGTGTGTCACACTTTTTAGCTTTGAGCAAACTTCAGGTGCTACATGTGGGCAAATCTCACGAACATGGTGGTGAATGAAGGAAGCCAGGCACAAAGGCTGTTCCTGTGAGCCCATGGGGTGAAGTCAGCCATGTGGGGTGTGCTCGGGCGCGGCCCCGGCCGCGGTGGACAGTGGCTAAGGGCTGGAGAGGCCCGCTCTGCAGAATTGTGGAGCTGAAGACATGCGCACACTTCTGTGCCGAAAATAAAACATTTATAGATTAATCGATTATATCTTATATTTTAAATATTTCAGATGCCATAATTGGCAATGCCATACACACCATCATATTGAAACTGTAGCGATGAATTGAGGAAATTATTGATTTCTAATTGTTCCATTTTGTGAATTATTTTTTAGATATGAATTGAGAATTCGATATTTGCCAAAAGGATTTCTAAACCAGTTTACTGAAGACAAGCCAACTTTGAACTTCTTCTATCAACAGGTGATTTAATATATTTTTTTCTTTATTTCTCTGAATTTTATTTATTACCTAGCTTTATTTTAAGAATTAGATGAAATCTAACATTTGGGAGAATATAAATTTGTCACTCTTAGCTAGTAAGAACTTAGGAACTTTGGACACTTGGTGCATTTTTGTATGCTTGGACAACTCTAAAAGATGCTGTTATGTGGAGACAGTAAGTCGTAGGTGACACAGCCATTGTTGACCCTCTGATTGCCAGTTTAGTTCACATGCCGAAGTATCAGCACACTCAGCATGCATCTGAATTGGTTGTCAGAGATAACTGTGCCTGTACAACCTCAATAGCCATTTCTATGCTACAGCCAGGATTGACTTTTTTTTTTTTTTTTTTTTTTTTTGAAATTGCAAAGGTCATTGACTCATTAGACTTTATTGTTATTGGCACCAAAGTGTCTCATTAAAAAAAAAAAAAAGAAAATCCCAATCCGCTTGGGGTTTGGATGGGCCAGATGTGATTCTAAAGATCTGCCTAAATCTTCACTGTTATGTCTGTCTCCTGCTTCTGAGACTAGTTTTTCTTTTTTTTTTTTTCTTTTTAAGGCCTCAGCATTACTATTTTATTTTATTTTATTTTATTTTATTTATTTTATTTATTTATTTTTGCCCATTTTTATTTATTTATTTATTTATTTATTTTTTTCAAATCAATCTTTATTGTTCATATTATTACAAACGTTCCTCATTTCTTCCCCCCTCCACCAGGTTCCCACCCCACCCTCCGCCCCCTCCCCATCCCCCATTGTCCTCCTCCATAGGTGCACAGTCTATGTTCAGTCTCTTCCTCCCTCCCTTTCCCCGATAGTAAATCCCTTTTCAGATAGTAAATCTGTTACTTAGCATTATCTCATATCAATAATACCTCCACATGCCCAATGATACACTTCACACAAAAGACATTTCCAAATAGGTCAACCAGCCTCATCCAGGCCCCACCCAAGGCACTTACAGATCAACACCCCAGCGCTATACTAACTCAACACATCCAGATCTAAGCCTTCATCACTTGATTCAGCAGACCCTCAAGTTCCCGCAAAAGTTTCCAGCCATGTCTGAGAGGCAGCCGTGGGCAGGTACAGGCGAGGAGCGAGCTGTTTCGGGCCTGGCTGCTCCGGGCCTGGCCTCTGTTGTTCTGGTTCGTTCCACAACCAGCTGCTCCGGGTCTGGTCACTGCCGCTCCCGACCTAGTTGCTCTGGACTTGGCTGTTGCTGCTACAGGCCTGGCCGCACCCGACCCGGCTGCTCTGGGATCAGTTGCTCCGGTCCCGGCCGCTCCGGGCCTGGCCGCTCCCAGCCTGACAGCCGCTGCTCCGGGCCTGGCTGCTCCCAGCCTGGCAGCCATTGCTCCTGGCCTGGCCGCACCAGACCCGGCTGCTCCGGGCCTGGCCGCTCCCAGCCTGGCAGCCGCTGCTCCTGGCCTGGCCGCACCAGACCCGGCTGTTCCGGGCCTGGCCGCTCCCAGCCTGGCAGCCGCTGCTCCTGGCCTGGCCGCACCAGACCCGGCTGCTCCGGGCCTGGCCGCTCCCAGCCTGGCAGCCGCTGCTCCGGGCCTGGCCGCACCAGACCCGGCTGCTCTGGGCCTGGCCGCTCCCAGCCTGGCAGCCGCTGCTCCGGGCCTGGCCGCACCAGACCCGGCTGCTCCGGGCCTGGCCGCTCCCAGCCTGGCCGCCGCTGCTCCGGGCCTGGCCGCACCAGACCCGGCTGCTCCGGGCCTGGCCGCTCCCAGCCTGGCCGCCGCTGCTCCGGGCCTGGCCGCACCAGACCCGGCTGCTCCGGGCCTGGCCGCTCCCAGCCTGGCAGCCGCTTCTCCAGGCCTGGCCACTCCCAGCCTGGCAGCCACTGCTCCGGGCCTGGCCGCACCAGACCCGGCTGCTCCGGGCCTGGCCGCTCCCAGCCTGGCAGCTGCTGCTCCGGGCCTGGCCGCTCCCAGCCTGGCAGCCACTGCTCCGGGCCTGGCCGCACCAGACCCGGCTGCTCCGGGCCTGGCCGCTCCCAGCCTGGCAGCCGCTGCTCCGGGCCTGGCCGCTCCCAGCCTGGCAGCCGCTGCTCCGGGCCTGGCCGCACCAGACCCGGCTGCTCCGGGCCTGGCCGCTCCCAGCCTGGCAGCCGCTGCTCCGGGCCTGGCCGCACCAGACCCGGCTGCTCCGGGCCTGGCCGCTCCCAGCCTGGCAGCCGCTGCTCCGGGCCTGGCCGCACCAGACCCGGCTGCTCCGGGCCTGGCCGCTCCCAGCCTGGCAGCTGCTGCTCCGGGCCTGGCCGCTCCCAGCCTGGCAGCCGCTGCTCCGGGCCTGGCCGCACCAGACCCGGCTGCTCCGGGCCTGGCCGCTCCCAGCCTGGCAGCCGCTGCTCCGGGCCTGGCCGCACCAGACCCGGCTGCTCCGGGCCTGGCCGCTCCCAGCCTGGCAGCCGCTGCTCCGGGCCTGGCCGCACCAGACCCGGCTGCTCCGGGCCTGGCCGCTCCCAGCCTGGCAGCCGCTGCTCCGGGCCTGGCCGCTCCCAGCCTGGCAGCCGCTGCTCCGGGCCTGGCCACACCAGACCCGGCTGCTCCGGACCTGGCTGCTCCCAGCCTGGCAGCTGCTGCTCCGGGCCTGGCCGCTCCTAGCCTGGCAGCCGCTGCTCCAGGCCTGGCCACACCAGACCCAGCTGCTCTGGGCCTGGCCGCTCCCAGCCTGGCCGCCGCTGCTCCGGGCCTGGCCGCACCCGACCCGGCTGCTCCGAGCCTGGCCGCTCCCAGCCTGGATTCTTCGTGGTTGTCTACTGCTGTTCTGGGCCTGGCTGCTCCCAACCCGGCTGCTCTGGGCCGGGCTTCTCCGGGCCCAGCCACTCCGTGTCTGGGTGTTCCTGGACTGGCCACCCTGGGCTTGGCCGCCTCTGCCTCAGGCCTGGCTGCCACTGCCCCAGGTCTGGCTGCTCCAGTGCTGGCCGTTGATGCTCTTGTTCTGGCTGCTGCTGTTCTGGGGCCTGGCCACTGCTGCTCCGGGCCCAGCTGCCACTGCCTTGTGCCTGGCCACTCTAGGCCTGGTCGCCGCTGTTCCAACATTCTGTCCCTTTTTTCTCTTCTTTTCTTTTTCTTTTTTTTAAAAAAACAACAAAACGCATTTATGTTGCAATGTTGGCTGGTGCGTTGAGTTCTGACTTAGTCTTTGATTTTTTAAGATCTTCTTTGTATTCTTTCTTAAGTAATTTTACTATCATTTGCTCTCACTTGATTTCTTCACATTGAGAACTTCTTTGGTTTCTTCCTCCTTGTCCTGGGAGCTCAGCAGGTTGGCCTGTGGCACCCCTTTGTTCTCCGCGGGCTCCGGCGCTGCTCCAGCCTGTTGCCGGGGTCGGCGCCGCCCAGGAAGCAGCCCCCGTCCTTGGCTCCGTTGCCAGCGCTCAGCAGTCGAAGGCTCAGGGGCACCCCCCCCATTGGGGGCCCTGTCGCCCGGCTCCTTGCTGGCGCCCAGCTGGCCGGTGTCCGGCAGGGGCTCCTGCTCCTCGTCGCGTTCCTCCAGTCTGGAGCTTTCTTTCTCCCTCCCACTAGGGGAGTCCAGGATCAGAGTCAACAGACTGTCCTCTGCGCACAGTGTGCGCGACTCCGGGGGCTCGGCCTTTCGCCGCGCTCCCAGGACTCCACCTCACAGCCCCGTCTCCCCCTGCCCGAGCCTGGGACTGGCCCAGACCTGGAGTTCGGGGAGGTCTGGACTGAGGCTCAGAGCTGCCGCCGGAGGCTTTGTTTCTTCCGGCTAGGGTAATCCAGCATCAGAGTCAACATTCAGTCCTCTGCGCGCCATGTGCGCGCGACTCCGGGGGCCCCGCATTTCGCCGTCCCCCGGGATTGTCTCCCCCTGCCGGAGCCTGGGTCCCCAGGGTCTGGCACATAACTTGGGGCTCAGCGCTGCCGGTTCGGGGGTTCAGCCCAGGCTGGGGGTTCTATTTCCTTCCTGCTAGGGAACGCCAGGCAGCACCCAGCCCTCTCCTCCTCTCCGGCTGCGACCTCTCCGCGCGCGCGTGCGTGCGAGCGCGCAGCATGTCTCCGTACCTTAGGCTTTTTTTCAGCTCCTCTGATTTTCCTTCTGGTTTTCTCCCTCCTTCCTATTGTAGAGTTTTCAGTCAGTCGACTACCTGTAGCTCTGGGCAATGTCCACTCTACATTTTAGTTGTATTCCTTTGAAATTGTTGTGAGCTGCTGCGGCTAGGTGTATACCCGAGCAGCCATCTTGGATCCTCCAGGATTGACTTTTTTATATCAAGAGGAGCTTGCTCTTTACACCTCACGGTATGAGTTAGGCAGTAAATACATGTGGCATAAATGAGCAACACAATTTTATGACCGAATAAGTGTTACTTGTTGGCATTAGTGAACTGTGCCCCTCAAAATGTCTAATGAATATCAGAGACATTTGAACTACAGTTTTGCCACTAAGTGCACTTTTATTTCTTCATCATTTTATTGAGAGGCAGTGTCTCAAAATGACAGCATCCGGGTCCCGTGGGCATGCTGGGTGAGGGGGTGTGCATGGACTCTGGGGCAGTGGCGTGTTTCCTTGTGTTTGTTGTGCCGTCGTTTTGTTGAACTTCACATCTGGGAATCTTGAGGGTCTATAGGGGGAACGGTGAACACCCCTGAGGGTTAACTCTTGTTCATTCTTTCTTTTATCAGGTTAGATAGGAAGGAACTAGGTTTAGATTCTCTCTACCACCATTTCCAGAGAAGCGGAGAGAACGTACAGTACCCTCCCTTACTGCTGGTGTCGATTCTGAAAGCTATCTGTGCTCCATGTCCCTGTGCCCCACGCTCGGGGTGGTGTCTGAGGAAACCTGTGGGTGGAGTGGTGGGTGTGGGTGGCTGACTTACTGGACATCATTCTGTGGGCGCAGTTTCTCTTAAAGATGTCCCAAATGGGACCCCGTGTGAGACGGTGAATGAGTCACTCGGTGTTTTTGACCCATTTTAGGATTTCTGAGAGAGATTAATCAGCACACTCTAAAAATAACTAGAACCTTGTTATAACTTACTCACTGTAGAGCAGGAGTCTATAAAAGTAAGTTTTGACACTAAAGCTAATGGTTCATTATAAAACCAAAAAACTATTACCCTGAAATAGTTTTCCCTTTGCCATATAGTATTTTATTCCTCTTTATCTCTCTGAACTTGTGTTTGTTAAAAGTGTGAATATTTGGTTGGTAACCTTTTGCAAGTAGTGGTGGCCATTGGTTGAAGGGCTACGGCACTGTTTAGTCCAGAAGTATTCGTATTGCCCGGCTGGCATGTCTCAGTGGTTGAGTATCAACCTATGAACCAGGAGGTCATGGTTCCATTCCTAGTCAGAGCACACGCCCAGGTTGCAGGCTCCATCCCCAGCGTGGGGCGAGCAGGAGGCAGCTGATCAGCATTGAGGTTTCTGTTTCTCTCTCCCTCTCTCTTCCTCTCTGAAATCAATAAAAATAGTCATACACACACACACACACACACACGCACACACACATCTGAAATGGTTAGCTCGTAGGATGCCTGGTCTGACATGAAGCTGTCATTGTTTTGTCTACAGATATTTTAAGATTTAAATGAGTATGTCTGTCCCATGGCTCGCAACATTGAATGGAACACCATGACTTAACTGGGTGTAGAAGCTGACCTTGCCGGGGGGCGTGCCTGGTGCGGGCACACTGTTCTGTTGTCCAGTCTTACTTCTGGCTTCTGGGGCTGTGAGGAATTTGCCAGCTGACAGAGTTCAGAAGAGAGCAAAGTGAAACGCAAACTCTTCCATGGGGCCGAAGCATTGAGCTGACATATGGAATAAAGTATGGAGTAATTTAGGGGTAATACTTTCTGTTAGAACCCTAGCTAGTGTGGCTCAGTGGATAAAGTGTTGGCCTGTGGACTAAAGGGCCCCAGGTTTAATACTGGTCAAGGGCATGTTCCTTGGTTGCAGGCTCTTCCCTGGCCAGGCCCTGGTTGGGGTGGTGCAGGGCCAACCAATTGATGTGTTTGTCTCACATCGATGTTTCCAGTCTTTTCCTCTCTTCTAGTCTCTAAAAAATCAATGGGAAAATGCCCTCAGGTGAGGATTAACAAAACCAGAAACGTCCTGTTAGAGATGTGAATGGGTTTTATATTGCACCCTTTGCTGCATTCTATTGCACAGTCAGATGAAAAACTCAAATATAACACATGAATTTGGTTTTGATGAATGAAATAAAGCAAATGATTACATTTTCCCACCTGAAAATAGTGAAAATAGTGTCTTGAAGACAGTCTGTGGTGATGGGTTTTCCTTGACGGGAATTGATACTGTGCTGTGGGGCGGGTGGTGTGCTCCTGGGGAGAGAGGAGCTCTGTTTGGAGGGGAGAGCATTTCCCTTCACTGAGGTTGCCACGGTGCTTCCAGCATCAGCATCCATGCAGGTGCTGAGCCCGTCATGGCCACTGTAAGGAGGCGTATTGCCTGCTTCACCTGGCACGTCCTCCTGCTGAGAGGTGCTCTGCCAGTCGCGTGTACTCGTTGTGGGAAGGCATTTGTGAAATTCTGTTAGCTTCTTCTCTTCACGTGAGATGGTGAGCATGTTTTATTATTTTGCAGATGGATCACAGGTGGTGGGTAGGCGGAAGCTCGACAGTTGCAGAGTTCACTGGATTTTGAAATATGTAGATGTTCCTGGTCTTGCGCTAAGGTCCAAAAATGCTGAAGTTTGAGTTAGGAAATAGGTCCACCGCGAGTTTGTGGGAATGGAGGTCTCCCCTCTGGCTCTCCCTGCTGACAGTGGGGAGGGTGCCGAGCGGCTCGGGGTTACTGTGGTTCTGACGAAGCTTGTTGGTTCTCACTGCAGTCCTGTGTGAGCGCTCATAGGTTACATCAGCTCTTCCTAGGAGGAGAGACTCCGGTTATATTTTTCCTATTCATCTTCATCTCCAGCATCGAGCATCATTATTGACACAGTATGTGCACAGTGTGTAAAGGTAAACATCTATTGAGTGAATAAGTCTAAAATGTATTTTTTTTAAAGCAGCATTGTTTCCCATTCCTTTCACCTGCAGGTGAAGAGTGATTACATGTTAGAGATTGCTGACCAAGTAGACCAGGACATCGCTTTGAAGTTGGGTTGTCTAGAAATACGGTAAGGCTCACTGTACATTGATGTTTTCATTCATCAGTGGTTTTTGTTATTTTGGGAAATTACTCAGATTTTTTCTCCTCATAAAGATTATCAATAAAATATCAAATAAAATGTAGCGACAATTTGCATGTCTGATGCGGTTGCCCTGTGGTGTGGGCACCACCAGAGCGGGTGTGGCTCTGACTGTGTGCGGGCCCTTGAGGGAAGGTGACGTTCAGAAGTAGGGGACGTGGCTGGTCCCTTACAGCTGGAATCTGCGCCTTTTTTCCAGAGAGTCAGACCTGCTTCCCCTTAAAGGGGAAAGAGGCTGTTCAGTAGAAATAGTCTGGGTTGCCCTGGCCGGGTGGCTCAGTTGTTGAGTGTTGTCCTGTGCACTGAAAGGTCACTGGTTCGGTTCCCAGTCAGGGCACATACCCAGATTGCGAGTTCAGCCTCCAGTCAGGATGCGTGCGTGTGGGAGGAAACCAGTCAATGTTTTTCTCTTGTGCTCATGCTCTTCCTGTCCCTTTTTCTCTCTAAAAAATTAATAAAAACATTTTAAAAAAATAGTAAAAATTAAAAAAAAAAAAAAAAGCAGTAGTTACTCCATTGTGCTTCATTAGGATGTGGGGACATGCTGCAAATCAGATTCGTTCTGTATTCGAGTTTATCAGAATGTTTGTGGCTGAGCCACAGGTAGTTAAGTCCCTGCAACCTACAGTTTTTTATCATTGAACAACATACGTGTATAAAACTTCATGTCTTTCTGATTTTAGGCGATCGTACTGGGAGATGCGGGGCAATGCACTAGAGAAGAAGTCTAACTATGAAGTATTAGAGTAAGTATCACACGTTGGAAACGAGCCTTCTAGAAGCAAATATTCAGAACTAGCTCATTCTTCAAATTGTAGTTTTTATTAGTTTATCTTTACTTGAAAGTAAATATTATTTTAAAAATACTAGGAATTAATATAGAAGTTTCTAGAGGGTGTTGGGGTGGGGGGCAGGATTTGATATCTGAGATGGTTGTCTACCCCAAGTTTTGGAGAAGGAGTGTGGGCAGTTGAGGGGCTACTGATCGGGTAGCAGGCTAATCCAGGAGGGGACACCAGCTTTTGTGAAGGCTCAGAAACCGTCACTTTGTTTCGGATAGAACATCTTGCTCTGAGGAGACAGTTGGGTTACTCTTTATATATATATATATATATATATATATATATATATATATATATATATATATATATATGTGTGTGTGTGTGTGTGTGTGTGTGTGTGTGTGTGTGTGTATACATACATATATATATATATATATATATATATATATATATATATATATATATTTTATTGAGTTTTTACAGAGAGGAAGAGAGAGGGATAGAAAGCCAGAAACATTGATGAGAGAGAAACACCGTTCAGCTGCCTCCTGCACACTGCCCACTGGGGATGTGCCCGAAACGAAGGTACATGCCCTTGACCAGAATCGAACCTGGGACCCTTCAGTCCGCAGGCTCTATCCACTGAGCCAAACCGGTTTTGGCACTCTTAGTATTTTTATTCTAAAAATCATCAGATCCAGCTTTAGAGAATGGGAAAAGCATTATCTAGAAATTAAATTTTCAGCCTGGAGTCACATCGGTGCTGCAGATTTGGAAAGATGAGAACTTAGAGAAGTAAACGGCAACCAGGGGCTTCGTGAATGAACAGATAGATGAACCCTGGGAAAGTATGTTATAGAGCCAAGCAAGATGGAGTGAATCCCAGTAAAGAGTGGTCAGGTTGTAGAGGCGAGGGGTAGGCTTTGGGTGTAGGATCAGCCACATGCCCTGGCGTGATTTCTGTATGATGCTGCTGACTTCCATGTGTTTTTAAAATATCTTATGTCCAGTTTATTTGTTTGCTTATGTAATCCTGAACAGAGACCTGTATTTCACTTTTCTCCCTGATCCTTTTGCACATTCCCCCATCTCCTGCCATTCCTTGCCGCGTCCAGGCTTTAGCTCATCTTGCCAGCACATGACTGCCACCTAGTGGCCAAAAGCCCTGGGCACTTGGTCCTCAGAGGAAAAAAGAAAGTCCCTTGCCCATCCACTTTCTTGGCTAGAGTGCTGGAGGCCCTTGGCACTGTGATTGATTTGTAGCTGACCTAAAGAAAGTTAGCGGTTCCAGCTTGTCACACTCGCAGCTTTGGCCTCAGGCAAATCCCTCAGTCTCTTGTTTCCTGGGTCAGCCCGAGGTGGTGAACCTTGACTGAGTCATGGTGTCCCTTAGTCAGAAAGTTCAGTTTAGCCGAAACCGGTTTGGCTCAGCGGTAGAGTGTCGGTCTGCAGACTGAAAGGTCCCAGGTTTGATTCCGGTCAAGGGCATGTACATTGGTTGTGGGCACAACCCCGGTTGGGGATGTGCAAGAGGCAGCTGGTCGATGGTTCTCTCTCATCGACGTTTCTAGCTCTCTATCTCTCTCCCTTCCTCTCTGTAAGAAAAATCAATAAAAATATATTAAAATTAAAAAAAAAATCAGTTTAAAAAAGAACCCGCCTTTAGGATTAACTCACAGTTTAATTTTTAAAACTCCCATAGTATGTTCCCTTTTTTTTAACCTAACCAGGCCCATCTGCAAATACAGCATGGATATTGGAAGAAGAGCAATTTATCTGTGCATTGCCATTCAAAGAGGCAATATTTAAAATGGGTTTCCAGTAAGTGTTAAAAGAACAGAAGGCTTTCTACTTAAACCACATTGCATTGATGTCTTGTGCGTCTGTGTAGATCAGCGGTCGCCAACCATTCGGATCTCGCAGACCACCGGTTGGCAATCGCTTTTCTAGATGATTCCTGCCCTCTCGGGGCCTTGCCGGTGAGCTGGAATGTTGTCCTTCCTTGCTGGGTCGCATGTGCAGAGATAAATAGGTCACGCTCCTGGGCTCTAGCAGTATGTCGCTCTGTTGGTTGACTTGGTGTTGACTGTTACAAATCTTTTTCTATTTCAGGAAAGATGTTGGTTTGAAGCGGTTTTTCCCTCGGAGTTTACTGGATTCTGTCAAGGTAATTAAGAGTTCTGAACCACAGTCAGATGGCCACTTACTCACACCCCCTGTGATACGCGGTTTCCTCCCTCAGTGTGAGTTGTGATGTTGTAGGTACAGCTTTCTGATCCTTACTCTTCAAGAGTGTCAGAAGCTGTCACAGCTGAGTGGACAGGAGACTCAGTAAGTGAGCACCTGACGGTCAAAGGGAGGAGTGCACAGTGTCCCCAGTGAACAGACAGTGACGCGTGGGCACAGGGTAGTGCAGTGCCCAGGGCCGGACCAGGGCCACGGAAGGTGTCCACTCAGCTGGGCTGAGGGAGGCCGGGGGCTCTGCTGTCTGCTGGTTTGAGGAATTGCTCTCCAGTTCCTGTGTGTGCAGAGCACCTGTGTGTGCATAGTTTTCTCAGATTTCTCCATGGAATGCATGGTGGGATTTAACGACTGTCACCATCACACAGCCGTTCCTAGGCCGGGGAGAGAGCTGGGGGGGCAGACCCAGCAGCCTGCGTTCCTACAGACGCCTGCCGTGCTGTGAGCGTCCTCAGCAGGCATGCCCTGATTTCCCAGGCTGGGTCAGGAGTGGGCATTTCTAAGGCTCTGATGGGAGATGCCAAGTCCTTCAGAAAGGCTGCCCTGACTGGCCCCCAGCAATGGGCATGTGAGCACCGCTGCTCCTCACCTGTGCCAGGTCCCCGTCACGGGCAGGGGCGGTTTTCAATGCTCACTCTTTACATGTTCTAATGAGCCAACATTACCTTACACATTTCTGTCTAAGATGGAGCTCGGAGCCACCGAACTGTACACTGGGAAGTGGTGAAGATGGTGTTTCTGTGTGTTTGTATTTTATTATAGCTATTTAAAAAGAAACAGCTCGAGTATGACATTGCAAAGCTGTGACATAGGGGCATTGAGTGGCACGGAAGACCACTTCCTCGAAGTCAGCTGGTGTTGCCGGGCTCTTGACTCACTCTGGACTCTGAGGAGTTTTGTGATTATGTCGTGCAGGCCAAAACACTACGGAAGCTGATCCAGCAGACATTCAGACAGTTTGCCAACCTCAACCGCGAGGAGAGCATCCTGAAGTTCTTCGAGATCCTCTCGCCCGTGTACAGATTCGACAAGGAGTGCTTCAAGTGCGCGCTCGGGGTAAGTGCGGCCGTGGCTGTTCCTTCCTGGATCGATGAGGTTATAAATACTTCATGTCATTGGGTTGGACAGATGGTGGCTGGCTAAGCCAGCCTCCCATTGGCCCTTTAACGTGCCCCGGGCTCTGGATCTAAAATAGCTCTTTTCCTTCCGGTACCTCTGCCTTCACCCATCTCACCTTCAAAAGTCAAGCTGGATTATTTCGGTGGAGCTGGCGATTGGCCCCGAGGAAGGCATCAGCTACCTCACAGACAAGGGCTGCAATGTAAGTCTGCTCCGGGGCATCCCAGCCACTGCTGCACAGGGGTTCCTGCCTGAAAATCAGGTGTGACGTAGGGAGTGGCTGGCTGCAGGCCGAGGGCTGAGCTAAGGAGTGGGGTTCGCTGGGTCTGTGGCACTTGAACACTTGTGGACTGAGCGAGGGAGAAGCCAGCGAGGGAGCTGTGAAAGGGCCGGGGCGGTGGCAGGAACCCCACGGGTGCCGGTCCCCTGGGCCCAGAGGAGGGGTGCCTGGGGGCTGTGCTGCCCAGATGCCAGGGCTGGGGGGCGTGGAGGATACCCAGGGGCATCTCTGAAGTCTCCTGTGCCTGAAAGCAAAGCTGTAAAGACGCTTTGCTGGGGGGGAAGCTGAGTCTGAGTCCTTAGTGATCCAGAATTCCAGCTCCGCCCAGGGGTGTAACCCACGCTTTGGGGCGCACTTGGCAGGAGAAGCTTGTGATGTGCTAAGAGCCAGAGGCCTTAGCCAGGCTGGTGGCTTTCGATAGCGGTGTAGGAATGGACTGCACGCAGAGGAGTCCCTTTGGTGAAACGCTGAGGGCCACCCGGAGAGGCATCCTTAGCCTCTTAAGAAGTTAATTCCGCTGGGAAACTGAGCGCAGGCCCTGGGCCTGTCTGCACGGCAGGTCCTTGGGCTCCGCCCTGGAACTGGAGGTCTCGGGGACTCTTGCAGGCTCGGGATGTGCTGGGAGTGGGTGGGCCCAGCCCCTCCCTGCTCCAACCAGGCATTTCTCACGCCTCCATCTCCCCCTCACTCCCCGGGTGCGAGGAGCCAAGTCAAGGACTCCCTTCTGCTTCCTTCGCCTCTTTGTCTCCTTGCCTGGTACCTGCGTGGCTCGGGGCCAGCATCCGGGGCACTGCCCCTCCTTGGCCATCAGGAGCACAGAGAGCAGGCACGTCCCAGGCCCTGCAGTGAGCAGACGGTTCCGCGGCTCCACCACTGCTCAGGAAGAGGAGCCCCTGGTGCTGCTGGGCCCGTCCCTTCCCCCCCAGACACCCAGAGTCAGGGGAGGGCGTCCTCAGGAGAGTGGGACGGTGGGACTGAGAGCCTCCTGGGGTGCACAGAGTCGTCTTGGATCTGTGGTCGGTCCACAGTGTGTGCCTTTTCTTCCCAAAGCCCACACATCTGGCCGACTTCACTCAAGTGCAGACCATTCAGTATTCCAACAGCGAAGACAAGGACAGGAAAGGGATGCTCCAGCTCAAGATCGCGGGCGCACCCGAGGTACAGAGGCTCACTGTGTCGCGGGGAGATGGAAGTGGGGTGGGGGGGGTATTTTAGAAGCCATGGTGTTTTTAGGGTGTGGTGTCCATCGGTCCTCAGCACTGCTACATTACAAATAATCGTGATTAAATGTCCCAAGAGTAGAACAGGACACAGAGGTTTAAAAATCAATTGAGAGCATCGTTGTGAAGATGATTGAAGATTAATGCGAATTACCAAGGCAATCAACTTTAAAATTGTATAAAATTGTATAAAACACATGTATTCTGTAAACTGTTGTTTCTCAGACCCCGGTGTCTGGCCCCAGAGCCTGGGTTCTCCATCAGCGGGAGTGAGCCCTGGCCAGTGCTGCCGAAGGGAGCCTTTCTGAAGGTGGCCGGGAGCACCCACGTGCTGAGTCTGGCCAGCGCGGGCACACACTGTGTATGGAAGCGTGTTAGGCGCTCCCCACCCCCCTGCGGTGCATGGTGCACGGTGCACGCCAGGCCCCGGGCAGCCTCCCGGCGTGCTCCCCTGCAGCGCCTCCACCTGTCCTCAGCCTCGGCCTGTGGGCGTTTGAGGCTCTGGAAACGCATTGATTCTTAGCGCGCAACCAGACGATAACAGTGGAACCTTGTCGCAGATGGAAACTTCCTGCAAATTTCTCTTTGCTTTTCCCCAAGTAACTAGGGGTGATGCAGGCAGGCAAGTTGTTCTCTACAAGGGGATTGCCAATACTATGTGAAGGAGCACAAGCCTGTTTTTGAAAGTCAAGTACAGCTTTGATTGTCGCCTGGATGGCACTCAGTGGCAGGTTGTTAGGAATGTTATCAAATGCATGTTTTCTGTTGGAAAGAAGGATGTCTACGCTCTTAGGCAAAACACAGCTGTACCTGCTTAAGGATAATGATATTTTACTCATTTCCTTTCATTTGGAAAAGCTACGAAGGATGGTTGACAAAAATGTACTCCACGTTGGTGTAGTTTCTACAGTAAGCTCCACCTCAGCTTCCTGGTCATCTGCATGCTCCCTCCCGAGGGGAAATACTTTCACCTCCTTGTATTCTAGAAAGCGAGTCTCCGTGTGAGTGATGCTTCCGTTTTCGTCTGGGTTTGCCTTCTGTCTCAGTCTAGGAATAGCGTCTTAAATATCACATTTCCTTTTTCCCTCAAACCTGATGACAAGCCTGTCTCACTCCCACTCTCCTGCCTTCACGGCATCTAGAGGTCTGATGTCAGGCGCAGCTGTCCCTCTGGTCGCGGGGAGAACAATAGCGGCTCTCTCTCGGTCTGTTCCCCTTAGCCTCTGACGGTGACAGCGCCGTCCCTGACCATTGCCGAGAACATGGCCGACCTGATCGATGGGTACTGCCGGCTGGTGAACGGAGCCGCCCAGTCCTTCATCATCCGACCCCAGAGAGGTGAGTGTCTGTGTCGGTTTGCGCGTTCCTGCCGAGTTGTGAGACGAGGTACGCCGCAGCCTGGAGCCCTTTTCGATGACTCTGAACGTGGATGCAGACGAGTGACTCAGCCTCAGCCTGCATTGTGGTTTCCTAGGGAAGCGGCCCAGCTCCGCCCTCGCCTGGGTGTGATAGCTTAAAGGAAGCTGGTGGGTTGTGTTCTCTCGGTGACCTTAGTATTTTAAATAAGCTTTTGGGATAATGTTCTGGGGTTTTTTTGTTTTTAATTTCTCTTCTAACTCATGTAAATAAATCCTGAGGTAAAAGCAGCGATTAGGACGAATGATGACCCTGGCAGGGGGTTGTATTGCTTCAGAGATGGAGTGTGGGTTGTGCAAAGCAGTAGGAAGGGATGTGTCAGAGGCTTGGGCCTCTGAACGTCAAAGACAGCTTTCCCAGCAGGACTGTCGCTTGGGGAGAGCAGCGGGAAACGCGGCTTTGGAAGTGGGTCGCCTGTGGCTCCAGTCCGAGCCTCTGCTGCCCTCTGTGGTGCCGCCTCTGTGGCACCTCCTCTGAGCCCAAGTGTGGCCCGTCTTCTGTGGGCTTGGGAGGGTCAGCGCTCCCATATGGTGTAGGCCTGGGACTGCGCCAGTGCACACGTGTGCCGTGTCAGTTCTTGTTTCCCCTGGCTGCCATGGCTCCATGTGATCGGGACGCCCTCTGGGAACCCTGACTTTGAGATGGCTCATCTGGGAGAGACACGTAGCACCGGCTTTAGAGCCTGGTAGGTGGCTCCACAGTCCGTCCCCGCAGGGCAGCCAGCTGTGTGGCAGGGGACACAGGATCCCTCGCACGCACCAGGTGGCAGGGTGGCTCCAGAGGAGAGTCCGCAAGGGCTGGGTGGGTGTGCCCACGTGAGCAGGCTGGGTTTATCGTGGAGCGTCTAGAAAAGTGTGAGGAGCCCTAGCCCAGTGGTCAGCAAACTCATCAGTCCACAGAGCCAAATATCAACAGCACAATGATTGAAATTTCTTTTGAGAGCCAAATTTTTTAAACTTCTAACACCACTTCTTCAAAATAGACTCGCCCAGGCTGAGGTATTTTGTGGAAGAGCCACACTGAAGAGGCCAAAGAGCCGCACGTGGCTCTCAAGCTGCAGTTTGCCGACCACTGCCCTAGCCGATTTGGTTTAGTGGAAAGAGTGTTGGCCTGCAGACTGAAGGGTCCCGGGTTCAATTCTGGTCAAAGGCACATGCCCAGGTTGTGGGCTTGATTCCCAGTAGGGGGTGCAAGAGGCAGCCAATCAATGATTCTCATCATTGATGCTTCTATCTCTCTTTCCCTCCTCCTTGTTCTCTGAAATCAATAAAAATATGTTAAAATATGAAAACCACGAGGAGAACAGAGAGCCTTGGACCAGGGGTGAGAGGAGCAGTGTGTGTGCACGTGTGTGTAGCACAGGAATCATTTGGAACCTTTGTTGCTGATAATAAGCTCATTTATCAAAAAGTAAAACTGTGGGAAGCCCAGGCCTTTGTTATGAGTGTTCCCTGGGACCGTAAGGCACCTGGTCTTGGAGAGCCTCCTGGGAAGACACCTTGCATCGTTTGGTCACTGTCACACTTGAACTTCCTTTAAAGGGCTGTTGCTGAGATACAGCCCTGATTTCCACGCATGCTCTTCCGAAAGGAATAGAGGGAACCTCACCATTGTCTTTCCTTTTCTCCCCAGAAGGTGAACGGGCTTTGCCATCGATACCAAAGTAAGTGCTGCCCTGTGCACGTGTGACCCCCTGGCTAGAGACTGGAAACCACTGCTCCCTTACCGGCCTGGCAGCCAGGCACACACCTCTGAATGGGCCTGCAAGCGTTTGTAGGTGGAAATGGAGGCCGTTGTGGTCAGTGAGGTGTGAGGGTGTGACGAGAAGCTGCAGTCCGATCAGTAGGGAGCTCAGGGACAGGCAGAGTGGCGAGCCTGGGGCCGGGTAAAAGGTCAGTCACCGCTGCTCCTTTAGGAACCTTTGCGGATGCGCTTCCTCCAGCTCCTTGTTGCAGCCAGACCTGTCACCTCTCAGGTCTCACCCGCCTCCCTGCCTCTGGGAACCTCCCAGGAGCCCTGTCCAGAAGCAGCCTGTGTGCTTTCCCGTAACATACCCGACTTCACGTAGCCCTTACACTTTGCACACCACCGCTTTGTTCGTCCACACCCCCATGACTTGGGTGAAGGCCAGGGTCATGTTGTGTCCTAGCCCTGGGCGGTGTCTGGCACACAGTGGGCACAGTAAGTGTGTGGGTGAATGGAGGGATGCGGGCGGGGCTTTCTCTTAGCTTTTAGACAGGGTGCTTCACAAACTCAATGATGTTTAATAAATATTAATGTCCCATATCAGGCCAGGAACTAATGCTCAGAGTATCTTCAGTTGTGGACAGTCTTTAAGGATGACTGAGGATTAGCACACAGGAAGCGTAAGTGTAGACGTAAATGTGAGTGGAGAAGGTGCCAGGTTAGAAACAGTCAGATACTAGAGAACCTGAATAAATAAAGCAAAGCTGAAGTCAGAGCAGCAGTCCCTGTTGTTGGCATCGAACAGGAAGTGTAAGAAGGTGACTTTCAACAATAGACAGCAGACCCTGGGGAAGGGGTCCCAGGTCTGAGCAGCAGGGAACGGGAAAAGGTAGAGAATTTCATAAATGGAGCTCAACTCCATGGCTTTGTGCTGAAAGCATTCCTCACCCAGGTTCACAGTTTCATAGGGACTGTTTCTGGGTCTCAGAACCGATGTGCTGGTTAAGTGTCAGCTTTTCCTAGTTGCTGTTCCGTATACCGGGCAGAGTTGTACTCAGGACTTCCATAGCCAAAGCCTGCATGTCGGGGAAAAGCTTCTTTTGTAAAAAGATCGAAGTGACTGACTTCTAAAGATATAGGGTTCCTTTATTCTGTGTTTTTCAAACACTTTTAACTGAGCTCTACTTTCATTTTTGTAAATGTCACTAAGACCTTCGGCCAGCATTTTGTTTTATGTGGATAGATATATAAACCACTAACGTGGCGCCATCTCCTGCCACCAGTAGCCAGATACGTGAGCTCACCTTTTCCAGCCTGTGGGTGGCGGCGTCTGCTCGCTGCCACCTGCTCGTGCCTGTGCTCTGGGCGCGGGGGCCGTCCTGAGCGGGGTTTCAGACTGTTCTAGAGAGCACACCCAGCTCCAGCTCAGAGAGCCTTCAGTGCCACCGTCACTTCTGACCTTTGAGAGTTTAGGGCAGCTTGGTGAGTTAGGGTTTGGGTAGTAGAATCCAGTTTGGTCCAAAGTCCGTCCTCTGAGATGTGAGTCTCCTCGGGAACCGGCCTGGTCCCCCGCTGCCCAGTGTGGTTTGAAAGCGTGATGCCGCTGGTCCAAGCACATACTCACAGCGTCCCCTCTCTCTCGCAGGCTGGCCAACAGTGAGAAGCAGGGCGTGCGGACACATGCAGTCTCCGTGTCAGGTAAGGGGCTCGGCCCGGAAGCCTGTGGCCAGCTGCGCAGGCTCCGCTCTGCAATGCGGTAGGAGGTGGCAGGTTCCCTCCTATTACGGCCGCTCCTTCGGAGCAGCTGTGAGTAAGACATTCTGCCACCCGCGCCATCCCTTCACCTTCGGCAAACAGGTGTGAGCATGGCTCGTAGTAATTTTATAGATGAGATGTACATGTCTAATTGCAGATTACTCACGATTATATGGAATTCCAAGTTATTCTTCAGTTTTACTGTCATGTTAGTCATACCTACTGTGAACATTTTTTGAATTGCCATTATAATTTAGTTCAGCAGACTTCAACAGAACATGCTTTGTATATCATTGTTTCTGAAAGTTCAGAATATGTGAAACATTTTTAGATGGTTTTTGTCTTTCACAATTAACGTAAAATGGTGTTTGAATATTGCTTTTAGAACCATAGTTAAGGTAATGGCTAAGCACTATCTTAACTATTTGTTGGCATGATGAGTGTGGTGTACTTGCCTTGGTGTGTTTTCAAAATGCATGTGTCCTTTTCCCCATTGAAAATGTGAAAATGGGAAGTGGGGTGGGGGTGGGAGAGGAGAAACAGCATCTTGGATGGACCCAAGTTTGCTCCCTTACAATACACATTATATATGTACACACACAGGTCTACACATGTATCTGCACACATGTGATCTGTTCTTAGGTATATGTCACATTTCTAACATATGCAACAGCTTCCTAGCAGCTCTAATATCTGACAGTCTGACTTAGGAGAAACCTACCTCCTGTTAGTGTAATTTGTCCTGAGTCCAAATTCCTAAAGTTCAGTTTTGTGCTTCTGCCTGGTTGATGACTGGCTTCTTTCTGTTTCCCAGCATGCACATATCATCGCTCTCTCTTACTGTGCACACACACCCCTAGACCCCTCTCAGGAGTATGTGCGGTATGGACACGCTGAGCAGACACCCTAGCGGTACGTTGTGTACGTTCGAGCACCCCCTCAGAAGGCACTGAGCACTTCCCGCAGGGTGCAGCGGAGGGTGCTGTGCCTGAGCGGAGCTGTGCTGGTGGGCGGTGTCCAGGCCTGCCGGCTGCAGGTGGCCAGTAAGTGACAGATGTTTTTAGATGAGTCTGTGCTGGCACTTAGAGGAATGCGTGCAGACAGCAGGAAAGGAGAAAGGCAGGGACAGTCGGAGCCATTCCGATGATCCCTGGGAGCCGCTCCCTGTGATTGGTTCTGGCCGCTTTCTAGGAGGTTTGAGGCAAGGGCCTTGGAGGAAACAGAGCCATCTGGTTGGGAAATAGAGCCATCTCTGACATTCAGAGACGCTGGCAGGCCCTCACTCACTTCATTACCAAGGGAAGACAGTTACTAGGCCTGAGCAACAGCTGCAGTTGGTGCTCAGTGTGTGGAGAGTTGGCCTTTGACATTAACACCAGGTTTCTCTATAAAAGTGAGTGAGACTACAGAAAGTCTAATGTAGACCAGTGTGCTTCTTTGGGCACATTATTCTGGGCCTAGAGTAGGTTTTCAGCCTAATTACCAAGTGGGTGGTGGTTTTTGTTTTTTCATGAGACTGGTGCATATGACAGAGCACAGGTAGAACTTAGGACCCAGAGGCCCATGCTTGTGATACAGGGTCTGTAAATGTGGTCACAGCGGGGGTGGGGGTGGGGCGTGGATCAGGACAGGGCTTCAATAAACTTTAATAACCTTTAAGAATGCATTAATAAAATATGAGAAGCCCAAGTGTTATCTTGCAAAACGTATTGCTAATATCAAAAGGCCCCATTATTTATTTTCTTGGAAGAGATAAACTTGAAAGTAAGTCTGGAAATGTTTTAATGCAAATTTTAGAATTTGAACTCAAGGTTTCTCCCCTCTCCCCCCGGTGTGTAACATGCTGTGGCTGCATATGATTGTGGAATTTATTCAAATCAGCCCGCATGTGTCAAGACAAAAATATATTTGATACCTTACAGGCAAGAAACCATCCGAATGTGTGGGTATTGTCAAGCTTTTGAGTGTGTCATTTTTAAAACTTTTCCTGGGGAATTTTATCCTCAGAGAGGGTGGCACTGGTCCGCTCCTCCGCACTCACACCGTGCAGCCGCTGAAACAGGTACGCCCGCAGCTGGCTTAAAGCACCAAAGGCGAATTTCATCTACAAATGTTTCTAAAACTTAAGGACTCCTTTAAAAAATATCTGCTGCAAGAAAACACACAGCAATTCCTTAACACCACCTCTCCCGTGGGTGCACAGCCCCCTCTGCCCTGACCTCTGCCGGTCACGTGCAGTCTGCTGGTGGGGTCAGAGCAAGCGCTGCTCCCACTGCTGCCTCTGCCCGCCAGCCGGCAGTCAGGTCTGGCCTTTCCTTCTCTGATGGCAGGTTGCTTGCTGAGGGCATGGTGTGCTGTTTTCCCACTCCGGTCTGGCTGCTCCATCTCTGTGCGGTCATGCTGGCCCCTGCATTCCTGCCTTTCCTCTGAGCTGGCCGTTAGGATCCAGAAAAGTGTGATCAGAGTCGGGGTTAGTGGTTTGGCTTTTTTTACAAAACTGCATCCTGGGTGATGCACATGCCCCCTGGCTGTCTTTCTGCAACATCCAGGGCAATTGATGGAGTTGTGTGTACGCTGCATCTGTTCTAAAGCTCCTGTGAGCATGTCCTAATGGACCGCCATCCACGCCTGTCTTCCATGAGGGTTGGTTGTGTAGCTGGCTATGTCTGAGGACATCTTCCCCTCATCAGCTGCTCCCCACACTGAGGGATGGTTCTTTCCCTCCACCCACCAGGTTCTAAAAGAAGTTGCCTCCCTCCCCAGGTGAGGTTGTTCAGGGGCTCCTCTTCCTGAGCCTCCTGCGGAGTTGATGGGTTTTAACATGCTGAGGGCAGGACCGTGACCACCCAGGCTGGAGGATTTGCCAGAAGGACTGTTTTTTTTTCAGAACTCGGGGCTGAGATCAAATTAATGTGGTTAGCACTGAACCATCCTGTCAGGAAAGGAGTGGGACTGAGAGACCTGGTCACTTATGTGACTGAAGGTCAGAGGACTCACTCACCGCGTCGACTGGCCTCGGCATCCCCCGCTGCTGGACCCTGACATGGGCTCTTCCTGGAACCACACCTGACGTCCTCATCTTTTCTTTTTTTCTTTTTCTTTTTTAAAATAATTCTTTATTGTTGAAACCATTATTACATATATTCCCCTTCTCCCCTCCTCCCCCATTGACCCACTCCAGCACGCCCCCGCCCTCCACGGCAGGCTGTCCCCACTCCCCCGCATCTTTCTTGATGGGTACCTGTGTGTTTGCGGTTACGTTTTCATGCCTCTTCTGTCACATGTCACTGCTCCATCTGAAAAGGCTGTGCTGTGTGTCCCTTGTTTGAATTCCCTGTGACATGCCTGCTACTGCCTGCTCTACTGCAAATGCTTCTCTGTTTCTCACTGTGCTGTGAGCTCCTGGAGGCTGGGATGTGTCTTGTTGATCCAGCAGGTGCCTCCTCTAGAGATAGCTAACTTTCAGATGAGCTGTGAGTGTGTGAATAGGGGAGTGGATGCGTAAATGATGCTGGTGGGTAGAGAGCTTGGCAACCTGTGTATCCAAACATCCTCATCGCCAGTGTACACAAGCGGTCTGTGAGTCTGTCTTTCTGGTGATTTAGGGGACATTGCCCACAAAGCTCTTTCACAGACCAGGATCTGATGGGCCAGTTCCTGCACCGTTTTCTTTGTGATTGAATGGTAGGTGTTCGCGAGAATCTGGAATCACGTGTTGGTCTTCACTGTTCATCCTGTTTTGTTTTGTTTCGGTTTTGTTGTTTGTAAAGGTGTCTGTGCCTTCACTTGGCTGACTGCAGGTTCCTGAGATTCTCCTGTGTCTTGCTGGAAGTTTCTGTACTAGTGCTAATCTTTGCTAAAAGAGGAAATTGCATGTTAAAATATTAATTTTTTTCCAAGCCCAAGTTAATCATAGTAAGAAATTATGTGTCAGTAGTCAAAGTATTGCAATTTTGTGTTTATTTTATAGCTATGTCTTAAAAATGTTTCTTTTGTATTGAAATAATGTTTCTGTTTTTCTCTCTCTCCCGCCTCTTTATAAAGGAGTGAGTCCCTGCCAGCATAAGGCTAAGAAACCTAGGCGCTTTCTCCCCTTGCTCTTCTGTTCCCACGAGCCTCCCACGGGTACTGCACCCCTGTTTGCACAGGCCCTTCCCAGCCGCAGCCGCAGGCGGCATCTACCAGATCGTGTAGATGGTCTCGGCAGAGCACATCCTCACAGGGTGCCTGCCTGTGTGCCGCCCGCCCAGCGCCACATGGGCGAGTGTTTGTGTAAAGGTCTCCGGGCAGCTCTGTCCATAGCAGACTGTTTTTGCCTGTTTGCTGATGTGTGCTGCATGGCAGGGCGAGAAGGAGCTTCCGGTTCCCGGTGGGGTGGGGGTGGGGGTGGGAGCGCAGGACTGAAGCTGCTGTGTTTGCACCGGGGTTTCCTGACGGAGCATGCGGCTGGATGCAGGGCGTGGCCATGCGCCGAGATGCTTCCGGGCTTTGGGCCGCTGTGGAGGGATGCCGGGCAGCAGAGGCTGCCAGGCCCCATGGAGAGGGTCCAGGAGGGCAGACTCCAGCGAGGGAGCAGGAGCTTCTCCCAGCACTGGCGGATCCAGTGGACACTGGCCCCGAACCCACCCCACCGGCCGCATGCGGGGGCTCACCCGAAGAGCCGCCGGGCTGCCCTGCTTCCCCTGAGCACACACACCAATGACACTCGCTTTCATCCTACCAGAGGGTCCCCCTTCCCTTCGGGGACTGGAGCCATTTTAACACTTAATTGTGAGAGGCAAGCCAATTAACTTTGTCCGGTGAGGTAGAGGTAGAGACCGACTTGAACCCTACTGCACCGCAGTGCAACTGTGTAACATGCTGACAGCAGTGCCTTACGTCAAGCAGACACACGGCCACGTCTTTCCTGTGTCTTCTGAAGTAGACCTGGGGGGGAGGGTAATTTTTTTGTTTTCCTTACACTTTGATTTACTTGTCATTTTAATAGTGTTTTCCCTCTCTCTCCTTCCTCTCCTCCCTCCTCCCACTCCCCCTTTCTTTGCATGCCACCTGGATCTGCAGATGAAGTTAGTGGGGACGGTAATGTTTTTTACATTCATGTTACTAATGTGAGATGGCTGTTTGCTGATGTCATGTAGCTCAGGACAGGGGAAGGCAGGAGGTGGTTGTGTGACAGCACGTGTGCGGATGCTGGTGTGAGCGCACATCTCATGGGAGTTGCTTAGGGTATCGATGTGGAAAGAACTCCATTTCTTCACCACGTCTCCCAGCACATTGACTTGTAGTGCATAGTCATGGTGTATTTCTCAGCGTTTGTTATTCAAACCCAAGTTGTAGAAAAGTGGTCCATACGTATCGTTCGGCAAGACTCGTCCCCCTTGAGAGCACAGTGCCCCCAAGTGCAGGATCTGAGCCGTGCTCCGTGTGGGAGGGGGCAGAGAGGAAGGAGGAAGGACTAGCCAGGCACACACACTGGCCCTTAGGGAGGTGTTGGCTGTGTGACTGCTGTTTCCCAAGCCGCTGAGGAGAGCGCCAGGCACCCGGAAGTCTCCTGCCCGGCAGGGTCTCCTTTGCCCACCCGTGCCCGCGTGTGGAGGAGGCAGAGTGCGCCAGGACACTGGGCGAGGGCACTTCTCCTCTGGCGGTGAGCGGCTGCTGTCCCGGCCACTCTCATCTTCGTCCCCTTCGGGGAAGCTCCCAGGTCAGCGGGGCTGGAGCAGTGCGTCCTGGCCCTGCAGCCGGAGCGAGCGCCTTCCAGGTGCTCCGGGGAGGCCGGGGAGCGGCTTCCGCTCGGGATAGTTCCTGTGCGGGCGATTCTGTCCTGCAAGTGTGGCCACGGATGACCGAGGCCACCAGGAGAGGAGTGCCAGGTCCCAGCTGCAGCCGCTGTGCCCCCTCTGCCCGGGCTGTCCTCAGCTCCTCTCCTCTGCTTGGTCTCCCCGTCTCCCCGCGGCTGTGCAGTTGCTGCGGAAGCACAAGTTGGTCGTGAAAGCATCCTCACGCGTGCTCCCGCATCTGAATTCTGATGCTGTGAGGTAGGCAGGGCCAGTGCTGTTCTCCCCAGTTCAGACAGACTGACCTATGCCTTCTGCCTCGTAGTCCAGCCAGGGGTCCACAAACCCAGGTCCACGGGCCACACACGGCCGCCTGCTGTTTTCACATTGCCCCGGAGCTCAGAGTGGTCACTGCGTGTTCTAACGGGGGAGGGAGACAGAAGTAGAACAGTATTAGTCGCATGGAAACCATATGAACTTCAGACGCCAGTGTCCATAGCCGGTTTTATTGGAACAGTCATGTGGCTCAGCCACGTAGTGGCTGTGCTCTTACCCATGGGTGTGAGCCACCTGGGTGAGCATGACCAGCAGAGGCAGTGTGAACAGCATGTGGCCTCTTAGAGGAAGTGCCTGACCCTGGCTGGGTCACTGGCTGGTGGGCAGGGAAGAGCAGGTGGGTGGAAGCTGTGAAGTGGGTCAGCCCCCCTGAGTAGCTGGGAACCTAGTCACTGAGCAGTTGTCCCCTGTGGGACAGATGGCTCATCACTCCCTGCGGGCCGAGGACCAGGCTGTGAGAATGGCAGGTGCTCAAGCCAACATGAGGGGAGAGGGCCACCGTGTCCTGCCGGCGAGCAGAGGGGCTGGTGACAGGCCCACCTTGTCTGCAGCCTGTGGGCGCTGGAGAAGTCGGGAGCCTGTGCAAACCTCCCCCCCCCCCCAACTGTGAGGGGCTTACCGCCACTGCCGCCCTCCCGGACGCCGGGGCGTCGGGCTCTTCCGCTGCGTGTCCTACGCCAGGAGGGGCTCCCATGTCTCCCGCTTCAGATGAGAACCTGGCACTCCTCTCAGTGTCTGAGCTGCTGTTCTCTTCCTACTATGTGTCTTTGTATCACCGTTATTTTCTCACATACTGTGATACCAAGCCTTTCCAATCACAATGCCTGAAGCTTTACAAGTCCCCATTTTAAAAAGTTGTTTATTTCAAAATGGTTAGCTCCTGTTTCTCCCTTCTGGCCCCACATTGCATTCCAGAGTATCTTTTGTTAAGCTATCTCACACAAAGAAAGTAAAGCTGTTGGCCTAAATCGGTGGTCGACAAACTCATTAGCCAACAGAGCCAAATATCAGCAGGATGTGTGTGAGCTCCGTCCGCGTGGAGACGGAGGCCAGGGCGCGGTTTTCCAGTGCTGCCGGGCTGCGGGAGCTCTGCGTGGTTGTCTCATGTCTTTCTGTTTCCCAAGGGCGTTCTGTGCCAGCTCTGCTGTTTGCTGAGAAACAGTCTGCCTTCTGACATAGTGGGGCATGATGTCGCTGTCACCTCCAAAATGACTCAGGGCAGCAGCTGAGTGACTGTGTTAAGAACACGACAGCACAGTGGGGTCCAGGCAGGCCATTGCCTCCTCACATGGTCCCACAGGCCCGGAGGCCGGGTGTGTAACCTCCGCTGACCTGTCTCCCTCCCTGCAGAAACAGACGACTACGCCGAGATCATCGATGAAGAGGACACCTACACCATGCCCTCAAGTAAGCGGCCCGCCTGCTCGGCGCTCATGCCACAGGCTCACCCAGCACTCAGACACTCACTGTCCTTCTCCGCCGAGCTCAGTGCCTCCCTGTGACACAACACTCCCAGCCCCCAGAATTCCACACTTGATGTGCCTGAAACTCAAATGCAAGTTCGTTTAGTTACAGGCTTTTTGTCATTTTGCTTTCGGGCTCTGTGATAATGTGATTTTATTGATTAGAGTATTTCCTCTCTAGAGTGTTATTTAAAGTTTAAAATATCTGTATTTAATTTTTAAATATGTCTGTACAGCGACTTGCATTTCCTCTTGGAATTGTTGTTTTTTCTTTTTTTTTTTTTTTAAAATAAATTTTTATTGATTTCAGAGAGGAAGGGAGAAAGAGAGAAACATCAGTGATGAGAGAGAATCATTGATCAGCCGCCTCCTGCACATCCCCTACTGGGAATCTCGCCCACAACCCAGGCATGTGCCCTTGACCGGAATTGAACCCAGGACCCTGCAGTCCACAGGCCAGCGCTCTATCCACTGAGCCACACCAGCTATGGCAAAATGTTGTTCTTTACTGCCCTTGACCAACCAGCTACAAAGAGCTGCTCTGATTCAGCGCTGCAGCCAGTGGGAGGTGCGGGAAGCTGACCCCCCGCAGCCTGGGCACAGCAGCATCCCGCTCTCTGCTGAGCTACCTGCTGCCTGAGGAGGATCTGGAAGCCCGGGTCTGCCTGGAGTCTGTAGTCCCAGAGCTAGAATTGGAGATGCCCTTGGAGAAGCAATCCCATTTCAAAACTGGACTCTCCCTCTTACTGAGGCCCCGTTATGGCCTACATAACTCGAGTTGACATCCTGATTTCAGTAGAGCTGTGCATATTTGTAGCATGTTTGGGTGCTTTACCCTGTTGTGTAAATATTTTAAAAGATTTACTATGTACATTGAAGAGCTGTTACCAAAATACTGAGGAAACGGCCGGCCTGCGGAGGCATGCGCAGTCCCGGGTGGCCCTGGGCCCTCTCAGCCCTGTTACTGGAGAGAGATGTGGAACAGGCGGGCGGAAGCCACACTTCTGTGAACTTCTGTTTTGACTTGCAGCAGCAATTCGGGAAAACGTTAATTTTTGTTTAGCATTTGCTATTTGCACATTCCTGTAGAGAATCCAATTTTTTATTTATATATTTATTATTCAGAGTTGACTAGTAAATGCCCAAATGGCTACTTTCACCCAGACCCCCACAAAAATGAGTTCATGAACTAGAACTTGGGAGTGTTGTTTTTATCACACTGAGTTAACTGGAGGGGGGTAGTTTTTCCTTGTGTCTGGTCCTGGGTTTTTTGTTTGTTTGTTTTTGTTTTTTTTTACTCGTATTCATGGGTAAAGTATTTAATAAAGTGAATATTATTGACATGTACTCTCCATGTTTATTGTTGTTAACTTAATTGCTATTAGCTATTTCTAAGCAAGGTCTTCAATTTTTCTCTCTCTTAATTGCAATACAGAAAGCTATGGAATAGATGAAGGTAACAGGATCTTTTAAAATAACTGCATTTGCTTGCAATTGCAACCTATGGAATGATACGGGATGTTTCTTTTATTTTTAAGCTATTTTTCATTGATTTACCCATGCTGTTAATTGAATGGAACTACTAGCTAAAGGATTTTAAAGAGGAAAATCATCTAAATTTTGGGTTGAATTTCTGCATGATTTATAACTTGACAACCCAGAGGAGAGTTGTCTTCTTCCATCGGTGATCACACCAATGGGATATGTGCAGTAAGGGCTTCGTGGAGGGCTTCCCTGACTGGGAGAAATCAAAATGCATACGAAGTAGTGAATTGATTAGAACCGATCTCCTAGGTTCCTAGTGGATATTCCTTTCCATGTACCTCTAAATCATTGATTTTGTGTAAATCAACCATCTTATACATTAATTTGAGGCATATGCTCTCAAAAATATAAAATACTCATAATTTATGTGATGTGCTCAACCTGATTCCAAGTCATCTAATTTTGAAATTAATTTTTAGAAGCTACCTCTTTAAACTCTTTTATCTCCATGAATAATATTGAGATAGGGTTATAATAAAGTGGAACACTCTTAAACTTTTAGAACATACAATTACTCACGACAACTTTTTTGTTGCCTCCATAACTTACAAATTTAAGTTATTTGTAAGATAATTGCTTTAAATAACTTTTTAGCCTTCTTATATTAATACCTGAACTAATAGCACTTATTAATAAGCATATGTTAATATTTAGAGAAATTATTTAAAATATCAAATAGATATAAACTAAATCAGACATTAAAAATGTGAAAACAAGTCTGCCTGCAATAGAACTCGGTGTTTGGTAGTTTAATCCGTGTCTACAGACACGTGTTCCTGTAAAGATGCCGTTTAAGAGAATTCCACGGGGTTGAAAGCGTTCCTAGGAAGATGTGCCACTGTTGACGTTGTTACTCAGGGGTGTTCATGAAATGACTGTGTAGTGTCATTTCCACGTTTGGTGTGGCTGTGCTCGTGAGTTTGACATGTGGATCCTGTCTTGCAGCCAGAGATTATGAGATTCAAAGAGAAAGAATAGAGCTGGGACGGTGTATTGGAGAAGGCCAGTTCGGAGATGTGCACCAAGGCATTTACATGAGCCCCGTAAGTCCCGGAGTCTGGCTGCTCTGACTGATTAAGCTGAAATGGCCTTTGTTTGTCTTCATAAGCTCTGAGTTCTTCAAGGTATTTGCAGTTGGCTTTTTAAAGCTCATCATGTATGTCAACTTCCTTAATATATTCAAAAATGACAAAATAGCAAAAGAGCTCCTGGAGTGCTGGGTCTGTCTGTCATCCTTTACTCTTCCAGCCTCTCCATCAGTTCTAGATGCCATAGAAGATCGCCCCATTGGCTGGGGTTAACACACAGCTGACCAAAGTGAACAGCAGCCAGCCAGTATGCCCACCCTACTGCACATTCAAGAAAAGACCGTTCATTTGTTCCATGTTGCCCTCCACTGAGATGTCGATTTTAAAAATTAGTTATTTAATAATAGCTTTGTTGAGACATAGTTCACAAACTGTCACATTTACTTTCACATGTGTCATTCCATGTTTTTAGCGTGTTCACAGTCGTGCAGCCATCACCACAGGACACTTTAGAACATTGTTTTATCCCTAAAGAGACCCTGTTAGCAGTTATTTTTGCCGCTCTCCCAGCACTTGGCAGCCACACATCTCCTTCCCTTTCTTTAAAGTGGCCTGTTGTGGACATTTCATACCAGGGGAACCACACAGGTGTGCTTTGTGGCTGCTTCCTCAGCACGATGGTGTCAGGGTTTGCCCGTGTCGTGTCATGTAGAACTTCACTCCTTTTATCAGCAAATAACACGCTGTTGTGTGGACACACCACTTTTTGTGTACCCTCTCATCTGTCGGTGGGTGTTTGGGTCATCAGCAGTTGGGCTGTCACAGTAATTCTGCTGTGGACGTCCATGTACCATTTCTGTGCACAGTTCCGTTTTCCTGAGTTCAGGTCCCAGGTCCCCTGGCTGCAGAGCAGCAGCCACCGGAGCCTGCCGGCTGCAGGTGGAGGCCCTCACTGGCATGGTATGACGCTGTGTTTCCCAACAGGAGAATCCAGCTCTGGCGGTTGCAATTAAAACATGTAAAAACTGTACTTCCGACAGCGTGAGGGAGAAGTTCCTGCAAGAAGCCTGTAAGTTTCTAGAAATTTCTTTGGAACTCCATTTGACTTTATCTGTGAAATCCATACTGTCTCTGAAGAAGAAAAATAATGTTTTGACTTTTATGAGGCAACTCCTTTTATTAACCTTGCCTTGCAAACTAGTATCTGTATTTGTAGAGGCCGTATCTGCAGCTTTCCCTGGGTAGGCCATGATGATTGGGGTATGAACACAGATGATTTACCGTCCCTTCGCCCTTCGGTACCTTGCACCATTGAAATCTTTGCCCTGGAGTTGGGCATATAGAGAATGGCCCAGCCCACGTGCTGCCAGGCCTAGATTCGGATGGAGCAGGACGGGCAGTCCCTGGCCCCGCTGCTCTGGGGTACGCTCCCCTGACTGCCTGGATGCGCACAAGCGGAGCCCGTCAGGCTCTCGCCCTCCTGCCCTTGAGCTCAGAGCCCTTTCTCCTCACACGTCCCCTCTCATCCAGCCGCAGGCATGGTCTCTCCTTCCCGAGCATGCATCGCTCAGTGGTCTTGCTTGCAAGTATTGTCGCTCCCGCCTCTAGGCTCTGAGCTCCCTGGGGGACAGGGACTGTGTCTATTTTCCTCACAGAAGGCACTTGGTGTATATATAAAACCTCATATATACCTGGTTGTATAAATGAATCAGTGTCTTCATTCCATGAGCCCTGACCAACTGCTGCTTTCCACTCTCCCTCTCTGGGACTGTTTACCACGTCACAGTCAGTAAATGAATAAATCTGGGCCCCTTCATGACTTCATCAGCTGCCCAAGCATAGCCTTAGCCCTGCTGTGTCTCTGCCTCGGTAGACTGGAGCCTGGGAGGGACTGCTGCCTCAGCTAGTCTGTTACTGTGAGTGTAGGCCAAGCAAACACGGAGCGAGCCGTCGCCACCTAACAGCCTGGCAGGAAGGTAACTGTGGACACTGTTCTCCCCAGTAACCATGCGCCAGTTTGACCACCCTCACATCGTGAAGCTGATTGGCGTCATCACGGAGAACCCCGTCTGGATCATCATGGAGCTGTGCACTCTCGGAGAGGTACCATGTGCCAGACCCGGCCTGTGGGCTGGCTGCCCTGTGCCGGACCCGGCCTGTGGGCGGGCCGCTGGTGCAGGTCAGCGGGGCTCAGTGCTCGTGCAGTCTGCACTGGCTGCGATGTCCTTTGTTAAGAAAGGGAGGTATATGCGGTGTGGTTTTGTCAGAGATATATAGTACAATGTCTCCTTACATTCCCCAGTCGTCCCCTAACTCAGGCCCAGGCAAAGTTTTGTTAGGACCGGAAGCAACAGTCCTGACACAAGTGGATCTTTTCCTCTCCGGTGCTGGGAGGGTGAGGGAAGCAGTGGCGAAGTAGTGCTGGATTTTGGTAAATCTGAAGAGTTCCTTAAGCTTTTCAGAATTCACATTGGACCGCTGACATTAGTCACAGTTTTAAAGATGAGTAACAGTGTGGGCAGCTCTCCTTACTTAACTTTCTCTAGAACACGGAACTACTCACTGCACACCATTGCCTGGGACCTTGTTCCAAATGCAAACGCTTGTGCCCCACCCCAGGCCTGCTGGCTGCTGTGCAGGGGGTTGGGGGCAGGGGCGGGGGGCACAGCAGCGAGGGCCCAGAGCCCTGCTGTCATCTGCACGCCGCTTCCGTAGCCGGGCCTGGTTGGGGATCAACAGGTTGATTTTTCAGACACAGTTTTCTGAAAAAGGTTAATGCAGCCTTCGAAAAACATTACACACATTCCTTGTTTTTTAAAGGCTCCCAAATACAGTTTTGCTTCTGATGAATATTGGGGTTACCAGTTCCCAAGAACCGGAGTGTAGTTTGGTCCTTCCTCCGCTTTGCTACAGCATTACCCCACGCCCGCCTTCGAGAGGGCCCTGCCGGAGCTCCCTACGCTCTCCTCCCCACTTAGGCTAACAGTTTGCTGGCTGGAGCACTTTAAGGTCTCTATGTCTCCCCTCCTCTGCTCTGCCTTTCCGTATTTTTGTGTTTTTTGTTTTTAAATATATTTTTATTGATTTCAGAGAGGAAGGGACAGAGGAAAGAGAGAGAAAGATCAATGATGAGAGAAATCATTGATTGGCTGCCTCCTGTATGTCCCCTACTGGGGATTGAGCCCACAACCTGGGCATGTGCCCTTGACCAGAATCAAATCCAGGACCTTTCAGTCCTCAGGCTGGCGCTCTATCTACTGAGCCAAACAGTCTAGGGCTGTTTCCATATTTTTGTACAGTATTTTTCTGCTTTGCTTTTGAAGAATTTGCTAATTCTTTGGGATTAAAAAATGTCTCTCTTTTATATGTTGATTTTGTGGAATTAGAGTATTCAGCTCGTCTGCCTTTCTTTGCTATGTTAGCATTTAGCTGAATGAACGATGACGGTGGTAGGCGTCACTGGAAGCCCATTGGAAGCCCATTGGGTAGATATCCTAAACACGACCAGTTGACCTTTCTGCACCCAAAGCTCCTTGGGAGTAGTGAAAGGGGGGGCACTCCTCCTCCCCCCTCCCCTCCTCAGTCTGAAGATCTGCCTGGGATGTGGTGGTGTGAGCTGACCGTGCTTGTGTATTAGACTTTTTTGAGAGGTGATTAGATATTTTTGTTTTCTAAATAATATTATTTAGTAACTAGTGCCCCGGTGCATGGGTTTGTGCACATTGAAAGGAAATTAATTAGAAGGTGGCCGGAGGGGCAGGACTGGGTGAGATGGGCCAGACACAATCTGGAGCCAACCTCCTGCAGTCCCTCCCCGGCCAGCGGCAGTGCAACTCTTGAGTGAGCGGGGTCCCTCTGGCAGGTGGAGTCCCTTGGCCTGGCTTGCGGAGATCGGGCCGAAACCAGCTCTCTGACATCCCGAGGGGTCCCGGATTACGAGAGGCAGTTCTCGGGTGACGCACCCCGGAATCGGACTCCCTCCTCTCTGGTTCCAGGTGTGTCACCCGAGAACCGCTGCTGCCAAGTCACCATAGCTTGGCAGTTCCTGTGTTGTGTGTCTGCCCCCTAGTGGTCATTGCACATCATAGCTACCAGTTGGATGGTTGGATGGTTGTTTAGCTTTTTATATATATAGGTATTTTGTGCTTTTATTCATTCCCTGGAAACATCTTTCATATTTTTTCAAAAGTTTGTCTGTAATCATGAAGATTCCAACTTGACAAGAGGATTTCAAATAAAGAATGATTAACCATAATTTCTGAGCCAGTATGTTTGGTTTGTCATGCTTTGCTCTGAGGGGAGAACTGAAGCCATTCTCACTAAGTGCATGTAGAGATGGGCAGCATTGGGTTGGAGTAGCTCTTTGGCTGTGGATTTCTCTTCTCCACTAATCCTTCCATTTTGTCTTGCTCACTATCCCAAAGCTGAGGTCGTTTCTGCAAATCCGGAAGTTCAGCTTGGATCTGGCATCCTTGATCCTGTACGCCTACCAGCTTAGCACAGCTCTAGCGTATCTGGAGAGCAAGAGGTTTGTGCACAGGTAAGGTCGGGGGAGGGGTGACTGTGCTGCTTGGCCCGGTGTGCGGGTGCTGTGTCTGCCCTGGCCGAGTGAGGGGTCAGTTTCGATCAGTTCACTTTCCCTTCCACAGGCTCTGTGGAGAGCCTGGCCGCGGCACGGGGCAGTGGACACTCTGTCCTGACACATGGTCGGGACCTCCCAGGACACCGAGAGTCATGAGCATCCCGTGTCCTCTGGGTTTCTGAGTATAGCGGGCCCGGTGTGAGGCGAGGGAGGGCTTGGTGGTGTGTGTGTTTTGTCACCTGGCTTTAGGCGAGTACATCACAAAGATGTGCCAACTTCCTTCCTGCCCTGAGGCCAGCCGGTGCCGACCGTGGCTGGGGGTCACTGTCAGTCATGCCGCTGCAGAAAACGATTGTTGGCAAAGTGATAAGCGGCTCATTATGTGAGGATGCGCTTTGCCATCATCATTCACATACTGGTCACCGCATTAACGAGTGAATATCCTCCAACAGAAACACACTTAAATGGTGCATTGTCTCTCTTCTCAGTGTGTGGTCCCTCTCTTGTTTGCATTGCATATAAGCTGTCTTTCCCAGTACCTGTATGTCTATATAATGTAGATGACTTTGTGGTTCATCTTCCTTGTGTTAACATTTGTTGGCCCAAATTCTTCCTTCTCAGGGACATTGCTGCTCGAAATGTTCTGGTGTCCTCAAATGATTGCGTGAAATTAGGAGACTTTGGATTATCGAGATACATGGAAGACAGTACTTACTACAAAGGTAAGATGGGAGCAATAAATGAGCAATAGGTTCAGGACCTTTCATGAGTGTTATTCCTTTAAAAGGCATGTTTGTAAGAAATCGGTCAGCTGATTGTTGACAGGTGTGAGTGAGTTCACGGAAAGGACAGCCTTCTGACGGGTGCAGTGCTGGAGCGCTGGCGTCCATGGGCACGCGTGGGCCTCAGCCTGACTGCCTCCATGTCACGGCGGGTCACAGACAAGTACAGAATGGACAGCTTCTAGGGAAAACATAGGAGTACATGTGTGGTACGCAGGGCTAGGCAAGGAGTCCTTGGACTCAATTCCAGAACATCCATAGAAGGAAAAATGGATAGACTGGACCTCATCAAAATTAAACATCTTTGTTCTGCAAATGACCTGTGAAAAGACAAGCACAGAGTGGGAGAAAATATTTGCCAACCACATATCTATCCAACAAAGAACTGATACCTAGAATATAGACGAACTCTCAAAACTTAACAGAAAGAAAGAAAGAAAGAAAGAAAAAAAAAATGGGCAGAAGATAAGAAAGATTTTACTGCGGAGGATGGGCAGCTAGCAGATGAGCACATTATAGAAGAGGGCCATGCTGATGGAGACCACAGTGAGATCCATTGCACACCTATCAGAACAGCTAACAGGGTGAACATGGTGATACCATCAGTGCTGGCAGAAACATGGAAACCAAATTCTTGAAATCACTGCGAGAAAGTAAACAGTGCCGCCACTCTGGAAAAGAGTTTGCAGAGTCTTTTTAAAAATTATTTATTTATATTATCATTCATTTCAGAGAGAGGGAGAGAGACAGAAACATCAGTAATGAGAATCATCAATCGGCTGCCTCCCGCACGCCTCTCACTGGGGATTGAGCATGTGCCCTAACCAGGAATTAAACTGTGATCTCCTGGTTCATGGATTGACGCTCAACCACTGAGCAACACTGACTCGGCTATTTTTTGTGTTTTTGTTTTTAAATCTTCACCCAAGGATATGTATTTTTATTGATTTGAGGCCGGGGGTCAGAGGGGTGGGCGGAGAGGAACATTGATCCGTTGCCTCCTGCAGGTGCTCTGACTGGAATTGAACCCACAGCCTTTCATTGTAGGGGCTGACTGTCCAACCACCTGAGCCACACCAGTGAGGGCAGAGTTTGCAGATCCTTTGGAACCTAAGCATGCAGCTACCATGTGACCCGCAATGACAATCCTGAGCATTTCTCCAGGAGAAATGAAAGCTTACGTTCAGTCCAAGCCTGCACTTAAGGGCTATTGCAGCTTGCTTCTTGTGGCCAAGAATTGGAGTGAGCCAGTGTCCTTGCTCTGGTGGACGCCGTCAGACACAGCAGCACGGGGTCCCAGGGCTCAGCGAGAGGCTCTGACTCACACCCCAGGACTTCGGCCCATGAGTGTGAACCGAAACCCAGCTCGGGTGGTTTTCCTTGAACCTGCCAACCTTGGACAGATGGACCTTGGTTCTTCAAATTATTATTGGCCAAGTGTTTTTATTAATAAATGTTTACCTTCTAGTGTTTCAGCTAAGGTTTGCATTATAAATTCATGTTATGCTATTAGTGTGTATTCTAATTATTACTACTGTTCACAAAGGCCAGTTTCTCAGTTGGTTGACTTTTCTATAGCTCCTGGCTGTTCTCTTTTCCATCTGCTTTCTGCATACTACAGCCTGAACCTTAAGCAGTGACCCTTTGGTGTGCAAAAAGAAAAGTCTTTGGTTGTATATTCATTTTGGTTATTTGGTCAGATAACTGTTAAAACAACCACGTCAGCTTTCCAGTGTTTTAAAATATAGTCCATGTCCATCTCAAATCCTAACCAGTCCCAGCCCTAGGATCCAGTGAAGCTAACTCCACACAGGAGGGTGCGGAGCCTGCTGTCATGTGGCACTGAATGGACACAGGCAGCTTCAGCACATGGTGCCTCAGCTAGGTCTGTGCAGAGTCCACTAGACTTAGGAAAACCGCCCTGAAGGTTGGGGCCCTTTGGGTCAGTGCACAGTGGGAGGGCAGTTTGTCTGGAAGGAAGCAAACAGGATTTGAGTTCAGTTGTCAGGAAGGTTCTGGAAGTTAGGCAGGAAGTTATAAATGTAATGCATCTGGTTGTCTCCTGATGCCAAGTCACCAGAGGCGTGCTCCCTCCGCCGCAGAAGGCAGCCAGGCTCGGACTCATCACCAAGGCACCCGAACCTCGTGTTCTCAGCAAAGAGAGCCTCCCGGGACGGGGTTAGGACCGAAGGGTACAGCTGACGGAGATGCGCATGCATATGTGATATTTCCCTGGGCACCGGCTTCCCAGTGCGAGGTGCTTCAGGATGGGAAGGGGCTGCTGTCCTTGGCAGACAGCTCCCACCACAAGGCTCCGTCCTGTGGATGAGGAGCTGCTGGGGAGTTGTAAGCTGCTCGCCTGAGCTCACGCGAATGCCTTCTTCACGGCTCCCTCGCCCTTCCTGCTCCCACGCCCCTGCCAGTGGACCTGTCACCGTCCCAGGGACCTCAGGACGTCAGGGGAAGGGAAAGTAACTGTCTGGGAAGCGCGGTTCAGGGTCAGATGTCCAATGCTTTTTATCTTGATACTAAACATCTCAGCAAGCTGTAACTGTTAGCTTCCTCAGCAGCTACAGAAAATTCACTTTCTGAAATTCATCTTCTAGCTTCCAAAGGAAAATTGCCTATTAAATGGATGGCCCCAGAGTCCATCAATTTTCGACGCTTTACCTCAGCCAGTGACGTGTGGATGTTTGGTGAGTATTGTGATGGGCTCTGTGTTTTCTGATTGTCCCCCGCTCTCCTAACCGCGCTGCGCCTGGGCTCCGAGCATGTGGGTGGCGGCCTCTGGACGCATTGGGCAGAGGGTCGTGGAGCTGCACATGCCAGCTTCCAGGGTGGCTTCTGCGACGACCGCTGCCGGTCCCTTCCGTCACTCTTCCTTCCCTCGGCGCGCTTCTGCCCACGGACGGCCACCTCCGCCTCCTCTCTCTCCCTCTGCATCTCGCTCACGCCTCTCTGGGAGGCTCGAGTTGACTGTCCCTCTGGCTCTGTGACTGTCCCTCACACCTGGGGACCTGAGACCGCGCTGCCTCCTCTCCGCTGGACTCTCCTCCTTCCTAACTTGTCTCAGGGCTTGAGGTTTGACCCTCGTCTCTGTGGTCCTGCCCCTCCCATGTCTGCTCTGTCCCTTCCCGCCTGGTCCTCCTCCTGCTCTGGGTCCTTGAGCACCTCCCAGCTAGTGTAAGAGGCTCTCCGAGGCCACACTACACACCCCTGTGACTCCTCCCATCTGGAGCACCTTGTCCTGTACTCTCTCCCCCAGAGCAAGTTCTGTGTAACCTGCAGGTCAGCTGAAATGTCCCTCTTCCGTGAAGCTTCATGTGGCAGGGGTAGCGTCCAGACACAAGGACCCCCTGTCTCCGCATCTTCTGCCCTTCCCTGTCCTAACTCTCATGTGGAGCTTGCGCACAGTCTAACGTGTCTTTTCTCTGCCGGTGTGTTCATGTACCTTTTCCTATAAATAAAAACAACTTCATCTATATTAAGTGTGTGTCCTTATTTTCTTCTCTTTACTTGCTGTTGACTTAGTAACCACCGAGTGCTCTCACTGACACCAGGTTCAGGGAGGGCCTCTTCATCCAAATAGGAAGTAGTCCGACAGGGTCAAGAAAGGCTCTGGGGCTCGGCCAGTGTGGCTCAGTGGTTGAGTGTTGACCTATGAACCAGGAGGTCATGGTTCAATTTCCTTTCAGGGCACATGGCTGGTTGTAGGCTCCATCCCCAATAGAGGGTGTGCAGGAGGCATCCAATCAATGACTCTCTCATCATTGATATTTCCATCTCTCCCTGTCCCTTCCCCTCTGAAATAAAGGGAAGAAAATATTAAGAAAAAGGAAAGGAAAGGGGAAAGGGAGGGGAAGGAAAAGAAAAAGGCTCGATCCCAAGACCGCGCTCGTTAGCTGTGCAGCTAGGGAGCAGGTTATCTATATTCGGAAGGAAAGTCCATCCTTCAGAGATTCGAAAGGCCTGTTCTGTCACACGTTACCGTCCCTGGAACTGGGCTGTGTGCACACCAGGGCTTGGGGTTGTGCACGGGGTTGTGGGGCCTGTTTTCCTGGGGCTGCTTTGCCTGCACTCGTGGGGACCTGGTCCTCTCTGTGCATGTTCCCTTCCTGTCTGGATGAGTTGGAAGAGCTTGCTGGGGAGACGGAAACCATGCTGAGATGACAAAGGCTGTGTCACCGTGCAGCTGGCAGCACCCCCCTTCCTTAGTCATACAGTAACGGCGCGCCCTGCGGCCCGCTGCGTCTCCGACATGAGGAAACGCTGTGTTTACAGAGGGGGAAGGTGTGAGGATTGAGGATGGTGTGTGCATTTGAGGAAGGTGTCAGCGGTGTATCATGTTCTCAGAAAACAGTGCCAGTGTTTCCGATGGTGCTGTCCTGGCGCTGATGAGCAAGCAGAGGAGCGCTCTGTCTTACCACTCTGTGCTCCGCCTTTGGCAGCTCCAGGGTCTCAGTCACGCGCTCTGAGAAGATACGGCCTCCTCTGAGGGACAGACCCTTTAGGAACTGGAGACGCGGCCTCCTCTGAGGGACAGACCCTTTAGGAACCGGAGACGCGGGAGGAAAGCCCCACCCCCACCCCCCCGGGGTGCACGGCGTGTACTCTGGGCGTAGCGAGGAAGTGTTGGGGGACCGGGAGGAGCTTTGTAGGAGAGCTCGAAGAGGTGCCTCGAGGAGGGCTGTGAAAAGGGAAGTAAAGGGGAAGGAAGCCGGGGAACCCCACACCAGCAGAGACACGTTTGTGGCACGTTCAGGTGGCACGATCTCCAGGGGCAAAGTGCCGGGTGCTGACCGGAGCCGTCAGGAGAAAGCCGCCTCCTCCTCGCCGGCTCCGTTCCCGGTCGTTCCGGGCTGGTCCTCACCGTCAGTGTCAGGTTTGGCTCGTTTGTTTAACTGGAAGGTGAATGCCAGTTGTTCAGACGGTCCTGAGAAAGCAAGAGGTTCTCAAGGGCAGGTTGAGAGGAGACTTTCTGAGGTTGATGGTGGAGTTTTGGACCAGGGGCAGTGACTGACCTGTGGGTGAGCCAGGAGACAGTGCCTGTGCACTGCGTCCAGGACAGACCACAGCGCGAGTGTCTGACTGCAGTGTCAGCGCAGGGCTTCCGCTGCTGGGCCCCGGGCCGGCCGCTGTGCTCAGGAGCAGGTTGCACTGGCGAGCGAGAGGCTGAAACCCGTTCCGCCGCCTTTGAGCTTGCTTTTGAGCTGTCCACCACGCCAGGAAGTGCCCTGTGCTGCCAGGCCCTTTTCCAGTAGGAGTTCTAGATAAGAAGCCTCATGGGAAAGTTCCGGTGTTTCCTTGGTAACCTAATGTTGCGTTATTCACACTGTATTAAAGTAGCGTTGCTGTTCTTACAAGAGCTTGTCCAATGTGCTTCCCTGAGCTGGTGCACATCACACAGCTGTGGCTCGTGCTGACTCTGAAGCGACCCTGCTAAGTCCCCTGTTCTGTTCTCACCCCATTCCACAGGTGTGTGTATGTGGGAGATTCTGATGCATGGCGTGAAGCCTTTTCAAGGAGTGAAGAACAATGATGTGATCGGGCGCATTGAGAATGGGGAGAGATTGCCAATGCCTCCAAATTGCCCTCCCACCCTCTACAGCCTTATGACGAAATGCTGGGCCTATGACCCCAGCAGGCGGCCCCGGTTCACTGAGCTCAAGGCTCAGCTCAGGTAGGAGTGGGGGGAGAGAGGGCCGGGCTGGGCAGGCTCCGCTGCTCCTGAGCGATAGCAGTCACGGTCGCTTTATCAGTGCGTCAAAGGCTGACCCTGTTTCGTGGGCAAACATAATTTGGAAACTTATTTTGTGTTTGTTTATACCTTGCAAGAGTCTTAAGTAGATTACATCTTCAAATCTTCATAAACTTCAAGTTACGTTGAAATCTCTCTCCCCTAACTTCTCACTGACTGCGCAAGGCATGCGAGCTCCTCGGGAACGTAGCCCTCACTGGCCTGGCCGTCTCCTGTCACATGTCAGCCCCAGCCCTTCCCCCCCTGCGTCCACCAGCTCCGCTCCCTGCCTTCGCCCACGAACCTGTTCTGTCTTTAGAATCCAGGCAGATGTCACCTCCCTGAGGAAGCTTCCCCCTTCCACCCTGCCCCCAAGAGACAGCCGCTCCTTTGCTGCTTTCCAGAACTCCTGTCATTGCGTGAAGCAGTCCGCATTGCCATTCCCTGCCAGTTAGAGGTTCCGGCTTCGTGCCAGGCACCGCCAGACCGAACCTTCAGCGGCTCCCAGTCCCTCCCAGGCCCGCTCAGGTTGTCCGTGAGCTGAGCGCTGGCCGTCTGCACAGCCTGGCGGCTTCTCGTTTGCTTGTTTGTGTCTCCAGCCAGACTCAGGCTCCGGATGGGCCCCACGGCTCTTACTCGTCTCTGCCCGGAGCTTCGGGCCAGGCGCCCATGACGTGCTCAGTAAACAGTTGCCTCATTGAGTAGAATTAAGTCTAGAGTAAGACTTAATTCTTTAATAAATAAGATATTTTAGTATTATACATATGCATGGGGAGCTTAATTTTATAACCAACCAGTGCCATGGTGTATTGTGAGCTGTGTCACCTGTTTCATATTTGGGGCACTTCCTTGAGGCTATGTGAGATTTTTTAATTTGCTGCCATTTAGTCTTTTTTTCATAAATAGTAGTCAGTATCAGATCCAGAAGGCCCTGAGCTCATCCAGCCCAACCTTCCCCAGTGCTCGGACCCTCCCTAGCCATCTCTAGCCTCCCCTCCTCCCATGCACTCAGCCGCTGGACAAGTTTCCTGGGAGGAGAATCAGGCCCCTGGGGAGAAGGGAGGGCCGTCCAGCAGCAGCTGTTGGCGGAGCGCCTGCCTCTCTGAGCTGGGCCTGTGGCGTGCACAGCCGCTCACGCTGCATTTCACACACTCGGTGGTCTTAGCACTCCAGACGGCCTGCTCCAGGCCAGAGTCAAGCTTCTTCGTTTTCCCATGACTTAGGTGCACATTCTCTCACCGCTGGGGATTTGAGCGTGCTTCCTGTTTTGCTCCCAGGCTTGCTTGTTCCTCCTGGGTCTTTCCCCACAGCTCACAGCTTCTGCCCTTGCAGTGTCTGCCCTCTGGTCCCAGTTCCACCTGCCTGCCTCCCTGACTTCTTGCCTCTTGACCTGCATCCCTGCCCCTTAGCTCTGAGCAGAGATAGGTTTCTACTGGCTCTTCCGCTCTGTCCTCCGGGTTCTTGGCAGCACTGGGCTTTCCTCCTCCCTCCGCCGGCGTCTGCTTCCGGGCTGTGCTGCCTTTTCTCGCAGCCCCGCCACCTGCATTTGAAGTCATCGCTGGCCATCACGTTTGTCCAGAGCAACGCTGTGGCCTTCTCCCCTCGGCCCCTCGCCTTCTGGTGGGATAGTGGGGCCTTTGTCTTCAAGTCCACCTTGGGGTCATGGGTAATTCCTCGCCCGCCCACCAGCTGACAGCCGAGGCCTCCCTATGGTGCCCCCAGCCCCACCCTCCTGCCCGCTCCTTCTCCACTGTCCTCCTGACTGTCCTCCCGTCTGCCCATCGCTGTGGGACACGACCCTGACTCAAACGGTATGGCCTTGACCTGACAGTTCTCTCCTTCCTTTTCTCACTCTGTAGCCAAGCTAACCCCGCCTTCTGGCCTGGACCACCTCCTTCCCCTGGTGACCCTGCCTGTCCCTCTGGGCTTCTGTGCTGGCTCTTCTGTGGCTTCCCAGCTAACTCACCGTGGCCCTCGGAGTCCTCCGAGCACCGTTCTTGTCCCCCCCCCCATGTTGCCACACAGACACTGAGCACCTGGTGCTGGTCACTGGGGCAAGATGAGAGAGCACTTTTCCTGCCCTCGAGGAGCTCACAGTCTAGTATGTCTCCTCCCCTACTAGACTGAAGCTCCTTGAGGACAGGGATCGTCATACTCACCTCGGGGTCGCCCGCACCTCCAGGCAGGAGCCTAGGCAGGAAGGGGTCTCACAGCCCTGAGCTCGTTGCTGAGTGCATGCGAGCTCACACTGACATTCACTTAGGACTGTTCCTTCCGATAAACCAGCCCAGAAACTGTTCAGGGTGGCTTTTTAGAACAAATATAACTATTTTCACACACACACAAATAAATATAAGATACCTGGACTATAATTTATGGATGTCTTCCTATGCACAATTAGCACAGGTCATTGAGAATTAATTTATCCTGTATTGTCCTGTATTGGTCAGAAATTAAATTTAACTTTGTAATTAAAAATGTATAATATGGCTACCAAAAAGGCCAGTGAAATTTATAATCTGCTAGCTTGCTTGATCACTCACATGTGACAGTGTATCACAGTCATTAATAGGCTTTACTGAGCTTTAAAAAGCTTTATTATATTCAGGATGCTTGCAAAGCAATAAATTTGGAAAGTCCTTACCTCAGGGCAGTTAGTAATGTTTCCCAAACCCCATCCTCCTCGTCTGCCTTAAAGAGAAGGCTGCAGAGAGGCTCAGCAGGGGGCCCGCCGCCCGCCGTGGTCATCTGGGTGTCCTTCCTCGCCTGAGCCTTGTCCGGTAGACTGAAGGGCTCGGCCCCCCTGTCACGGGCGGGTCTCTGTCACTCAGCGTCTGTCTTTCCATCCTGTGTCTTACGGTGTGAATGCACCGAGGCGCGAATAAGATGGACCTGACGCACTCCCTCCACGGAGCGCGGGCCGGCCCTCCGTGAACTCTCTCCACGTGTCTCTGGTATTTCTGTGCTGTGTGACTGACAGCTCATACATGCAGTGTTTTCTAATGAAATGTTGTTTAACCGCTGGTAAGTTCAGTTAATTTTTTAATAGCTACTGTGCCAAGGACCGTAACGGCTTTCGTATTTGCCCTGTGGAGCGTGTGTTCCAAGCCCGCCCCGAGGAGCTCCGCCTGCCCCGCCGCTCCTGCCAGCACCGCTGTTCCTGCCGGCACCGCGCGGCCACGTCGCATCCCGAGGGAAACGCTCTAAGCTGCTGCACTTGGTTAAACCCGTTCTAGACAGACAAGGGCAGCGCACAAATAGACTTACGTACCGCTTACAGCTTTATTCCATGTTTTTATATTTAACTTTCTATTGACATACAAAGATGTGAACATACAAACATGCCAAGAAGTAAACGGCTCATTACATTTTCACAACCAGGCACACTCCTGTAACCAGCATCCAGAACGAGACCAGCGCTGCCAGGGCAGGTGCAGAGGGACAGGGAGGTGGGGGCGGGGAAGGGTGGCAGGAGAAGCACAGGCTCCGCGTCACTTACAAACCACATGCGCCTGCAGCCTGCGGGGAGGAGAGGAGTTCTGGGCTCAGGCCCTCGTTCTGGCCTGAGAGGAGTGAAACAGCAGCTGATCTCCTCACCTTTCTCCCACCCGCGTCTGCTTGTCTTGCTCTGGTGACCCGGGCTGACCTAGCCATGTGTCACTCTCTGTTTACTGAGAGCTCGTCATCGTCCGCCACCACGGACAGCCTGTCCGCGCTGGAGGGTTTGTGTGCTGCATTCATGTGTGTTCGTAACCTCACAACGTAAGGTTAGATGTTTTGTGTCTAACACATGACGCTCCCAGTCACCAACACTACTTTCCGCCGGAAGACTAAACAGGCTGACACTTAACGTGTAAAACAGTCTTTTTAAGGAAAAAATACTTCATGTTTAAGTCCATACAGTGCTCTGCACTCTTTCCGGAAGACCTTGGTTAGTTGGCTGGTTTCTTGGTTTGTTGGTTGGTTGGTTGGTTTGTTTTAGCAAGTAGTTAACTCAGTTGGTCTCAGATGGCAGACTCTCTCTCCACGGTGTGGGCAGCACCACATTGTAATTCCGTCCTCTTAGCCTTGGCTGGGCTTCTCGGAACCTGCCTTGTACGTGGGCGACTCAGGTCCGCTAGAGATTGGGGCAGAACCGATACTCAGAATTTGAGGAGCCCTCTGCCTGGCTCTCTTCTTACTGGGATTCCCCCTCACCTCCCCTCTCCTGTGGTGACTCACACTTGGGTTCTTCACACCAGCAGGCTTGGGCCTGCTTCTGGCTGCGGCCTCTGAAATGTGGGCCCGCCCTATGCCGGTGCCTGCCTCTGTCAGCTTCCCAGACTAGCCGTCCGGGGGGCTCTCCTGCTCCCCCAGCCACTTATGTCCACAGCCCCTGCCTGCAAGAGGGTGGTCACCTCTCTTCGGAGTGCTCGAACATGGCAGATACAAAGAGGTCACCATCTTAAAGGGAGATTTCAGTAGAAATCACTCTATTAATAATTTTGAGATGGGTAACACAATTAAACAAAAGTACATTATTTCCGACAGTTTTAGGTACCTAATAAGCAAAGAGAGTGGTTTCAGTGAGCGTGTCCGTGAAACGAGACGCCAGTCTGCCCGGCCTGTCTGTGAGGGAAGAGGCGCAGAGGCCGAGGCTGCCACCCTGGTCAGGGCGCTCACCCCAGGCCAGCCCATCACAGACCCCCGCTCACGCTGGCTCCAGCCTTACACTCTGCATGGACCCCGGCTGCGGCTGTGTTGGGAGGTCAGCTCCATCCTCTGTGCAGAGGCAGAGCTGGTCATTAGACGAGATCATGTTTCAGAATAAGCCGTTTCCCTCTGGCTTTTCCATGGACAGTTTTCAGATTAGCCTGAGGAGCTCTGGGTCCAGCCTGATCCCTGTGTCCACGACACATGGTGTGGTGTCACCATAAAAGATGTTGAGGTGACCAAAGTCCAGTCTTCTACAAAAAAACTCATTCAAGCAAATTATATCTAAAAGGAGAACTGCTGCAGGGTTTAGTTTCAAAGAAGAGGAGTGTTCTGGGGGAAAGTACGGAGAGTGAAGCAGATGAAGGCACGGAGCCCCAAGGAGGCTGTAGGCAGGCCAGGGGGAGAACAGAAGGATCCCGCTCACTTAGGCGGGCTCTTCCTCCCACGCCTGTCTCCATCCGAGCTCCGAGCGATGGAGAGGCCCCCGAGGCCTCCTCTATGAACGAGGAGACAGGCTGCGGCGCCGGGCTGGGTGTGCTCACAGCCCCGGTCTGTGTCCTGGCCGGCCTGCCAGCTGCCGCCGCTGTGAGCCCGCAGAGGGCACTATGTCTGTGTCAGCCCTGGAAGTGAGGAGCCGATTAGCCCACTCTCGCTCTCCATGAAAATGCCTTCTGAGTGAAGTCATGTTTTGTTGCTCCAGAGCGGAAATTTAATAAGCCCTCCCTCCTGTGCCAGCTCGCCGAGGCCCCGGGAGCAGGCCTCACAGGGAGGGCGTGCTGCGGGCGGACACTGCCAGAGCTCCCCAGAGCCCAGGGGGCCCTGTCCCTGCCGCAGGTCTTCGGTGACTTCTGTCACAGCCGGGGAATGAGAATAAGACTGCTGGGGAATGAGTGCTCCCCCTCCTCTCGCCGCTTCCCAGTGGGGCCTGTGGATAAGCTGACCCAGCGCCTGTGTCTGTGGTGAAGTGAGTCTTGGCTTTATTGTCCATCTGCTTGCAAGTTTGAGGCTGAGCCATGTCCCCGGAAAGGAGTGAGGGCTCCGTGCCAGTTCCCAGGAGGCAGCCCCGAGCTCCCAGCAGAACGTCTGGCGACTAAAAATACTGGCGTTTGGGAAAATATGTTTAAATCCGACCTCCTGACATGCACTTTCTAGCTCTTGCTCTGGTTCTTCGGCAGCAGCTGCTCAGAGTTCAGAAATGTCTCTGCGTGCCCCGAGTCCACCAGTGGCATCGTCTTCCACTGTGAAAACAGGTGCTTTGTGGATTATTTATGTTCCTGACCACTCTGAGAGCAAAGTGTGGTTTCTCAGGAGCGGCTCGTGTTGCGGTGTGAGAATGGCGTGCTGAGGTTGAGGGGACTGCTCCCTGGTTGTCTGTGTTCGTGGGGACGAGGCTGACCTGTTCAGTGGAAGTGACTGTCCTGCAGCTGCCACACAGCTGATGGGAGTGACGGCTGCGGGGAGCCCACCACTAGACCCCCAGGCCGAGCAGAGGGTGCGGGGTGCTGAAGGTAACAGTGGTTCGGACAGCATGTCGGGAGCGGAGAGCAGGGGAAGCGAGGTGGTGGAGACTCCGGTGGACGGAGCTGGGGCGGGTCCGTGGCCGGGACCGCTCGTTAGCTATGTGGTATCGTGGGCACAGTGACTCCATTTCACCAAACGACCGACATGCCATGTTTTCCCAGTGGGGCCCCTTCCCTAAAGAGCATGTCCCACGTGGTCTTACCATAGTTTGCTTCGGTTTTTCTTACTTGAAAAAAGGACTTTTTAACTTGACCTTTTTTCTTGATTTTTGTAGATTTTTCAGTTGTCTTAAACTGTAGGTTTTGGAAATTCTGATTCCCAGGGTCCGTTATTTATTTTGCGAATCAGGTGATTGAGAGAGGGTGGCTCCTTTGGGGCCAGTGTCTCAGGTTGGACCCCTGCTCCGTGACCCTCTGGCCACCAAGTGCTCAGGGAGCTGGTGTGGGACCTGTGGGTCCGGCATGTGAGGGCGGGATCGGCCTAGTGGGAGCGAAAGCAACAGACCATCCCGTCTCAGCGCATCTGACTAGGAGTGATGTCCCCGGGCCCAGCCGCCTGGCGGCGTGCGCCTCCCGCCTTGGGGGTGACGCTGTGTGTCTCTTTGGTCATGATGACCGAGCTGGAGCAAGAAGAAGCCAGAACCCTGTTTGAGGAGGTGGGATCTTCCACGGAAACAGGAAGCAGTCCCTTTCCTTAGAACCCTCCCTGCGGTGACAGTCCGCTGCGCGGGCACTGGTGACTGTCACTTCCTGCCTGGCCGCGCTGGGAGCTGGCGGGTGAGCAGCCTGCTGCTTGTCAGGCAGGAATGTCTGTCTGAGGCAGCGAGCACATTCCCACAGTAGATCGGAGCGAGCGCTGCAGTGACCTCACTCCATGAGTAATTCTGGGCGCGGACTCTGCATCCACCGGGCGGCTGCATTCCTAGAGCTCGGCCGTGCAGGCTTGTCGGAGAGCCGATTACCGTGTCTTACGGACGAAAGAGTCAGACTGCCGCCCGCTGAACCCGGGGCCCGAGGGCAACGGGCAGGGGGCAGGGGCCGGCGTGGCGGCCTTCTGGGTAGCTTCCGGATGGCAGAGAGCAGGACCAGGCTGCCGCACGGCCGGCACAGAGGCGTGTGGGAGGCAGTGAGGCCCTGAGTAGGCGAGCGGTGGTAAGTAGGTGCTGCTGTTGTAGGCGGGGGCACGGCTCCAGGCTTCTAACCTGTGGGTTCGGCAACCTCGGGCCTTGGGCTCCGGCTGGGACAGAACTCAGCTAGACCCAGAGCACAGAGAGCATTTACTGGGTGACTCGCGGGTAGAAGTCACTCCCAGGAGAACTGGCTCTGCAGACAGGTTCTGGAGGAGAGGGAGGGCCTGGGAGCTGGGAGCTGGGAGCGAGGCCCTCAGGGAGGGCAGCAGGCTGTGCTCCCGGGAGGAGAGCACTGGCCTCCATCCTCTGGGCTTCGGGCGGAGGTGGGGCAGCCCCGGGGAAGGTCCCAGCAGAGAGGCGGCGGCTTCCAGCGAGTCCTCTCAGGGCTGCGCTCCGCTGATGGCGTGGCGGCACCAGGCAGGGTCAGGATCCAGGGCAACTGGTCCTGACGTCAGCCCGGCTGGGTTTGCTGCTGGTCTGGGCTGGAGCTGAGACACAACTGCTCCCAACACACGCAGGTGTGACCTCAAGGGGGAAAGGTCAGGGGTCCAAACCTCATGACCAGCGATTTGCTAGGGGAGGAAGGTCATCCTGGGGCTGAGGTCTCCCCCAGCCATTGGCTATCCGTTGCTAGGCACCTGGGGGTCCCATCCTGGTGACCTGTACTCCTTGCTCTGCTCATGTCCGTCTAACCGCCTACAGCACTCCTACCCACACCTGGCAGCTTAAAGCAGCTGGTGTTTCCAGATGCACTGCCCTGCTGTCACTGGTTCCGTGTTTTCCTGAGGGTGAAGCACTTGGTAGCTGAAAGCGAGTAGGAAACGGCGGTGTATGGAGGTCATGGCCATTGCTGAGCTGCCCCATAACATGCCGGCTCCTGGGGCCCAGGTTCCCACGAGGAGTCTGTCCTGGGCGTGTCTGTGTGGGTGAGGTGCCGGGGCGCTCGAGGCAAGTCTGCTCTGCTCCAAACACATGTAGGCACACACATCACCCGCCTGGGCGCGTCTTGGATCTCCCCCACTTCTGTGTCTGCCCAGCTGTCCTCTGACCTGTAGCTGGGCTGCAGCTGGGCTTGCAGTTTGGACTCAGCTATTTTTGAGTCCTTTTGTGAAGAGTCAGAAACCTGATCCTCTTTCCCACTCTTGATTGCCTTCTGTTAGCCCTGTGCTTCCAGGCAGTGGGGTGGGCTGGTGTGTGCTGGCTGCCTGCGGCCCCTTAACCCCTGTGTTGTCTCTGCAGCACAATCCTGGAGGAGGAGAAGGCTCAGCACGAGGAGCGCGTGAGGATGGAGTCCAGGCGACAGGTCACAGTGTCCTGGGACTCCGGAGGGTCCGACGAAGCTCCGCCCAAGGTAGCTACAGCCCCCACCCAACTCACATTCCTCCCCTGACTGTGCCTCCGGGGTGGGCAGCTGCCTGGAGGGGAAGCCATACCTGCGGGAGGTCCTAAGAGTGACCCTCACTCCAGCGCTGGTCTCCTGTCTGCTCCTGCTGGTGCGCTCGGTGCGCTCGGATTGGATTCACTTGCTGTGATTTTAAAATGCTCTTTCTGGTCCCCACCCCACCCCCCCAGGCACGGACTGAGCTCCTCATGGGGAGGCTTTTTCTCTGTTGGCCTCAGGGACCTCGCTCGCTCACGTCCAGTCACGGTGAAGGCAGGAGAGGGACTGAGCCTGGGCCCCGTGCTGTCCGCTTTGCTCTGTTTCAGGGGAGTCCTTCCCGCCCGCCTGCTCCCTTCAGGTCGGGTTGGGTGGGAGCTGCTTTCTGGCTCTCGGCTGCAGAGCCAAAGGGGCACCCCCAGCACAGCACAGCTTAGCACTAGCCTCTGGTGCCTGGGGGGGCGTCTCCCCACCCCCGCCATGGCTGTATTTGAGTGGGCAGGCGAGGCCCAAGGATGCTGTTCCTCACCAACACCCCAGCCAGCCGCCGAGAGCCGGAAAGCGGCAGCACTTTCCCTCCAGGCCGCGTGGCCTGAGCATCTTCTCAGTCTGCGCTCACTGGCCGTCGCACGGCTTCCCGGGTCCACAAGTCCTCCGCCCCTGCTAACGGGAACACTTGTCATTTATAATTGGGTATGGCTCTTCCCAATAGACGACTTGCAGATATTTCCTTCCCTTCTGTGGGCTGTCTTTTCACTTTTCTCATGCTTTCCAATGCTGCCATTTGCAACACAAAAGCTTTTGATTTTGATGAAATCCAGTTTATTTATTTTTGTTTTGTTGCTTGAGCTTTTGGTGTCATAGCCAAAAAACTATTGCCTAACCCACAGATTTGTCCTGTGTTTTCTCCTGGGAGTTTTATAGCGCTAGCTCTTCCATTTAGGTCACAACCCCTTTTGAGTTGATTTTGTGGATATTGTGAGGAAGGCCCAGCGTCATTTGCTCGCATGTGGACACCTGTTGCTCCAGCATCATTTATTTTTTTTATTTCTTATTTTTTAAAAAATATATTTTATTGATTTTTTACAGAGAGGAAGAGAGAGACATAGAGAGCTAGAAACGTCAATGAGAGAGAAACATCGACCAGCTGCCTCTTGCACACCCCCCACCGGGGATGTGCCCGCAACCAATGTACATGCCCTTGACCGGAATCGAACCTGGGACCTTTCAGTCCTCAGACCGACGCTCTACCACTGAGCCAAACTGGTTTCGGCCAGCATCATTTATTGAAAAGACTGTTTCTAACCCCACTGAGATGTCTTGGTCCCTTTTATCATTCTTTCCAAGAAAACTCTGTTAGAAAAATACCTTCTATTATTCTCAGTAGAACCAGGGTTTGTGATTTACCAAAGTAATCAAAGCGCCCGTTCATGTGATGCTCTGTGGTTTGTTCGCAGCCCAGCAGGCCGGGTTATCCGAGTCCGAGGTCCAGCGAAGGATTCTATCCCAGCCCACAGCACATGGTTCAGACCAACCACTACCAGGTACGCCCGGCCTTACCGAGACAAGATGTGTTCTCTCCTTCCGGGCACGGCTTGGGATCGGGAAGGACGTGGTGTGTCTGTGCTGTTACCTGTGTGCGCAGGAGTGTTGCCAGGGGCACATTGTCCTGACATTCATGTGGGGCTGGGAGCGCTCGCTGCTCTGAAAGCAGCTGGGGAAGTGTCCCAGGCCCACAGTGCCGCTCTGCTCCCTTCCTCCCCTCCCTCAGCACAGGACCCAGCAGGCACCCACTCAACGGGGCACTTCTCCTGGGAGCCACGAATAAGATTCAAAAGTACCTTAAAGGCCAGATGAGCCCTGGCTGGTGTGCTAAGTGGTTAGAGCATTGGCCCATGCACCGAAGGGTCGTAGGTTCAATTCCCGGTCAAGGGCACATAACTGGCCTCAGTCAGGAGTGGTGGGAGACAAACAATTGATGTGTCTCTCTCACATCTATGTTACTCTCTCCTCCTCCCTTACCCTCTCCCTCTCTCTCAAAATGAGTGGAAAAAATATCCTTGGGTGAGGACTAACAACAAACAAGAAGTCCAGATGCGTTGCCAGGTGGGCAGGTGTGGAAGGCGGGTGGGCTTGCAGACGAGTTCCCTGCACAGAGGAGTGAAGGCTTGAGAGGAGGGGCCAGAGCAAAGCCAGCCATTGTTGGTTTGGATTTCTGAGGGCAGGCGTCAGCTTTTCCTAAGAGCAGGAAGTCGGGGCACAGGGGCACTGAGCAGGGGTCAGACCCAGCATTGTTTCAAGAGAAGATGGCAGCACAGAGAGGGAGCGCTCGGGTCCCGGGAGCTGGGTCCTCGCCCTGTGACGGGCGCGCCGGCCATGGCGCTTGCAGGCTGGCTCTGGTGCGTGTCTGTTGGTAGTGGGGTCCCCGAAGGCAGGGGCTCGCCTGGACTTTCAGTGCCTGCAGTGGCGCGCACAACCGTCAGTGCGTAAAGGACACGTGTGTGTTATCCTGGCGGAGAGGGGGAGGAGCCTCCTGCTCTTGGAGGTGAGCGCAGCGGCGGGACTTGCCTGGCGGTGTTTTGGGCTCTTCTTGAGCCTAACGTGCTGTCTGGTCCTGCCATGTGCGGTGAGGTACAGAGAGAACTGCCTGAGGTCATTCGAAAGCTCTTTGTTGTGAAAATTCCTAACTGTTCCTTGGCAGCAATATGTCCTTCCAACCAAACATGGTAAGGGTAGCCAGCATGTATGTTCAGCAGAAGTTTTACTGTTAAGTGTTGGCTTTAGTAACCTGAGAGCACTATCTCTGTCTCATTTGACAGTTGAATTCCATATTGTCGGGAGGGAGGCTGGTGTGTCAGTGCCTGGAGGCCCAACAGATATGCAAACCTCTGTTGCAGGCTCTGTGGTATTTGGCTGTTGTTTATCTCATTAAAAACTTGACAGAGAACCGGCCATCCTGAGCTGTGGGAACAGGGCAGGTCCTTCTGTCTTCTCTGGACGGAGAGAGGGCGCGGAGGAAGAAGGCCTCATTTCCCCCTGCGCACGCTGTCTCCAGGCTAGCTGGCTGTCTCCTGTCGGGCCCATTCGTCTCTGTTAGAATTGAAGATTGGCCCCCACTGCCAGCCCTGTTCACCAGGGCACAGCCTTTGGGGGCTTAGTCTGTTGGGTTGGGCAGAAAGGGGCTCCTTGGCAGTGCGTGGTGCAGCCTGTGGACGGCTGCTCCCATTGCAGTAAGTGTAAGGTCTGACTGCGGGCGTGTTTGCGGAGCTGTCTGCTGGGCCTCAGTACAGACTCCCCCGGGCCACTGCATTCCTTAGCTGGTGACCTTCCTCCACCTTGAGAGCCAGCAGTCGGTGAGGATCTCCTGATCTTTACTAGTCAGTCTCCCTCCCCTGCCCTGCACTTCCCTCTTGCGCTCTCTAAGGAACCTTGAGGTCACGTCAGGTCCACCTCGGTCTCCAGTTCCTCATTTACATCCATCTGCAAAGTCCCTTTGCCCGTAAGGTGAACTGGACACGAGCGGCTGCGGCCGTCACTGGACCCCCCAGCATTCTCTGGCCTAAGTTACCTCCTCTCGTGGGCACAGACTGCAGAACTCGTGTGTCCGGACCTGACCCACCACCCACTCGCCCGCAGGTCTCTGGCTACCCTGGCTCACACGGAATCCCAGCCATGGCAGGCAGCATGTACCCGGGGCAGGCAGCCCTTTTGGACCAAACAGATGCGTGGAATCACAGACCCCAGGAGATGTCCATGTGGCAGCCCAGCGTGGAGGTAAGCTGGGTGCTGCCAGTCTTCTGTTCGTTACTGACCAAGCTTTGCCCAGGTGCCTTTCCTCCTCAATCCTGGGGTGGCTTGATTTGGTGACCTACTTCTCAGCTCCGGAGGCTCCTTTACTCAGTGCTTTCTGGGGCCGGGAATCTTTCTTATTAGAGAGAGGAGGGACGCCACCGGCATTAGCCCCTTCGTCTGGAAGGCAGACCCCAGGTTGAATGGAACTGGCTTGGAGCTGAGGAAGGAGCAGGCAGACGAGCTGTCAGTGCTGTTGCCTCTGTCGTGGGGTCCTGCTCACCCCCAGATCGTCCACTGCCCGCTAGGACTAGCACATCTGTTCACGGAGGCTCACTTCCTCCGTCAAGAGTCTCCCTGCTGGTGGCGCTGAGCTAGAGGTTGTAGACTTTCTAAAGACACTTGGCATGCATCAGCCTGCAGCCCCAGGAAAGTCACTCCCACAAGCGTGTACGCCACCTGTCCCACCACCTTGCTTCCTCCCGGGAAGACAGGGGAGACGTAAGAAATCCCCGGGAGACCTGAGAGCCGCCGTGCCTTCTGCCCTCAGGACCCTGCGGCGCTGGACCTGTGCGGGATCGGACAGGTGCTGCCCACACAGCTGATGGAGGAGCGGCTGATCCGGCAGCAGCAGGAGATGGAGGAAGACCAGCGCTGGCTGGAGAAAGAGGAGAGGTTCCTGGTAATGTGTTTCGGAGATGTCCCTCCTCCCGTAGACCTGCTGGGGCCTGGGGTAGAGGTTCCTCTTTCCCAGAGCAGGAGAGCTGGCCGCCCTCCCGCTTCCTGAAACGGCCGTGTGGGGTTGGCTTTCCTGGAGTCCCTGTCTCAGTGTCGGTGTCTGAGGGTCGCAGTGGCCTGTAGGCTCAGAGGTGGGAGTGTTTCTGTGGCCTCTGTGTTACCACCGGACTGACAGACACAGCTCCGAGGTGTCAGCCTGCACACGGACAGCCGCCTGTCTGCTCCGTGAGAACCTGCTGCCGCCACTGACAGCTGCCTGTCGCTGAGACTGGTGTCTCGTTCCGATCGAATTTGTCGTTGTGTATTTCTGTGTGTGCACATGTGGTTGGTGGTTAGGAATTGTCTTGGATGTTCCGGTATCTGTCACATGACATCTCAGTGGCCGGTTCCTTTGGATTTTCCGAATGCACAGCTGTCGCTCCCCGCCTCACTCAGTGTTTCTCAGACACGTGCCCTTCTCTCCTGGAGTCACTTCTCTCCTGGCCAACGTCAGTGTGAAGTAGCTCCTTGCTGGCCGCCTGCTTTTGTTTTAAAGGTAGTGCCTCTAATGGTTTTCTCCGTTAAGAATAACTTGGTGTATTTGTGCCAGACATTTTAAATATATTGAAGCGGCGGTGGTGTTTTTAATAAAACTTTTGCCCTGGCTGGTTTGGCTCAGTGGATAGAGCGTTGGCCTGCGGACTGAAGGATCCTAGGTTCTATTCCAGTCAAGGGCACCTGCCCGGGTTGCAGGCTCCATCTCCAGTAGGGGTGTGCAGGAGGCAGCCAATCAACAATTCCCTCTCATCATTGATGGTTCTGGCTCTTGCTCTCTGAAATAAATAAAAATATGTATTTTTTTAAAAAGAAAAAGGAAAGAAAACTTTAAAAGGTTTAACCTGAGTTACCTGGAGCGTTTTGCTTGGGTTTCTGCTGGTCCTGCCTCCCAGAGAGAGAGCCCTCTTCAGGCATAGGTGAGCCTTCTTTCCAGGCCGGCTTATTTTGTGTGCGGTGTTCCATTGGGAGTTAGAATGGATGCTCATTGGAGAAGAATTGTTTCTTGTCACGGCCTATTGGCTTCAGGATCAGCACAGTGCTGGTTCCTAAGGTGCACTGTGATGGCCGCACTCCGGATTGGTCTTTGTTAGGGCCATGTGGTGGGTGGTGGGGCTGAGAGTAGCAGGCCGTGGAGACGGGGCCGCCTGCAGTGACGTGACAGAGAGCGAGGAGATGGGATCAGGAAGCCTTCCTTCCGCCGGGCATTTTAATGGGGTCTCTGCAGCATGGTCCCCCCACCGCCTCGGTGATATTCCTAAAATGCAAGTCTGACCCTGAGTCTCTGGTGTCAAGTCTGCTGGAGCTTCCCCAGGATGGCCTCCTCCTGCCCCTCCTTTCTTCCCGTCCTCCTGGGTCAGCCCGATTGTGACAGAGCACTGAGCACCGAGGGGAGGGCAGCCCCGGGTCATTGGGGAGGCTGAGCCGCTAAAATGGCAAGAGCGACAGCCCCAGAAGATCTGGGAGGAACATTCCAGGGAGAGGGCACGCCAAGCACCAGGACCCAAGGCGAGCTGGGAAGGAGCCAAGTACGGCTGAGGGTGGGAAAGACAGCCCAGAGGCCAGAGCGCAGGAATGAAGGGGACAGACCACACAGGGCCTCGGGCCATGCAGGCGGGGGGCGGGGGGAGAGAGGGGGTAGGGCCTGGCGGTGGTGGGAAAACTTTGCAGTTTGGCACTCTGAGGTCCTTCCCATCCTGACTCCTTTCAGCCGGCATTACGAGAAGAACTTAGTCTTTGGAGAGTTAAAAACCCTTGTTACTGGGACCCTGCATTGTTTTCTGTCTTCATGCTTTAATTTCTTAGCCTGTGAAGTACTTCACTCCCGCCATATGTGCGGGTGATGGTTTCCTCATAGTGGAGAGAGGATGACATGAGGCAGTGGAGGGAGAGCACCCCATTAATTTTCAAAGGGCTTTTTTCGCTCTTCCTTGGTTTGAGCTCCATCGCTGCCATGAGCTGCATCGATGAGAAGCTAGACTCCTAGGTCATGTGTCCCAAAGGTCCTCCTGTGACACAGCGTTCCTACAGACAGTCCCAGAATGCCTCCTCCGCTCCTGACCCCAGGGTGAGGAAGACATGGAGTGAGAGGTTTCTGCCGAGGAGCCTGAGGGGATCGCTGCTCGGGAGCTGCAGAGCCTTTGATTGGATTTCTCGGCTGACCTGGGGAACCTTCACTCTCTCTCGTTAGCGGGTAGCTAACGGCCATGGAGTGTGCGTGCCCTGTGTCCTGAGGACGCAGAGCCTGCCAGTCGTAAACGCCGCCTCTAGGGCCGCGGGCTTTCCAAGGCAGGCCTGTCCTCTGTCAGCGCAGGCAGCCTCCGGTGTCATCAGAGCTGTTGTGCGCCTGCTGCCCTGGCTCAGTAAAATAAACCCAGTTACTGGAAAAGGGACATTTTCAAAAAGATACACAACACACAAGCCAGGCTTTTTCATTATGCACTTTAACAGTCCTAACTATTTCAGACTGCTCTAGAAGTCGAGCGTCTTCCGTGACTCATGCATGCACAATACAAAGCTCTCGCTGGCACCGATCGCACACGTGTATTTCCATCTGTCATTATCAATCATGAATTTGGTTGACACTTCTATCGTAGAGAAAGGGTGAATAGTGATATTAAAATTTTTTCCCTAATTAATTTCCTTTCAGTGTGCATGAATCTGTGCACCGGGCCACTAGTTGTGAATAGTTCCTGCCTTTTCTTGAAGACTGGTGTGTGCCAGGACCCCCCAGATGTGTGTGTCCATTAGCACACATTCTTGCAGTGGCTGCCTCTTGCCCAAAGTCACACAGCCGGGTCCCACGGCACTTGTGTATGGTGGCGTGTCCACTCCCTTCTCTTATCCCTGCTCAGCTGTGTCCTTCCGAGCCAGCCGAATGCAGAGCTGGGAGAGAGCACAGTCCCAGGCTGTTCCCAGCACCCTTCCCGGTTGGGCGTGATTTACACACAGAGTACCTTTGTTCCTTATTTCTGTCACTGCGCGCACAGGAGCTTTCTGATGGGATACTGGGCTCAAGACAGAAGTCTAATTTTAAGTGAGAACGCCTGCCTCCATAAAGCCTGCTTTGTGTCCGCAGACAGGAAGTACATATTTGAGCTGTTTCTCCTCTCAGAGCTGCCCCGGGACAGCCTGTCTGCAGACCACTCTGCTGCTCGTTCTGGCTCTGGCTCTGGGCCAGGCCACATCCCCAGTGCTTCTTCCTGACGTCAGGTGCCAGGTTTGAAGGCGAAGCAGTATAGTTCAAGGTGGCGGGGCTTGGGAGTGAAAGTCTGAATATGAAGTGTTTGGAAGGATAGTGATGGGGAGTCAAGACCGAGATGGACCTGTGGGAGGCCGTGTCCCTAGGACCTCAAGTGCCTTGGCTGTCACTGCTGCTGAGCAGAGGGAGTGTGCGTGCCTGTGTGGTGCCAGGAACTGGAGGTAACCCACCTGCCCCTTGACCACGAAATAGGCAAGATTCACACAGCAAGTGCTGTGCCACCGCCACAAGGACGGGCACCACCAGGTGCAGACGCACAGGCGCACATTGAGTCCACACGTGAAGCTCAGCCACTCGCCCCTGTGGCCGGGCGGAGGCAGGTGTCCGCTGGGCGGGGGGCCAGGAGCCTGCTGGGTCATCCTGATCTGGGTGGTGTGTTAGGCAGGGACACGCACACATGAAAACGCGTTGAGCTTTACACTGACTGTGTACACATGGTCATAAATGTTGTACCGAAATAAAACACAATAGATGGTACACAGTGGGGACAGTAACAGAGAGCCCCCATTGTTATGTGGTACCTGTTAGCGTGAGAGGTCAGCTGGAGCCGCCGCCTTATCGGAGCCGCTCCTGTCCTCCGGTCCGGAGGGTCCTGGGGGGAACGGGAGACTCACCTCTCCCGGGAGCAGGGAAGAGCCATCTCTCGCCTCTGCGGCCGCTGCTCGAGCCGGCCGGGCTCCGGTCAGGCACTGTCGGCCTGCGGGGAGCTCCGTCATGGCCACTCACCCGTGGACGCATGGTGAAGACCTGTCCCTTCCCACTGAAATCCCCCCTCGGGGAAGTATACCTTAGGGAACTGTGGAGTATAAAGAAATGAAAGCATGTCACTTCATCTTCTTCCCATGGACAGAAAATGGGTAGTTCTTGTAAGTACGGGAAATGCAGCTCCGTATTCCGTCAGCAGACAATGGGCTTACGTGGCTCATTGCAGTAGAAAAGCAAATGAAACGCCTCCGCAGGTCGAAGGTGCTCCTGGCTCCTGTGTACGGAGCCGCCACACCCTGCCTTTCCACGCAGCTTCCTCCCTGCAGGCCTGCCTGCCCGGGGGCGTCGGCGGCTCCTGGAGCGTGTGCTGAGCACTGGCATGTGCGCATTGCTGTGCCAGGCACCCGTGGGCTCCGTCTCACCGGTGAGAGTGGGTTAGGGGCGTCATGCAGGTGGCTCTTCCCCACGTGTCCTCTAAAGACCCAGTGGGGAGCCGTGCCAGGGCCTCTGACCTCATGGGCCGAGCGCCTCATGAGAAGAAACAGGTGTTCTCTTCCAGAAAGGGGGCACCCCCAGCGTAGCGTTTTGTTCGTGTACTTGGCTGCGTCCATGGTGGGAGAGACTCGCACCCAGCAGGTAAACTCACCTGCCGGGAGCAGCCTGACAGCTACACCCAGAGCTTTCCAATCGTTAGAACCTCTGACTCAGTAATTCCATTCCTGCCTGTCCCAGGGAAGTAATGGGGATTCTGCTCGGTTTGACACAGCCTGCTACCACACTGAACGTGAAATGGCCCCGATGTTCCACTAACAGGAGGTGTTGGTTTATTGAACGCCTGATGCGGCAATAACTTAGTAATGTGCCAGTGTTAATCCAGTAAGGGTGGGAATTCTGTGGCTTTGTTGCCCTTTGTGCACATGTGCCTTTAAAAGAAGGGTGAGACGGAGCCCTTTCTTCGTCACCCGGCCGTGCCTGTGGCGTGTCCTGGATGCCGGCCCGCCCGGTGCAGCACTGCGCAGCCGGGTTCGCCGCAGCTGCCTCTCTGGGGGAGCCATCATGACCCGGTCACAGGCCCCTGGGAGCGTGGGCCCAGGAAGGGGCCGTGTGGTGGCAGCGCGCTGGTGGCTGGAGGCTGCTGCCCGGTGGTGTGGACCGAGCCTTTATCCTAGGGTTCGTGCCGTTTCTGTGCTCATTTCCGTTAACCACGTCTGTTTGGTTCTGTACTGTGGGTGCTTGAGGGGAACTTGCCATCGGACCGCTGCTGGGCAGGGCCAGGGCCACGCAGCTCGCCCCGCGGGCGCAGGAAGTGCGCTGCTCCTTTTCTTCTGGGGGTTCTGGGTGCGGGGAAGGCTCTGCTCTGCTGGAGGAGGGGCCGGGTGGGCAGGGGGAGGGGGACCGGTTCGGGGGCAGGCCCAACCCTATTTGTGAGCACGTGGGATTGTCGTCTCTGGCTTATGAGAACTTTTCCAAAACTGGGGCCCAGTCTGCTCCCTTAGTGAGGACAGCGCACTGAAGAAGGAAGGAACCTAACCCAGACTGAAGCTGTGGTTCTGTTTTCACTCCAGAAACCGGATGTGCGGCTCTCCCGCAGCAGCGTGGACAGGGAGGACGGCAGTCTCCAGGGCCCGGTAAGCAGGGCGTGGGCTGGTGTGTCCTTGTCGTGGCACCTCCGAACCCGGCCACCTACTCTGTGGCCCCGCACCGTGTCCCTGCTCAGACGCGGCGGTCCCACCTCGCCACCAGTGCCGTCTCTTCCGTGGGAGCTGGGCTCTGCGCCCTGGAGCAGCAGGGCCTCGCGCTGATGTTGACAGGCACACGCTGAGTTCCCAGCTCCCCCTTTGCGCTCACAGCCCTTCCAGTCTCAGGACACTTGCTGCCAGTCAAGCCTTTCCTGGGTGTGTCGGGGGAAAGCCTCCCAGCTCCCATGAGGAGCCAGCCTAGGATTCACCCAGTTACTTAGAACCTGCTAGAACTCTCCCTGGTCCTTGGGAGGAGGGAACTGTTTTGATAGACTCCATCGGCAGGTGTGTGCTTACAAGAACACAGCTTTCCCTCACGTAAAGGAGCGCCCAGGAGCAGGGGCCTGTGCCCGCTAGGTGGCAGACATGTGCAGCCAGTGTCACCGGTGGCTCCGTTAGGCAGAGCTATTGGCTCACATTGGCACACAGGCCAGGAGCTGTTGCATCTGCACTGGGACGCCAGTGCCCTGCAGTGGCCTGGGGGCGTGGCGTGCTCAGTGTCAGTCCAGGAAGGCTGGTGCGGCGGGCCCTGCTGGCAGAGATGCATCCTTAGTTCATGAGTCAGGTGATCCGCCCGCCACCTGACAGGTCCCCCTTCCTCCTGTGCGGGGAGCACTCTGTCCTGAATCACAGAGAGAGAGGGGCTCGGCAGGATAGAGCCCTTGCCCTGGGACCTGCTGTGAGCGTGACCAGGAGGGCTTGGTGAGGAAAGCGGGCTGGGCTCCGTGTGTGACACAGCACACAGGCAGGTGTGGAAGGAACGAGTAACTGCTGAGGTGGGCCAGCTGAGGGCGAGGCAGAAACACTCCGTGGAACGTGACAAGAAGGGGCCACGCGTGACCTCGTAGCACTGGCTGCACCAGGCCTGGGTGACAGGAAGGGGGGCCGTCCTGGTGGGGAAGGCGCTTAGTCCTGCAGGTGCTGTGCTGTGCGCCCCACACTGCGTCCTCAGCACCCCGTGAAGGCAGGCCCTGCCCACGCCCACACCCACACCCACAGGTGGGCGGACTGAGGCTGTGGGAAGTGCACCCAAAGCCGCCCGCTGCCGCAGTTTAGGCTGTGGCTGCTTCCTTCCTGGGGCTGAGGCACACGGGGCCGTGTCCTCAGCTACAGGGGGCTCCATGGTCTGCCGGCGGCCGCCGCTCTCCGCCTTCAGGCTGTGACTGCTGAGGGTGCGGGCGGCCCTTTGGCCGGAGAGCAGTGGTGATCCACCGGCCTGAGCTCGTGAGCCCTGAGAACAGGCGCCCCCTCAGCTGTGTGAGGACAGCAGTCTGCATTCCCGACTGGCCCGGTGTGTGTGAGTGTCCGCCTCATCACTAATGTGACACGGAAGCCACCACAGCTGAGCGAGTCCTCAGGGCCCCAGCTGGAGACACGTCCCACCAGAGCACGCCCGAAGGCCGTGCTCCCGCAGGCCTGCCCTCCCAGGCAAAGCTGCGTGTCTGCCTCGCACAGGGCCTGATGCCTGCACTGCTGAGCGCATCAAGAAAGTCCTGAGAACAGAACATTCTCGTTGGTTGAACTTTCCTGCTACCTAGGAATCCACCAGCACACTCTACCTGCTTCAAACCTTTAAACGTGTGGGTGTTACGGCCGGGCCAGCACAGCCATGTCTGTTTCCAAAGGCTGGGCCGCCCCCTCCTCCGCAGCTGCTCTGGCCACCGGGGCTTCCACACCTCCGCTGCCCACCCCAGTCCGCGCGGGCTCACGTTCTCGGGGGCCAGCCGGTCCCGGCGCACGCAGGCCTTCGGGGGACCAGGACATGGCCCCTGGGGGCGTAGACTCCCCGTGCTCGGGCATCACTGTCCATGGTTGTCAGATGGCAGTCAGAGCCTGCAGGGAAGCTGGCTGCACCGCATCTGGCTCCCTGGCGGGGCTCCTAGGAGGATTGCAAATTGGCTGTCGCAGTCCTCTGTCCCCGTTAACATGACTGGCTTGTGTGCCTGCCCGACCCCAGCTGAGGCCTAAAGCAGCTGCCCTCGTCTTGGTGGTGTCTGGAGCCAGCATTCGGCACCTGGTTCCAGGGGGGTGGCTGGTGAGGGCCAGTGGCTGTGACGCTGTCGCGCTGACCGACCTTTCTGTCCCTACAGACTGGAAACCAGCACATTTACCAGCCGGTGGGGAAGCCAGGTAAGCGGAGAAGAAATCCTATCAAGCCGATTGTGTGACGTGGAGGGAGCGGGTCTTCATGTACATGTTTCTGAGCTTTTTGTCACGGTCCCTCTGCAAGCCACAGCGACTGTGCCGGTCCCCAGAGGCCGCCCACGCCGAGAAGGCTGCAGCGGGACCTGGTGCCGGGCACCAGTGGGCCGCGCGTGTGAGTGTTCCTTACTGAGACGCGTTCCCTTCTCCAGATCCTGCAGCTCCACCAAAGAAGCCGCCCCGCCCCGGAGCCCCCGGCCACCTGGGCAGCCTTGCCAGCCTCAGCAGCCCCGGGGACAGCTACAACGAGGGCGTCAAGGTGGGAAGGAGGGGCTCTGCTCCGGTCTGGGGGAGGGGCCTGCGCTGCGGGCGGGCCGGGGGCACAGCTCGGGGTGTTCCCAACCCCGCAGAGTCAGGAACGCCTTTACCGGGGTCCTCCCCTTTCTCTCAGACCCAGGCCTCGCTCAGCTCCCGGCTGTCCCAGCGTCTTCTCTGGCCGGGCAGAGTGTGGCTTTGGAAGGAAGTGTGGGTGGCTTTTGGTTTTAAAAACCGATTAAATCAGGACTGGGGGTGACCTGAGGCCCGTCTCCAAGCCCATCACGTGGCCGAGTGGGAAGGGCCCCTGTTTCCCCAGAACGGCCTTTGGAAGCAGCTTGCACTGCGCACAGCCGCTGGACGAGGGACCCAAGCTCCAAACCTTCCCTCCCACCACCTGCCCGGGGCCGGAGCAGGGCCCTGGTGTGCTGGGCTCCCGGGACCCTGGGAGGGGCTCCCCTGTGGTGCCATGTAAGGGCGGTCCCTGGGCTGGGCCTGGCGCTCGGCAGCCCTGCTGGCACCACACCAGGTGTCCTCGGGGCGGAGACAGGAGGACACAGCCACAGCCCTTCTTAGCATGGGTCCTTGGCCCGTGAGAGAGGGAGGAGTGAGTGAGTGAGCGTCGCTCGTTTTCCTGAGCCTGGAGAGCGAGCTTCCCCAATGGCTGAGGGGGCAGCGTGAGCAGATCAGTGCAGCCAGGGCCCTGGCAGGTGCCGCTCTCACGGTGGGAGTGGCGTGTAGCAGGGGTGGCATGAAGAAGCCCAAGTCTGCCGGGACAGCGTGCGTCCTTCCTGTGAATGTGGGTGTGCGGGAGCAGTGAGGGGGGAGCACGCGTCCTGCCGGCTGGCTGCCAGCGGTTCGGTGCAGGCCCTCGCATCAGCTGAGAGCACGGCTGTGGTCACGGAAACACTTGACTTCAGCTGGGTGGAGCGTGGCCCGTCCGGACAGCATTGAGACCAGTGACGGACGTCCGAGCTCTCGCCTCAAGGTGTCACTGCGAGCGTCCCTCCGGCACCGGCCTGCTGTGATGGGAGTGGCAAAGGCAGCGCAGTGGAGCCGGTGCTGCTGGCGGCTCTGCCGGAGGCTCCTCAGGGAGCCCTTCCCCTCGTCCCGGCAGCACGGGTCCTGCCCTCCCAGGGCCCTGCAGGGCGCGCAGCCCCGAGGGACCCCCTCGTGCCCCCCAGCACAGGGCAGACAGTGGGCCGAGACGCGCAGAATCCTGAAGCCCCGGCTCCTGCTTTAGAGAGGTGTTCGGAGAGGACGGAGCGCTCCCCCAGTCAGCTTCCCGGGGTCCCTGCTTCTGGCTGCAGAGAAAAGCATTAGGTCACACTTGCGAGTTTGAGTGCCGGGGCCAGCGCGGCGCTTCCGGGAGCAGTCCTGCTGCAGGACTCGGGCCCCGGTTCTTCTGATTCTTGAACAGTTGGCAGATTGTCCTTCTCGGGCTTTGCATGTTGTTTCCGCCATTATTTTGTGGAAACGGGCGTGTGCGTGGCAGCCCACGGGCTGCGGGGCCTGGGCGGTGCGCGGCTCTGCCCGGACGCGCGGCTGAGAGCCGGCAGACGGGCTCCTGCTCGCCCGCTCGTGTGGACGGGTTTGTCTGCTGCCTGTATTAATACTGTTTTTCTTTTTTCCTTCTGATAACCCTTTAACCTTTCCTCACCTTCCGTTCAACAATAGCCGTGGAGGGTAAGCACATCTTGTCTGTGTGTCTGTCCAGCTCTGTATCACACCCAGCGCTCTGCATGTGACTGGACCAGAAATCGGGGTCTGGGGCTCCTGTGCTTGGTTCACATCAGCAGCAGCATTGGTGGCTCCCAGAGTGAGAGACAGGAGCACCTCTGCAGGGGGGACTACTGTCTTTAGTCTCCAGTCCAGATGGGGCCCCTGAGTCCGGACTCCCTGGGCAGCGGCGACTCGGCCAGACCGTGCTGACTGAGCCTCTGGAGAGACCAGCGCGGTGCTTGGGAGATCCCCAGAGGCCTGTGCAGCTCGGTGCCCAGCGGGGCGGCCCCCTCACGGGCCCTGCCTATGCGCTGCACTGCGCTGGCTCAGGCACCAGCACGGCCTCACCGGAGCTGCGTCTGCACACATGGTGTCCGCTCGGTCACCTGCCAGGAAAGCCCTCCACTAGGCGGCCTGGGGCGCCCTGGAGTCCCTGCTGCAGGACTCGGCCCCGTGGGCACTGACGGTCCGATGCAGAGCGCTTGGCCCTCAGCCCTCTGACCACCGCGGCACGTGCGCACGCTTCTCTGGGGCAATGATTCTGGGGCATCGAATCGCTAGTCTGAGAGAATCGGGCTTTTAGTATCTTGTGTGATTCCACCGCATCTCCTTTAACTGAGCTCAAAGTTAGAAAGAGGAGGATCTCGTGTGTGTGTCACTCGGAGTCATGTCACTGCCATCCTCCAAGTGAACTTGACGCCAGAGAACAAGAGTCCGCCTTCAGTCTGCTTTGATCTCTTTTAAAGACGCTCCCTAACGAGCCCGGGCACGCCGCCCGGGTCGCAGAGCATAACTGCTTCTGTGTTGGCAGCTCCAGCCCCAGGAGATCAGCCCCCCGCCCACGGCCAACCTGGACCGCTCCAATGACCGGGTGTACGAGCACGTGACGGGCCTGGTGAAGGCGGTCATCGAGATGTCCAGCAAGATCCAGCCCGCCCCGCCCGAGGAGTACGTCCCCATGGTGAAGGTGAGCCGCCACGGGTCCCAGCCAGGGCGGCTGCTCCTGTCCCAGCACCTGGGCGGGATGTCCTGGTGTGGCCGGTACTCCACAGTTGCTGGCGGACCTGAGGCTGGCCAGCGAGGCCTGTGACAGCCGTGGCACCTCTTTGCCAGCCTCCTGGGCCCTAGAAAGCACCCGGGGAGAAGGGATTCAGGGAGCACTCTGCGGAGCGTGTCGCCCGCCCTCACTGGCAGGGGGCACGTCTGACCTAGGAGGGCAGGCAGATGGCGGCGTAGTGTGGGTGGGAGTATCGGGTGACAAGGAAAACGGGCTCCAGCCTTCCTCTCCCCGCACCTTCCTCACACGAGCGTCTCCTCACCCCGTGCCCCAGGGCAGTCGAGCCCTGGTATCAGATCAGAACCTTTGGGGGAACTTAAAAGGTGGGGCTCAGGGAACGAGGGAAAGAAACACAGAAATGTGCCGAAACCGGTTTGGCTCCATGGAGAGAGCATTGGCCTACGGACTGAAGGGTCTCAGGTTCGATTCCGGTCAAGGGTCAACGGCATGTACCTTGGTTGCGGGCGCATCCCCGGTGGGGGGTGTGCAGGAGGCAGCTGATCAATGTTTCTCTCTCATTGATGTTTCTAACTCTCTACCCCTCTCCCTTCCTCTCTGTGAAAAATCAATGAAATATATTTTTTTAAAAAGAAACGAAACACAGAAATGTCGTAACTGGAAGGGAGCGTGGTGCTGGGGTGAGGCCTTGTGACCTGACCGTGTGTCCTGTCCCTTAGGAAGTCGGGCTGGCCCTGCGGACGCTGTTGGCTTCCGTGGACGAGACCATCCCCGGCCTGCCGGCCAGCACGCACCGCGAGGTAGGCCCGCACCTGCTCGGGGGCTCGTGGCGGGATGGGGCGGGCCCTGCTGCTGCCCTTCAAACCGGCCGGGTTCCGGGCTGTGCGGTGACCCTCCCAGCTCTGTCCTTGCTCCGGGAGGCCGCAGAGGTGGGCCCCTGACCAGCCCTGGGCTCCCTCCTGTGCCTCCAGGTCGAGATGGCCCAGAAGCTGCTCAACTCGGACCTGGGCGAGCTCATCAGCAAGATGCGGCTGGCGCAGCAGCACGTGCTCACCAGCCTGCAGCAGGAGTACAAGAAGCAGATGCTGACGGCCGCGCATGCCCTGGCCGTGGACGCCAAGAACCTGCTGGACGTCATTGACCAGGCCAGGCTGAAGATGCTGGGGCAGGCGAGGCCGCACTGAGCGCAGCCCGCTCCCGACTCCTGTGCACCACAGCCCGGCGCTCGGCGCTTCTGATGACTGACGGCTGGTGGACGAGCTCATCGTTTAACCACATTTTGGTTTGGGGTCATTTTTTGTTGTTTCTTGAATCATGGTGTTCAGAAAAGTCCGGATCCAAAATGTGGCGTTTTTCTAAGAATGGAACTGTCCGGGAGAAGCGTTAGGCCGTGCAGAGACTGTGGCAGGAAATGGCCGGACTCGCTGGAAGCGAGAGGCGGAGGGGGCCCGGAGCAGTGTGCGGACTGGCCCCACTGTGGGCAGACGCCCTCCGGCCGCACATGCTGCCACCGCGTCACGAGGGCGGCCGAGCGCGTGTCGGAAGGCGTTTCCGGAAGGCGTGTCCGAGGAAAGCACCGCCGCCCTGGCGCCTGCGGCCTCGCGCTCTCGGGCTCCGGGGACAGCTGTGGGGCAGACCCCGGAGCGGCGCGCCCGTTTGTAGCGATGCTCTCGGCAGAAACGCTGTGCCAGCGCCGCCCGCGCCTTTTCTATAATTTATACGGAAAGAGGAAAGCCATGCTGACTGCCCGCCGCCGCCGCGTACTCACCTTCCTCGCGTGTCTTCCCGGGCAGCAGGCCGGGCGGGGGCCTCGGAGAACTGCCCTCCCTGTAGTGCCGGGGTGTAAGTTATTCTCAGGAAGAATATGACCTGTACAGTGACTGACCTATTAAACAGGTGTTACCGCCAAGGCTCCGTGCGTGGCCTTTCCTTTCCTTCAGACACGGACAGTCCCGGGGACTTGTCAGGGGAGGTCCCCGTCCTTCTCTCCGCGCCTGCAGACCCTGGGGCTGCTGCCAGGGGCACGGCCGGTCTGAGTCACCCGTCCGCAGCCAGGGCGGCCCGGTGGTGCTGGTGTCCTGGCGTTCCAGCCTCAGGGCCACCTCTTCCTGAGGCCACGGGGAGGGGTGGTCAGTGTGTCTCCCAGACCTGCCCTGGCCGTGGGCGGGGCATCTAGGGCGGGATCGGAGGGTCAGGCCGGAACCAGGGTGCCCAGGTGGGGGGCCTGGAGGACACATCCGGTGGGCACGGTGTTCCTGTGTGCACACCTGTTCCTGCAGCTTCTGTGACGCTGGACCCATCTGGACCGGTCAGGCTGTGTCCTCCGAGCTCTCCTCTCTGGTGTTCCGTGGTCTCCGAGTCCGTTTCCTCCTCACAGAAGCCACAGGGGGGCTAAGACAGCGGGTCCGAGGTGACTGCCCAGACGTGACCAGGGTTCGCAGGGGGCGGCCCTGTGGACTGCGGGGAGCTGAGCAGCTTGCCCGGCCTCCACTCGCTAGCAGCCAGGGCCCTCTCCCTCCCCGCTGTGACAGCCTCACCTCAGGGCTCCGGGCTGGCGTGTCCCGGTGGGGGCGAGGCCTCTCCCGGGAGCTCACAGTGGCGTCGGTGATGACTGGAGTCGAGCTGCAGTGCTCTGGACCCACCACCACCTCAGGACACAGCGCTAAAACCCGCTCCCACTTCCTCGTCCTTGCGCACTGGATGGGCATCCGTCAGTCCTGTCTCACTTCATCTTCTCCAATACTCAGCGTCAGCCACAGCGGCCATGGGCGGCTGCTGGGCGGGCATCGGCCGTACACTGAAGGGTGCAGGGCGCTGGCCGAGGGCTTGCACCCAGGTTGCAGGTGTGATCCCCAGCCTGTCGGGGCGCATGTGGGCGGCACCCATCAACCTGTCTTTCTCACATGGCTGTTCTCTCCCTGCCCCCAACTCTTTCCCCCTTCCACTCTTCCTAAAAAATCAATGGAATAAGATATCCTCAGGTGAGGATTAGCACCAGCAACTGGCATGAGATTTGAGCTTCCCGAGCAGTCGTTCTTCTGTTTTTAAACATTTGCTTAAATTCCACAAGATTTCTTTAAATCCATAAGAAATCCAGTCATGGTGTGTAACAAAATGAGTGGAATTACTTGGTTTTTATACTTGATTCTCATGTAATTGATCTCTAAAGCCCAAAGCACACGTGAGGCCTAGCCGTCGCCCTCATGTACCGAAGGAAGCCGCGCCTGCCTGGCTCCGAGCGGACTGTCCTGGTGCGTGTCCCACGGTGTTACTAGGAACTCAGTGCTGTTAGCGGCACTGCCTGCCTCCTAGCTCTCCCAGCATACTGGTCCGCACATTGGTTACCTTGGCCCCTATCAGCTTCACCCGGACTGCCTCTAGAGCTGTCTTATAAACATTCGTTCTGAATCTAATTCTCAGTAGATTCTGTATTATTCCTGGAAATGCATATTAGCATTTGAGTTATAAAATGAAGTCACCTTCCAATCAAAAGTTTGGCCCTCACCGGTTTGGCTCAGTGGATAGAGCGTCAGCCTGCGGACTGAAGGGTCCCAGGTTCAATTCTGGTCAAGGGCATGTACCCTGGTTGCGGGCACATTCTCAGTAGGAGGTGTGCAGGAGACAGCTGATCAATGTTTCTCATCAATGTTTCTGACTCTCCCACTCTCTTCCTCTCTGTAAAAAAATCAATTTTATATATATATTTTTAAGTTTGTTTGGCTGAGCCCTAGCTGGTTTGGCTCAGTGGATTGAGTGTCAGCCTGCAAACTGAAGGGTCCCAGGTTAAATTCCGGTCAAGGGCACATGCCCGGGTCGTGGGCTCGATCCCCAGTGTGGGGGTGCAGGAAGCTGATGGGTGATTCTTTCTCATCATTGATGTTTCTCTCTCTTGGTTTCAATAAAAATAAAAAAATAAATCTGAAATCAATAAAAATAAAAAGGGTGTTTGGCTGAGTAGTTTGACAAGGGGGACTTGACCTTAGTTTTCTGTAAATTGAAGGAACTAAATTCTGTAGCTCTAAGAGTTTGATGTAAGTTTATGTAAAGAAGATTTTCAAAAACTTTCATTTTAAAAACATTTTATTTGCCAAAACCGGTTTGGCTCAGTGGCTAGAGGGTCTGCCTGCAGACTGAAAGGTCTCAGGTTCGATTCCGGTCAAGGACATGTACCTTGGTTTCGGGCACATCCCCGGTGAGGGGTGTGCAGGAGGCAGCTGATTGATGATTCTCTCTCATCGATGTTTCTAGCTCTCTATCCCTCTCCCTTCCCCTCTGTAGAAAATTAATAAAATATATTTTAAAAAATAAAAACATTTTATTGGCAGTGGTGTAGATGAATTAATATGTTTATATGTCCCCAAGCCTTTCTTCTTGTATTGGGTGGCACATGTGGCTCTAAATGGACATTCTATATCAGTTGAGTATTGACCTATGAACCGGGAGATCATGGATCAATTCCCAGACAGGACACATGTGGGGTTGCGGGCTCAATCCCAGTTGGGGGGGCGTGCAGAACGCAGCTGGTTGATGATGCTTCTCTCTCATCGATGTTTCTTTCTCCCTTCCTCTCTAAAATGAATATAAAATCCATACACATGTTTACCAGGAAAAAGAAACTAAGGGCTTCAGAGTTTAGCTTTGTGGGCACGATGACCACAGGAGGGCGCTGTGGGCCCCGACCCTTCCCTTGACCTCCCCAGCGTGCTATGGACTGGACAGCAGTACCGGAGGTGCAAACCTGGGGCTGACTAGCTAGGGGACCCTGCAATCTTAGCAGAGGGGCCCCAAAATCCAGAGCAGTGAATGAATGAGCCAGGGAGAGAGCCTGGGCCCCAGAGGACCCGCCAGTCGGTCCTGTGGGATCAGCATCCCCGTTGGATGAAGACTTGGAGGGGCAGGCGGAGCGGGGAGAGGTTAGGGCCGGTGGTGCGGACCCGGCAGTGGGTTAAGGGGACCGCGGCGGCGGGAGGCCACGCAGGGACGGGGAGGAAGGGCAGGTCGGGAGGAGGAAATGGGTTTGACTTTGTGGCCCCGGAGCTGTGGGGGGGGAGTGGGGGCTGAGGAAAGGGCCGTGTCCACCCACCGGCCTGGAGGCTGCGGTCCGGAGGGGCGGGCGCTGGCGGACAGTCCCCGCAGCGGGTGGGAGGGCCCTGCGGGCGCTGGCGGACGGGCCGGGCTGCGATGGCGCCCCTCCACCAGCAGGGGTCGCGCGCGTCCTTCTAGGCGGGGAAGCGACACAAAGGAGCGCCCGGGATACTGTGCAGCCTGACCTTCCGCCAGGGGGCGCGGGGCCCACGCCGCCCCCACTTGTGTGCTCAGAGCAGGGCTCCCCAAGACAGACGGCCGGCTCTCCGTGGGGTTCAGAGGCCAGAGGTCACAGGAGCAGCCGCAGGCCAGGCCTCTGGGTCACTGGGGGGTTTCCCGAGCAACCTTCACCTCGTGGCACACACACACTCAACCTGAGGCTGACACCAAAAACATTATTTTTTGCCGATCTGACAGAAGATATAGGTATCATTTTCATTCATTCGCACGGAGGGCCACTGCTCTGTCGGCTGTTGTGGTTTTTTATCTGACGACCTAAGGGAAAGGGGTCAGTGCCTGGAGCAGGCAGGGTGAGTGCTGATCAGTTCTGGCCTGGAGGTTTGCGGACAGAACAGCACATGAAAACGTCTCACTGTGAAATACGGCGAAGGCACAGCAAGCACCCCAAACTGATGCAGCCTGAGACACGTGCAGCCCGGGGAGAGCCACACCCCCCCACCCGCCACCCTCCCCCGCCAGAGCCCACCCATCGCTCTGACTACCTTGTCTTTACTTTTTACTGTCAATTACGCAGCCCTGAGCCTGGGTTTGGAGCCTTTTTAAAAATACATATATTTTTTATTGCTTTCAGGGAGGAAGGAAGAGGGAGAGAGAGGAACATCAATGATGAGAGAGAATCATTGACCAGCTGCCTCCTGCACGCCCCCCACTGGGGGGCCCTCAACCCGGGCCTGTGCCCCGACCGGGAATCAAACCGTGACCTCCCAGTTCACAGGCTGATGTTCCACCCCTGAGCCACGTTGGTGGGGCCCGGGTTTGGAACTGTTCCAAAGGGGACGGGCGGGCCCGAGGCCTCTGTCACCCGGCTGAGCTGGAGGGCCCCTCTGAACAGTGCGGCTCCCTGAACTGGTCCCTGGGAGCCCAGGCGCTCAGGCCCGTCGCTCCCCTTACCCACCCCCTCCTGCAGCTGTGCTTGGCCCTGCCACACACACACACACACACACACCCCGCCCCTAGGCCAGCACTTCCGGACGCACTCTCTGGTTTCCACAGTGAGAAAGCGATTGTGGCAAGATCCACGCTCACACGGCCTGCAGGAGCGGGGAAGGGGCTGGCGTGCGGGCTCTGCAAGGCACACAGCTGGGACCACGTGCGGGTGCCCAGGGAGTCAGAGAGAATAGGCAGGGAACCGAACCTGCGATCTGGAGCGATGCCACTGGGTGGGAGAGAGCGGCGGCTCAGGCTGGGCCGAGGCGAGCAGGTGCTGGGGGAGGGCGGGCCTGGGCAGGGCGGCCATGGGACGGAGATGGGTGTGCCTTGGTTTCTCTCTGGAGGGGAGGCGGGCTGTCCCGCGCGTCCTCTGGGGTGCCCTGGAGGATGGAAGAACTAGTAATGGACCTACTGGGTGCGGGGCTGCTGGCAGGCGGGCCCCTCCCGCTCCGAGTCACCTCGCCTGGGCCTGGCCGCAGGGACGGGCCTGCCCCACTCGCAGGCAGTGTGTCCGATGGGACGGAGGCCAGCGGGAGGGTGCGGCCCGGCCCCGGCATCGCTGTCTGACCTCTGACCCCAGTCACCCCACCACCTGGCGAGGCAGGCGTCCGCGGGCAGGCGGGCTGCCCTGGGAGAGCGCCAGGCCCAGGGGGACGCGAGGCTGGAGGGTTTGAGCTCCAGCCCTATGGGGCTCAGTGGATACAGCATCAGCTAGCAGACTGAAGGGTCCTGGGTTTGATTCCTGTCAAGGGCAGGTACCTGGTTGCAGGCTTGATCCCAAGTGTGGGAGGCAACCAATCCCCGTGTCTGTCACATCAACGCTTCTCTGTCTCTGCTCTGTCTCTCCACCTCTCTTCCGCCTCCAAAAACCAGTGGAAAACACACCCTGGGTAGGATGGTCAGAGGAAATGAAGGGAAAAGGGGAGGTGTGGGGGGAGGCAGGCGGGGAACGTGGCCGAGGAGCCCTGGCAGCGGTGGCGCTGTGGCCGCGCGAGGGCCGGACGCGGTCAAGTTCACACTCTGGTCGGAAGCCAGAGCCCCGACATTCCGATTCCGTTAGTAACTTAAAAAAGAAAAGGAAAAAAAAGCCAGGCGGAGATCTGGGGTCCGGCACCGGCAGCTCCGCGGCCCAGCGCGCCGTCCGGGCGGGAGACGTGGGGAGGCTGCGCCCCGCCCGCCCCCACCGAGCGGCCAAGCTCGCTCCCCTCGCGGGCGGCGGCGGGGCCGCGGGGCTGAGCCTCCGGGCTTCTCCCCAGCTCGGCGGTGACGCCGCCCGGGCCCGCTCCGCCCCGAGGCCACGTCGCCCCTCTGAGTGGCTGCGGGGTCCCCCCATCACAGCCTCTTCCCGCCCCGCCCGCCCGCCCGCCGCGGCCAGATCGCCGCCCGCCGGTCTCCATGGCCCCGCGGGTCCCCGCCCGGCCCCGGACGCGCGCGCGCCTGGCCCGCCCCTCGTTCCCTGGCCACGCCCTCCACGTTCCATGGCCCCGCCCTCCCCGTCCCCTGGCCACGCCCTCCCCATCCCCTGGCCCCGCCCTCCCCGCCCCTGGCCCCGCCCTCCCCGTCCCCTGACCCCGCCCTCCCCGTCCCCTGGCCCCGCCCTCCCTGTCCCCTGACCCCGCCCTCCCCGTCCCCTGGCCCCGCCCTCCTCCCTCCCTCCCCTCCCCCGTCCCCTCCTCCCCTCCCCCGCCCGCCGCCGCCTCCGCCGCCGCCCGGGCCGCGTCGGGTAAACCTGTTTGGCGAGGCGGCCGCGCCGGGGCGGATCGAGCGGCCGGGCTCCCTCGCGGCTCGCGGCGTCGGGGCCCGTGGCGCGCGCGGCCGGCCCTCGGCCCCGGAGCCCTCGGCGGCGCCACCATGTACGCGGGAGCCGGCCCCGGTGAGTGGCGGCCGCGGCCGCTCGCTCCTGCGGCGGCGGCGGTTGGCGCGGGCCGGGCGGGCGGGCGGGCTGGGGCCGGGCCTGGGCTCGGGGCCGGGTCCGGGTCCGGGTTCGGGTTCGGGTCCGGGGGCGCGGGCCGGGCCTGGGGATCGGGGCCGGGCCCGGGGGCGGCGGCTCAGCCCCGGGCCGCGCGGACACGCAGATCGGCGGCCTCGGGCCGAGTCGTCGGGGCGCCCGCGCGGCCTGGGCCTCCGCTCCCGTCGCCGCGGGGCCCGCGGGCGGCGCTCCCTGGTCCGGGCCCGCGGGCGCCTGTAGGCCCGAGGCCGCGTCCGAGCCGCCGCCGGAGGCCGGATCGGGGCGCGGGCGGGGAGGCGCGGCCGGGCTGGCGGCGGGGCGGCGGGGGCCTGGGTGTCGGTTCGCTGTCGCCGGCCGTTCCGCGGCCCCGGCCCGGGCGGGTCTGAGGAGCGAAGGCCGGCGGGCGGCCCGGGCCGGTGGCGGGAGCGGTGGCGGCGCACCCCGAGCCCAGGCTGCATGTGGCCGCCGGCGCCGGGATGGGGAGCGGGGCCGGGCGCTCCCGGGGCGCCCCCGCCTCCTCCGGGAAAAGTTGTGGAAACTTCAGCGCGGAGCCAGCACCTCCTTTGTTTGGATGCGGCCGAGGCGCGACTGCGGGCCGCCCGGAGGGTCCGCCAGCACGTGGCCTCCGGCTCCCGCGGGCCTGCCACTCGCGGGGCACCGCCTGTCCCTTTGTCCCCAGGCCCGGCCGGCGGCTGCCCGCTGGGGGTGGGGGTGCTGGCCCCCGTCCCGCCGCCCGCCCTGCACCCCTCCCGCACCCCTCCCGCCCTGCACCCCTCCTGCACCCCTCCCGCCCTCCGCTGCGCCCAGCCACTGCCCCGGCTGGAGGCCTGCTCTCTGAGGAGGCTTCCCCAGGCCCAGCCTGCCCAGTGGTGCAGGGAGCTCAGCCAGCGATGGAGCCGGCCTTGAACCCTACCCCTGGGAGGTGCCACAGGCTTGGGGCAGGTTTGGCTCCTGAGGCTCAGGGTGCTGGCCCCCCACGGGGCAAGGGCAGTGCCGCCCCTCCCCGGCCCCCGGGAGGGCCCCAGGGTGGCCACCCGCCGAACGTGGCTCTGAGGCGGCGTGGGAAGCTGATGGCGGAGAAGGGAAGGGCCCTGAGGGGAGGCCAGGCCCACGGGGACCCCGGGTGGCGGGCTCCGCGGGGGCACTCACTGCTCAGAGGTCAGCCCAGAGGCAGAGGCCCGGGGAGGCCAGGCGCTCAGGTCCCTCTTGGACTTTGTCCACCCTGAGGGCACTGGCTGTGGGCATTGTGACCTTGACCCTCAGTAGGAAACACCTGTTCCGTCTAGACAGGCGCCCACAGGTAGCGCTGAGCGGGCCCAGGAGGCACGCCCCCCTCCCCGCACGGCGGGCTGGGTTCCGCACCCTGACAGCTGCCTTCTCTCCTCTTCACCCTGGGGCCCGGAGCCGCTCCGAGCTGCGCACAGGGCGTGCGGCCGCCTGTGCGCGGGCTCTGCCCGTGGGGAGGTGATGGGTCGGTGGGCAGTGGGCCCGGCGGGCCTGTCCACACACTAAGCCTCTAGTTCTGTCTGAAAGGAGTTTGCGGGCTCAAGGCTCTTCGGTGAAACCTTTGAATGCGTTTCCTGACTTAGGGTCGTGAGAGGACATGGGTTGTGTGGAAATTACAGATAGTGCCTCCAATTTTAAGACACCAAGCAAACGTCCTAAGCAGATTGATTTTTAGAGCGAGGCTCCCAGTGGCGTTTACAAACGGGGTTACAGGTGGGGCTTGCCGCCTGGGCCCGGAGCGGGCTGTTGCTCTCCCCTCTCCTCCTCCGAGCTCCGGGAAGGGGTGGTGGGGGGAGGGGCAGGGTCTCCTGTGGCCCTGAACCTTCAGAGGCAACCAAGTGTTTGTAAAACAACCAACAGCAACACAAACCCACTTACAGCCTCAGAGGGTCTGGCAGGGCCTGGCTGGCCTGTCGGACTGAGCTTGCCCCGACATCCCCGGGTTCCTACAGAGCAGCCCGTGAGCCCGAGGCTGCGTGGAAAGTTGTCTGAGAGGACAGTGACTGAGAAGAAACATTTTCACCTTGAACTCTGGCTCCTCCTGCACCCCCCTCCCGCTCCCCTGCCTTAACCTTATCTCTGAGAGATGCCCGCTCTCGCGCCCTGGTGCTCGGGGCCTGCCCCGGGAGGCACTGAGTCCTGGCACCGCCCTGACCCCTGGAGAGGAGGCGGTGGAGGGGTGAGGAAGACACAGAAGCGGCAGCTCTAGGCCTGGATGGCGTGGAGAGCAGAATTCTTTTGCAACTTCTGGTTGCACAACGCGGGCCCCTCCGCAGCTGTGCGGCCGCTCCGCCCGGACAGCAGCACTTGTGGCCGTGAGCCTTCGAAACGTCGCGCTCCGTTTTTTAAACTACTTTTCACTGTAAACTGATTAAGATCCACCCCGTCTGCCCTGGCCGGTTTGGCTCAGTGGATAGAGCATCGGTCTGCGGCCTGAGAGTCCCGGGTTCGATTCTGGTCAAGGGCAGGAACCTCCGAGGCAGGCTCCATCCCGTGCGTGCGTGAGGCCTCTCACATCCACGTCTCTCTCTTTCTTCACCTTCCCCACTCCCTTCTCTCTCTAAAGATAATGGGAAAACATCCTGGGTAAGAATTTAAAAAGTAATAAAACACAAAGTCTGTGGCTAGTACGGCCCCTCACCCACCTGCAGCCTCGGCCACTGCCAGGTCTCCCACGGGCCCTGCACCCTCGCTCCATCTGCAGACGCGTCTGCAGCCGGTCCCAGACCGCCCCCGCCCCCGCCGGGCCGAGTCCCCCCAGGCCGCCTTCCTCTGGGATCCCCGTGTCAGTGAAAGTTCACATCCGCTGCTTTTACGTCTTTGAGGCTCGAGGCTCTAAAGCTAGGGGGCTCCCTCCCTGCCCCCCATTTCCTCTCTCTGGACTTGGGAGAAACCCTCAAGTTCAAGCTTCTCCATTGTACCTTGGCCTGGAGCTTTGGGGTGAGGTCCGAGCCCAGGTGGGGGGTGGAGGTGGGGATGGGGGTGAGGGCTGGACGTTCACAGTCGGGCTGTGGCCAGAGGCCGGCAGGGCCTTGGGATGGTGGTCAGTGCAGGTCCTGCGGTGAGCTCAGAGTCAGGATTCTGGGGGGACAGGTGAGATGGGGGGTTGCGAGGGGTGGGAGGGACTTGGAGCCCAGGGGACGCTGAGGAGGTGGGTGCAGGCGGGGGGTCTGCCTGGGGCGCCCCGGGAAGGTGGGAGTAAAGGACTGAGGAGCCCGCAGCATCTAACCTTCCGTTTCTCACATCCCGGCCGACTCCATGGCCGCCTCAGCCTCTTAGAAAATTTAATTCTTCTTAAAAATGTATTTTATCAGTTTCAGGTAGGAAGGGAGAGGGAGAGAGAAGCATCAGTGATGAGAGAGAATCACTGATCGGCTGACTCTTGCACACCCCCCACTGGGGACCGAGCCCATAACCGGGCCTGTGCCTGGTTCAGAGGCCAGCGTGCCCCCACTCAGGCCGCCGGGCTGACAGACAGGCTGAGGCCTCGGCGAGGGGAGTTCAGACGCACGGAGTCCAGGGATGTGGCCTCGGTCCGCCCGGTGCTCTGCCCCGGCCTCCCCCCCCGCCCCAACATGAAGCGTCGAGCTGTTGCGTTCACCAACATTCTGTTAACCATCTCCTTTGAAACAACTTTCTCTTTCTGGAAAAACGGCCAGGAGCACGGCTCCCCGGCCCAGAGCTGTCCTCCGTGAGCCGGGACGGCGCAGCGGGCGGCGGGGACGGGCTGGCCGCGCCTCCCTGCGCCCGGGCTCCGGCCGCCCGGCCCCTGCGCCCTCGCTCTTCAGCCCCGGACGGCTCCTCCGTCTTCGCTGTGACCCTGACCCGGAGCTCTCGAGGGCTTTCCTCGGGGCCTGTGGGTGCTCCGGGCGCCCCTGTGCCTGCGGCTCGGCAGGGCCATGGGGAGCTGGTCCCTCTCCCCGGGCTGGGCGGGCGAGGAGGGCGGGCGCTGGTGGGTGTGTCGCGGCCGGAGTCCTGTGGCCGTCCCGGGGCCGTCCAGCGCCGTCCGTGGGGGTGACGTGTTTGCAGACGGAGGCCGAGTGTTTGCTCAGACCCGGTGCGCGGCCGTCTGGGGACGGGACCCGGGTCCGCCCAGAGCGGACGGGTCTGGTGGTCGGTGTGGCCTCGGCACTGCCTTCCGCCTCCCTGACCGTCCGGCCCGCGTGCAGGCCCCACCGTGCCACGCAGCACTGCCTGCTGCTGTCCTGGCGGGGCCGGTGTGAGGGGGTGTGTGTGTGTGTGTGTGTGTGTGTGGAGAGAGCCGGCCGCGGCGGCGGTAAATCTGAGGCGCGTTAGGAGCCAGGAGCCGGCTCCTGTTACCGAGCTCCGGGGAGTGCGTGTTTGAGTTGCTACGAAGTCGCTGCCAAGTATGTGCTGAGCGGGACGCGGGAACAGTTGCTCCTAAAGCCGCGGCTGCTGGCCACACTGAGGCTCTGTGCTGGGGCCTGGCGGGGGGATGGGAGGGGGGCCCAGCTGTCCCTCCGAGGCCGCCCGCTCGCCCGCCCCACACGCACCCCCCGCCCCACACCGCACCCCCCGCCCCGCCCCGCACCCCCCGCCCCACACCGCACCCCCCGCCCCGCCCCGCACCCCCCGCCCCACACCGCACCCCCCGCCCCGCCCCGCACCCCCCGCCCCACACCGCACCCCCCGCCCCGCCCCGCACCCCCCAGCCCCACACCGCACCCCCCGCCCCACCCCGCACCCCACCCCGCACCCCCCGCCCCACACCGCACCCCCCGCCCCACCCCGCACCCCCCGCCCCACACCGCACCCCCCGCCCCACACCGCACCCCCCGCCCCACACCGCACCCCCCGCCCCGCCCCACACCGCACCCCCCGCCCCGCCCCTCACCGCACCCCCCGCCCCACACCGCACCCCCCGCCCCACACCGCACACCGCACCCCACGCCCCGCCCCGCACCCCCCGCCCCACACCCCACCCCCCGCCCCGCACCGCACCCCACGCCCCACACCGCACCCCACGCCCCACACCGCACCCCACGCCCCGCCCCGCCCTGGCCGCGGGGTTTCCCAGGGTGGGACCGGCGGTGCCGTCCTCTGTGTATGGGTTTAAAGTCATTACTTCCTTCATGTGAACGGGAATACACGCTCGTTTCAGAGTTTAGGAGAGATGGGGATGAAAAGGTTGTGAAGCCACCATGCCGTCCTGGGGAGGTGATGTTGTGTGGACGTGAGCTTGTTTCCAGACCTTTCCGTCCACACGGGCCCCTGGATGAGCCCCTTTAACACTGTGTGTCCCTTGTCACTCACTCCGGCGGGCGGCAGTGGGGGGAGCAGGGCTGTGGCCACCCTGGTGGTGGGCACCCGTGTGATGTCCCACCTCCGCTTCCTGTGCCCGCGCTGCTCACTGGGTGACGTGGGCAAAGGAACCCCTCGGAGTTGCTGTGGGTCCCGTAGGCTGAGGAGCCGGCGCGGCTGCCGGCAGCATGCACACCTGTGGGGGGCACTGTGGGGGGGATGGGTGTTGCCGTGGTCCCACGGACTCGCCATGAACCCCCTTTCCTGCGGGTGCTGTGTTACAGTCTGCCCGGCGTTGGGGTGACCGGTGACCACAGGCCGCCCGGCAGGTCGGCAGCATCTATCGGGGGTTAGGTTAGGGGCGCGGGGTGGGGGCCGACAGGGCCTCTGCCTCCAAAGGCTGATCGCAGGCCCCGGGGTGAGCTGGCCTCGGTCCCGGTGCGGCGGGCGCTGGGGTTGCTAGGCCACGCAGCCCGCGTGCTCACAGAAGGGGGTGGACGGCCACGTGGGCGGGTTCCCGTCTCCCTAGGAACAGCGGTGGTTCTGATGCCTGGAGGCAGGCTCCGCTCACTTTTGCTTCCAGCCGTTTCTGGCCGCTGGGAGAGGGGACCTGTAGGTGGGGTGAGGGGTGGCTTGGTCAGAGCAGGTGCAGCCATGGGGGCGGGGCAGGGGCTGCCGGTTGGGGGGAAGGAGGTCCTGGGATTGGGTGATGCTATGGTTGCACTGAAAGCCACTAAATTGGACACTTTAAAATGGTTAAAGCGGTCAATTTTATGTTAATTTATGTGGGTTTTAATATGAGTTTTTAAAAGCTTGGCCCTGGACCATTTCATGCATATTCATGAGCCGGTTCCCAAGCTCGGCCTTGACCTTGAGGCGCCAGCAGATGTCACCGGCCCATGGTCATGAACCATCGACGATGACCGGGCTGCCACGGCCGTGGGAGGGGACCCGGCAGGTCCAGTCACGGCGGGGAGCTGTGGCAGCTCAGCCCTGGCGGCGGGGACGGGGAGCGTCCTGACCTCTGTCCGCCGGCGAACTGGGGTGTCCACCCGGCAGGGGTGGCACCGGCTGGTGGTGGGCCGGGCCGAGGCCTGGTGCCCGTTGATCTCGGACGCCGTCTGGGCCCACATGATGGCTGTCGCCGGGTCCCTTTTACCGGACGGTGCTGTGACTTCACGTGGCACTGCCCCGGAGCGGCCACGCCTGCGCAGGCGTGTGGGAGTATGTTGGTGTGACAGCCATGCCCCACGGAGAGGTGCCGTCGAAGGGCCTATTTGAACCTCATTATACCCCGTTTTATTTTTAGTTGTTATTTTTCATTGGTTTCTGAAGGGAAGGGAGAGGGAGACAGAAGCATCAGTGATGAGAGAAAATCATGGATCGGCTGCCTCCTGCACGTCCCACCCTGGGGGTCCAGCCTGCAGTCCCGGCAGGTGCCTGGACTGGGAATGGAACTGGGATTTAGGAGACCCGGGGGCTCCCTCAGCTCCATGCGAGCTTCTGCACACGAGTGGGCCTGCTTGTCCCGGGCTGGGCGGCGGCCGGGGCAGGACTGGCTGGGCAGCCGCTGGTGTGGCCGTGGAGTGGGCACCACTGGTTGCCTGCTGAGTCCTCCCCTGGGGGTGTCGCCACCCCCTCGGCCCGCCTGCCGGGGGTCTGGCCAGGACAGCGCTCAGTCCCAGTCCTGCAGCAGCGGGCCTTTCAGAAGGGGAAGTTGAGGCACGGTGGGGGGTGTCCTGGGTAGCAGGAGCGATGGGGCGCTCTCGGTGGGGATGGGGCGGTGCCAGGGGCCCTCGGGAGGTCTCACCGGCAGTGATGGAGCCGCGGCCTTGGCCCCAGTGGCTCTCGGTGAGCCGTCCCGGCGCGGGGATGGCCCACGCAGCGGGATCGGCGGAGGGCGGGCTGCCAGCTCACGGCGCCCTGTCCAGGCCCCGGCCGGACGGCAGCTCCCCTGGAGCTCACAGACCCACAGCGGTGCTGGCGGACGGTTCGCCCTCGGAGGGCTGGGATGCCGGGTGGCAGGAGGGGCTGGGAGTGGGCGCTGGCCCCGGAGGGAACCTGTGGAGGAGGTGCTGCCCCCAGGCCCACGCCGCTCCCGCACCTGCTCCCAGCCGGCCCGGCCCCGCCCCCCCGGCGCCCGCGGCCCTGTGCCGGTGCCGGTGCCGGTCCCGGTGCCAGTGCCGCGCTCAGGGCTCCGCGCTCTCCGGGAGGAAAAGGCGGCCCGGCCGGCGGCTCAGGGCTGAGCTTCGGCTCCATCCCCAGTGGGGGGGGGGAGGAGGCAGCCGGTCAGTGATCCTCCTCCCTGATGCCGCCCTCTCCGTCTCTGAAATCAACACAAAGGCAGTTTTCAGAAAGTGAGGGCTGGTGGGTGGCTCCTGGCTTGGCGCCCCCTCTCCTGAGGGGAGGGATGTGTCCCGTGGCAACGACCCTGGGGAGTGGGAGACAGAGGGGCGGGATGAGGGGTCCCCGCCTCCGGGCCGCCGCGTTTCGCGGGAGGGCAGCCTGCGGCGGGCGCAGGGCCGGCTTGGGCGGCGTCGGGCCGCAGTTCCTGCGGGGCCGGCGGGCGCCCTCTGCGGTGGGGGGGGGGGGGGGATTGTGGCTCTCGCCTGCACCTCAGGCCGGTGTCTGCGGGGAGGACCTGGTTTGCATCCTGCCGTGCCCAGTGGGTGCCCAGGCAGGTGGCCAGGCCCGGCGGGCACCACGGGGACCTCCGGCCGGCCTCCTGGCGACGCCGAGGGCACCTCACCCTCGGGAGAACCGGCGCCGGCTTCGTGGGCGCCTCGGGTTCTGTCCTGATCACTCGCACCGAGTGGCAGAGGCTTCTCCTGGGGCTCGTGTGGCTGAGGGCGTATCCTCCCTCCTCACGCTCCCCCCTTCCCCTCACACCCCTCTGCCGGGATCCTGCTCCGGCCCCGCGGACTCGGGGGACCCGCAGGCCGAGCCGGAGAGCCGTGGCCGGCCCGGAGCCTGGGTGTCCCTCGGCCTCGGGGCGCGTGGCGCTGGGACGGTGCGGCTGAGCCGCCCTCGGACAGTTTTCACAGGGAACGCTCCTGCCTGTGGGAACTGCTGCTCGCAGGGCCGTGTCTCAGAGGCCCGGGCCGGGGGGACCGGACAGCCCAGTGAAGGCCCGCGGCAGCTCCTGGAGGGGAGCAGAGACAGGAACGGCGAGGCATGCACTGTGTGTGACTAACCCTGCCGTGTGTCATGCTAAGCGCACACCACGTGGCCACACGGAGCCGACATATTTTTAGCCCGTTACTCACCGCCCCCGCGGGGGAGGCGTTTCCGCAGTGAGCCGGGCTCGGGGCCCCGGGGCGTGTGCGTGTGTGTGTGTGTGTGTGTGTGGTGTGTGTTAGTGTATGTTAGTGTGTGTGTGTGTGTGTGTGTGTGTGTGTGTGGTGTGTGCGTGCGCCCAGAACCAGGCTGACAGACAGACCGAGTTTCCCACCGAGTGTCACCGAGAGGAAGAAATGAGGGGCTTACAGTAATCTGTGGAGGTGACACAGTCCCATCCAGAGACCAGCCCTGTGACCCCCCCAGCCCGCCACACCCCCGGGGCCTGCCCGGGCGGGGCGGGGAGTGACCAGGCTGGCCGTCACCACGTGGAAACCCCTGGGAGTGAGCGGCCCGCCCCTTCTGGGAAGCCTGTGCCGCCTCTCCTCCGGGTTTTCATGGCCGCTCCCTGGTGGCCCCCTTCACCGCCCCCCACCTCCCCTCAGCCAGCCGCCAGCCGCCAGCCGCCAGCCCGCAATCGCTGGCTCAGAGCAGGCAGGGGGCGAGTCCCTGTGCCCCCACCCCTGTCCAGGGTAGCTGTGGCTCTGTCTGTGGTTTAGTTTGTGGCGTGTCCCTGGGGCCAGGACCTCTGTGCTCTGGGTGGTGCTGGGGGGGAGCGGGGGGGGGGGTGTCGGGGGGGGTTCAGCCGAGGCCCCTGAGGTCCCAGGGCCGCCCGGCCAGCATGGCAGGCTGACCTGTCTCCGGTGCTGAGGGTGGACATGGAGCTCTGGCCGGGGCTGGCCTGGGCAGCGGGTGGGCACGGGGGCCCCTGCCCCAAGCCGCCGGGCCAGCCTGGCCGCTGGGCGCTGCCGCGGCGGGAAGATGTCCGCTTCTGCCTCCGCCTCGCGCCCCGGGCGGGCGGCGTGCGGAGCAGGGCAGCGTTGTCATGGCAGCGGGACACGGTGCCCACGACCTCGGGGTCGCTCCCAGGGCAGCCGCGGAGGCAGCGGTCAGGGCCTGCGGCGGGCGCTGCCCTCTGCCCTCCGCACGCCAGGCACGGGGGTGGGGGGACAGCAACCGGGACCCGGGTTCCCTGCTCCCAGCCGGTTTGGGGGAGGGCCCTCGTCAGCCGTGGGCTCGGGGGGCCCTTTGGGGAGAAGGTTTTCCAGACACAGACACCCCGTGGGGGAGGGCTGGGAGGTGGACCGGGGACAGACCACCCGCCGGTGAGGGGCCAGCCGGCCTGGCCACCCCGGTGCCGAGGGGGGCGGAGCCGTGGGGAGCATGGAGAGGGCTCCTGGGCGAGAGGCTGCCGCTGGGCCTGCGGGGTCCGTGCCGGGCCCGTGCCGGGTCCTTGCCGGGTCCGTGCCGGGTCCGTGCCGGGTCCTTGCCGGGTCCGTGCCGGGTCCGTGCCGGGTCTGTGCCGGCTCCTGGTCCACGAAGGGGGTCAGTGTGTCCGTGCGTCCTGGCTGGATGCGCCGTGGGTCCCAGCGACTCCCTAGAGGCCAAAACTGGGTTGCGCTTCGGCCCCGTGAGGTCTCCCCCTGGGCCTGGCCCCCCCATTCCTGCTGCAGGTGGCTTCGGGCTGTCACTGGGCCGCCTGTGGTGGGTGGGCCTGAGAGTGGGTCTGAGCACAGGGCCCTGCAGGGCAGTGCGGCTCTGCTGGCCGAGGCGTGTGAGCGGGGCACTGAGGGCCAGCTGCAGCCCCTGCCCACGCCCAGGGCACCCCCCCCCCCCCCCGTCTCCTCCCTGCCCCTCCCGTCCTCACGGGGTGAAACCCGGGACTCGGGCTGCGACCATTACGCACGGGAAGCGTGACTCACTCACAGGTTTCCCTTTCACTGACGGAGCCGCCTCTGAAAACGGAATTTGTTTAAAAGCTGCTTTTTCTTCCCCCAAAGGGAGAGGGAGAGAGAGAAACATCAGCGAGGAGAGAGAATCGTCCATCCGCTGCCTCCTGCACGCCCCCCACCGGGATCGAGCCCGCAGCCCGCAGCCCGCTCCCCCGAGCCGGCGGGCTGCAGGGGTGAGGCCGTGTGCGCTGGGGCGGCTGGCTGGTTCCCACACGCGTGTGCTCTGCTCCGGGGGACAGCGTGCTCACCGGCCAGGGCTCCCCGCAGAGCAGGACTGGCATTTCCCGGAGACACTCGGCGGGCCCTGCGCCGTGGGCGGAGGATGGGGGCCGCGGGCCGCGGGGATCCTCAGTGCCGGGCGGAGGGGGGGTGTCTCCTTTCTTGGTTGCGGTTTGTAGATCTTGTCGGAGGCGACCGCGGTGCCGAGCTTGTTTGGTGACCTGTCACCTCGTGGTTTCTGGGCCTCCGCCCCGGGGTGTGTGGGAGGCCGGGTCCCCCGACAGCCGGAGTCCTGTGCTCCCGGAGGTCCCGCCTCCTTTGGGGCAAATTCCCGCCGCTCTGACTTCCCGAGGGCACCCTGACACGCTCCCCCCGTGGACGCGCAGGGGCGCCCGAGGATGCTGCGGCCTGGACGGTGCAGGCGCCCCCCCCACCCCCGCCGCCCCGGGAGCCGCCCGCCCGGGGGGCGCACAGCGCCTGAGGGGCCTCGGGGCCGCGGCTGCCAGTGATTCTCTCGTCGTGGGTGTTTCTCTCTCCCTTCCTCTCTGACATCGATAAAAACATCATCTTTTAAAAGCTGGAAGGGCAGCACCTGTGGGCTGGGTGTGGCGTGTCGCCGCCGGCTGTTCGCGCTGTTTAAGGCGCTCGGGTTCCCTGGGCGAACCCCCGGAGGAGCGGGTGTGGGGCTGGCGGGAAAGCCGGCTCCCCTGAGGCTGGGCCCAGGCCTGACCTTGTCTGGGCTCGGGTAAGTGCAGTCAGGCCTTCAGGTCGGCAGGGGTGGAGGGTGCCGAGGGGCTGGGCTTGGTGTCACTCTGTCGGCTCTGGGCACGGCGGTGGGGGTGGGGCGGTGGGGGAGGGCAGGAGCCCTGGTGCAGGGTCACGTGACCTGCTGGGCTTCCAAAGCGGACGTACCATGGCCGCTTGCTGGCCGCCCCGGGTCCCGGGAGGCGACACGTGAGCACGGAGAGAGCCGTGCTTCTGAGTCCCTGGCCCTGGCCCCGGCCGGCACGCACGTGTGTTGTGCAATCTGTGCGTGTGTCATGTGTGAAGTCACGGCAGGGGGCCTGAGGCTCCCAGATGGAGCTCCGGGGCCAGTACCCTGGCTCTCCCAGGGAGAAAACAAAACAAGCCGAGGAGCCAGCTGATCGCGGCTCCGCCCACCGTCGAGCGCGTTGCCATGGACGCAGGTGTTGTCTAATGAGGAGGATTGAGAAACCACAGACACTGGAGTGAAAACTAAAAGCCTTCTATTACTGGGGGGAATTTTCCTAAAATCACACTTTTATTTTTTTAAAATATACCTTTGTTGATTTCAGAGAGGAAGGGTGGGAGAGAGAGAAACATCAGTGAAGAGAGAATCATTGATTGGCTGCCTCCTGCACGCCCCCCACTGGGGATGGAGCCTGCAACTGGGCCTGTGCCCTGGCGGTATCGAACCCGGGACCCTTCCGTCCGCGGCCAGCGCTCTGTCCTCTTAGCCACATGGACGCTGGAAGCACAGCCCTCGCTGCTCTAACGGTCCCACACAGCTTCCTTTGGGCGCACAGGGCAGTCGGGGTGCATGGTGGTGCCGCCTCGGCCCTCTCCTTGCCGTCGCTCACGGCTCCCGCTGTCCCGCCTGCTGTGTAGGGAGGGGACAGGCGAGGGGGCCGAGCAGGGGGAGAGCCTCAGCAGGCGCCGGCTGGCTGTGAGATGCTGTCTGTGGGGGCAGGGGGGCGTCTAGACTAGGGGTGCTGAGTCTCGGTTTCCACAAGACGGGTGTGGGGCCGTGCTTATGGGGCCCTGGACAGCGGCGAGGCCTGGAGCCACGGAGGAGCGGTGGCCGCGGTGGAGGGCAGGCTCCGTGTGACCCCTCCTCGCCCCCGGGTGCCGCGGCCTCGGGGTGGGTGTGGGGGATGGGATCGCTCCTGTGCGGCTCCAGCTCTCGGAGCCGCTCCTGTTCCCGCCGGGGAGCCGGCGGGCCGCCCACACTGGGCGGGGGTGAGGAGCCGGTGCTGGAGGAGCTGATGGCCGTCCGCACCCCCCTGTGCGGACCGGGGGCGGGGCGGGGCTGCACGTGCCTCGGGGTCGGGTTGGGGAGCCGAGAGGGACTCAGACACTCGGCCTGGAAGCAGCGAGCACGCCGAGGCTCCTGGGGACCCTGCAGGACACGGCCGTGAGCGGGCGGAGGGGCGGGCGGTGGCGGAGGGACAGGCAGGTGGACGGGGACGAGGTGGGCAGGGTCTTGGTGGTGGGCGGGCAGAGGAAATGCACCATTTCCGGGGTTTGGGCAGAGCCAGGAGGGCCGGGGAGGGGGCGCTGGGTGCGGGTCCGGCCGGGGAGGGTGGCCCGGCCGCCGCTCCCGCTGACGTGCCCTCTGCCTTGCAGTGCTCGCGCCTCCGGCGCCGCCGCCGCCCCCGCTCCAGGGCTATGCCTTCAAGCCGCCGCCCAGGCCCGACTTCGGGACCTCGGGGAGGACCATCAAGCTGCAGGCCAACTTCTTCGAGATGGACATTCCGAAAATCGACATCTACCACTACGAGCTGGACATCAAGCCGGAGAAGTGCCCGCGGAGAGTGAACAGGTACCGTCCTCACCGCCGCGGCGGCGGGCGGGCGGGCGGTCGGTCGGTCGGTCGGTCGGTGTGAACTTCGCCTGCTGGTCGGCTCGGCCCTCAGCGCGGCCTCCCGCGGCCCCGGAAGCTCCGTCCCATCGCGCTGATGTTGTGAAAAGCGTTGTGTGTCCGGTGTGGTGAGTGTGCCTCCGGGCGCACCTCCGCGAGCTTTGACAGATGTGCACAGATGCCCACCCCAGTGTTGGGCCCGCACCCTGACCGCCGCCTGCCCTCTGAGGTCGTGTCCATCCTCTCACCGCCCGTGTTTCTGAGATGGGCCAGCATCCTCGTATTAAGAGCTTCTTGTTTTCCTGCTCAGGACCATCTGACGTGAATATTTCATATTTCATTCATTTACTTATTGTTTTTTTTTAATCCTCACCTGAGGATGTTTTTTTATTTTAGAGAGAGCGGAAGAGAGACAGAGAGAAATCTTGATGTGAGAAAGACATGATTGGCACCTGCAGGAGCCCAGCCACAGCCTGGGCCGGGGAGGGACCTGCCCCTGAGGCACGTGCCCTCGACCGGAATAGAACCCGGGACCCTTTGCTCTGCAGGTGGAGGCTCTACCCGCTGAGCCACATGGGCCAGGGCCGGCTCCTCATTAGTCACTCCTCCTGTTAGGGGCTCGGCGCCCGGCCTTGCTCGAAGCTGCTGTGAACCAGCCTGTTTGTGACCAGCATGTCCGCGTCTCCCTCGGACGCATCTCGAGGAGGGGGCTGCGGGGCGCAGGGTGGCTGTGGCCGTGGCGCCTCCCAGCCCCGCCCACGCCCTGTCGGCATGCGCTGGCCAGCCTGGTTTTCCCCGGTCTCAGGGCTGCTGGTCCTCCCTCCCCGGGCTGGAGGGTTTGGTGTATTCTGGGCGCAGGCGGGACTTGGGGTGCAGCACAGCGGGTTTGGCCGTTGCACAGACGGCGTCTGCAGTGCGCAGAGCGTGCCACATCTCCGAGGCGCAGCTGGCAAACTGTGAAAGTGGTTACCGCGTGGAACGTGTGCCTGCCCGGAGGGAACAGGGACCCTCTGGCTCACTCTGTTCTTTACAAGATGGCAGTGTGGCTTGTGTGGAGCCTGGTCCCTCTGGAAGTGACGGTGGTGTACGGTGTGAGGCGAGGGTCATTAGAGGGTGCTTCTCTGCTCTGACCGGCCTGTCCCTCCGGGACGTTGTGTGTGCTCATGAATGACCAGAGAGCCAGGCGTCCTGTCCCTGGAGCGCCTGATCTGGCGTCAGTCTGGGGGTGGCCACGGGCCCTCCGCAGGTACGTTCCCTTCGCAGTGTTCCTCACGTGCGGATGGAGGCCCCGCCTTATCTGTCCTGCGGTGTGTTATGTTGTTGTGTAAGCTGTGTTTTAACGTTCCACTTCTCCAGAAGGGGTGGAGTGGCTGCTAGTGAGTATGGGGTTTGGGGGTGACAGGGTGGTAAAGACTTACGGTGCCGATGCTGCCCAACTCTCTGATCTGCTAAAGCCACCAAATAGTACACTTTCAAACATGTTCTTATTGATTTCAGAGAGGAAGGAAGAGGGAGGGAGTGAGATGGAAACATCCATGGACCAGCTGTCTCCTGCACGGCCCCTCCAGGGGATGGAGCCCGCAGCCTGGGCCTGTGCCCTGACCGGGAATCAAACCGTGACCTCAGCCACTGAGCCAGCTGGCTGGGCAGCAATTTGGTTTATCAGCTATTAGAAGATTCAGTTTTTTTCCTTTCTTTCTGTATTAGTTGTGATAGTTTGTGTCTGTTAAGGAGGAATTGTTGGAGGTTTGGGGGCTGTGGGTTTGTGTGAGTCCGGGCAGGACTCTCGCTGGGGGAGGGCCTGGAGGGGGCCTTCCCGGGCCCCTGAGGGTCCGGGCAGTGGGTCCCATTGAGCCGCCAGCGTCATCTGTGAGGAGCGGTTGGCGATGAGGAAAGCAGGGTGTCTTCCCCCGGCTGCCACATTGTTAGTTGTGCCCAATGGGTTTGAAGGTTACGCACTAGAAATTCCCTCGAGTCAGACAGAGCAGCCAAGGCGGGCCCTGAGCGGGCCTCTGGCCGCCACCAGCCATGTCCGTGTGTCCTCTGCCGCCCCCCCCCCAGCCATGTCCGTGTGTCCTCTGCCGCCCCCCCCCAGCCATGTCCCTGTGTCCTCTGCCCCCCCCAGCCATGTCCATGTGTCTTCTGCCCCCCCAGCCATGTCCGTGTGTCCTCTGCCCCCCCCAGCCATGTCTGTGTGTCCTCTGCCCCCCCCAGCCATGTCCGTGTGTCCTCTGCCCCCCACCAGCCATGTCCGTGTGTCCTCTGCCCCCCCCAGCCATGTCTGTGTGTCCTCTGCCCCCCCCCAGCCATGTCCGTGTGTCCTCTGCCCCCCCCACCCGGGTGCGAGCCTGGGAGCTGCCACCTGGTTAGTGTGTGAGCTTCGGGGTTTTTTATTTTACTACTAGTGGCCCGGTGCACAGAATTCGTGCACATTAAAAGGGGACTAATTAGAGGACATAATTTAATATTGCTATTTGCCCTTTCTCTGTATTAGTAAAGTGTATATGAAATCTCCCTCCTGTCAGAGGCTGGGGTGCACCACGGGAACCAGACCCGGGGGGCCCGGCCTCAGGGCCTCCGGCCCTCCCGAGGGCGTGACGACACGTGCCTGTTAGCTCTTCCTGGTACAGGATTGGTTCCGGTGCAGTTGGCTCAGGCCTCCATCAGTCAGAATCAAGCGGGAACCTGTGGGCCTGTTTGTGCGGAACCCGTTAGGGCAGCTCCGCGCGGGGGAGGCACTGGCCCGGGTGAGGTGGGGAGGAGCCAGCGGTGGGCTGCGGTCAGCACTGGCTGAGGAGGCTGAGCTGGAACGGGTGGACGCCAGCGAGGACTGGTTCGGGCTGGGCTGTCTGTCCCCTGGGGGACGCACTGTGCTCCCTACGGGCAGTGTGCCCGGAGACCCGGATACATGCTGGAGGCTGCGCCACGCCGGAGAACGGTGCCCATCAGGGCCTGGCTGTCATGGTGGAGCAGAGTCCTGTGGCCAGCGGTTCCCTAAGCCCCTGGGCCGGCTGGCTGCCGGGCCTGCATTCCGGTGCGGCCTGCCTGCAGCCGGCGTGAGCGGAGCAGGCACAGGGCACGCTGTCCCATGGGCACAGCCCGTTTTTTGCTTTGAGAACCGGGAGCCGCCGCCTCACCTCCTCTCCTGCTGCTTCTGTCGCAAATGCAGTGCCCACAGCCGGTCTCCGGGCTCTGGGCTCTGCCCGCTCCCCGCCGCCCCGCCGGCCTGGCTGCAATGGTGCCCGTGTGGGGGTGTTTGCGTGTTCCCCCAGGCGTGCTTGCCGAAGGGACAGCCTGCTGCTCTGGGCCAGCTCCTTTCCTTCCACAGCTGGGACTTCTCTCTCCTTTCCCTCCGGGTCTGTGGCCCTGGCTTTTACTTAGTGTGTGATTTGTGGCCATAGTTACCTTCGCCGTAAACCGACCTTTCACTCCTGGCGTCTGCCCAACCCCGACACGTGTTGTGGATTCCTTTTGTTAATGCCAGTTTCTCGCCGTGCTTATCGGTGAGATTGGCCCGATCACCTGGTCGCTGGCGAGATAAAAGCTTGGCTGGCCTTGGCCGCGGCGGGCTCAGTGATAGAGCGTTGACCTATGAACCAGGAGGTCAGGCTGTGATCCCACTCAGGGCACAGGCCCGGGTTACAGACTCCATCCCGTGTGGGGCGTGCAGGAGGCAGCGACTGGTGATTCTCTCACCGTTGGTGTTTCTCCCTCTCCCTCTTCTCCACGTCAATAAAGTGCATTTTTATTTTTTTATTTTTTATTTTTTATTAAATTATTATTTTTGTACATATACCAATCCCCCCCCCCCCGTACATGCCCTCCCTCCCCAGAGTTTTGTGTCCATTGGTTGTACTTATATGCATGTATACAAGTATTTCGGTTGATCTCTTATCTCCCCCAGATCTCCCCAACCTCCCCGATGTAATTTGACAGTCTGCTTGTTGCTTTACTGTCTCTATATCTATCTTTTGGTTCTTCAGTTTATAATGTTCTTTATCATCCATAAATAAGTGAGGTCATGTGGTGTCTCTCTTTCATTGACTGGCTTGTTTCACTCAGCATGATGTTCTCCAATTCCATCCAGGTTGCTGCAAACGATGAGAATTTTTTTTTATGGCAGCATAGTATTCCATTGTGTAGATGTACCATGGTTTTTGGATCCAATCATCTGCTAACGGGCACCTAGGCTGTTTCAAATCCTAGCTATTGTAGATTGTGCTGCTATGAACATAGGGGTGCATATATTCTTTCTGATTGGTGTTTCTAGCTTCTTGGGATGTATTCCTAGGAGTGGTTTTACTGGGTCAAATGGGAGTTCCATTTTCAGTTTTTTGAGGAAGCTCCATACTATTCTCCGCAGTGGTTGCACCAGTCTGCATTCCCACCAGCAGTGCACGAGGGTTCCTTTTTCTCCGCAACCTCGCCAGCACTTGTCGTTTGTTGATTTGTTGATGTTGGCCATTCTGACAGGTGTGAGATGGTACCGCATTGTTGTTTTGATTTGCATTTCTCGGATAATTAGTGATAAAGTGCATTTTTAAACGATGAAATTCTGCTGGCCTCGGGATGGTCGGGCGACACCCCCTTTCCTTCGTTCACAGTGAGCTTGGGTTTGGGGTGATCTGTTCTCTGGGGGGTGGGACTCCCAGCGGAGCCACCGGACCTGGAGGCCATGTGAGGTCTCGGCGTGAAGACGGGGCCGGGAGGTCCGGGGAGCAGTGGCCTGAGCGCCCTGGAGGGTGGCGTTGGCGGAGGCCTCACTTGGCGCTGCCGGGCTGTGGTCTCCGGTGGAGGCGAGGCCGGGAGGCCTGGTGCTCCTGGCGGCGCCATCCAGGAGATGGGGGAGAGCTCCGTCCGCCCCGGGCTCCGTGGTCCCGGCACTGGCACCGTGCACGGCCGGCTGGGCCAGGCCAGGCAGGGCTGACCGGCTTCCCGGGAGAGGAGTGGGGGCCTTGGCTATTGCTTCCTGGCGGGCAGGGCCCCGGGCAGAGCTGCTCAGGCCCCTGTGTGGGGACAGGCTTTAGGTCCTCATCCTGCCCCTGCCCCCGCCCCTGCCCCCGCCCCCGCCCCCGCCCCAGCTCCCACTGGTCTCTCCCTTGGCCACAATGGGAGCTGGAGCTGCTGGTTCCTGATGGGTGGAGCTTGGGGGCCTCCTGCCGGCCAGTGCTGTCCACCTTCCCACGTCTGCCTGAAGGGCCTCAGGTCAGGCAGGGTCATGGCCGTCGGGCTTGACTGGCCGGGCAGTGTGTGAGCGCGCTGGGTGGCGGTGAGTTGAATGGAGGTGCCCCCCGCCGCCCTAGGTGCTGGCAGACAGGCCAGCGTGGCCCCGCTCCTCCTGCCCCCCCCGCCCGGGGCCGGGGCCGGGCCTCCGCTGGCGTGGCTCCACGTGGCCCTTGGTGCCTGGGCCCCGCGTGGGAGCAGCCCGTGTGAACCGGGTCTGCTGCTGTAAGGCCCAGGACCGACGGCACCACGTCAGCCGTCAGTGGGCACCCACGGGTGCTTGTGGCCTGTAGGTGCGGGTAGTGCCTGACCCGATACCCAGGCCGACTCGGGGTCTGAGTGGAATTCAGGAGGCGGCGGAGGGGCCGTGCAGGGATGGCGCCGGGCTCTGGGGGGGTTCCGGGGGAGGGGGCCGCCCGCGCCTCCTCCCTCTGACGGACAACGGCTCGAACCCCATCCCTGCAGGGAGATCGTGGAGCACATGGTGCAGCACTTTAAGACCCAGATCTTCGGGGACCGGAAGCCCGTGTTCGACGGGAGGAAGAACCTCTACACGGCCATGCCCCTGCCCATCGGGCGGGAGAAGGTGAGTGCTGGGCCTGGGCCCCGCACCCCGGGTGCATGGAACCACCCCCTGGGTATCGAGCCAGCCGTCAGGACCCTCCCAGAGCCTGGAGACAGGAGCGGAAACCACTGGGCTTCCCAGTGCGAGACAGGCCCCCGGGGCAGGTGCCGCTGCCGCTGTGTCCGTCCATCCAGGCCGCCTTCTGCTGTAGCCGCGGTCCATGAGGGGCAGCCCCGCGGGTCCCGGAGGCCTGTGTGCTCCGGGCCAGGGCTCTGCTTGAAGTGCCAGGTTCCTGCCGAGAAGCTGGCACTTGGCAGGTCGGTCAGCACGGGCTGCCCGGCGTCTGGCAGGAGAGCTGGCGGCTGGAGGCCCCACTCGCCCTTTAGCGGAGGGACCGCGGCTCCCGGGCTGACCCAGGGGCAGCCTCTCAGCCCGGCCCGCGCCCTCAGGCTGCGGTGTGGCTTCGGTCTCTGACCCCTTTGGAGGCGGAGCTCTGCCCCGCGGGTGGGGGCAGCTGGCGGGCGGCCCCGGCTCTGGGGGCGCCGATAGGAGAGGCGCTGGGCCAGGCCGCTGGGTGATAAGGCTCCGCTGAAGGCTGGCGGCCCGGATAGCAGGGCACTGCCTGGCATGGGCTGATGGCACTGATGTCCGGGGTGGGGGGGTGTGTGTGTGTGCCAGGACCCTGCCTGCCAGCGTGGGAGGTGCGCCCCCTGCAGACGGCCGTGCGGAGTGCACAGCTGTGCGTTTAGTGTGGTGCTCGTTTCTGTGAGGCTGGGTGAGGAAGAGAGCCACACGAGCTCATCCTGCGCCCGGGGCTCGGGAGGCTTTCCTGGCGGTGGGGGGGCGGGGAGGGTCCCCCACCCTGTTCAAATGGGAGACACGTCCCCGCAGAAGCTGACAGCACAGCCTGGTCAGATCCTCTTTTTAAAAAAGCATCCTTTATAAAGAGCCCAGTGACTGAAACAGTGCAGCGAGCAGAACGACCGTGGCCCCTCGGCCAGGCGGGCCGCCCACCCAGGGGGTGGTTAGGGTGATCAGTCAGGCAGGCCAGTGGTTAGGCGCAGTCGGCAGGCAGGTGAGCAGTTAGGAGCCAGGAGTCCCAGATTGCGAGAAGGATATCCGACTGCTGGTTAGGCCCGATCCCACGGACATTCCCTGAAAGGTCCTGGATTGGGAGAGGGTGCAGACCGGTCTGAGTGACCCTCCCCTCCCCTCCCCTCCCCTCCCTGTGCATGAATTCCATGCACTGGGCCCTAGAATGTGTACATTGGTGTCAGAGAGGAAGGGAGAAGGAGAGGGGGACACAGCAGTGGTTCCTGGGTGGACGCTCACCACACGGCCTCCTGGGAGGCTTTCTCTCCGGGATCCGGTGCCTGTGGGCTCAGGGGGCCAGGACCGGGACCGGGGCCCGCAGGCGCCCCCTGCCGTTGGCGGAGCGGCGAGCTGACCTGCCGGGCCCCCAGGTGGAGCTGGAGGTCACGCTGCCGGGCGAAGGGAAGGACCGCATCTTCAAGGTGTCCATCAAGTGGGTGTCCTGCGTGAGCCTGCAGGCCCTGCACGACGCGCTGTCCGGGCGGCTGCCCAGCGTCCCCTTCGAGACCATCCAGGCCCTAGACGTGGTCATGAGGCACCTGCCGTCCATGAGGTGAGCCGCCTTGTCTGAGGGAGCGCTTGTGTGCGTGCGCGTGTGCGTGCGCGTGCGTGCGTGCGTGCGTGGGTGTGCCCGTGGTGCAGTCACAGCAGTGTCAGCAGGACATGTTTCATGTGAGAGATTCCCGGGGTTCCCAGCCCAGCAGGCCCCTCCCCGTGGGGTGCAGCTGGCTTCCGCTCTGCGGGCGTGAGTGCGTGTGTCCTGCCCTCCTGTGGCCTCACACTGGGCTTGTCCGTGGGAGCGTCCGCACTCCCCACGGCGGGCGGCCCCGGAGGAGCCGTGGCCAGGGCCGTGCGTGACCAGACCTCTGCTCGTGCTCACGCCCCGCCCGCCGCCCCGCCCTCGCCGGAGGGAGGGGAGTGCGAGCTCAGCCTCTGCCGCAGGTACACGCCGGTGGGCCGCTCCTTCTTCACCGCCTCCGAGGGCTGCTCCAACCCGCTGGGCGGCGGCCGCGAGGTGTGGTTCGGCTTCCACCAGTCCGTCCGCCCCTCCCTCTGGAAGATGATGCTCAACATCGACGGTGAGCAGCCTGTCCCTGGCAGCTGCCGAGCCGTGTCCCCGGGGAGGGGAGGGGTCTGCTGGGGGGTGAGTGGACCCCACTGCTGTCCCCTGTCTCCTGTGATTCCCAGACTGCCCGGGGTCCCCCAGAGGCCTGCTCCAGGCGGTCGGGTCGGGAGTGTTGGGGTGTCCGTCTCCGAGGGTGACGCCGCCTCCGGCAGCCCCTCAGGGAGGACGGGCCGCCCGTGGCCAGGCCCGAGGGCGGGCTCGCGGCCAGCGAGGGGGGCGGCCGGTCACCCTCTGCCGTCCCTCCCCCCAGTCTCGGCGACGGCCTTTTACAAGGCGCAGCCCGTCATCGAGTTTGTCTGCGAAGTTCTGGATTTTAAAAGTATTGAAGAACAACAAAAACCTCTGACAGATTCCCAAAGGGTCAAGTTTACCAAAGAAATCAAAGGTGGGTGCGGGCCCGGGCCGGGGGCGGGTCCCCCCCGGCGAGCGAGCCCCCTTCTCCGCGGGGGGTCACGCCTGTGGGCGCGGAGGAGGGCCACCCCCAGCGTCCACCCCCGAGGGCAGGCCGCGCCCCCTCTGGCCGTGGCCGTGCAGGCGGAGGCCTCCCTGGGTGAGCCTGGGCAGGGCTGCCACCCTGAGGGCTGCTCTGTCGCCAGGTCTGAAGGTGGAGATCACTCACTGTGGGCAGATGAAGAGGAAGTACCGCGTCTGCAACGTGACCCGGCGGCCGGCCAGCAACCAAACGTAACCGCTCCCCCGGCCCCTGCCCCCCCGCAGAGGCCCCGGGACAGGGACTCCATCGGTTTGACGTTAGCCCGGGGCCCCAAACCTCCCGGTGGAAGGAACCCTGGGGCTCCTCGGCCCAGCTCGGTGCTGAGATGCTGGGAGCCCGGGCTTCTCTCCCCTCCCACCCCCCAGTTCTTGGCCGTGGCCCCATCTTAGCCATGAGCGGCCCTGGCTTCACTTCCAGCCAATCAGGGCCGTGGAGGGACCTCAGGCCGCGGGGTGGGCGCGTCCTAGGGCGTGTGTATTCCGCGGGGAGAAGCAGGAGGCGCTGCCCCACCGCAGGGTCTCCTGGCCCGGTGGGTGCTGGGGCAGGTCCCACAGCCCCGCACACCCCTCTCTGCCCTGCCCACCCACACCGTGGCCGAGGGTGCCGCAGACCTGGAGCCCCGGCGTTCCCTCTGGGGTCTCCGTGGGCGGTCCCGTGTCCCCTGTGGCGTGTGTGTGTGTGTGCCGGGGGATCGCTGCCGGGCAGGCGCCGCGATTGTGTCCCAGTTGCGGGAAGAGGGGGCGGGGCCTGGGGACGCCTGGGACGGGGATCCGGGTGACCCGGTGGGTGTGCTGAGGGCCCGTGCCTCGGCCACGCCCACGCCCCGCCTCCTCCCCAGGTTCCCGCTGCAGCAGGAGAGCGGGCAGACGGTGGAGTGCACGGTGGCCCAGTACTTCAAGGACCGGCACAAGCTGGTGCTGCGCTACCCCCACCTCCCATGTTTACAAGTCGGCCAGGAGCAGAAACACACCTACCTTCCCCTCGAGGTCTGCAACATCGTGGCGGGACAGAGGTGTATAAAGAAGCTGACCGACAATCAGACCTCAACCATGATCAGAGCCACGGCCAGGTCGGCGCCCGATCGGCAGGAGGAGATCAGCAAGCTGGTGAGCGCCCCGCCTGGGCGGCCTGGTGGGCGCCCCCGGGAGCCAGTCCGTGCCGGCCCAGGGCTGGGCAGACACCCTCACTCTGCCCGTCCCGCCTTTCCAGATGAGGAGCGCGAGCTTCAACACCGACCCCTACGTCCGGGAGTTTGGGATCATGGTCAAGGACGAGATGACGGACGTGACCGGGCGGGTCCTGCAGCCGCCCTCCATCCTCTACGGGGGCCGGGTACGTGCACGGGCGGGCCCGGGGCGTCCCCATCAGGGCGGGGTGCCCCCCATCAGGGCGGGCGGGGCCCGGGGCGTCCCCATCAGGGCGGGGTGCCCCCCATCAGGGCGGGCGGGGCCCGGGGTGTCCCCATCAGGGCGGGGTGTCCCCATCAGGGCGGGCGGGCCCGGGGCGTCCCCATCAGGGCGGGGTGTCCCCATCAGGGCGGGCGGGCCCGGGGTGTCCCCATCAGGGCGGGCGGGCCCGGGGTGTCCCCATCAGGGCGGGCGGGGCCCGGGGTGTCCCCATCAGGGCGCAGCAGTCGGTCAGCTGGGTTTGCCCCCTGACCCCCAGCTTTTTTAAATTTTTATTTATTTTTTTATTGATTTATTGATTATGGTATCACATAATTGTCCTCATCCCCCCATTCCCATCCCAAACCCCTCCCCACGTACGCCCCCGCCCCCCCGTTGTCCATGACCGTGGTTAGGCGCACATGCTTGTGACCCCCAGCTTTTGTCTGTGCACAAGCAAAGGCCTGACCTCCCAGCCCCGGGGCTCCTGCTCGGCCCCCCCCGCGGCCGGTCCCCTCGTGCACGGCCGGGCGGGGCTGCGGGAGCCGGGAGCCGCGGGGAGGAGGCCGTGTGCTCGGAGGGAGCCCCACAGCAGGGGCAGACGTGTCTGTGGGTCTTCCCCTTCGTGTGTTCGGTGTTCTAAGACGCAGCAGGCAGCAGAGAGGTCCAGGGGGAGGCCTCCTCCTCAGGGCCGCCCGGGGGCCTCGGCGTCCCCTTCGTGTGCGGAAGGCCTGTCATTTCATGTCGCTGTTAATTGGTCTCAGAGAGGAAGGGAGAGGGCGAGGTAGAAACACCAGTGATGAGAGAGAATCATTGATCACTGCCTCCTGCACGCCCCCTGCTGGGGATGGAGCCCTCAGCCTGGGCCGGTGCCCCGCTGGGAATGGATGGAACCAGGCCGCAGCCACACAGGGAATGGGCCGCCGCCTGCTCTTTTACTTGGTGTTTCCTCGGGAGCCGTGGGAGCCTGGGCGGTGGTTGGTGCAGGGCCGCCTGGGAAGACGCCCGGACAGTCTGATTGCTGCTGACTGGGCCCTGACGGTGACAGGTCATGTCAGCTGCACTCCCGCCCTGGGAGTGCCGAGATGTTCTTAGTTCCTGGCTGGTGTTTGTCCAGAGGAAGGAGTGGGTGGGACCTGGGCCTCCCAAGCTCCTTGTTTTCCTGTGAAACCCCCTGTGGATTGGAGAATAAATAGATGTGCTGCGTGGCTCAGGAGGTCCTGGTCTGCCTCTCCAGCGGAGGAGGTCAGCGGCCCTCCCAGCTTAAAATCTTTCTGTGTCTTCTCTCTTTGTTTCTAATACTTCTCAATCCCTGGGCACCTTCACTTAGAACCGGTTCATTCACCTCTTTCCGTGCGGGTCCCGGAAAAGGGAGATCCCAGCCATCAGGCCCCCGCAGTTGCGTGTCTGTGTGACGTGTGTTGCATAGCGTCCCTGTCACTCAGCCACTCCTCCATTCACCTCTTCATCCCTTCACCCACCCACCCACCCACCCACTCACCCGTCCCCCACCTCTCCCTCCGCCCAGCCTGCCATCCTCCCGTCCGTCTGCCCATCCGTCCGTCCGTCCACCCCCTGCAGCGTGGGCGACAGAGATTCCGTTCGGAGCCTCAGGAGCCCATCCGGCCGGGACGGAGGAGCCCGGGCAGAGGACCGCTCCCGGGTCCTCACTCTGACCGTCTCCGTTCGCAGAATAAAGCGATCGCCACGCCGGTGCAGGGCGTGTGGGACATGAGGAACAAGCAGTTCCACACGGGCATCGAGATCAAGGTGTGGGCCATCGCCTGCTTCGCGCCCCAGCGCCAGTGCACCGAGGTCCACCTCAAGTAAGCCCGCGGCTCAGCCGCAGCCGGGCCCGCGGCGGGAGGGCCGGGCCGCGGGGGCCCTCCCCCTGCCGGGCGGCACCCACGAGACAAAACAGCAGATGGGAGTCAGTGTGGAAAGGAGGCGAGAGAGAGCTGGACTCTGTGAACTAAGCTTATTTTCTTTCTTTTAAAAAAAATATATTTTATTGATTTTTTTACAGAGAGAAAGGGAGAGGGATAGAAAGCTAGAAACATCGACCAGCTGCCTCCGGCACACCTCCCACTGGGGATGTGCCGCAACCAAGGTGCATGCCTTGGCCGGAATCGAACCCGGGAGCCGAGCGGAGGCTGCGCCTGGGCCGGGCCTACCCGGGTCTGTCTTTGGCCCCTTCCCTCTGCTCTGCGGGGAGCCGGGTGGGCCCGCGGGCAGTGCCCCCCGGAGCCCCGGCCTGTGTGCGCCCTGGAGCAGGCGGCTGTGTCTCAGGAAGCGGGGCCTGGGCGCGGCACCGGTCACTCTGCACCGAGGGTCACGGCGGGGTGGGGGCAGCGTGGGGCCCGTTGGGAGTCTCCCTATTTATTGGGGTGCCTCCTCAGTGGCCTGTGGGTGCGCGGCACGGCACTGGGCTGGGTCTGGACTCCTCCCGGAGGCCCGGCTGACGGCCCCCTCCCCCAGGTCCTTCACGGAGCAGCTCAGGAAGATCTCGCGGGACGCGGGGATGCCCATCCAGGGCCAGCCGTGCTTCTGCAAGTACGCCCAGGGCGCCGACAGCGTGGAGCCCATGTTCCGGCACCTCAAGAACACCTACACTGGCCTGCAGCTGGTGGTGGTCATCCTGCCGGGCAAGACCCCCGTCTACGGTAGGCGGCGGCGGCGGCGGCGGCGGGCGGAATGGCCGCTGCGTCCCGAGGGAGCCGAGATGGGGGTGGCCGGCTGGCGCTGAGGTCAGCCTGGTGGTGGCTTCCCGGGTGTTCACTGTTGAGTCCTGAGTCCTGGGCGCTGGGGGCGAAGATGGCATTCTGCCCCAGGAGCCAGCCCCTGGCTGCCAGCCGGGCTCTGCCCGTTTCTGTCCGAGGGGAGAGCCTGCCTGGCCGGCTCCCAGCCCGGGGTGGGGCGGGCGGGTGAGAGAGCTCCTGGGCGCCAGAGAGCCGCCTGAGCGCCCCCGCCCCCGCAGCCGAGGTGAAGCGCGTGGGGGACACGGTGCTGGGCATGGCCACCCAGTGTGTGCAGATGAAGAACGTGCAGCGGACCACGCCGCAGACGCTGTCCAACCTCTGCCTCAAGATCAACGTGAAGCTGGGCGGCGTGAACAACATCCTGCTGCCGCAGGGCAGGTGAGCGGCCGCCCTGTCCGCGGGCGGGGCCTGGGCCCTGGCTGTCCCCGGGCTCTGTCGGGCTCGTGCGTGGACTGGGAGTGCAGGGGGCGCTCGGGGGGCCTGTGGGCCGGCCCGGCCCGGCCATGATGGAGACCACTCGGGGTGAGCAGCCGGTGTGCACGGCGAGGCCAGCACAGGGCGAGCTGAGGGCGCTGGGAGAGCCATGCGGACGGACGGCGGGCTGTGTCCGCAGGAGGGGCGGGCGGAGGTTCGGGGGTGAGCAGGGCCCGGCTGGCCTGGCTCCCAAAGCACAGTGGGCTCCTGTCACCGCAGAGGCGGGGCCTCGGAGACCAGGGGTCTGGCTGAGGGGAAGGGGGTCCAGGATGAGCCTGAGGCCCCGGGCCATGGGGAGAGAAGGCAGCGCTGGTGGTGAGGACGCCTGGAGGCTGGGGGTTGGGATCGGGGTCGGGGTCGGGGTCGGGGTCGGGGTCCGTGTCGGCGTCGGCCTCGGCCTCGAGGGGAGACGGGTGGAGGTGAAGTCTGGGGTCAGGGATGCTGGTTGCAGGGCTCCTGCTGTGGAGGTGGGGCTTAGAGCGCCCAGGCTGCTGGGAACCCTGGGGAGGGTGCAGCCAGGAGGGAGGTGGGGGCCTGGGGCTAAAGGTCGTGTAGGTCAGGGGTCAGGAGCTGGCAGTGGAGCCTGAGAAGGGAGGGGAGGGTCAGTGGGCGGGTCCTGACCCCAAGGTTTGTCCTGAGGCTGCGCCCGGTGGCGTGCAGGTCGTTAGTGACCTTGCAAAGAGGAGTCTGTTGCCATGGCAGCGTGGGAGGCGGTGTGCCCCGCCTGCTGCTTCTGGAGCTTTGTGGGCGCGGGAGGGAGGGACGGAGCGTGGGAGGAGCGTGGAGCCTGCGGCGGGTTTGAGTCACGGCGGCAGTGGGTGCTGTTGGGAATGTTCCAGAACGGGTGGGAGCAGCAGTGGGGCGCAGGTGTGGGTGCAGGCGGGAGGCAGGCTGCAGGAGGTGCGGAGCCTGTGCTCCCGCTGCTGCTCACAGCCTCGCCGGCGGTGGGGCTCGGGGATAAGAGGGGTTGGTAGGAGCCTTCTAACCCTGAAGCTCAGGCCGGGCAGTGGGCGGTGGGCGGGTGCCAGCCGGCCGGGCCCTCTGTACCGGGGCGGGGACAGTGTCCAGTGGCCGCGGGTCCCTCGCCGGGGGAGGGGTAGCACGCAGCTTCTGCTGTCCGGGGCAGAGCTGCCGTGGTTAGACACGCTGGCGCGGATGGGCTTGCCCACGCTGGGGCGCTGAGGCGGCACCCCCTCCCCTCCCCTCCCCTCCCCTCCGCTCGGGCGGCTCCTCGGTGCCTGGGGCTCCGTGCGGTGCTGCCGGCCCCCGAGGCGCTCTGCGGCTCCGCTGCCGGGCGGGAGGCACCGGGTCCCGTGGGGCAGGAAGCCGCGAGGCCGAGCCGGCAGTTCCCGCGGTGAGCGGTGTGCCCAGCGGCGGGCCCCGCCCCTCCCCACGGGTCCCCGGAGCTCAGGCGCCGGTGCTGGGGTCGCTCTGAGTGTGTGGCTAAGAGCACCGCCCAGTGCGCTGGCCGCCCAGGGCCGTGCCCAGCCTCGCCTCACGCTCTCTCCTCCCCGCAGGCCGCCCGTGTTCCAGCAGCCGGTCATCTTCCTGGGGGCCGACGTCACACACCCCCCCGCGGGGGACGGGAAGAAGCCGTCCATCGCTGCCGTGAGTGCCGCTGCCCCGGGCCCTGGGGGGACACGGGGGCGGGGACCGCAGCGGCCAGACGGCCCGCCCTTCCTGAGAGCAGCCGGGAGTCCGAGGCTGTCGGCGTCAGCACACCGAGAAGCGGTGAGAGGGCCTGTTCGCACGGACTTGCACCCAGCCTGCGTGTCCGTCCCCGGAGTGCTGCTCCTGGGCCTGGCTGCACTGGGGACCGGGGCTTGCGGCCCCTGTTCTAACGCGTGTGCACGGCTTGAGCCACACACAGCCCTCGCCCTCCTGCCCCGGCCGCTGCGCCGCCGCCTCGGGCAGGAGCGCAGTCGGGGCGGGTCTCTGTGGGCCGGCGGGGCCGGGGGCTGCCTGGCCACGGTGCTGCCGTCGGTCCAGAGCCGTCGGGCGTTCCCTCCGCTCAGGCTCGCGGCCGCCCGCTCGGACTGAGCAGCGGCGTCGGCGTCTTCAGGCTGGCCGCGCCGGCACAGGGTCAGTCTCCTCCTCTGCCCGCAGGTCGTGGGCAGCATGGATGCCCACCCCAACCGCTACTGCGCCACGGTGCGGGTGCAGCAGCACCGCCAGGAGATCATCCAGGACCTGGCGGCCATGGTGCGCGAGCTGCTCATCCAGTTCTACAAGTCCACGCGCTTCAAGCCCACGCGCATCATCTTCTACCGTGACGGCGTGTCCGAGGGCCAGTTCCAGCAGGTGGGCCGCCCCCCGGTCTCCGCGGCCTTGTGCCCCTGCCGGCCGCGGGGGAACGGACGGGGCTCCTCACCGCCGGGTGCCGAGCCAGCGGGCCCCATGGCTCCGCCTGCGCAGAGCCCGGCCCTCTCTGTGCTCCCGGCCTCCTGAGGGCCGGCCAGCCGGCACAGCCGTCACCGCACGGTGCCTGCCGGGCCGGGCCAGAGGTCTCTGAGGACAGACGGTGCCTGCCGCCCTGGTGCCGACCCCAGGGGCATCTGGGCAGCCCGTCTGCGAGGTCGATGGTCCCATCTTACAAGTGGAAACCGGGATCGGAGCGGGCGCCTGGCTCTCCCGCAGCCCCTCGGCCGCCTCGTGTCAGAGTGGGGTTTGGACTTACTGACTCCTAAGCCAGGTCCTCCTCGGCCACCCCTCTGCTCCAGACGAACATGGGGGCGGGGCGGCCTGTGTTGTGCTGCCTACGATCTGTGGCCCTCCATCCAACACACAGCCCTCCGCAGCCCGTGCTCAGCTCTGAGCGCCATCTCCTCGCACTGGCCCTGCGGCTGGCGGTCAGCCTCCGTCACACACGGACAGGCTCCGAAGGGCAGGGGCTGCCGCTGGTGTCCTGTGCTGGCGTCACTCGGTGCTGTGTCTCCTGGCAGCAGCCCTGAGGCCCGGCCTGACGCCCTGTCCCCGCAGGTGCTGCACCACGAGCTGCTGGCCATCCGCGAGGCCTGCATCAAGCTGGAGAAGGACTACCAGCCGGGCATCACCTTCATCGTGGTGCAGAAGCGGCACCACACGCGGCTCTTCTGCACCGACAAGAACGAGCGGGTGCGTCTCTGGGCGGCCGGGGCGTCGGGAGCGCCGCCCGCGTTCTGTGCCCCCGGATCCGCGGGGACGGGCTGTAGTGACCGTGGCGGGGAGGTGGCTCAGAGAGAGCCCGTTGGCAGTAGTCTCAGCGGCGGCCGGTTCAATGTCTGGGTCACTTTAAAGCACTGAGCGGGCCGTGGAGGGGAGGCCCGGCTCAGGGCGGCGGGCGGGCTGGCTGACTGACGCTCCTGTGTCCCTGAAGGTCGGCAAGAGCGGGAACATTCCAGCAGGCACCACCGTGGACACGAAGATCACCCACCCGACCGAGTTCGACTTCTACCTGTGCAGCCACGCTGGCATCCAGGTGAGGCACGGGCCCAGCAGACACGGGCGGTGTGCCCGCGGGGCGGGCACTCAGTGGGCACGGGGTCCAGCTGTGGTCGGGACGGACCGCCGGGAAGCTGGTGCACCTCAGAGATCAGGCCCAGGCAGGTGGACCCGTGGGGCAGGGTCCCCGGGCCTGGCACTCAGCAAGCGGAGAGGACTCGAGTGGCGAGGAGGGCGGGGAGGGAAAGGTGGTGAGGGACGAGGGCTGCCTGGGCGAGCTCACCCCCTGGTGGGGTCCACGCGTGTCCCCCACAAGCGTGTGCTGGCGCCTGGGGAAGTGTCTCTGGCTCGTCTGTCTCTTGGCAAAGAGGGTGGTCCCAGGGGTCTCCAGCCGCCCAGCACACGGGCTCGGGTCCGAAACCCTCCCAGGAGAGGCAGCCTGACCCTGAGGTTCCCTGCGGACGTGGCAGCCGGACAGTTTCTGGGGACTGTGCTGCCGGCGCCCCTCAGCGCCCCTCGGACCTGCTCTCTGCCCCGGCACTCTTGGGGGGACGTCCTGGGCTGAGACCTCAGGGCTCGAGGGGCAGCCCCCTGACGCAGACCGCCCCGCTGCCCCCCCAGGGGCACAGTGGGGTGGGGCAGGGACGGGACGCCGGTCCCTGGGCCGGCTGGACAGGGCGGCAGCTGTGCGAGTGTCAGCCGGGGCAGAGGCTGCCAGCTCCCGCTCCCTTCAGTTCCAAGACTTCAAGCTACACGCACTGCATGAACGCGCGTGTGCCAACTCCCTCCTAGTGTCAGTGTGTGAGTGTCAGAGAGGTTTTCTCGCCGGTAAAGAGAAGGTTGTAGAAACCTGGCCTGTATGGGTGGTGTGGTCCTCAGAACAAACGTTTTCCTGGCGTTTTTTCCTTTCTGGGACGTGTATCTGAGTGAGCGTGTGCGGTCTGTGCTCACACGCCTGATGAATGCATGTCCCGGTGCTCCCGCCGGGACCGTAATGACCGCCGTCCGTCTCGTTACCTCCGGTCCGCGGTGAGGAGCGTGGAGCGTGAGCGGCTGGGCCGGCCTGCCGGTGGCCCGCAGGTGAGTGCCGCCGCCTGACCCGCCGTCTGCTTTCAGGGAACAAGCAGGCCTTCCCACTACCACGTGCTTTGGGATGACAATCGTTTCTCTTCCGACGAGCTGCAGATCCTCACCTACCAGCTGTGTCACACCTACGTGCGCTGCACGCGCTCCGTGTCCATCCCAGCGCCGGCGTACTACGCTCACCTGGTGGCCTTCCGCGCCAGGTACCACCTGGTGGACAAAGAACACGACAGGTGAGGGAGGCCCTCCTGACCGCGGGTCCCAGCGCGGCTGCTTCCGGGACAGGTGGTGGGGAGCAGCCGGAGCCGGCAGAGGCCGGGCTGCCCGAGCCCAGCGCCTTGGCTGCTACCTGGGAGCAGCTGTCCGTCGTGGGTGGCCCCGGCCCCGCGTGGGGGCGTGGCCCGGCCCAGCGTGGGGGCGTGGCCCGGCCCAGCGTGGGGGCGTGGCCCGGCCCAGCGTGGGGGCGTGGCCAGGCCGCTCTGACCGCTGTCTCTGTCCCTCCCCCAGTGCTGAAGGAAGCCATACCTCCGGGCAGAGTAACGGGCGGGACCACCAGGCGCTGGCCAAGGCGGTGCAGGTCCACCAGGACACGCTGCGCACCATGTACTTTGCTTGACGTGTTGTGTTTACGATTGTGTGCGGAGTCGGATTCACACGAGACCAGCGACACTCAGACCAACCGACGCCAGCCCCGTGGCAGCCAGCACTGGACCCAGACGTCGCGGACTCAGCCGAGGCTCCTCCCAGAATGCCTTCCGTCCGGACTCCACACTCGTCCTGAGCTGCAGGCCTGTATGAGACCCGCTGTCGCCGGAGCTATGGTTTGCCAAAATCTGTCCGCTGCTCATTAAACAGTCCCGTGTTTTCTAAAACATCTCCTAAAAGCAGTCTATGAACTCAGGGCTTTAAAACATTTTTAATTTATTTGGTCATTCGATTTACTTGTTTTTAACACGTGATTCTGTATGGAATTGATGGGCTCAAACTAGCTGGGAGCGTGCTCTGAGGTGAAAGCAACGCAAACACTATTGTGGTTTTAAAGCCTTGACCATTCTGACGTCGTGTGCCCTGACGTGGCTCCGCCAGCTCTCGGGCCCGCGTGGGCGCCCACCCGCAGGGGAACGGGGCTGGGTCACCAGAGGCCACGCCCACTCGACATTTCTAGGTCCTGAGAGATTGGCAGCCAAGTGCCATTTTAATAAAAATTTATTAAAAAAAAGAAAAAAGAAAAAAGATGGTATGCCGACAGTCTAAGGGTGAGCTTGGTCCGCTCGGACTGACATTTATTCTCCAAAGTTGTAAAGAATACGGGTCTGGTGATGGTACCGTACAATCCTCTCACTGTTGTCTGTAATGTAGAGAATACGTGTATCTGGCTGCAGTATTAACGAGCGCGGCCGCGCTCGGCTCCGCCTCGGCTCCTGCTCGGCGTCCTCGGCCCGGAGGCCGCCCGGGTCTCGGCTTCGGCGCAGAGTGCGCGGCGGACTCTGACAGCTCCTCCGGTGCGGCCAGCCGGTGAAGCACAAGTGGAATAAGTGGAATGGACGGGCCTTCCGCCCGGGAGGCCGTCCCTGTGCTGGTGTCGTAGGATCTGGGCGCCGGGACCCAGGAAAGCCGTCGGCGGGCTCTGCGGGCGCCTTGTCCCGGAGGGCGGCTGGCGGCCGCCAGCGTGAGGGCCAGACCCTGCGGCGGGGACCTGCCCTCCGGGCCCGGGCGTGGGGTGGCCACCCCAGAAACCATTGCACTAAGGGGTGCCACGGGCACGTGGAGGCCCAGCAGGGCTCTGTGCTGCGTGGTTCTGCCTGCAGCAGTTCTCTCCAGGGTCCGGCCGCGCTCAGTGTAGACTCGAGGAAGGAGACGGCCTTCCGTGCTGCTTTGTGCTCTGTTTCCTGTCCCTGCTGACGGCCGCCCCGCCCGCCCACACTTACCTCTGGCGCCGTGGCGGTGGGGGGGGGGGGGTTTCCAACGGGGCTGCCTCCCTGGCGTGGGCGCCCGCCGTGTCCTGTCTGCTCGGAGCTGGGGGGCGGGGAGTGCAGGCTCCCTGGACATGCCGGTGGCGGCGGTGCTGGGCGGGTGTGTGTGTGACGCTGTCTGCGCTGAGTGGCGTGTGCGTGTGCGTGTGGTGTCCCTCAGTGCTGTCGTCTCTTCTTGCTGTATCTCGTCTGTTCAAACGACAGAAGCCTTTGCTCTGAGAAACGTTGCAGCTCCCTGTCCTGTTGGCAAGTGGCACTTTCTCCGCTCGGACCCGCCCGCTCCTGGCCGTCCAGGCCTCCCCGCCCAGGAGGGACCTTCACCCACACGCTCTCCAGTTGGCCGGTTTCCCGCCGCTTTGAGGACCTTCGAACCCTGTTTGCTTCAAAGGAGTTTGTCGCATGTGGACGGGATCGCGTGGTGCCGGCTCCCGGCCTCAGCACGGCCTCCGGCCGGGCTGCCTGACATCGGGGACCCTGTCCAGCGCCTGCGGAGGGGCCGCTGCCGTTGAGCTTTGAGCTGAAACCCGGCAGAAAACCACACCTGGATCCTCTCAGATTGCTCCGTGGCAGCGTCCTCTTCTCGGCGCCGCCGCACTTTCCTCCCTCAGCCTGTGCTCGTCCGTAAACGCTCCCGCCCGCCCGCAGGCCCCTGCACCCGCCTCTGCGTCCACCGGTCCACGGCGCCCCCCACTGCAGCCAGAGCCCTCGGCGGACGGGTTGTGAGTGAGACGGCGGGAGGCCTGGGCGGCAGAATCATCCAGGCCCCGATCATTTGGAAGTCGGGGGGCCCCCGGCTGTCCTCTGACTGCTCGCCCCCTCCCGGGGCCACCTCAGCTCGGCCGAGGAGGGGCACCCGTTGGCTGGCTGCGCCCCGACCCACTGTGTAAGGTGTGCCTTGCTTGAAGCAAACTGAATGTGAAATGAAACGTAGAAGTCGGGGTTCGTGTCAAAGAAAACCTGGGACTTGTCTCGTCTCTAAAAGCTCTCCCAGCGAGACCCTGGCAGGGGACCTCCTGGCTGCCCAGGACTCACGGGGAACGGCGGGGCCTGGCGGCGCTCCGCGGGTGCCCGCGGGCCCGTGCTGTGTGTGTGCTTCCCGGTGCTCGGCCGGTGCTGTCCTGCCTTCTGCTCTGGTGTCTGTCCGTGTGGTGCCCGGTGCGCGCGGCACCAATTGTCAGCTAGAAACCATTTCCCAGCATGTCTGCGTCGCCTAAAGTTTACCTGAGGCTTGCCGGCTGATTTATGTTTGAAAGCCACAAATGTCAGTTTCTGGGTGAGTTGTTTTTCTTACACATATGCAGCGATGTAACGCTACACTGCTCTGCGGGGCGGTTTCCCGGTCAGATTCTATATTTGATACCGTATGTGAAGGGCTGGCCAGCCAGGCGCCGCGCGGGTGGGACCCCGGGGCCTGTGGGGCTGGGCGCTGGGCTGGGCTGGGGGCTCGGCGGGACTGAGTGGATGGACAGTTACAGGATTTTCATGGGCATTTTCCTCTCACGAAGGCGGTTCCATGTGAGGAACTTTAGAAGTTGGCACGACCCCGACTGTGGACAATCCCAGGGGCCCGGACAGCCATAGACACTCCGTGGCCTCTGATCCTCTCCCCGAGAAGGAATGTACGTGGAGAAGCTTCCTCGTGTTTGTGCGCTCACTTTCAGATGCAACTCTTTTATTTGTTACCCGCCCCCGCACGGCTGTCGCGTGGCTTGTCAGCGTGGGTGTCGCGTGGCGGCCTCGCCACGGGGCTGTTCTCATCACACACACTCTGTTTTGTAAGGAAAACTTTTAGCTAAAATAATTGCACTGACAACCTCCTTCTGTAGTTCTGTCCGGCCCGCGTCCGCTGTGCTTGTCTGGCTAGTTGTAAGCGGGTGTGGGTCGTGGGCTCCGCCGGAACTGCGTGGCCCGGGACCCGTGCCCGTGCTCTGAGCGGCTCCCGCCTGCGCCCGCCCCGGGCCTCCTTTCCTGAGGAGCCGCACCTGGAGGGCGCGTGTGCTCCGGGCCGCAGGGGGCATTGGAAGAGGTTTGCCGGGACCCCAGGCACACGGGGCCCAGCGGAGAGCAGGCGTGTGTGGTGTGTGTGTGTGTGTGTGTGTGTGTGTGTGTGTGTGGCCCGTGTTTGGCGAGAGGGCCGCCTCCAGGCTTCTCTGGTCGGCCGTCTGTGAAGCCACAAGGTCACGGCCATGTTTGCCAGGTGAGTCCGGTTTGCTCGCACCCCCTCCCGGTGGGAGTCTGCTTGTGGTCAGGCCGCCCGGAGTCTGCTGCCAGGCGGCCTCCTGGTGCGCGCGGGGCCCTCACCCAGTGCTTTGTGGGTACGTTTCACCATGTGACTGTCCCCAGTGAATGTATTGGCTTAGCCAGCTCACTACAGAAGGTGGTTCTAAGTACCTTTTAGTTTAAAAAAAGCAAATGCAGATAAAGGCTACCTCTGAGTTCTCTGTAGGTTCGTGTTTGCTCTTAGCCTCACCGTCCACATTGGAAATAGCCAAACATCTCCCCGTAGACTGAGTGTGCAGCACTGGTGTGGCCGGGGCTGGCATGGACGGAGTTATCCATCCACCTGGCCAGGGCCGGTGTGGCCGGAGTGTGTCCCCGTGGCCGGGGCTGGTGTGGCCGGAGCGTGTCCCCGTGGCCGGGGCTGGTGTGGCCGGAGTGTGTCCACGTGGCCGGGGCTGGCATGGACGGAGTTATCTATCCACCTGGCCAGGGCCGGTGTGGCCGGAGTGTGTCCCCGTGGCCGGGGCTGGTGTGGCCGGAGTGTGTCCACGTGGCCGGGGCTGGCATGGACGGAGTTATCTATCCACGTGGCCAGGGCCGGTGTGGCCGGAGTGTGTCCACGTGGCCGTGGCTGGTGTGGCCGGAGTGTGTCCACGTGGCCGTGGCTGGTGTGGCCGGAGTGTGTCCACGTGGCCGGGGCTGGTGTGGCCGGAGTGTGTCCACGTGGCCGGGGCTGGTGTGGCCGGAGTGTGTCCACGTGGCCGGGGCTGGCCTGCTCCGAGGAAGAACGCACATCCTCCTGCCTTGCCCACGGCTGGGTTGGAAAGGCGCCCTCTGCTCCCGCCGCCTCCTCACCGCCTCTGTGAACTCACCAAGGGCTTGGACCCCACTTCCCATAACCCCACCGCAGGCACGCCACCTGACCTTTGACCCTGAGCCTCGTGCTCCCGTCACTCCCTCCTGAGAAGGAGGCATGAGGCCGCCGCGGGGCCCCCCTCCCTGGGTCGTCGCAGGAAGCCCGTCCCGGGCGGGGTCAGGACTGAGTGCCCTGAGCCGGTCCCTGCCCACACGGCCGGGCTCGCGGCACCTCTGCCCCGGCTCTTTCCTTGGGGTCCTTGTGCTCGCACGTCCTCGGGGCGAGCGATCGCCGGCGAGCGGCGCTGTCCGGCGGGGAGGGTGCCCTGGCCTCGGGCCAGAGGCTCCCGGGCGTCTGAGCGCGGTGCCCGGCCTGTTCCAGGCTTCACGCCTGGGAGGGCTGAGCCCTTCGGTCCTCAGGACGCTCCCGCTGTCCACCGAGGGGCGTGGGGTGCCCGCTGGCCGCCGGGCGAGTCTCATTTTCAGCCAGGACCCCACCCGGTGTTCCGGGGTGCCTGCACAGCAGCCCCTGCTGGATCGGCTGTGGGCACCCGCAGCGTGATCCGCCCATCAGCCTTGGTGCCCGGGTCCCCAGAATCAGGACCCTCCCTCCCCCCACGTGTGCGTTCCTGAAAGTGGTTATGGAGAGGACGAAGACCACTGGTGCTTTTGTTAACACTTTTCTCTGCCTGGGCACTGAGCGTTGGACGTGAGATCGGGAGTGCCCTGGGCGGTGGCCGGGGGGAGGCCCCATCTCACCCGTCTCCCGGGTCCGGGCTGGTCAGCGCTGCGTCCCCCGTGGAGCTGAGCATGCAGAGCAGGCTGACGCCCGGCACTGACTCCCCCGGGGCCCAGCTCCTCTGCCTCTCCAAGGTCCTGCCACCCCCCGGGCCCGGTGCGCCGCGGGCCCTGTTGGACCCGAGGCTCCCTGGACCCTGGAGATTGTGGGAACCCCTGATGGGAGGGGCAGGCCGGGGAGACCCGGCTCGCCCTCCTGCCTCGGAAGCCTGGGCCTCGGGGCCCGCGGGGCTGCGCTCCCATCGGCGGTCAGCCTGCGTCACCCGTCGCCTCCCGCTTTGACGCCCCTTCAGCGCCGGACTTTGTCAAAGGTGCTGCCGTGTGTGCGGTCTCGTGTCAGAAGCGTGAGGGACTCCAGGCGCCGGCCGGGCCGTGGCCTGAGCCAGTGGTGGAGCTCAGTGGCTCCCGAGTGCTTAGTCTATCGGAGCTGGACTTTTCGAAGGAATCGGAGTCTGGTCTGAATGTGCGCGGTGGCGTCTCTCGCCCACGAGGACCCCGGTGGCCAGCCCGGTGACAGCTCTCTCTCGCTCTCGCCAGGCGGTGGGCTCTGCCCCCGCTGATGGGCGGGTCGCAGCCGCGTTGTGTGTTAGGGACGATGTGAGTGGTCTTGTGGGGTGATCGTCCCTCCTCTTTATTTCACAAACCATAGGAAGCCCTTCCTGGGGGCTCCTGCTGGCCCGCCCTCCGTCCTCAGCAAGGCGCAGGCAGCGCCGTCCGAGTTTGGGGGCCTCTTGAAAGCCACGTCCCCTGAGAGTCAGAGCTGGCGTGTGGCCCTGGGTCCGAGTCACCGCGAGGGGTCTGATGCCGTTGCTGAGGCGGAGCTCGTGTTGATAGCCGTAGAGACAGGTGCGTTTTCACGTTGGAAGCAGTTTTCAGAGGATAATCGTAAGGTTCTGTGCAGCAAAGTGGCTAATTCCTCATCCAATACAAGAGAAGAATGTAGTGTCTAAATCCAGAATTCTCTTACCTCTGGCACCTTCGGTTACTCACCTAATATGTATGGAGGGGTTTGAACCCTGAGTTTATCAACTTTTCTAGTTTTATTTTATTTTTATAAAATAATTGAAAAAGAACCAAAAATGAATTCCGAAGCTCCCTAGGTAGATATTGCCCTCCTCCCCCCAACAAAACCCTTTCGGAGACATTTTGAATCAAAATGCATTTCGACCATAAAGTTTACTCTCCCCCGAGCCAGCCGCTGCCAGGCCTGCGCTGGTGCTCCGTCCCCTCTGCCCACTCGCTGCCTCCGCCGCCCGGCCGCGTCCTGTGCCCGCGGGCGCCGTGCGGGTGCTGTGTGTGGACTGGCAGTTCCCGTGTAAGCTAGCATCTCTGCCCGCCGCCCTCTCTCTGCCTGGCTTCTCGAGAGTTCGCTGATGGATTGTAAACAGCTGTGGAGTGACGGGCCTGCTGCACCCACCTCTGCGGGCCCGCCCTGGTCCTTGGCTCCTGCCACTGTGTCCGGAGGCTGCCGCGCTGCGCGAGGCCGGCGGGGAGGCTCCTTCAGATTAAGCCTTAATCCGACGTTCCATTTGTGAGTCTCAGAGCACGCAAAATGCTAGGCGGAGTGTCAGCTGGCCAGGCCAGGACGCTGTCTTGCAGTTCAACTTGTCTTTTCTCCAGAGTTACAAAGGGAAACGTTTTCACGCGCCTCTCTCTCCGTCTCTTCCCCCTCCCCCCCCCCCTCCCTCCCTCTCTCCTGGCTGCTGCCATCGCTCAGTGAGAACGGACCGCAGACTCGGTGTTTCTCCGTGGCAGTCAGTCAGAGGCCCGTTCTGAAAGCCTTCGGGTGGTTTTAATGTCTGGATCCCCCTCCAGCCTGCGACGGTCGCCTGGCTGAGGGGGAGAGTGATTTGGGCAGGAATCTGATTGGCTCCCACCCCAGGCTTCCTTCAGGTGCCACCTGCCATCGCTTCTGCCTGTGACTCAATGGATTTTTGTTTTTGTAAAAGCATCGTAAACTTAGACACAAAATGGAGGGGACCCAGCTTTCTCTACAATGTGGATCTACCTCACTACACAGTTGGGTGCTATTTACTAAGCCTGTCAAATTAAATTGGAAATGGTAACCAAACGTGAGCTGTAAACTCCACACGAAGCTTGAAATCACAGTTTCCGTTTATTTAATAATATTTTTATTTATTTTGTGCCTTTTGTGTTGAATCCCGATGCGCTGAAAACAAGATCCGTATGAAACAAGCACCTGTCCTCCAGTGGGCGAGAAGCCGCTGGCCTCGGCCTCAGAGAGACACCCAGCCAACCACTCACACGGGCCTCCCAACCGCCTTCTTGTGGAAAAAGAAAAAGATTATGTCCAAGAGAAAATCTCACATTTTACCAACAAATCCCAAACTCTTCTATGCACACACGTGTGGCTGTCACTTCATTTCCGTGCCAACGACGGGGCGGCCCAGGCCAGCCCGCGTCCTCTTGTCGTTGCTTTTCGCCGTCCGGCCCTGCTCCCTCTGGCGTGCACCTTCATTTCCTGCGTTTCATCTCCCACCGCGGGCAGGAGTGCCGTGAGGCTGTGGGGGGAGGCCTGCAGCAGCAGCCGACAGCCCAGGGTCCCAGGGAGGAGCGGAGGCCGAGGGGACGGGCCACTTCCCACGCTTTTGTATTGGGCAGTTTACAATTCTAGAGTTTTCCTACTCTGGCGATCTTTTTTAACTTAATCCTTGGGAGGTAACACAATATTTTGGAGTCTTAAGAATTTGATTTTATACCAATAATAAAAATTCAAGGGAATCGCTCCTGTAGTGCATAGTTTTATCTGAATTTGACAAGAGCCAGCATTCCTCAGTGGCAGACTCGGAGCTGAGGGGCTGGGCGGTGTCCCGCTGCAGGGCCTCGGAATCGGGCCATTCTGGGCGGACGTGTTTGGTGTGAACGCCGCCGGCCGCCCCCCCGCGGGCTGTGCGTGGTGCCACCCTCTGTGCTGCATGGACTGATGGGCCTGTTGCACTTTCTCAGTAATAATAGCTGCCCTGCGACGGGCTGGCCAGGAGGCGTCGTGGTCCTAACGGGAGTACCGGGGCAGGTGGCGGACTTCTATAGGTACCTCAAGAAAAAGACCTGAATGTGCTGCATTTGTTTCCTTAGCCTTGTGTGTAGCCTTCTGTTCTGCTCCGTTTTGTTTAGATTTATGCTTTTCGGACCCCGAGAGACTGAGAGAAGCCTGAGAATGACCCTTGTAGGGACACCATGGCGAGACTGAGAGAAGCCTGAGAATGACCCTTGTAGGGACACCATGGCTTTTATTTCTTTTAACTTCACCATCGGGTTCAAAGGTTGCCCACAAGTAGAATCATCCTCCGCCCGCCACACCTGAGAGGGTGCCGGCGGGCAGCGGCGGGCCGGTCCTCCCGTTCGCGCTGCGTCCTGGATCGGGTCTCCGTGCCATGCAGAGGTTGGGTAACTCGTTGTGTAGGTCAGACTTAACCATCGTGGCATCTCACACGTTTTCAACACAGACAGACCTCACACGGTCGCCACTGAGTGGGTAGCATGACCCCGAGGAGCTGCTGCGGCCTCCGGGGAGCCAGGCTCTGCATCCGCCCCTGCTCCCCCCTAACCAAGCGAGTGGGGCGTGGCCTGGATGGACAGAAGCGAAACCGGTGGAGAAAGCTCCAGGCAGACGCGGTCGTGTCTAAGCTTAGCTGGGTCCTTTCGAGTTTGTTTTACAGCTTCCTAGGTTAAGTAGTTTGCACTATTTTTGCAATAAATTCATGGAAACCCTAACAGTTATTTGTTTTGTTTCTTACTGTGTGTATATAAACTAATACTAAAATTTGGCATAGTGTTTTTTCACCTTACATAACCCTAAACATGCACAGAATGCTGTAAATCCGATAAAATATGTGAATGATATTTTATAAAGTTATTTTGTATGGTGTCAATTTTGTTTTGCCTCATAGTATGTCAGCAAAAAATAAAATTCCTTGTATTTACAGCCGCCTCTCCTGAGGGTCTCCATTGCTTGTGTTCACTGGTACCGCCCAGGGCAGTGGCCTGAGGGCCCCCGGGTGGCGACTGCTGGTCTAGGGCCTCTGGGAGCGTCGGACTCACCCATTCCTTGAACAGAGCTGGGCACTGCCCGGGAGGACTGGAGTCTGGGGTGAGAGCCGCAGGAGCGGACTGGATGGTAGGACAGGTGTCTCTAGGATAAAAGCAAACCATCCCGCTGAGCCCCAGACCAAAGCCCTGACTGCATGTCCTGTGAGAACCAAACTTGTCCATGTGCGGGTTCGAGGCCGGCGGGTCGCCGGGCCCCGCCTGGCTGAGGCTGCCGGCACTGGGCTGGTTGACTTCCGTCTGTGTAGAAAGGGGAAGGCCAGGGACGGCTGGACTGAGAAAAGCAAACTGGCTGAGGATGCGAGGATGTAGTGCTACCGCAGGCAGAGGTTTCATTCCCCGTGAGGCCAGTTTGTAATCGTCAAGCCTGGAAACAACCCAAGCTGGGACTCACCCCTTCCCCGGGACCCGGTGACACGGAGTCTCCATGCACGGAAGCCCTCAGCACACGGGCCTGGGCTGCCGACACTGCAGCCGCAGCCACGTGCACCTGCCGCACGGAAAAGCCCGCCGCAGCCACACTGGGTCCTTATGTGGCCCGGGGAGACAGGCCAGAAAGCCAGTCTGGGGGCTACTGTGGGTTGGTTTTTGTTTTTTTAGTCTATCTTTTTATTTATTTCAGAGAGGAAGGGAGAAACCTCAGTGATGGGAATGAATCAGTGACAAGCTGCCTCCTGCATGCCCCACACTGGGGATCAAGCCCACAACCCAGGCCTGTGCCTTTGACGGGAATCGAACCTGGGACCGACCCTTCATTCTGCAGGCCAAACCAGCTGGGGGGCTCCTGTGATTTTTGGTTGGACCTATGAAAATGGTTTTTACATTCTTAAATGGTTGAAAAAATTTTAAAAAAATTTATGTCCATGAAAACTATCCACAATTCAGACGTCAGCATCCAGAAAATTTCTTGGAAGTAGAGCCACGCTCATTCCTCAGGTACGGTCTCCGTCTGCTCGGGTACGACGGCAGGGTTGAGTGACGGAGCCCACAGAACTGAAAACACTGTCCACGGAGCCGGTCTCAGCAAGGGCCGGCGCGCTGCAGGGAGGGGGGGAGGGAGGGGCCTCGCAGAGGTTCGGGGGGAGGTGATCAAACTGTTATCGTAATCGCAGGGTTACATGACAGCATGTGTCCAACTCAGAACTACACCACAAAGTGGATTTTAAAATTTATTTTAAAAAATAAACTTTAAAAACAAGAGACAGAAAACATCAGTGGTTGCCTGGGAGTAGGGGAAGGGAGTCCCTCCGAGGGGCATGTGGCTGTTGGGGGTGACGGGACTGACTGCTTACACAGCCGACAGACTGAACAAGGCTGCTGTTACTGGATGTAAATGTCTCAATTTAAAAAAAAAAAAGATGAAAAGGATGAGAGCCAGAAAATACAGAGCTTATGGTTTTCTCTTGTGAATGGTAAATAGTTACTGTCGGTGTAAAGGAGGAACAGTAAATGAGCTGTATCTTCCAGATACAGAAGATTCTAAAGTGTTTAAGAAAAATGTGTTTATGCAGAGGCAGTATTTCTTTTTTGAATATATGATTTGACTTAAAATTTTCCTCTGGGAATAAAAATGCTAGAAATGCATATTTTAAAATTTCACAGAAGTCTCAGATAATAAGTGAGGCATTAGAACAACAGAGGGTTCTAAAATTAGATCTAGAGCATTTTACTGTAAAAATACATGTAACTTTTAATTTAAACTTTTTATGTCTTTACAGTTAAAAATGCTGTATTTAAACAAACATTCAAATTTTCTTGAAATACAAAAACGCCAATGTAACTCACTACACACAAGGTAACAAATGTAACTTAACCTACATTGAGCCAGAACAGACGCAGCTGTCTTACGGACGCCGCGTCGCAGCTGTGGGACCGGCCCGAAGCAAAAGCCAAGACTCGCCGTGGCGATCGGGCAGCTCTTGCTTGGTGCCCTCCAGCTGCACTGTGGGCAGAGCTTTGCTCTGGCCGTCTGCGTGCAGGTGCCTCAGGCCCTGCGTCTCAGCCGAGGAGGGCAGTGTCTTGGAAGCCTCTGGAAGGTGAGGAGACTGAGACGCAGTGCGGGGCTAGTCCTGGAGGGCCTCACCAGGCCGACTTGGAAAGCATTTCGTTTGGGGTTTAGGATTCTGCTTCATCACTTTCATCGTTGTTATTCTCATTCTCCTCCTCCTCCTCCTCTTCCTTCTCCTTAAGCATCTTCAGATACTTACTCGCTAGTATCTTCTTCGGTAAAATATCTTAAAAACAGAAAGCTAGCATCAGCAGTTGCTTCTGGTAGACTACGTACAGCCATGCACATTCCAAACGTACTACTTCCGGCCCGACCTCCAAAGCAGGCTCCGAAACAAGATGGAACCAGCCTGCGTTCTGGGTGGTGCCCTGACCAGTGCGAAAGGTCTGTCTCCACGTCACTGAATGCAAACCCCGTGCTTCTGTGTGGACAGCCTGTGAGCAGCTCGGCGGTGCCAGGCTGGCCGGCCCGGGGGAGACTTGGCCCTTTTCAGCCCTGGCCCACGCCGCCTGTTCCACTACAGTTACTTTCTATTTCCGGGGCCACGTGACCGGCCGGCCAGGCTTTCCCTTCGGCAGCAAGAAGTCCCGGGGGGGTCTGCCACGCTCTCTAGCGGGCCACAGGCCCTCTTTGGAGGCTGTTGACCTCACTGTCGTTCTAGGTGAGCCACGTTACAAACAGACTCAACGGGCAGCACGGTGCCAGGCCCCGGCTAACCCTGGCACCGGAGGAAGCAGCGCAGTGCTCCCCGCGGGGAAAGCGGGGAGAAAGGCTGTACGTTACCTGCCAGAAACTGGAACGTCTCCGACTGCTCTGCGGTGTTGGACAAGTCATGGTAGGTGAGTGCTCTCTTCTCCTTCCCACTGCCGTTTCTGTAGGAATAGGCGGCTAGATACTGGACAAAGAGTTCCTGACACAAATGGAAAGGTAAAGTGAAAGGTGTGCTTTGATTCTGGAGCTTAAAATCTGCATTACATTGAGTGTGGATGGCTGCAGACTCTCTTGGCTTCCAAATGACGGGAAATGACCGAGGAAAGGAGAGCGAAGAGGTCAGAGAGAAACCGAGTATCAAAGCTGGTGGGGAAGCAGGCACTTCCCTAAAGTTTACTTTAGATTTTTAACTCAGTAAAAATATTTAAAACGAAACAATGAGTCGTAAACGTTTAATGACCAAGTTCTACAGTAAAAAAAGAGACCATTCAAAAACTGTTTGGCTCAGGAATACTTTGTCGTAGGTGGTTCGCCTATAAATAAAACAGTAAAAAACCGGAAGCTCAGAACAGACATTTCCTGCTTTGCCCACACACCTTCCCTAAAGCAAGGGCTGCTCTGCACCTCTCACTCCACCCAGCAGTTAGTGAGGAACCCAGTGCCTGCTGCATAAATGTGTGTATCTTTTTAAAAAAATTACTGATTTCAAAGACAAAGGGAGAGAGAAACATCAATGATGAGAATCACTGATCGGCTGCCTCCTGCACGCCCCCTACTGGGGATGGAGCCAGCAACCCGGGCACATGCCCTTGATCAAAATCAGCCCGGGACCTTTCAGTCCACAGGCCCAGGCGCCATCCACTGAGCCAAACCGGCCGGAGCTAAATCTTGCTTCCTGAATACTCCCAGGACCAGACTGTCCCGGGAAACACCCCCCCAACGTCCACGCGGAGGGGGCATTTCCCTGGCTCTGAGAAAGCGCGGTTCGGCACAAAACCCGCAAGAAATGTGGGGTTTCCCGCCGCCTCCAGCTCTGGCCCAGCACAGGGAGGGCTGCCGGAGGAGGAGCCGGAGACTCCGCCCAGGGCGGTTCCAGCAACCGAGGCCCGGGCTCCCGCCCGCCTCCCCCGCCGCGGCCAGCTCGGACCCGGCTGGATCCTGCGGTCCCCTCCCAGGGCGTCCCCTGGGATGTGGGGGGAAGTGGGGAGACCCCAGGCCCCGGGCCGGACCCCGTCTGGAAGCCTCGAGCTTCGCGTGGGGGGTCAGGGCCCCCAAACCACGAAATAGGCCAAAGCGAGAAAAGGGGGCAGGCTTTGGGGTGCAGCCCGGCGCCTCGGCCGCGGAAGCACGACACCGCCCCGCTGACCCCGCGCGGGGGAGGACGGGAGGGCGCGCAGGGGAAGGCGGGAGCCGCACGGGGTGGGCGGGGCCAGGGCGCGCGGGGCAGCACGGGAGCGGCGCTGAGGGCGGGCCAAGGAGGGCGCGCGAGGGAGCACGGGAGCGGCGCTGGGGGCGGGGCCCAGCGAAGGAGGGAGCGCGGGGGCGCGCGCGGCGTGGAGGGAAGTGCGCGCACGCGCGAGCCCACGGAAGGGGAGCTGGCGTGGCGCGTGCCCACGGGAACTGCGCAGCGCGGCCGCTCCCGGCGGCCCCCACCCCCGCCCTTCACTCCTCCCCGCACGGCGCCGCTCACCGTAGCCTTAGCCGTGAGCACGAGCGCCTCCTGGTTGATGCTGGACACCTCGGGCGAACTCTTCATGATGACCCGGACGCGGGACAGGGGCAGCGACACGAGGCGCTGCTCCCCGCACTTGTCTCTGCCCACGACCAAGTCCGCCATCTTCCTGCCCCTCCCCCGCGGCGGCCGCTGGGACCCGCCGCACGGTGGCCGGCCGACACGGGCGCTGCGAGAGCGACGTCCCGCTGCCTCCTGGGAGTTGTGGTGCGGGGGAGGCGCCACGGCCGGGTTGGGCGGCAGTCCTTCCGGGGAGGGACTACAAGCTCCATGATGCCCCGCGCGTCCCGCGGCTGCGCAGAAGGAGCCTGCGGGAGCGCCGCCGGCGGGGGCCCAAACGGCGGCGGGGTGAGGCGCTGTCACCCGGCGGGTGGCGGCGGGAGCCCGAGGGAGGGTGGGTGCTGCTCGGGGCGGGTGGGCGGTGCAGGCGTTCCGGAGGCGGGAGAAGGTCCCCCCGGGCCGTGTCGCTCAGTAAGTGCGGTGTCTTTTCTGCGGGGACCGGGGATGCCGCGTGTGCAAGGGGAACGCGTCCCTGGAGCCGGCACCGGAGGGAGGGCCGAGAGGAGCGGGCGCCGGCGGGACGCCGAGCCGGACCGGGAGGGAAGGCAGCGCAGGGTCTGAGTCACGGAGGGACGGCCGCCGTTGTAACGGGCGGCGGGAGGAGCCGGCCTGACGCCCGAGGACGCGCTTCCCTGGCGTCCGGTGGGCTTTTACTCCAGGAAGAGGGCGGAGGGGGCGGGATGGAAGAGGGGTGATGGGATCTGTCTGGAGTTTTTAAGACAACCGCTCCGGCTCTGCACGGTGAACAGACCCGGAGGGAGCGGCGAGGAGAGAGCCGGCAGAGAGCGGTGGTCTTCCCCGCGGCCTCTCCCGCCCAGCGGGCCAGCAGGGCGCCCGCTTGTTGGCCGCTGAGACCGCGGGTACAAACACCTGTTTGGGTCCCGCTTCTAGGCCTTCCGGGTATAAACCTATGGTAGGGGGACTGACCCTCGGACAGAGCACCTGCGTTAATCTGGAAAGCAGTCACTGTTTTAAATCTGTAACAAGTGTACTCATGTGAATGGGGGTAAAGTTTTTCCTAAGTTTCCTTTTCAAGGCCAGTGCCAAGCGACTGCGGAGGGGACTCACCTGTACCCGGTCAGACCGACCCACCAGGAGCCAAACCGCCTCCGCGCCCGATGACTACGGGCCATAGCTGAGGGCTGCGGGCCCCGGGGCTGCAGCAGCTGCATTCCATCCATCCACCCCCCCCCCCCAGCCCCCGCCCCCTCCAGTCCTGCCCCTGCCCCTGCCCCTGCTGCAGGCGGGATTTGATGCTTGTAAGCGCCCTGTCCTGGTGGGCTGGCCTTCTCAATAAACGTCTGATATGGTTCATCCCCGCCTTCGTTATTGGACGCAGCGACAGGCCGCCCGAGCTGGGCCAGGGTTCCTGGTGACACAAGTGAGATGGCTGGGTCATGTGATAACTTCTGTTTCTGAGGAGCTGCCATGCTGTCTTCTGTGATGGCTGCGCCATTTTAATAACGTGACCGCCAGCAGGGCGAGGGTTCCTCCCCGCATCCTAGGCAACAGGGACCTCCTGTCCTCCGATCGCATTTATTCTGTGGGGGGGGTGGGGTGACCCTTCAGTGTGTTTACGTTCACATTTCAGTAGCAGGATGAGGTTGCCCACAGTTTCACAGCCTCTTGGCCATTTATGTGTCTTTTTTAAGGAAATGCTACCAAGTCCTTTGCCTGTTTTTTGTTTTTTGTTTTTAAAATATATTTTATTGATTTTTCACGGAGAGGAAGGGAGAGAGATAGAAACATCAGTGAGAGAGAAAAACATTGACCAGCTGCCTCCTGCACGCCCCCTACTGGGGATGTGCCCGCAGCCAAGGTCCATGCCCTTGACCGGAATTGAACCTGGGACCCTTGAGTCTGCAGGCTGACACTATCCACTGAGCCAAACCAGTGAGGGCCCTTTGCCTGTTTTGAATCAGTTATTTGGTTTTTGAGGTTTTGCTGTAGGAGAGCTTCATTCTAGATGACGGCTCCCTCTCCGATCCGGGACCTGCAGGTCCTCCCCCGGGAGGTGCACTCTGACCACTCGGTTAGGGGGACACAGGCCAGCGCGCCCGTCTCTCTGTTGTCGCCTCTGCCCATGGCGTCCTTGCCCAACACGGTGCCAAGGCTTTCCCTCGCTCTCCGGAGGCTGTGGCTGCAGCCGAGGCTCCTCCTGAGCTCCTCTGTCCACGGCGAGTCCACCTCGCAGGTGGGTGTCCGTTTTCCCGTCTCCACCGCTGGGCGGGCTGGGCACCCTGGTCGGAAGCCCTCACCTCAGGCGCCAGAGGGTGCATCCCGGCCGTGTCCTCTCCATTTCCCAGTGCCAGCAGGAACTGGAAGCGGCTCTGGATGGAGAGGTGTAAGGGGTAATTTTAAAATCATTGTATGAGATTGTGTGATGAAACCCATTAGAACAGAGGAAGGCCCCGCCAGCATGGCTCAGTGGTTGAGCAGTGACCTATGAACCAGGAGGTCAAGGTTCAATTCCCGGTCAGGGCACAGGCCTGGGTGGCAAGCTTGATCCCCAGTGTGGGGCGAGCCAGAGGCAGCCGATCCACGATTCTCTCCCGTCATTGATTCTCTCCGCCTCTCCCTTCCTCTCTGACACCGGGAGGCGCCCGGAGTGCCAGGGGCTGGAGTCCGCAGAGGAGGAGACCAGCCGGCTGGGAGGGCGCTTCCCGGGAGCCCACTGGTGGTGCTGCTCCTCCTCCTCCTCCTCCCCCTCCTCCTCCCCCTCCTCCCCCCCCCAAATGTTTTCCTTTTTTACCAAAGCAGCACTTTCTGAGTATAAGCCATGAGGAAAGCAGATGTGTAAAAGCAAGACGAGGGGAAGCCTCCTGCTCACACCCACAGCCTGTCCCTCCCAGCCTGGCCTTTCCTGCGGAGCCTGCCCCGGAGAGGGGGCCCCGGAGAGGGGGGGCCCTGGAGAGGGGAGCCCTGGAGAGGGGAGCCCTGGAGAGAGGGGGGCCCTGGAGGGGGGGAGCTCTGGAGAGGGGGGAGCTCTGGAGAGGGGGGGGGCCCGGAGAGGGGGCCCCGGAGAGGGGGACCCTGGAGAGAGGGGGGCCCTGGAGAGAGGGGGGCCCTGGAGAGGGGGGCCCTGGAGAGAGGGGGGGCCCTGGAGAGGGGGGGGGCCCGGAGAGGGGGGGGCCCCGGAGAGGGGGGGCCCCGGAGAGGGGGGAGCTCTGGTCCCTGGAGAGGGGGGCCCTGGAGAGGGGGGGCCCTGGAGAGAGGGGGGCCCTGGAGAGGGGGGCCCTGGAGAGAGGGGGGCCCTGGAGAGGGGGGCCCTGGAGAGAGGGGGGCCCTGGAGAGGGGGGCCCTGGAGAGGGGGGGGCCCCGGAGAGGGGGGGGCCCCGGAGAGGGGGGAGCTCTGGTCCCTGGAGAGGGGGGCCCTGGAGAGGGGGGGCCCTGGAGAGGGGGCCCTGGAGAGAGGAGTGCTGTGGGGCAGGAGCAGACGAGGGAGGCTGTGCCAGGGGAAGCCGTGTCCCAAGGCTGCGACTCCACTGGGCAGACAAGCGGGTGTAGACGCAGCTTCCCCCTCTCCCTCCGCCCCCGTGGGCGCTGGAGCTGGAGCTGCCCGCACGGGAGTCCTCCCGGAGGGACTGGAGCTGCCCGCACGGGAGTCCTCCCGGAGGGACTGGAGCGGGTGGGGGTGGGGGTCTGCGGTGTGAAGCCTCCCAGTTGGGCGAGTGCAGCCGCGTCCTCTGTCCATCGGGAGGGGAGGCGGCCCCTCGGCCTGAGTCACCCGCGGGCTCCCAGCCCAGGTCCCGGCCAACGCGCAGGGCCCGCCCGGTCTGTCTCCCGCAGGAGCGGCAGCTGGCGGCTGCTCGGCAGGGCCTGGGAAGGGAGCGGGCTTGGCCGTGGGCCCAGGCCCTCTGGGAGTGAGTGTACTTGCTGAAGCCAAGGCTGACCCCTTTTTCCTGCGGCTCCGCCCCACGCGGCCTCAGAGGAGGCTTATCCAGGACACACTGTTCCCGCCACATGCCCGGCTGGAGGCGCACGTACCCGAGCGGGGCTGGAGGCCAGCGTCTGCGATGGAACAGACTCTGCTGGGCTTTTCCTTCTTAAAAAAAAGTTATTGATCTCAGGGAGGGAGGAAGGAAGGGAGGGAGGGAGGGAGGGAGGGAGGGAGGGAGGGAGGGAGAGAGAGAGAGAGAGAGAGAGGGAGAGAGAGAGGGAATCATTGCTCAGCTGCCTCCTACAACCTAACCATGACCTGGTTCATAGGTTGACGTGCAGCCACTGAGCCACACTGGCCGGGCCCTTGATACCTATATTAATCAATCTATTAAAAATGAAAATTCTGCCGAAACCAGTTTGGCTCAGTGGTAGAGCGTCAGTCTGCAGACTGAAAGGTCCCAGGTTCAATTGCGGTCAGGGGCATGTACTTGGTTGCGGGCACATCCCTGGTAGGGGGTGTGCAAGAGGCAGCTGGTCGATGTTTCTCTCTCATCGACGTTTCTAGCTCTCTATCTCTCTCCCTTCCTCTCTGTAAAAAAACCAATAAAATATATTTTTAAAAAATCTTTATAAAAAAAAAATGAAAATTCCATGCCAAAACCGGTTTGGCTCAGTGGATAGAGCGTCGGACTGCGGACTGAGGGGTCCCAGGTTCGATTCCGGTCAAAGGGCATGTACCTCGGTTGCTGGCACATCCCCAGTGGGGGGTGTGCAAGAGGCAGCTGATTGATGTTTCTCTCTCATCGATGTTTTTGACTCTATCCCTTTCTTCCTCTCTGTAAAAAATCAAAATATATTTAAAAAAAAAAAAAAAAGAAAAGAAAATTCCTGAGTCCATAGGCTCTAAAACAGTGTTTCCGAAACTTCTCTCATGGTGAGAATCACCTGGTGGAGTTGTTAAAACACAGATTCCTGAATCCCAACTAAGAAGTGCTAAACTAGAATTTTTGAGAACATATAGGTAAAATTGCATACCTAACTTAGTGCTCTGTATATAAAATCTGTCTTAGAGCACTAGTTAAGTATACAATTTTACCTATATGTTCCCAAAAATTCTAGTTTAGCACTTCTTAGTTGGGATTCAGGAATCTGTGTTTTAACAACTCCACCAGGTGATTCTCATCATGAGAGAAGTTTCGGAAACACTGCTCTATTGTAAAATCAGAATTTTTCTTCTTCTTTGATTTATAGTGGTGGTACACAATTGGCCAAAATATGATACATATATTAAATTTTGATAAGCATTACATTAACATAAAGGTAAATGTTATTAGAAATAAAACTCTTCATGAAATAAACGTTATTTTTATGGATCTAAAAATATTTTTTTGCTTGAATGAGAGAGATTGGGCACCAATACTCTCTCTCTAGTTTTAGGTTTGTTTGCTTTTTAAGATACGTTTTTATTGATTATTTTAAAGAGAGGAAGGGAGAGGGAGAGAGAGAGAGATAGTGAAACATTGATGAGAGAAATATCCATCAGCTGCCTCCTCACTCTCCCTGTTGGGGAGGAGCCCTGCAACCCGGGCCCAGGAATGGAACCGGTGACCTCTTGGTTCACGGGATGACGTCCAGCCAATGGAGCCACACCGCCCGGCCCCGGCTTAGGTCTGTGTGTAAGAGCCGGTGAGATGGACAGAGCAGGCTGTGCCGGCAGGTGTCTCTCGAGTCCCAGAACGCCCACCGGACGGTCAGAGGGGAGCCAGGTCCAACAGGAGTGAGTCAGCCACGCACAACTCCGCAGGTCATTTTATGGCGAGAAAGGAACTGAAGTGAGTTAGCTTGGAGAACGGTTTATTGCCCAGCCTTTGCCTCACTCCTGCTTAGCGCCCGGGTAGGGCACCAGAGTCCAGCCTTTCTGGACTGTGCTCCCCCCGCCCGCAGAGGATGCACATGCACTGTTAGTCTCTCTGTGCAGGGCCCCCATTCTGCCCCATGTGCTCGCAGGAAGCTGGGAAAATAAAAACACTGTCATTCCAGTTACTTTCGACCAAGGTGAAAAATTACAGTCTCCAATAAGATCTTGCCGAGATCGGTTTGGCTCAGTGGATAGAGCTTTGGCCTATGGACTGAAAGGTTCAATTCCGGTCAAGGGCATGTACCTTGGTTGCGGGCACATCCCCAGTGGGGGGGTGTGCAAGAGACAGCTGATCAGTGTTTCTCTCTCATCGATGTTTCTAACTCTATCCCTCTCTTTCCTCTCTGTAAAAAATAAGTAAGATACATATTAAAAAAAAGATCTTGAGAAATGTTAATGGAAGTAATTGTTCATGAACCTGAATAATGGTAGTGAAACTTATAAAGTAACATGTTTACATGTATGTGTTTTTGTTTTTTTAAAGCACAGTGAGCCTGGCTGCTGTGGCTCAGTGGCTGAGTGTCAACCTATGAACTAGGAGGTCGCAGTTTGATTCCCTGTCAGGGCACATGCCTGGGTTTGGGTTTTGGGCTCAATTCCCAGTAGGGGGCATGCAGGAGGCAGCCAATCAATGATTCTGTCTCATCATTGATGTTTTTATCCCTCTCTTCCCCTTCCTTCCCTTTTAAATAAAAATATATTTAAAAAAAAAAAAAGATACACCAGTCCTAACCGGTTTGGCTTAGTGGATAAAGTGTCAGCCTGCGGACTTGAGGGGTCCCATGTTCAATTCCAGCCAAGGGCACATGCCCAGGTTGTGGGCTTGATCCCCAGTGGGGGGTGTGCAGGAGGCAGCCAATCAGTGATTCTCTCTCATTATTGATGTTTCTATCTCTCCCTCTTCCTTTCTCTCGGAAATCAATAGATATATATTTTTTTTAAAAGATACACCAATGTATAAAGAATAATACAATTTGAATTATAACAACTTGATATGTAATATACAATATATTTCCAATTGGGTTACATATTATTTTATATATAACATAAAATGTATAAAGTAATTATTGAATTCTCAAACCACCCAGTTCGAATTAAACTGCCAATTCAGTTAAGTCTTTATTGTGAATTCCTTCCTAACTATAGTCTACTTTGGATTTTTCCAGAACTGACTGATCCAGTCTCCTCTGACCAAGTGACAAAATCCAAGGTTTTGGACACAATTTGAGGCAATTAGATCCTAATTTAGGACAGACTTTTTCTTCTGGAGTAGCTAGCTTGTTCTGCCATCTGGTGGTCATACTTGGAATTGCAGCTACTCATATCCTCATGATTACTCTGTTTTCAATGATTTTATTTAAACTTATTTTGAAATGAAAAATGCGATTTTTTTAAGTTGGACATTTTATAACTTATCTTTACAAGATTTATGGTTCTATAAATGACTACCATGCATAGGTGAGTACTCTGGTTAGTCTCTTTGATATAGTATCTTGATGTGTATTTTCCCTTTGTTAATTCAAATAAATGACAGGCACGGAGGTAGAAGCTAATAGAAAAATAATCTGGATGGAAAATTAATCTAGTGCTTCAGATTATAAAACAGGAAACCTCTTTATTAATTTATAAAGGAAGGAAACCTAACAATAAATAATGTCTACCGACCACCTATTTTCTGCTGGACAAAAACATTTTATTTCCCCCAAAATACAGTGCATGGTATTTGAAATATAAATAGTAAATGACAGTTGTTATGCTGCTCGATAATCATTCTTGAGATATCAGTGGATGTTAAGTTCATTGGTGAATATGTGATGGATGGAGGCGAGGCTATTTATGTGATCTCAAAGTAGCTTCAAAAAATCCACAGTTACGTATTGATTGCAATGGGAAAAGTAGAAACTTTCCAGCAGAGAAACTCCGCTGCCTCCATGTTAGCGAAGTGATCAAAGTTAACACGCCTGTGGCACAAACCAGCACCGTGTGCTCCTGAGCTCATGCACTGAGGACTCGGCACTTCCGTGGTGTTTCCCAAAGTCTCATAACCTGAACTAACCGTGAGAAAGCGTGAGGCCAACTCCAACGGAGGAAGTTCTACGAAACAGCTGACCTGTATTCTTCCAACCTGTTAGTCATGAAAGACAACAGAAAGACCGAGAAATTGTTCCCCCCAAAAAAGATACCAAAAAACAAACAAAAAGATCGCTCCTAACTGCAGTGTGTGACCTGGGCAGGGAGAATACAAGTGCTATAAAGTACACAGCTGAGCGGCCCCTTGCGTGTGGCTCTTCCACAAAGCACCACGGCCTGGGCAAGTCTATTTTGAAGAAGTGGCGTTAGAAGTTTAAGTTTAAAAATTTGGCTCTCAAAAGAAATTTCAATTCTTGTCCTGTTGACATTTGGTTCTGTTGGCTAATGAGTTTTCGGACCACTGGCTTAGGGACAGTGAGAAGAGAGCAGTGGGTTTGCTTTGAGATGGGGAAGCTGGGCTGGAAGATGGACCAGATGAGTAGGGGGCAGTCATTCCATTAGAGGGGGGCCAGCGGTCTGGATGGGCTATCTGTGCAGGTTCCACCATCTTCCCTCCCCCCTCCCCCATGTCCATGGCCACCATGCCTGGCCGGCGGCCGGAGTCCGACACATCTCTGGGCTGAATAACGGAACGCACAGCCGCAGGCCCGGTTCCCGCCCACGCGGGGCGGGATCTGCAGCCTCCGCCCCCCCGCCACCCCCACCCCCACCCCCGCCAGGGACCTCGGCGCTGCTGACGCAATTGGGACGCGGGCCCCGGGCTCGGTTTCCAGGGCAACAAGCAAGGGGCCCTATTCTTCCGCTCCCTCCTGTGCGTCACTTCCGGTCTCTCGGGGCGGTCTCACCTGTCTGTGGAAGGGTTCCGGTTGGAGCCGTCTCCCCGCGGCTGGTTGGGCGTCGTCGTGGGCATGACGTTACCAAACCGTCTCGGTTCTGCGGGGGGAGCTGGCGGGGGAGGCGGGCGGAGCTCGCTCTGTCTGCCCGGCCGTCACGTTCAAGCCCGCCCCTGGCGCCGCGGGAAGAGGACGCCCGGCGGACGCCAGCCCCGGAGCATGCGCACTCTCCCGGAGGCCGTCTCCGGAGTCCAAGCGCCGGGATTTCCGCGCAGCCGGAGGGACTGCCGAGGGGCGGGGCGTGGGGGCGGGCCGGGCGAGCGAGGGCGTTGATTGGCCAGCGAGAAGCCCAGCTTGTGGCGCCGCAGTAAGACCCCGGCGGCGGGCGCGGAAGTTTCATTCATTCGTTCGTTCACGGGCCGGTGGGTTTCCGCTCCTCTCAGAGGTCACGCCGCGGCCGAGCTGGTGCCAGGCGCCGGGACGCAGAGTGGGTCGGACTCCAGGAGGCCACAGGTTGGCTGACACCGCGGTATCTCCTCTCCGGCCTGGTGTGACGGTTCCCGTGCCCGGAGGACCTTCCCGAAGGCTCCAGCTCCCAAAGCCGCAGCGGGACGCTGAGAGGCCCGAGGTGGATCCCTGGCCAGGCGCTCAGTGCCTGAGCCACTCCACCACTTTTCCTTCTTGTCTGAAGGAAGAGCAGAGGCATTGGCGAGCTTTCGAATGAGCTTTGGCGCTTATCTCGGGGTCGACTCCCACCCTTGTCCCTCATGAGCTTGTGGGACTGTGGACCACTGGGGGGGGCAGGCTCTGGGTGTCCAGCTCCGGCTGAGACTCGAGCCCGAGTTATTCTAAGATGAAGGATTGAGTGAACCAAAAGCCAAACTTTTGGCTCCAGATCTAAGGCACCTTCTCCAATCAAGTATTGGTAATAACATAGACTTGTAAATATCCATTGTCTGGTTACTTATTTCTCAATCGTTCCACACTTGGGAAGGGAAACGAGTCTAAGACCCCTTACCTGAGAACGAGAACAACCTGCCTTATGGCTCATTGGGAGGGTGGGATGAGGAATTCGTGCCAAGCACATTGCCCGTGACCTGCCAGCTAAAGGCAGCCGCCCCGATTGCATCAGGGTGAGGGTGAAAGGACTGCCCCCCGCCTGGTGTGAGCCGTGCTGAGTGAGTGGAGTTAATGGACGCCTCTCTGCTCTTGGCCTGGGAGCTAGGGGCCCAGGGGAGACCGGGCCCCAAGTGGACTGCATGGTCGCGGAGAGCCAGCCCTACGACATGGGAAGGAGTAGGAAGCCTTCTTAACACTCCTGACACATCCCGCGAGCCGATGGGTTTTCCCAGTGCCAGGGGATCACATTACCCAACCAGACCTCTAGCCAGGACCACAGCCAAACACGGGGGCTGTCCCAGGCAAAGCAAGATCATGCCCTGACCGGTTTGGCTCAGTGGATGGAGTGTCGGCCTGCGGACTGAAGGATCCCAGGTTCGATTCTGCTCAAGGGCATGCATCTTGGTTGCAGGCACATCCCCGGTGGGGAGTGTGCAGGAGGCAGCTGATCGATGTCTCTTTCTAATCGATGTTTCTAACTCTCTATCCCTCACCCTTCCTCTCTGTGAAAGGGGAACTCTGTGCGCTGGCGACAGCGCTGGTGGGTGCCAGGTACCTGGAGTGACAGCAAGCCTGGCTCCGCACGGTGGCTGCGGTGTGATCCTGTAGGGCAATGATCAGCAAACTGCGGCTCGAGAGCCACATGCGGCTCTTTGGCCCCTTGAGTGTGGCTCTCCCACAAAATACCACCACCTGGGCGAGTCTGTTTTGAAGAAGTGGTGTTAGAAGAAGTTTAAGTTTTAAAAATGTGGCTCTCAAAAGAAATTCAGTCGTTATACAGTTGATATTTGGCTCTGTGGACGGAGTTTGCTGACCGCTGCTATAGGGGTTTTGCAGGGGTCTCTGCTGGAGGGCTCCCCTGGGAGGGGATTAGGAAGTTCGGGGATGCAGGCAGGCCCCTCCTCTGGCCGCCCCAGGAGCAGAAGCAGGTCTCCCCTTCTTGCTTCTCCGCCCCTCCCTGACCCTCTGGGTCCCCCCATCTGACACACAGGACAAGGCCTCAAGGTCTGGCTGCTCTTACTAAATGCCATTCTTGTGAACACTGAAATGTAGCGCAGTGTTTTACCGATGAGCTGAACCACCATGGGACACGTTTAAGCCAACTGCAAATAAATAAATAAATAAATGAATAAATAAATAAATAAATAAATAAAGTTAATACGTAATTATCCAAATCCAATGCCAATTATAGAAAAAAACAACATCAACACGTGACTGAACAAAGTAGTGTATCTGCACCCACAGTCTCCTTTTGTCACAGGTGCAAACAAGAACTTTCTCTTTTAAGGAGACTCTCCCAGCCTGGCGTTCCTTACCGCCCCCTCTCCTCCCTTCTCCTCCACCGTCCACACGCCCTGTTCCCGGGTTCTGCACCCTTTCCTCCCCCTCCCTGTCCCCCTCCCCTCCCCTCCCCTCCCTTCCCCTCCCCTCCCCCTCCCTGTCCCCCTCCCCGCCCCTCTCCCTCCCTGTCCCCCTCTCTGTCCCCCTCCCCTCCCTTCCCCTCCCTGTTCCCCTCCCCTCCCCGCCCCTTCCCTTCCCCTCCCCTCCCCTTCCCTTCCCTTCCCCCTCCCCCTCCCCTCCCCCTCCCTGTTCCCCTCCCCTCCCCCTCCCTGTTCCCCTCCCCTCCCCCTCCCTGTTCCCCTCCCCTCCCCCTCCCTGTTCCCCTCCCCGCCCCTTCCCTTCCCCTCCCCTCCCCTCCCTTCCCTTCCCTTCCCTTCCCCCTCCCTGTTCCCCTCCCCGCCCCTCTCCTCCCCTCTCCTCCCCGCCCCTCCGGTGTCTCCTCCACAACCCGGAGCGGATCGCGGCCCGGGAGCCCCGCGCATGCGCAGGAGCACGCCGGCCGGCGCCCCCCCCCAACTCGGAAGCCGCCGCTCGGAGCCGGCGCCCGAAGCTGCTCGGCCGCCCCGCTGGTCGGCTCGGCTCGGCTCGGCCGGGCCCGGTGTAAGTGCAGGGGGCCGGGCGGCGGCTGCGGGGGCTCCCCTGCGGCGGCGGCGGCGCGGGCAGCGGTCCCCGGGCGCCCTCAGCCGCGCCTCCCGCCGCCCGCCAGCGGGTGCGGTGCACCTGTCCCTCCGGCACCGTGCAGGGCTGGTCCCCCGTGTCCCCCGTGTCCCCCCGTGTCCCCCGTGTCCCCCAGCCCAGGGCCGGTCCCCGCCGTGTCCCCCGTGTCCCCCGTGTCCCCCCCATGTTCCCCCCGTGTCCCCCGTGTCCCCCGTGTCCCCCGTGTCCCCCCCATGTTCCCCCCGTGTCCCCCGTGTTCCCCCCGTGTCCCCCGTGTCTCCCCTGCCCAGGGCCGGTCCCCGCCGTGTCCCCCGTGTCCCCCCCATGTTCCCCCCGTGTCCCCCGTGTTCCCCCCGTGTCCCCCGTGTCTCCCCTGCCCAGGGCCGGTCCCCCCCCGTGTCCCCCCGTGTCCCCCCGTGTCCCCCCCGTGTCCCCCCCGTGTCCCCCGTGTTCCCCCCGTGTCCCCCGTGTCTCCCCTGCCCAGGGCCGGTCCCCCCCGTGTCCCCCCGTGTCTCCCCGTGTCCCCCGTGTCCCCCAGCCCAGGGCCGGTCCCCCCGTGTTCCCCCTTGACCCCCGTGTCCCTGCCGTGTCTCCCCGTGTCCCCCCGTGTTCCCCTGCCCAGGGCCGGTCCCCCCATGCCCCCCCTTGATCCCCGTGTCCCCGCCGTGTCTCCCCGTGTCCCCCAGTGTCCTCCCGTGTCCCCCCTGTGTCCCCCCGTGTCCCCCCCCATGTCCCCCCGTGTCACCCCATGTCCCCCTGCCCAGGGCCGGTCCCCCCCGTGTCCCCCCGTGTTCCCTCATGTCCCCCCTGTGTCCCTGCCGTGTCCCCACCTTGTTCCCCGTGTCCCCCCGTGTCCCCCCGTGTCCCTGTCGTGTCCCCACCTTGTCCCCCCCGAGTCCCCCCGTGTCCCCCCGTGTCCCCGCCGTGTCCCCACCTTGTCCCCCCCGTGTCACCTCGTGTCCCCGCCGTGTCTCCCCGTGTCCCCCCGTGTCCCCCCCATGTCCCCCCGTGTTCCCCCGTGTCCCCTCGTTTCCCCCCCTGTCCCCCTGCCCAGGGCCGCCCGATCCTCAGTGCCTCCTTCCCTTCCCGCTTCCCTCCGGCCCACGGCTCAGCCCGGGCCGGGCGGGATCTGGGGACCCCGGTGTGTGTGGAAGTGTGGGGGCTCCCAGGTCCACCAATCTTACTTTTTAAAAAATATATTTTAGCCGAAACCAGTTTGGCTCAGTGGATAGAGCGTCGGCCTGCGGACGGAAAGGTCCCAGGTTCGATGTGCACCTTGGTTATGGGCACATCCCCAGTAGGGGGTGTGCAGGAGGCAGCTGATGGATGATTCTCTCTCATCGATGTTTCTAACTCTCTATCCCTCTCTCTTCCTCTGTAAAAAATCAATAAAATATATTTTAAAAATATAATATATTTAAGAAAAATATATAAAATATATTTTAAATTATATATTTATAATATATAATATACTTAAAAATGTATATATATATTTAAATATATGTATTGATTTTTTACAGAGAGGAAGAGAGAGGGATAGAGAGTTAGAAACATCCATGAGAGAGAATCATCGATCAGCTGTCTCTTGCACACCCCCTACTGGGGATGTGCCCATAACCAAGGTACACGCCCTTGACCGGAATCGAACCTGGGACCTTTCCGTCCGCAGGCCAACGCTCTATCCACTGAGCCAAACCGGTTTCGGCCCGATTTTGCTTGTTTTTAGTCGGGTCAAGTTTCTAAGCTTGCTAAATCTCCATTTCCGGCTAATGAAAAGAAAATAGGATTCCGCTGAGTCTCCTATCTACCTACTCCAGGACTTCTGTGAGGATCAAATGAGATGAGGCACGGGAGCTTCGCAGACATTTGGTTAGAGTGTAAAATGATTGCACCTGGCTATAAAGGAAGTTGTGTTCCTGGGCTGAAGAAACTCCTAGGAGGCTAGTCACTAGGGAGAGGAAGCCGGGCGTTGCTATGTGACGTCATTACCCAGCGCCCACAGTGCCCGGTTGGCACTGGGCTGTGGACTGTGGGCCGCCTCTTGCACCATGGGGTCTTGGCAGTGTTGGCTGCAGTTTGGAGGGGTGTCCGTCTGGGCGGGGCCTGTGTACCACTTGGGGGAAGCCGAGTGCTGGGTTGTCAGAGCCAGCTCCGTGGTGCCATTTATTTTTAAATGGCCAGTGCACGTCATGGCAGCTCCTGTGTTGGGTGTCTGCCCCCTCCATGTCAGCACACGTCATAGCGAGTGGTCGAACTCCTAGTCTCCTGGCGGGACGCCCGCCTGAGGCGACAATGTGCACATCAGGCTTTGATCATGTAGGATGGGTGGTCCCAGTTCATCTCAGTGTCTTTTAAAAACATCAGACTTTTAATTTGGAGGTATGGTGTGATTTCTGTGCATCTGTGAGAAATAACAGTGAAAGAGCTTACAGACCCCGTGCCTGGTTCCTCCTGCTGGTGCCAGCCTGCCACACTCTGGTACAAGATCAAAACCAGAGTGTCCACTCGCTGGCCCTTTGAGGCTTGTGTCAGCGATCATCCTCATTTTTACTCATGATTTCACGTGGCTTTGGAGACGCATGCAGGCCTGCTTCTGGCCGCCCACGGGTTCGTGTAGAGTCAGGAGTTGGTCTTCAGATTTCCTGGCATTGCCATTTCCAGTGTGACGTCTCTGGGAGGGGGGGGAATTCAGTTCACTTGTTCATTCATTCATTCATTCACTCATTCAACAAACCCTTGGTTGTACCTTCTCTGGGCCAGCTACTTTCCTGTGGGTAATCTGATTTAATTCTTCAGCAGTACTGCCAATCATGTACTCTGGTTTCCTTTCGATACCCGACAGGATGGGCTCAGACGGCTTAGGAAAGCTCTCCCAGGGAGGTAAATGTGGAGGACCCCTCTTTTTTTTCTCTCAAAAATACATTTTATTGATTTTTCACAGAGAGGAAGTGAGAGGGATAGAGAACTAGAAACATTGATAAGAGAGAATCATCGATCAGCTGCCTCCTGCACACCCCCTACTGGTGATGTGCCCACAACCAATGTACATGCCCTTGACCGGAATGGAACCTGGGACCTTTCATTCCTCAGACCGACGCTCATCCACTGAGCCACACCGACGAGGACCCCTCTTTTTATGCCAGGCAGCATGCGGGGCATTTCACCTAGCAACCTGCCTTACCCCGATAGCTTCTCAGAGGGCAAGTTTTCTTATCTCCGTGGTTTTGCAACTGAGGAGCTTAGGCCGCCTGGAGTTCAAGTCCAGACCCGTGGATTCCACGGTGGCTCTTCTCACTGTATTCCCACTCGCTCCCTCCTTCGCGCAGCACGCTTTCCTGAGCGCCGAGGGCACCGGTGCCCGGCCGGGCTGGGGCAGAAAATGAGGGGCAGCCCCTTTTCTGCAGGAGCTCGGAGCCCCGTCCAGGAGTTGGGGGGCCTGTGGTGGGAGCTGTGGCGGTCATGTGCAGAACTTGGGGTACACGCTGTACTCCATGGCTGCACGTGGGCTTACCCTGCCTCCCGGGTGGTCAGCGCCAGCCCCGTCCCTCAGCAGCCGTCCCCGCCGACCGCGGGCTCCAAGGCTCCTTCCGTGTCTCCGGCAGGGCCTCCGCCATGAGCGTCCCGGACTACATGCAGTGCGCCGAGGACCACCAGACGCTCCTCGTGGTGGTGCAGCCCGTGGGGGTGGTCTCGGAAGAGAACTTCTTCCGGATCTACAAGAGGATCTGCTCCGTGAGCCAGGTCAGCGTGCGGGACTCGCAGCGCGTGCTGTACATCCGCTACCGGCACCACTACCCGCCCGAGAACAACGAGTGGGGCGACTTCCAGAGCCACCGCAAGGCCGTGGGCCTCGTCACCATCACCGACTGCCGCGCGGCCCAGGACTGGCCGCGGACCCTGGAGAAGTTCCAGGTGCAGAAGGAGCTCTACGGAGCCACGCTCTACGACTCCCGGCTCTTCGTCTTCGGGCTGCAGGGCGAGGCCGCCGAGCAGCCGCGCACCGACGTGGCCTTCTACCCCAGCTACGAGGCCTGCCCGGGCGTGGAGAAGCGCATCGAGGACTTCATCGAGTCGCTCTTCATCGTGCTGGAGTCCAAGCGCCTGGACCGCGCCACCGACAAGTCTGGGGACAAGGTCCCCCTGCTCTGCGTCCCCTTCGAGAAGAAGGACTTTGTCGGCCTGGACACGGACAGCAGGTAAGTTCACTCCGAGGTCCCGGTCCCGGCTGTGAGCTGGGGGTGGGGGTGGGGGGGTGTTCCTGACACCAGAAGGGCCGCGGGTGGAACTCACGGCAGGAAAGGGTAGGGAAGTGCAGTCCGTTCCTGTTCAGACTTTTCAAACGGGGACAGCCTCTGCTTTGGGGAAATCCTCCCAGGGTTAGGGTGTCACTGACTCCCCTTTCCAGCCGCATCCCCTGTGGAACCCCAGCTCAGCGGCCAGAGGCCCTGTGGCTCCTGAGCGCCCGCGAGGAGGCTCTGAGCTGAGGTGCGGTCCGAGAAATGCACGTCAGCCTGGAGACTCAGAACGGAGAGAAGTAACGTAGAACCCTCGTTAATACTTTGGTATTGATACATGTCAGATCGATAACACCCGCGGGACCGCGCCGCCCGGGCCCGGGGGAAGCTCACTTGTTCAGGGCCAGCCCGGGGCCATCGGAGAGGCCGCGTCTGGGAGGGGTCGGGACCAGGTGCCAGCTGAGCTGGAGGTGGGCCCGTGTCTCCTGGTGCCCAGACTGGGTCAGCCTGGCTCTCGCACTCGGAAGCCCCAGTGTCAGACCCAGGGGCTCAGGGCACCCCCAGGGACTCCCCAGAGCGCCCCTTACTCAGACGGGCCCGTGTCTCCAGTGTCCGCAGAGCAGGGACTGTGGCTGGGGCAGATTCTGTTAAGTGACAGCTTCACTCTGCACCGGAATTGCAGATCAGCGCTTCTGGGGCTTTTCTCCCTCTCCCTGTCTCCCTCTCCCCCTCTCTCCCTGTCTCCCTTTCTCCCTCTTCCCTGTCTCCCGGCTGCCATGGTGGCATCTGTCCAGCAGAGGACTAGATGCCAGCCAGGGCTGCACTGCTTGCCAAGACGTGGCCCCTTTGCTAGGGGAGCCGGGAGCCGTGCGGCCTGGGCTTCCTGCCTCGGGCACTCTGGTCTTCCCTCCCTCCAGCGTAGACTTCAGACGATGGTCTCGTGTGAGGAGTCACTGAGTCACTGACATGTTCACTGGGCTGAGGCCTGCTGCCAGTTGGCGCTCAGTGTGTTTCTGGCATTGACCCTAAGTAAGGTGACCAGACGTCCCGCTTTTGGCGGGACAGTCCCGATTTTTAACAATTTGTCCCGCGTCCCGCAGCCTTTTAAAAAAGTCTCAATTTTTGGAAAGACTCTTTTAAACCTCTCGGACTTTTTAAAAACAATGCGGGACGTGGAACAAATTGTTAAAAATCGGAACTGTCCCGCCAAAAGCGGGACATCTGGTCACCGTACCCTAAGGTCACACACTGCATTTCTGGTTGTTGCTACGTCGGCAGAGAAATGTCACAGAATTGAGCAAAAAATTGGCCCAGGACAGCTCTGCCCATGAGAAGGCAGATCAGCCCATCAAGCTGTGTGTGGTGCCTTGCAGGGTCTGGAATAATTTTTTTTCTTTCTTTCTTTAAAAAAAAAAAATAGATATTTTATTGATTTTTTTTTTTACAGAGAAGAAGGGAGAGGGTTAGAGAGTTAGAAACATTGATGAGAGAGAAACACCGATCAGCTGCCTCCTGCACCCCCCCCACTGGGGATATACCTGCAACCAAGGTATATGGCCTTGACCGGAACTGAACCTGGGACCCTTGAGTCTGCAGGCCGACGCTCTATCCACTGAGCCAAACCGGTCAGGGCTGGAGTAATTTTCACTTCCTCCCGGACACCTCTCTGTGGTCTGAGGGAAGGACAGGCAGGCCATGCCCACGACCCACGCTGACTGCAGTGGCCTGCTCGTGCTCCCAGGGCCCTGTGCCCGTGCTCCCCGCCCACTCCTCGGAGCTGGGGCGGGCTGGGAGTCTGGGCGGCTGTCGAGGGCAGAGCAGCTGAGCCTCCTGGGCTGTCAGTGCTCCTCCCTGTGGAGTGGGGCTCATAGTGCACACGCTCCCTGTCCTCCCGTGTCACACAGCCTGCGGTGGCAGGGCGGGTGTCTCCCCACTGCACAGGCCGCTGGGCGACTTTTGCTTACCGACTTCTCGGCTTCGAGGCCGCATCCTATTCTAACTGCTCTCCCAACGCGCGGGCCATTTGGACTCCCGTGGGATACCAGTGACCCCCGGTCAGACCCGTTCCCCTAGTCCCCGGTAACCTGCTGTGGCCCCCACGGCTCCATGGCTCTCTCACCCTTCCCACAATGCTTTGGGGCAGGGCAGAGCCCAGGTCTCACGCGCGGCTCTTGGTGGGAGGGATACAGCGTCATGGGAGATGAGGCAGGACTTTGTAGCCCAGAGGGAAGTGTCCGGGGGTAGGTCCTGCTTGGGTTTGGTGAACTGACCCCCTGAGGGCTTCCTGGCAGAAGCCGCTGACTTCAGGCCCAGGCCTCCGGGAGCCCAGGAGGGGCGGGGCTCACTCAGGCGCAGGTGTGTCCCCAGCCACCTCGGTGCCCTGCCCGCCGTGAATTCTGGGTCCTGCACACCGAGAATCGTAGCTGCCAGTTATTTTGTTCTTGCGTGTTTCTAATTTTTGCTTGTTCCTCTCTCCTTCCTTCCCCTTCCTTTCTCCCGTACCGCCCTGTGAGTGTGTTGTTGGGCCTGAGAAGGTAGGCTGGGAACGTTGTGCTGGGGACGTGGCTAGATCCCATCCGGCTGCCTCCTCCGCGCCGCCATTGCTTTCACAACAGAACCGCGCTGCTGCCTAGACCCGCGTGGCATCCTGGTCCTCCTTTTGTTTTCTGGAACTTCGTTAAAAGCCGTAGCTTAGCTGCTTTAGCATGTAACCCGCCGGCGTTTGGTCTCTGTTGGATACCTGCTCTGGGGACCTTGTTTGTTCTCACTTCGTATCTGTGACCAGCGAGCCTGTGCGGATTCTCTCGTTCGTACGAGGAAGGGCGGTGCTCACGGTCCTGGCGGCCGCAGAGGGCTCCCTCTGGGCTGCTTAGCCGAGAAGGCGGAGCCTCACCTGGTTCTGGCTTTTAACCCAGCGCATCTGGCACGTGGCTCTGGGCTGCGGCTGTGTGCATGGCGTGTTTCGTGGCCACGGCCACCGGCACAGGGACGCCGTCGGAGGAAGCGGCTCCCGGAGTTCCTCTCGCTTCCCCTGGAGCATGCCGGGACTTTGCTTCGCTTAGCAGCCTCCGAAGGGGCGGAGGCCCCTCGCAGAACAGCACCGGTCCCGTGCCCTCCCCAGCGCCCTCTCCCGAGGGTCAGGAAGACCGTGGCTCCCAGTCCTGTGGACGCCGGACTGTCCCTGAGCCGGTGCCCTCTCCTCCAGCCAGTCAGCGGGCAGAGCCAGGCACGCGGCTCACCTCCCACGGTCGTCCGCGCCCTCGCCTGCAGCAGCCTTGACCCTGAACCCCGTGTTGGCCGGCAGTGGCTGCTGCTGCGTGCGTGGAGGCTGATGTGTGTCACTGAGGGGCGTGTCCCGAAGGCGCCATCTCTGGTGGCCTGGGACTCGCCCCGCCCTGGGGGGGAGGGTTTGCCACCCCCACGCCAGGAGGCCTGGGCTCTTTATTCTTGGGTCCAAGGTGAGCGCTTCCACGGCGATGGAGACAGGATGCCTTCCTGCAGGGCTCGGCCCGTTCTGGGGCTGGGAGGACAAAACACAGATGAGGGCGGCAGGTTCCAGAGCCGGAAGCTGTGCGGCTTGGAACATGCTCCGGGGGGATCCCTGAGGGCAGGCCACGTCCTGGACCGCAGGCCTGTGCGGTCACTCACCCGCTCCCAGGGGGTTGGTGCGAGAATAGCCTCCCTGGTTCCCCCTTTCTCCCGGCTCCCCTGTGCCTGAGCCCAGGCCACTCCCAGCCGGCAGGCCCCTCTCCTGCGCCTCCTCCTGGCCTCTAAGTGACCCGGGAGAGGGGCAGCGGAGAGGGGAGGGGAGGGCGGGAGGCCTCCCTCTCAGGGCTGTGGCTCCCAGCTGTCGGCACGCAGTGTCCTGTGCGGGGGAGCGTTCAGGCAGGATGCTGTAAAGCAAATTTTACTGTCAGGTTAGGAGTGAATTCCATTGGAAAACCACGTCTCATTCACTGTCTCCCGAGGGCCAGTAGAACGGCAGCCCTGCAAACTCAGCCGCGGTTACAGTGAGAGCCATGTCACCTTGGACAGAGTCCTTTTCCTGTCAGAGCAGGAGAGCACAGCGGGCCGGGGCCCCCCACTGCCCTCCTGTGGGCGGGAGAGCTTTGTGCCGGCAGAGGGCCCGCTCTCTGGGGGGCAGGAGCGGAGGCCTGAAGGTCAGTGCTGCTTGTATGATTCTCCCGTTATTTCACATCCGACTGAGAAAGGAGTTCCTGCCTCTGCAGCTCGTTGACCTCAGAGTGAGCCCCGCGAGCAGCTGTTAAACGAGCCTTTTCCTGACAGCTGCAGCGCATGCGGCACGTTTGTGAGAACACTGGGATCCGGGGGCCCGGGTTGTGATAAAAAAAAAAACAACACATGTTTTTATTGATTTTAGATAGAGAGGAAGGGAGAGAGAGAGAGAGAGAGAGAAACATTGATGAGAGAGAAACACTGACATTGATTGGCGGCCTCCTGAAGGGCCCCCGTGATCAAGCCTGCAGCCTGGGCGTGTGTCCTCATCGGGCATCGGACCAGTGACCTCTTGGGGCGTGGGACACGCTCACCCAACTGAGCCAGCCTGGCCAGGCTGCGCTGTGATTTTGCTCTTTGCTCTTCCCTCCCCTCCTCTCTCTTTCTCCTCTTCCCAAATGCCCCCCTAGAGGTCATGGCCTCGATGGAAGGGATGGACAGACACCCAGAGGGGAACTAGGCTGGCCCGCTACGGAGGGCAGCCCCGCTGAGAGCTGGAGGAATCTCCGGGAAGGTCCTGGGGGGGGAGGGCTCTGCACTGAGTTCTCGGGATGAAGTCGGCGTGAGCCAGTGGAAGGGGTGGAGGGGGCTCAGGTGGCAGAGGGGGCGGGCAGCGGGGGGTGGGGGGCCGTGGGGAGCGGAGGTCCCTCTGCTGCTGCTGGGAGAGGAGTGGGGGGGGGGGGCAGAGCGGCCCGCGTACATTTGCACCATCCATTCATTTGGTTTTGAGAGTCTGGGGAGAAAGGGTGGGTGCACAATAGAAAGCAGAACAGGCTGGCCTTCTGGGAGCGTATGGGACCAGCTGACTCAGCACAGAATGTTCTAGGAGCTCGCAGGGACTCCTGGCCCAGCCTGGCTCGCCTGGGAAACGGACAATCACACTGAGCCTACGGAGAGGGGGAAGCAGCGAGGGGGCAGGTCAGTTCGCAGGGGAGCCCAGGGCTGTGGGGTGTGGGGTGTGGGGAAGGAGTGAGAGGGGCCGGAACTGAACTGGAGAACCTTTGAAGGCTTTGAAGGCTTTGGGAAGGTTACGCTGGGCGTGTTTGTGTGTGTGTGTGTGTGTGCGTGTGTGTGTACGTGTGTATGTGTGTGTGTGTGCGCGTGTGTGTACGTGTGTGTGTGCGCGCATGTGTGTGTACGTGTGTGTCTGTGTGTGTGCGCATGTGTGTGTACGTGTGTGTGTGTGTGTGTGTGTGTGTGTGTGTGTGAGACCAAGGACAGGGTGTTAGACGAACATAGAAGGCTCTTGAGGTGACCTGTGGGGCAGCTGACGCGTCCGGCTGGGATGGCAGAGGGCATGGATGCAGTCCTTTCCTGTGGGGAGGGCGTGGGAGCGGGGCCGTGGGAGGGGTGGGAGGGAGGCTGGTGAGTCCCCCTCTGTCCCTCTCCGCCTTAGGCGATGATCTGAGTATTTGGAACAGAAAAGCTGAATTCCGGGGCAGCCGAAGAGTTAGATCGGATAGGATGGAGCTTCGTATTGAGGCCTGTCAATGACATCTGTCCAGCTGGACACCCCCATTGTCTGGATTTCCATCCGGGTTTACTTTAGATGCTATTGCTTTCCGTGGTCAGGGAAGATTTACTGTAGCTGTGACTTTATTAAAAAATCATATCTAAGAAAGTTAATGGTCAAGAGAATATTTTAAAATGACGACGGAGGTGTAGGTGCAGTTTCTTTGGTTTCCGAGTTGACGTGGACTCGAAGCGTGCGCGTTATTTAGGGCTCACCGTGGCGGCATTTAGAGGCATCAGCGCCCGGTCCCCTCACACAGCATCGCCCGAGCTCACTCTGACTCCGTGACGGTCAGGTCTTGTCTGCAGAAGCCAGATGCGTGGCTTGTAATCGGCAGCCTCGCTCTCTTTATGAAATAATAATGCGCTTGTAGTTAAGGAAGTGGAAGGCAATCGTGTTTCTAAAAAGCTGCAACAAAGTTCCCGGCTAACGTGACGGGAACATCTGAAGAGAACACCCCCGCGCCAGGATGGGCCGGTGAAATGCATGGTGGGGGCGGTTCCTCCCCGGGACACGGAAGAGCAGCGCGGACCTGGGGCCGCTCAGCGCGCGCCTGGCAGTGCTGGCTGCTGGCTGTTGGTGTGGCTTTCGTGCCGGAGCCTCCGGTTGCCTTTACAGCTTTCCTTCTAGAGCGAGAGCTGGGAGCCGGGTAGCCACGTGCCGGGCAGAGGCTGGGCCTGCAGTGACGTGCCTCCCTCTTGTCTTCCAGACATTACAAGAAGAGGTGCCAGGGCCGCATGCGGAAGCACGTGGGGGACCTGTGCCTGCAGGCCGGCATGCTGCAGGACGCCCTGGTGCACTACCACATGGCCGTGGAGCTGCTCCGCGCCGTCAACGACTTCCTGTGGCTCGGCGGTAAGGCGGCCTGGCCCCTGAGCCGCACCGGCTTCGGCTTTATTGGTTATTGCTATGGCAGGCTGGCGTTTAAGGTGATGATTTGTGTGGCCCTCGAATAGTGTTATAAATGCCCAGATGGCCCTTGGCAGGGAAAAGGTTCCCCACCCCTGCTCCACTGTTGGTTAACTGACTGGCCGAGGGGTGGCCATTTCACTGGCGGGTGCAGTCCCTCCGTGGAGCCGGGAGCATCGGGGCAGTTTCCGGGGTGCCAGCCTTGAGGGTGGCGTGCTCCTGTTTACCACGGAGCCGGCGGTCTGTGGGCACGGTCTTCGTGGTGAGGAAAACGGCATTTCCACATCGGTGTCCTGGCGGTTCTTAGGCTCTGCGATGGGAACCGCGAACGGGTCACTGACTGACTGACTGTCCTGTTTGTTTCTGTGCCAGCTGCCCTGGAGGGGCTGTGTTCGGCCTCCGTCATCTTCCACTACCCGGGCGGGACCGGAGGCAAGAACGGAGCTCGCAGGTGCCCCGGGGGCTCCCTGCCCGCCGAGGCCGCCAACAGACACCGGCCAGGTGAGCGTCCCTCGTGAGCGGGCAGGTCACTGCTCCCGCGCCTCCGCGGCCCGCGGACCAGGGTTTCAGGAAAGGCCGTGTCTGTGCGGTCAGCCACCGGGCACACGAGACGCCTCCTTCTGGCTTTATTGAGCGTTGGTCCGTCCGGGTCTTGCGGATCCTGTGAATGGATCGCCGTGATTGCTGATTTCCGGAACACTCGCCTACATCTCAGGGTCCGCCGACCCTGACGCTCTGTGTCCGGGACCTTCTGATGGCTGTGCATTTGGGGAGGCGAACCCCCAGGCCGTTCTAATGGCCGTCAGGGCCCGGGCCTGTGTCTCATTCTCCCGGTGGTGACATTCTCTCCGTGAGGTACGTCCGATTGGCCTGTGCTGCTTAGCCCCGATGCAGCATGGACCCTCTGGCAGGGGACACTCACCTGTGCTTGCTGAACGGACTTAGCCCTCTGTGGGGCCTGCCTGTGGGCTCAGGAGGGGTAGGTCACATGGCACAGGCCACAAAGATGGCAGAGCTCGGGCCAGACACAGAACTACAAGGCGCCTTTTGTTCTGTGAGACTTTTAGCATATTTCCCCCAAAGAGGGGGCCTGCAGTGGTTCCCGTGAATGGGACGGGAAAGGCCTTGAATTCCCTTTTCTGCCGTAACCCACCGCCATTGTTAGCAAGAGGGCAGGGGCCGCCGCTGTGTACCAGCCACCGTAGCTGTGGCCCCTCCTGGGTGCCCCTCTGCAGGACAGCTGGCGTGCCTCCATGGTTTTCGGAGATCCTGCCTCCTTCGGCAGAGCTGTTCCTGACGGTTTGAGAGGAGAGTGAAGCGCGGCCAGAGAGGAGCAGGGAGAACTCCTCTGCGCCCCCCTTTCCCGTGCGCGCCCCCCGGAGTCACCCTCGTTGTGCTAACCCCCGCCTCAGCATGTCTAGGCCCTGTCTGCCCCGGGAGCTGCGGTGCTGTGAGCTCCCGATGCCCCTTTTCTCCCGGGGCCAGGCCTCCGCTCCCCGGGTGCCGGCAGAGGCCCCTGGGGCTGAGGTTGGCGTGGAGACTGGAGACCGCGCTGCTGATGCGGCTGGTGAGGCTCCAGGGACCTTCACGGCGTTTCACCCCCTTGCTGAACGCAGGCAGAAAAGTTCTCAGCTTTTTTTGAAAAACTGCTCTGTCTGCAGAAGAGAAATGTCTTTATGTAGCTCTGCAAAAACCCTCAGGAACCTGGGGCCTTTTCCGTGTGGAAGGCGGTCTCTGGGGGAAGTGCCCCGAGGCCTGTGAGAGCTGGGGGGGCGGCGAGCCCATGGAGGCCGGACTCCGCGGCCTGCCTCCCACAGCCGGGCTCCAGGCCCGAGAGCGGACTCGATCACAGGACACGCACGTTGCTTGATCTTGCAAATGAACTTCACGATCATCAGCGTGCGGTGGCAGCCTCCTCTTACATCGGGGATGGGGCGCCAGCTGTCTGAGGTGAGGCCCGGACAAGCCGATTGTTTACCATTCTGCCCGGAGTTCTGTCTGCAGCCGGAGCGCGCTGTGGTCTCTGTGCCTCGGTGCCTTGTCTGTGCCCTGGGGGAGACGGACATCCCTGCCTCCCGGGCTCAGGGAAGGTGAGGGAGGCACACAGGAATGCCCGCCTGGCCAGTGCGGCAGGTCTCGTGCTGCTGCCGTTGGAAACATGAACTCGTGACTAATGATAAAGATCCGGGCTCCATGGCTCTCAAGCAGATCTCCTCTGAGAAAAGGGAATCCCCCTCTCCCCCTTGAAGTTGAGTTATCTTAGTTTCAAAAGAATTCTGTAGTCTCTACCTATTTTTTCTTTAATTCTTTTTTGTTGTTATTTTACTTAAAAAATGTTTTTATTGATTTCAGAGAGAAAGGGAGAGATAGAAACACCACTGATGAGAGAATCACTGATCGGCTGCCTCCTGCACACCCTCTACTGGGGATCGAGCCTGAAACTGGCCTGTGCCAGGAATTGAACCATGACCTCCTGGTTCATAGGTCGAGGCTCAATGGCTGGGCTCTTTTACATTTTTGAAGACTTTTCTTGGTGACAGGAGAAGATGTGACTCTGGGTGGTGGGCAATATACAGATCTTGTAATACAGAAACCCACATCTGAAACCTATATGATCCTATTAGCCAATGTCACCCCGATAAATCTTATAAAAAAGGAAAAATATATAAAGACTTTCCTAGTAATCCAAGGTTAGAGGGTCTCCCCCCCCCCCCCCCCAGACTTGTATATGAATCTGAAAGTCAATTAATGGACACAACTTGGTTTATTAAAAAAAAAAAAAAAAAATCAACAGGACATCTGTAATCAACCCAAAAGGAAGGAAATGGCGAGTGACTGTTTCTCCTTAATGGTTATTTCTCCTTTTCTGTTGTTCTTACTTTATGAGCAGTAATCATCATCATCATGATCAAACAGCTATAAACTGCCGCACCTTCCTTGGGCCTGTTCTGGCTGCTCTCAGTGGGTTTTACCTCCCAGCGGGCGTGGGAGGGCGGGTGTCATGTCTCCGTTGGCAGGTGAGGGCCTGAGGTCTAAAGAGATGAGGTGATTGGACCCAAATCATGCAGCGGGCGAGGGGCAGGCTCGGGACCTGAACCCTGGTTGGTGTGATGACCAGGATGCTTTCTTACCTGTCCCCACATCAGCTCCCAGGGACCCGTTGTCTGAAAGTCCGTGAGCTCATGAACGAGAGGTGCTGCTGGTCTCCGCCTGCAGGGGCCTCAGGAGGAGGGACAGCGCTGAGGATGGGCATAAGACAGAATGGCAGAGATTAGGATTGCACACTTATTTTCACGAATGTTTCATTCTCAGCGAATGACCAGTCAGTGTTCAAACGGTAAATGTGTAAGCACTAAAAACAACATTAAAATGGTTGTAGTGCTAAAAAGAAGTGTATTTTGAAAATCCAACCATTGCTAATGACTTGTTACTTATTCCCCCCCGCCAACTCTTTTTTTTTAAATCCTTACCTGAGGATATGTTTATTGATTTTTAGAGAGAGAGGAACAATTACAAATATATATATATATATATATATATATATATATATAGAGAGAGAGAGAGAGAGAGAGAGAGAGAGAGAGAGAAACATCGATTGGTTGCCTCCCTGTGTGCCCCCGTTGGGAATTGAATTGCAGCCAAGGTTTGCGTTCTGCCCAGGAATTAAACCCGCAACCTTTCGGTGTTTAGGAAGATGTTCCGACCAACTGAGCTACCGGCCTGGGCTCAGTTCCATTGTTCTTTTTAGCGCAGTGAGAAGGTTTGATTAAATTGTGTCATTCCAGTCACGGAGGGAATGGCTAACTTGCCTTCAGCTGAATGATTTAAAGACCATTTGTAAAACGGTATATTTTGACAACTCAGAATTCACATGGCCATGCAGTCATCCACTAAAACCTTTACGTGACCGTAGTCATTAACTTAGAAACATTGATGTTCAGGGAATAAGCTTATCTCCTTTGCAGATGAAGACATTTTGATTTGTTTCTGTACCTTTAATTGGCTAAAAAAAGAATTAGAAGTCACCTGTCACTTTGGCTGCAGAGCGGGAATGAAAGGGGAGCCCGTGCTGTTTTTCTTTGTAAACAGACGTTTTCCCACTTTCCCCCAAATTCTCAGCATTGTCTGCTTCACAGTCACCGGCCCTTTGGGAAGCATCTGCTAGACACTTGGTCTCCCTCCTGTTGGAAAATGCAGACGCAGCTTCTACGCACAGAGTGACACAGAGCTGTCGGCTCTGGGCAGTGCAAGGATGGGGTCAGCTTCGATTCTGACTGCGGAAGGACAGGCTCCTGGGCTCAGGCCCCTAATCTGTAAAATAGTGTGTTTCTGCTCTGTCGCTTCCCACGAGCCTGAAACCCACATCTGAAACCTATATAATCCTATTAACCAATTTGTTTGTACTCGGTCGTGTTAAAGATTATAGATTAAGTACCAAATAGCATTTCCTTCCCCGAAGCAGAATTCAGCAGGTGCTAGCTAAGCGTTTACTGGCTCTGAACATCCTGTTGTTGTGTGTGTGTTTTTTAAACTAAATATATTTTTATTGATTTTAGAGAGGAAGGGAGAGAGAGAGAGAAACATCAGTGATGAGAGAGAATCATTGATCAGCTACCTCCTGCATGCCCCACACTGGGGATTGAGCCTGCAACCCGGGCATGAAGCTCTATCCATGAGCCAAACCCGCTAGGTCTGAGCATCCTGTTTTTAAAAACCTTACCCATCATTTCCCTTCTCCTGCAACCTGGCAGACCTCTTTCGGCCATAGGTGGCGCTGTTGCCCCTTTTAAAGCCAGTTTCCGTGTTCCTCAAAGAAGACTTCAGCACATCCCTTTTGCTTGACTTCTGTGTTTACTGCTTCAGAATAGCTCAGGGTCTGGATACCTGGAGACATTGTTCTAGTTATAGCTTATTTTTATTCTGCCACCTCAGCGCGAAATTTTAGACAGCTGTGAACAATGGCCAAATTGGGCCTTTCTTCCAAAATTAGAAACCATGATGTCATGGAAGAGATAGGGACTGTCTCAGGAGCACCTGGAACAAGAAAGCCCGGTCTGAGTCGGTGGGCGCTGAGCCCCCTGTCTAGGCTAACGAGGGGAGGTGATTTGTACCCTGGGCAGCCTGGTGGATTGACTTGGGTTAGAATACACGGCACTGCGAGCCATTCAAAGAGGCAGTTCTTTTTTAATATGCTTTAATTTTTAAAAAAATTTATTTCAGAGAGCAGAAGGGAGAGGGAGAGAAAGATAGAAACATCAATGATGAGAGAGAATCATGGATCGGCTGCCTTCTGCACACCCCCTCCTGGGGATGGACCCTGCAACCCAGGCTTGTGCCCTGACTGGGAATCAAACCGTGACCTCCTGGTTCGTAGGTTGATGCTCAGCCCCTGAGCCACGCCAGGGGGCAAAGGAGGCAGTTCTTTCTGAGGCCTCTCCTCACCCACGGAACGGGGTGGTCCCACCTGCTGGGTGGAGCTGTGAGGCTCAGAGAGAAACGATGTGAAGTGGTTAGCCCAGTGGCCAGCTCATAAAAGAGGTCACACACTCTAGCCAGCATTTTGTGTGGAGCCGTCAGTTTGTAGTCTTTGTCAACAACTAAGGGATTAAATGGGAAAAGATGGTTTTATGAAGAAAGATCCAAATCAGAAATGAATGAAATACTTGAGAGGGTCCGTAGCTCCTGCCCTCACAGTGTAGCAGCAGCCGCAGATACAGAATTACTAGTATTTGTTAATTAGAACATGTTGGGGGTCAGGGGGGCCCAATAATGGCATTCCTACTTTACCTACCAGCCGTTGAGAGGTGAGACTGAAGAGCAGGCAGCTGGGGATAGATGTGACTTAAATTACTGATAAAGCCATCTTACCCACGGCCATTAGGGCTACAGGAAAATGGAGTCCTGACCCTGTGTCCCTGCACTGGGCACATCCCCCAGCACCTGGCGGGGCCTGGCGAGAGCACCTGCCCTCACGCTCAGGCATGGAGCCCCCGGCACCGGGCCTCGGAGGGTGGGCACCCACGACGGAGGTCACGCTCTGTCTGGGCGCACGGCTGTGCCACAGAAAGCACCTGTCTCTTACCGCCCGGGCGCTGGGGCGGCAGGGACTCTGGCTGCCTGTGGGAGAGACTGCGGGCGCCAGCTCGCTCTCACAGGACCGCCCGGGCCTGCTCTGCACACAGAGACACTGAACACAGCAGTCCCGGTAGGAACATGCTGCGGGGACACAGCTTTTCCAGGCCTGGGAGTGAGGTTACACATGGCCTCGCTGATGGCCAGCATGGCTCTTAGGGCATCTGTCACCATGGGAACCAGGCTGCACGGGCAGGTGGAGGGAGCTCATGGACATGGATGATGACCCGGTGGAAAGGCTCTCAAAGCTGCCTGCAGAAAGAGAATGACCTGTTTTGTATTTTAAACTAGCTGCAAAGTTACTTTCTAAAAGTAGGAAACCCTTAGTTTGTGAAGTGTGCAGTAACTGTGTGTGTGATTGTGTGTGAGTGTGTATGAGAGTGTGAGTGTGAATGTGTGTTTGTGTGTGTGTATGAGTGTGTGTGTGTATGAGTGTATGAGTGTGTGTGTGTCAGTGTGTGTCTGTGTGTATGAAAGAGTATGAATGTGTGTGTGTGTATGAGTGTGTGATATGTGTGAGTGCGTGTGTAGGAGTGTGTGCGTATGAGTGTGTGTATGTGTGTGTGTATGTGTGTGTATGTGTGTGTATGGGTGTGTGTATGTATGTGTGTGTATGGGTGTGTGTCAGTGTGTATGAGAATGTGAGTATGAATGTGTATGAGTGTGTATATGAGTGTGTGTGTATGAGTGTGTGTGTGTATGTGTGTCAGTGTGTATGAGAGTGTGAGTGTGAATGTGTGTGTGAGTATGTGAGTGTGTGTGTGTGTGAGTGTGTGTATGAGTGAGTGTGTATATGTGTGAATATGTGAGTGTGTGTGAGTATGAGTGTGTGTATGTGTCTATGAGTGTGTGTGTGTGAGTGTGTGTGTGTCAGTGTGTGTCTGTGTATGAGAGTATGAGTATGAATGTGTGTTTGTGTGTGTGTATGAGTGTGTGTGTGTGTCAGTGGGTGTCCGTGTGTATGAGAGAGTATGAATGTGTGTGTGAGTGTGTGTGTGTGTGTATGAGTGTGTGTGTGTATGAGTGTGTGTGTATGTGTGAGTGTATGAGTGTATGTGTGTGTTTGGGTGTGTGTGTATATGGGTGTGTGTGTATGTGTATGGGTGTGTGTGTATGTGTATGTGTATGAGTGTGTGTGTATGGGTGTGTGTGTATGTGTATGGGTGTGATGGGTGTGTGTGTATGAGTGTATGGGTGTGTGTATGTGTATGGGTGTGTGTATGTGTGTGTGTGTATGTGTATGGGTGTGTGTGTATGAGTGTATGTGTGTGTGTATGTGTGTGTGTATGTGGATGGGTGTGTGTGTGTGTGTGTGTAAGATTTCAAGGAGCACGTGGGAAGTTCCATAGAGCCTCCTGGTACCATCCCCCCATTTGCACAAATGAATCAGTATCCCTTTGTCCTGTGGCTTGTTTGTGGAAGTCACAAATGCTCATACTTGTTGGAGAGGAACGGGTGCATGAGCTCAGGCAGCGGGAGAAGAGGTGAGGCAGCGGCCGTGGAAGAGCGTCTGACGCCAAAGGCGCTGGGCCTGTGCGTCAGGCGGCTTCTCTGGCCGGGAGAAGGTCTGGGTGCCGGAGGCTGTGAGCTGTCCCCTCCGGACGCGGCTGTCCGCCCGTAACACGCCCTGCTCTCTTCTTTCCAGGGGCGCAGGAGGTTCTCATCGACCCAGGTACTCCGCTCTGCTGTGCTTCTCCACGTGCTGTGCTTCTCCGCGTGCTTGCTTTTCTCCGAGTGCTGTCCCCGCGCTGAGAATGAGCGGGCTCAGTGTCTGAGGGCGGATCGGCGGGGCATTCTGATTTAAGTCGCTTTAAATCAGAACTGTTACCCCTGATTGTGCTTGTCCCCGTGGATGGCCGGCCGCTGGTGCTGCCTGTGCGGGAGGCTCCCGCCCGCTTGCATGGCTGCGCGGATGCCCGCACGGGGCCTGCCGGGCGCTTTGGATGCACGGGCATGCTGTCCGGGGGCTCCGGACTGACGGTGCCCTGCCCCGTGCCCCGCTCCTCCCAGCCCGCGTGTGTCTCCAGTGTGTGCTCCTGGCTCCGGAAGACAGGCTGCTTTTTCTTTCTTCCTCAGAGCCCGGTTTGCCTGCCCCCTCTTCACACCTCCTGTGATTAATCTCTTCTATTGCAGTGCCCAATTATTTTATACCGCGCTCTGTTATTGTCTGGCTTAACCCGAAACAATGACAAAGGCTGTAATAAACACCCGGGACCTGCCTGCCTTTGGGGACTGACTGCCTTACACACGCTCGTGGCCCAGACCTGGAGCCCGTCTCATCGTGTCTCTTGATTCTGACAGAACTCGCTTCGGGTTATTTTGTTGAGCCTCGTGCTGCCTCCTTTCTCCCTGCTGGTTCCTCCTGATTGGGCTGCGGGTTGTGGAGAGGAAGAGAAACTCCTGCTCTGCCTCCAGGAGACCCGTGCTGCTGGCGGAAAAGCCGCTTGGGAAGCCCAGAGCAGGCCGCGTGGCCGGGGTCGGGGCGGGGTGACTGCTGTGGGCACGGGGCTCCTTGTCGGGGTGAGAACGTCCTGAGGCTGAGGGTGGTGATGGCGGTGCAGCTCGGGACGTAGTAAAACCCACTGGCTTGTACACTTTAAATGTGTGAATTGTATTAAAGCAGCTTAAAAAAAAAAAAAAGGCGCCCACACAGTCCCTTCACACAGTAAATGCAAATTGCTACCTAACTATACTCGTTTTTCAGAGCCCTTTGTAGCTTCCCGTCCATGTTCTAACTTCAGAATGCTGTTAAAAACCTCGCTGTGTCTGGAGCAGGCTTCGTCCTTCATCTATTGATAGGGTGCATCGTGTTAATTGATCTTGGCCTCTTCACCCAGCCTTACGTTCCTGAGATGGACACACTTGGCCGTGCTGCACCGGCGCCTTGCCGGCTTTAGTTTGCTGCAGTGTTTTGTGGAGAAATTTCCAGTTCAGTTAAGGTTACCGGGGCTGGTTTTATAACCATGACGAGGTCCGTCCCGGAGGGTGCTCTGTGTCCGCCCGAGGACAGCGTGTGCCCCGCTGTTGCTGGGGGCGGGGGCGGGGGCGGGGGCGGGGGGGGGGCGCTGTTGGTGTCTGCTGGCTCTACTCATTTTTCTGGGTCAATAATTCAGTTTCACTTTGTACTTTCCCTGTCCCAGCCCTGGAACCAGACAGTTGTCTAAGATGTTCCAGTTCATTTTCTTGGAGAATGGTATTTAGAAACTAAAATCTTGGCATTAAAATGCTTATTTAAAAAAGTGTTGTTTAACAAATTTATTTTAGAGAGAGAGGGAGGGGAGGGATAGAATCATCGATGTTTCTCCTTGGCTGCCTTCTGCATGCAACCCAGGCATGTGCCCTGACCGGGAATCAAACCTGGGACCTCTTGGTTCCCGGGTCGATGCTCAACCACTGAGCACACCAGCCAGGCTGAGATGCTTCTCGCTCTGAGGGTCGTCGGTTCTAGGCCGTGAGAAGGTGACAGGTTGTCTCCAGGTCCAGCCCCAGGCCCAGGGTTCCCGTCTTCCAGTTTTACCTAGACCGCCCCCCCCTCCAGCAGGAGACCTCTGGCTCCCGCGGTGATCGCACAGTTGCTCGTCCCTCAGCCCTGCCTCTGTAGACAGTGGCTTTGGGGTTGCCAATTGGCGTCAGTGTGAGAACAGCATCCAAGTGGAACCCAGGGTTGTCTGTGGTGCTGCTTGTCTCTGCCGAGGATAAACACACAAGGCCGCTCCTTAGAAGTTCCTTAACCCTCCCCGTGGTGTCATATGTTATTCCTTTGGATTGCAGTTAATGGCTCCTGTGTGTAAGCCAGCAGAGGGTCCCCCTGTCTTTATTGGCTGATACTTTTTACCACATAGAGGTAAATAGGCTTCCAAAAGTCAAAGCTAGGAAAGAGGTCACCCAGAGAGGGGCCACTCCTGTTCTCCCTCCCACCGCGTTCCCACTCCACTGGAGGCGATTCATCTTTTTTATTTTATTTTATTTATTTATTTTTAAAAACATATTTTATTGATTTTTTACAGAGAGGAAGAGAGAGGGATAGAGAGTTAGAAACATTCCATAGAGGACACGTATCGTGAGCTGGTTAACATCTGATGTGATGCCCGGTGGGGAGACTGTTCTGGGGAGCATGTGGGCGATGCGGACTTTGCAGACGGTTCATGGCTCGCATTTCAGCAGACGGTGTGTGTGATCTGTGTGTGCCCCGCTGTTAGACTCACAAGGAAGTGAGGCTGAGAAGCACAAGATTCTTTCTCTCCCTTCTTTCGCTGTGCAGGGGCCCTCACCACCAACGGCATAAACCCCGACACCAGCGCCGAGATCGGCCGCGCCAAGAACTGCCTGAGCCCCGAGGACATCATCGACAAGTACAAGGAGGCCATCTCCTACTACGGCAAGGTGGGCACGCGTCTCCGTGAGCAGCTCCGTAGGCCCCGTCCGGCTCCCGGCGGCAGAGCGGAGAGCCTGGGTCTCTCAGCGCCCAGGCCGGGCTCCCTGGGCATGTACACAGTCACAGGCGCCTCCAGGGAGCAGAGTGCTCAGAGCCGTCTGCTCTGGAGACAGCGGTGGGCAGCGTGTAGGGCTCCGACAGCGTCGTGGCTGCCGGGGACTGCGGCCCGAAGTGCCGGGGGTACAGGCAGCTGGGACACGGGCAGGACCGCGCTCTCCCGCCCGAGGGCAGGCCCTGCGGTGGGTCCGCTTCGCCCGGAGCCTGATAGAGCCGAGCGTGCCCAGAGCACCGCCGCTGAGAGCTGAGGGGTCCCCCCCCGGGGGAGAGGCTTTCCTGCGGGGCACAGGGCCCGAGAAAGGAGTGGATCCGGAGTCCGCAGCCCCGGGCCACCCCACACCTGGCGGGGGTCAGCATCCACCCCGCACGGACTCCCGTGTTCTCCCTCACGACGGGCGCTTCCGGTGGTTATAACCGGGGTAGATGGTGCACACACGGCCAGCTACAATGGCAGCCTCATTCTGTTCACGGAAAACTGGTCCTCGTCTCTTCTCACCCCAGTTTTTTTGGTTCTCGTGCGTGTGATACAGCCAGGAAGAGAAAATCTATGCCGTGCCTTTCCCCAGCTGTGTTTTATTTGTTTGCTTCATTTTCCTCTTTCCTCCTTTCCTGCTCACCTCCTCCTCCAGAGGCGGCCTTTCCGAGCCCCCCGACACCGGTGAGAGCTGCCCTGAGGCTGGCCCATTGACAGCGACATAAAACATACCTGTGCCCTTCCGAGATTTGATTGTATTGGATTTGTATACACACACACACACACACACACATGCACACGCACGCGCACACACGCGCACACACATGCGCGCACACACACGTACACACGCATGAGGCTGCCTCCCTTTTCTGAGGGAGAAGCACCGCCGTGGCTTTCAGTCGCTGAGGTGGCAGCGAAGTCCTCGCCTGCTTTCCCGGAGGCGCGAAGTGAGCTCACAGGCCTTTCCTGTCTCCCCCCCCCCGCCCCCCCAGGGTTGCAGAAGCAGCGCCCAGTACCTGGGAAAGAGCATCAGAGAGAGGGAGCCCTTTAAGTGGAGGAGGATACAATAGTACAGGGAGCTGGGATTTTTGCAACAAAGTAACATGAGTGAACTCCGCGGCCTAACGCAGCAGGTGTGAGAGTCTAAGTGTTTTAGAGAGGGGAGGTGGAAGTGAGGGGAGTAGCAGAGTAACCATTGATAACATTGTGAAGTTTGGTAACACCCAGCTCTGTGGCTGGATCGGTTGTATCAGTTGTAAATATGCAAACATTTACACGGGCACCTAGATCCCCTCCTTTGGTCCCCTCGGGGGCAGACATTGTGACACAGATTCTGCCCCCTTGGGGAGGATATATGCTGGTTGCTGTGGGGGACTGACCGAGGCCCTCTCTCCCCGCAGTACAAGAATGCGGGAGTGATTGAGCTGGAAGCGTGCGTCAAAGCTGTGCGTGTCCTGGCCATTCAGAAGCGGAGCATGGAGGCTTCTGAATTTCTCCAGAATGCCGTCTACATTAACCTCCGACAGGTGGGTGCCGAGGCCCCCCCCCCCCCACCTTTCCCCTCCCCGAAGCAGAATGAATGCAGGTCTCCTGGACCTTAGTCATCACTGGTCTGTCCACTCTGCTGGGATTCAGGGTGGCGTGGGGAAGACTTGGGGGTCAGAACTGGCCATCCTGAGTGTGGCTATTGTGCCTCTTCTTTTTAAAAAAATATTTTCATTGATTTCAGAGAGGAAGGGAGAGGGAGAGAGAGAGAGAGAAACATCAGTGATGAGGGAGAATCATTGGTCAGCTGCTTCCTGCATGCTCACTACTAGGAACTGAGCCTGCAACCCAGGCATGTGCCCTGATCAGGAATCGAACCTTTACCTGGTTCATAAGTCAACGCTCAACCCCTGAGCCACACCAGCCAGGCATGCTGCTGCTTTATGCTAATTTTTTATTTCACTTTCCAAGTCCAGGACTCGCTCTCCTTCCAAGTTTTTAATTTTTGCTTGGAGAAGCAGCTTCGCCTCTGACCAGCACTGCGACCTCTCCCCTGACGATTGTCACGTGTGACGCAGTTGCCGTCGTCACCCTGTCTGAGTTGTTACCTTTCTCCACTTGGAGGTTGTCAGTCCTCTTCACACAGCAGCTTCGCAGTGCTGCCTCCATGGAACCGGGGTGTGTTTTTAATCAGACACCATCATGAGGACATTTTGTTACGGTTGCTAATGCCAAACCACAGAATTGCTAGCCTAGCTAAGTTGGATTTCCGTGGTGGGCCCAGACTGAAAGGCTGCGCTGTTTACTTAAAACGTGGGAACTGGCTGCTGTTTGGCAGGCTCTCTGGCTCTGCTTGCGTGATCCTCACGTTGAACACTAGGGGGCAGCAGAGACCCGCCAGAGGGCCGGCACCAGGCTCTCTGAGGCCAGCGTGGCGGCGGGTGCTGAGGTGGGTGAATGTTCCCGCATCACGCTCGGCTTTAGTTGGCTCGTCGAGATGTTGGCTTGCCAGCTGAGCAGACAGCAAACTAATGAGTCCTGCTGGGATTTCACAGAAACGAAGTAGAGGGGCTGCAGCTTTTCTGAAATTCACAAGGTTTTTGTTCCTGACCGACCGAGTGTTCCTTATTGCGAATCTGCATGTTGGGGAGGACAGCATCCGCTCCTTCCTGACATTGTTAGCAGTTCTAAACCACAGAATGGTGCCCATGAGGGGCTCAGCACACTGCCTGGCACGCGGGGAATGCCCACAGTGGGCAGCGGGCCCTGGAGGTGCAGGGCGGGCTGGGTGGGCTCCGGGCCTGGCCTGCCAGGGAAGGCACTGGTGCTCCATGTCCAAGGGTGTGTCTGAGGGGCTGACGGGCCCTGAACGGGGACGTGGGAATCCTGTCTGGCAGCTGCAAATGTCTGGAGGGAGGGGACAGAGGAAGCTGGCAGGAAGACACTGAGGTCCCTGAGAGCTAATGGGGCCCTCGCGAGGCGTGGCAGTGGCGTGGTGGGGCGGCGGGGCGGGCCGCGGGGCGGGGTGGGGAGAGGACGGGGGCGGGCGGAAGGAGAGCAGCTGGCAGGGAGCACCCGGTGCCTCCCTCCTCACAGAGCTCCCTGGGGGCGGGTGGTGGGCCGGGCGGCAGCGGGAGAAGCACCTCCTGGGGCCCGTGGCCTGGAGGGGGCGGTGGGCCCGGGGGTGACCCCTCAGGCTGTGCCTGGCACTTCCTGGCTGTGCGGCTGGCACGGACGATTAATTCCCCTCTGAGCTTCGTCTTTCCTGGCTAGCTCATGGGACTGCTGCAGGGATGGAACAGGCGCGCGGTGTTTGCTGGCACAGAGCTCTGCCTACGACACAGCCGTCGTCACCCCACAGGGGGTCGGAGCATCTGGCTGGGTCCGGGGCTGGGAGGCCGGCCGGAGGCTTCCTCTCAGCGAGGCTGCCGCGCTGACAGCCACCGGCACCGGCTCTGCCTGCTGTGCCGGCCGAGCTTTGTATCTGCCGAGAGCCCCTGCCACTTCCCCGTGTCTGATGAAGGAGCTGGAAGCCGACGCTGTGTCGTGTGTGTGTGTGTGTGTGTGTGTGAGTGTACTTGTACGTCTGTAAGTACATGCATACGACGCATACGTGTGCACATGTGTATGCGTACATGTGTATGTGTCCACGTACGCATGTGTCTATGTGTATGTGTATGTGTAAGCATGCGTACGTCTGTAAGTACACGTGTACGATGTGTATGTGTGCACACGTGTATGCATGTGCATATGTCTATGTACTCGCGTGTGTGTGTGTGTGTGTGAGTGTATATCCTGTGCAGCAGATGTCTTTGCCCTGGGGGCATGGGCCTCTCCCGCAGAGGGACGGTTAGCTCCAGGTCAGTGGCCTCAGAGGGACAGGGCCTCTGCCCACTAACTCCACTGCTGTCCTGCCGCCCTGCGGGCACCGGCTCCCGCCCCGCGTCTCACCGTGCCGCTGTTTTAGGAAAAAGCCTAAAGAAGAGTGTGTGTGTCTGTAAAGCCTCCTTCTTCCTCCCGCCAGCTCTCCGAGGAGGAGAAGATCCAGCGCTACAGCGTCCTCTCGGAGCTCTACGAGCTCATCGGCTTCCGCCGCAAGTCCGCCTTCTTCAAGCGCGTGGCCGCCATGCAGTGCGTGGCGCCCAGCATCGCCGAGCCCGGCTGGCGGGCCTGCTACCAGCTGCTGCTGGAGACGCTGCCCGGCTACAGCCTGTCGCTGGACCCGCAGGACTTCAGCAAAGGTACCGCCTGGCTCCCTGGCCTGCCGCGTCCGTGCGAGCAGGGCCGGCTGTGCCGGGGCCGGAGGGGCCATGCTGGGGCTGGGGCCCGCGGTCTCGGGGTGCGGACTCCGTGCGGACAGGTGTGAGCCACGGGGCTCTGTACAGAGACGGCGCGGCCAGTCTGCCGTGCGGACTCTCGTTCGCCGTATCCCTGGCTGAGAGCACAAGACATCTAACATTTCTTCCTCTTTTTCGCCCAAATTACTTCGAAACATTTCCCCCAAATCCTCTAACAGGAGGGTCCTGGGCTTCGCAGAGCGCAGGGGAGGTGGAAGGGAGGAGCGGGAGCCCGCGAAGGGGAAGAGTCCACTGAGGAGTGAGCCGCAGGGCGGGCGGCGGGGCTTGTCAGGTGGCCTTCGGGGAGCGGGGGGACATGGAGGCCCAGGGCGAACACTGGCCGCCCTGTGGCCAGAGGGTCCCCCCGGATCGGCCCTGCTCTCAGGGCTCCTCCGTGCTGCTGTATGGGGGCAGTTTCAATCCCTTAGCCCGCCTTTTCCTGGGCGGTGGGTCCTGTTTCCCGGGGCTCTCAGGAGGGAGGGGGCGGGGCGGGGAGGGAGGCGTAGCGGGAGGCGTAGCGGACGTGATACACTCGCACGTTGTGAGCTTCTCAAACACGAGGGTGTGGAGAATTTGACTGCTGGGTCCTCTGTTGCAAATCTGTCTTAAAAATAAAAAGATTAAAGTTTTTATAGGAAGCAATTTGACTCACATAGAAATGACAACTCACAACTATTCAGTGTTAAGGAAATTTATACTCCGTCTTACTCATAATTGCCTGTGGTAGGAAGTGGATCATTATCTATTTAAACGAAAATCAGCAAAGTGGTATTTGTCGAGTTCTAAAGCGAGAAAGCCTTCTCCGTACGGCAGTGTTGAGGTTATTTAAATTGGATCCCTTTGAATTTATGACGAGGTGAGTCACGACATCAATCTCAGCATCTCAGTCCTTCTTAAAGGGGTTGTTTTGCTCCGTTGATGGGGCTCAGTGGTTGAGCGTTGACCTATGAACAGTTTGATTCTGGTTAGGACACAGGCCCAGGTTGTGAGCTGATCCCCAGTGTGGGGCGGGCAGGAGGCAGCTGATCAATGATTCTCTGTCGTCTTGATGTTTTTTCTCTCCCTCCCCCTTCCTCTCTGAAATCAATAAAAATATTGATTTCAAGGCGCTTGTTTCGCGTCAGTGTTGGGTTCTAGCTTCTGCTGACAACGGGGGAATAGTCCAGGGCCTTGTTTTCTCTCCTTGGGTCACATCTGCTCGGTTTATGCCTTTCCTCCCATTTGTCCTTCGTTGAGGTGTTTTACAGCTGGTCCCAGAACGCCTGTCCTTTCCCTGCACACACAGTCTGCGTGTCTGTAAAAGAGCATGTCTCTCAGCAGGCATCCCATCCAACCCCCAAGCGGGCTAAGTACCAGCTGTGTGCCAGCTTCCTGCCGGGAAGCTCAGGTCCCTGGGTGGGGAAGACAGTCCTGGCTCACAGGGAAGCTGAGGACAGACAGAAACAAACAGGGAGCTCCCAGGGGCCTCACTGCTCCTGCCAGGTAACCCCCCTGGTGGCTGCGCAGTGCCGTGGGGACACAGCAGGCTGGGCCACCATGCGGGCGGGACAAAGGGCGAGGAGGCTTCTGGGGGCAGTGAGGGAGGGACCTGGGATGGAGCATTCAGCCCTTCCCCCAACTTTTCTCCAAGGCCCTCGGTCCGCACCCACCACCCTGCAGGGTGACCTGTGGGTTGGGTTCAGGGACCCCTGTCTTCTTCACGAAGGATTTGAAGGTGGAGGAAACCTAAGACGAGCAGTTGTTGCCCGAAGGAGAACGGAATGAATCCGTCTGAAGCTCTGTGATCTTAAAGGGGTCCTTTCCACGTCCTGGCCAGTTGCTCAGTGGTGAGAGCGCCGGCCCGGGGACTGACAGGTCCCAGGTTCAGTTCTGGTCCAGGGCAGGCTCAGTCCCTGGCTTCGGAAGTGGGGGCAAGTGCAGGAGGCAGCCAGTCAGTGTGTCTCTCTCACATGGATGTTTCTCTAAACTCTGTCTCCCCCTCCCGTCCAGTCTCTTAAAAAAAACCCAAATCAATGGAAAAAATATCCTCCGTAAGGATTAAAAACCAAACAAAAAAAGAGGCCCTTTCGCTAGCTGTGCAGACAGCCCCCACCTTCAATGTCACGCACTGATCACTCGGAGGGGTGGCCCCGAAGGTGTGCCGCTAGCCTTGTTTCTAACTTATCTGCTGTGCTGTCCGTCGGTTCTGCTTCAGAGAAACACCGTGCTTTTTCACGTTGTGTCCTTGGGTGTTGGTGGCAAAGCCCACCAAATATCAGTGTTCTGCTGAGAACACAAAAAGTATGCCCAGCACTCAAGTACATGCTATCGGAAATGTAATCTTTTCCCAACCTGGATATGATATAATGATTTCAAAATGGGTTATTTAAAAAATTGTCTCTTTGCGGAAGAAAGTGTAATGTAAATTATGTAATGCGTGAACAAAAAGTGCCACTTAATGCCTGCCCCGTGCCCGCCCTGCGCCCTCTCTGACCTGTGGCTGTGGCTTTGGCGGTAGGCACGCACCGAGGCTGGGCCGCTGTGCAGATGCGCCTGCTCCACGAGCTGGTCTACGCCTCCCGGAGGATGGGGAACCCGGCCCTGTCCGTCAGGCACCTGTCCTTCCTGCTGCAGACCATGCTGGACTTCCTGTCGGATCAAGGTGAGTGCTTCCACACTCATGTTTTTCAAGCAGCTGCGCGTGAGAGCTCTGGCTGCCGGGTCCCGGGCTGGGGTTCTGGCTGAGCCCGGTGACTGGTCCCACGGCCTGGCCATGATGGAGGCGCTACAATCTCTCCATCACCTCCAGAAGAAGCCCTGGCCCCAGCGCTCCCAGCAGCATGCGGGCACACATGTCGGCCGGATGTGTTAATATGAACCGCCGCCTTTGGCTGTGTTTGCTGTTCCTGATAGCTCCATGGTGACCGCCGCAGGCCCTCCGCCTCCTGTGCCGGAGAGATTGTATCGGAGAGGGCTTGCCGGTCAGCGTGTGAGCGTGGTTATTGCTGTTGCCGCCTATTGCCAAATGGCCTCTGGAAGGCCAGCTCTAAGGCCCGGCCGGCAGCAGTGCTGCCCATCCACTGTGTGCGCAGTGCGGCCTCCCTGGTTAGTGTGTTTTCTGGGTCACATGCAAAGCCGGAGACGTTTCCTGTGTTTGGGTACTAATTGTATCTCTCGTGTGTGAAACTCTCAGCAGTCTTCTGAGCGCTCTCCTGCCTCCCGCCTGTGCGCTGTGTGAGGGAGGCAGGCCGCGCCCCCCCCTGCCCCGCCCCGGTCATTCAGGGCAACGCCGAGGCGAGGGCCCAGCTTTCAGCCCCGGGCTGAGGGACGTGCACACAGCTCAGTGGAAACCCATGCGGTGCCATACCGCCTGGGGGCGGGCCGCAGGTGGGAGAGTGCGGGTGCCACCCGGAAGGGAGCACTTGTTTGTCGAATAAAGCTGAGGGTGTCAGGGAACCCCCTTTGAGCATCTGTGACAGGTCCCCTTAGCTTACCTGGGGGTTTGCAGGTGTTGCTGAGGCCCTGTGCAGCACCGTGTTACGGAGACTGGCTTCAGCCATCACGGTGACTCTAACAGCGGGTGAGGCTCCTCCAGGTGACCCACGCGGCCTCTGGGATTTCTTGAAGATGCCACGTTTTTGCTTGCTCCCTGGTGGTGGGGTGATGACATTTTTCATTTCTCTGAAGGAAAAAAGAAACCGCTCATTGAGCTTGGAAAGTTTCAGAACAGCCTTCCCTCACTAAGGGCTTTGCTTATGGAGGAGGAAGAAGCGCCCCTTTGTCCGTGACAACAAAGCTGTGCAAACTGCTGCATCTGCCAGCGTTCAGAACGCACACGTACACAAAATGCATGCACAATGCACATGTGCACGCCAACACAATGCATACGCGCGCACACACGATGCGTATGTACACGCACATAATGCATGTGTACTGTGAAAGAGGAAGTCCGCTCACCCCACTTTGTCAGGATGGCTTTGTCAGGACGGCTGCTGGAGGGGAGGGAGACTGAGCTCAGCCCCGAACTCAAGGACATGCGGGGACGCAGAGCAGCAGCAGGGGAGGGCGGCGCCGGTGGAAAATTACCGAGGAGACATCGGGCCAGGGGGCTGGGGCCGAGCTGTCCTAACAGGGTCCTTGTGAAGGCCGCCAAGGACTTGGCCTCCAGGGCGGGATGAGGAAGTGGATCGGATGCCTGGTGATTAGATATCAGGGTGGCGGGGTGGGGGGAGGGTGGGGAGGGGCTTGATGAACTGATGTAGCGGCTCTCGCTACAGCTGCCCCAGGCAGGCCAAGGACAGCCAAGGCCGGGCCCAGTTGGAAAGAGGCACCGAGGAGCCTGCCTGCAGTTGGTGAAGGGGGTGTCTCTGAGTGCTCACACGTGTCCCCACACACATGACATATGACAGGGGTTTGGCTGTGTGTTCTGTGTGTGCTGCCGGGTCCATGGGCCCTCGGCAGGCAGCTGGGCGGGCGGCCGGGAAGGGATGGTGGGTGTGGAGGCGGCGAGGACCAGCTGGAGCCGCCAGGCGGAGTGGGACCCCGGGGGTGGAGGGCGTCCTGCCGGCTTCTCAGCCGCTCTCCAGCCCCTCGCCCCAGCTTTGCTGGGGTTCCTGCCGGAGAGGTGGTGCCCGTGGCTGCTGTGCCCGCCCGGCCCGGCAGAGGAGAGGCAGGCCGGTGCCCCCTCCCGCTGCTCGTCCTGTGTCTTCCGGTCCCTGGGAAGCGGATTCAGGTGTGGCTTTTGGCCGGAGCAGCCGGCACAGCGGGGAAGCCCGGGACCTGGGTTTGGGCTTGTCCGCCGTCAGGAGCGGGAGCTCCGTCTGCACGGAGAACAGCAGGTGTCTCTCTTCCTTCTCGCTGGCATGTCTGATGTTTCACTTCTGGTTTTAACGCAGGGGCAGCTCTGCGTGTGTTTGCTGTGGCATGCCCACGCCCACAGGCCTGGATGAGCTAGACAGGAAAATCCCAACCACGTCCTGCCCCAGTCCCGCTGGACACGCACAGCGGGAGAGCAGTCTCGGTGTCCCTGAGCACCCTGTTCTGTGGGGAACAGTTTTCCCCAAACAGATCTGTGACTTGCCACCCACGGAGGTTTCTCGTGGTTTGTAGAATTACACACGTGGAAAGTCGTGTCTCGGTACGAGCCGTGTCTCCTTTAGGCACAGGTTTAGTAAAGGCTTTATTGTTCATTAACTAACTCTCACCTGCCCACGGTGCGTCCACTCTGTGTGAAGCTCGGGAAGGAAATGGCATGGAGGAGACCTGGGCCTCAGGGCTCAGACAGGAAACCATTTGTTTTGTGTGTGAAATGCTTTTATTGGAAAGCAACGCCCGAGGCTGATGGGGAGTCTGAGCTTGCTGGTGCCACGCGCCAGCAGGAGGCCACAGGGGGCGGGCTGTGCCGAGGCTGGAGGAGGGTGTGAAACAGGCGGCTGGGCGTGGCGAGGGAGTGCCCGGGGGGGTGGGGGGCTAGATCCTTCCAGCCTCAGTGTGCTCCTCTGTACAGTGGGGACAGGGGCTTCGGGGACTAGTTATGGAAGTGACGCATGTGAAGGGCCTGCCGGGGCCAGCCTGTAGCCAGTCCTCTTAAATGCCAGCTGCTCCTAAGCCCAGCCCAGGACAGCTGTGGCGACCCCCCACCCCAACCACAGCGTGGGCCCTCCGAGTTCCTCCTACACCACAGTCTTTTTTTTTTTTTTAAAAAACTATGTTTTACTTTTTTTAAAAAATATATATATATTTTATTGATTTTTCACAGAGAGAAAGAGAGAGGGATAGAGAGTTAGAAACATCGATGAGAGAGAAACATCGATCAGCTGCCTCTTGCACACCCCCTACTGGGGATGTGCCCGCAACCAAGGTACATGCCCTTGCCTGGAATTGAACCTGGGACCTTTCAGTCCACAGGCTGACGCTCTGTCCACTGAGCCAAGCCGGTTTCGGCTACGCCACAGTCTTTACTCACGTGAAACGCTTAGGTTCCCTGCTTTTCCTTACCCAGCTGCTGTGGAGATTCAATCACAGTGTTTGCCTTACTTTATTTGATTGTATAAATAACGTACGCTCCTCTTAGGTGTCTCGGGAGACGTCAGCAGAGGAGGAAGCTATGCATGGCTGCGCACACCATGGCATTGCTGTGCATTTCTGAGCGTGGTTTGCTCTTCTTTTAAGAACGGGATCATTTTAAAATTGAATTTACTCACAAATAGAATTTTGCATCCTGGCTTTCCACAGAACATAGCAGGCGCTTCCCACCTGATGGCAGAGCTTGGTAAGCGGCACTTCAGCGGGTGCCCGAGCGTGCATCCTGTCCCCGTGCTCCCGTCCCCTCGCCATGCCGCCTCACCGGGCGCGGACTCTGAGTGAGCGCGAAGCCCTCCCTCCTCCGGAGATCCTGGGCTCGTTCCGAGGCGGTGCTCACCGGGGGATGAGACAGGCGGCCGCTGGCCCGGAAACATCGCCGTTCTTTGCGGCAGATCGTGTTTGTGTGAAGAGAACGAGGGACACATGTAATCCCCTGCTGCACTTGAATGGCTGCTGATGGCGGCCCTGAGGGGCGGCTGTGTAGACCCAGGGAGCCACAGGTGCCGGCAGGGCCACGGAGGTGTCCGCGTTCTGCTGGGACGGAGGCGCTGGTTCCGGTCAGGGAGGGCGTGTCCACCTGCTGGCCTGGCAGGTCGCTCCTCAGTGTGCTCCCCTGTACAGAGGGGACCTGAATTCTCGAATATCGTTGTGCAGATGAATGCAGACTCCTGGGCCGGGCCGGGCATGTGCTTGGACTGGCGACTGCTGGACGGGGCCTGGCTCCGGAGAAGGAGGCCGGCTCTGCTCCCGGCCCGCCTGCTGGCTGGTTTGGGACCTGCAATGCCGAGGACGGGAACATCGTTTCCCGGCACCACAGGCCCGAGCCAGGGCAGCTGCCCGTGCCGCTAACCACGTCCAGCAGAGCTTCCGCCTCCTCTTGTCCCTCGTGGCCGCCGCCCCTCGTCGCTGCCAGAGATGGGCACATTGAACGCCAGGGTTTGGGTTGACATGTTTTCTTTTGCTTAAATAAATGAAGAGCTTCCCACATTGGCTTTGGCCTCACCTTTGCTTTATTCCTGTTTTCTCCTCAGAAAAGAAAGACGTGACGCAGAGCCTGGAGAGCTACACGTCCAAGTGCCCGGGGACGATGGAGCCCATCACGCTCCCCGACGGCCTGTGCCTGCCGCCCGTGCCCCTCACCAAGCTGCCCATCGTCAGGTAGGGGCGCCGGCGGGGGTGCGGCAGGCTGGGCCGGCCTCGGCTGGTCCTGAGCACAGACCTCTGGCCCAGCCTCTGTTTGTCGCTGGCTGTCTCTTGTCTCCTCGGACCTCACCAGCACGCCTAGCAAGGGTAAGGGGTGTCCCTGGGTGAGAGGACGGTCAGCGTGTCACGGAGCCAGGTTTCTGGGCTGCCCAGGCGCCTCTGCCAGGGGCTGCCACACCCAGATCAGCCGCTCCTCCCGGGTTCAAGCCAGGACGGCCCACCGGGAGTATGAGCACCTGTTTCTATCCCTGCAGGCCCCCCCCCCCCCCCCCCCCCAATGAGCATGCACATAAAGCCAGCCCAGGCCATACTGCCCAGTCACGTGGGGTGTGCACACGGCAGTCGCGGATTCCTGAAGGCGCTGTGAGCGGAGCGGAGGTGCCATTGACAGAAAGTCAGCGGGCCTGCCATTGGCCGGGGGCCGGGGGAGGGATGGCGGATGGTTGTTGTTTTTATGCACCAACATTGAACTCCTTCAGCCCGGTGAGAGCTCTGCAGTTAATGAGGCCGTTTTATCGATGAGGATCAAAACCCTCCAGTCAGAACGAGCTTCGAGTTGCTTTGAGTGGCTTCGGTGCTTTTAAAACGTAAACTCTTAGGTTAATTATGCTGTCGGAGGAAGGATTCCAGGCATTTATTCAGAAGGGGCCCGGAGGCCATGCTCGTTAGGGGTTTTCCTCGTCATCGGAAACGGGCAGAGCCGGCAGCCGAGACACAGCCAGGCGGCGGCTCCCACGGCCCCGCCGGGTCCTCCGTGGCCTCCCTCGGGGTGTCTGAAGTTAGCGAGACGTGCGCAGCAGCGTTTGGGGGGCTGAGGGGGTGGTCCCTCACTAGCCCGGCTGGGTTCGTGCCCCCTCCGGCCGTCTCAGCCGTGTGCCGCGGGCTAAGGGGCGGGCGCTCCATGCCGTCCCCAGGTGGGCCGAGGCGGCCGGGTTCCGTCATGCCCGTCTGCAGAGCTGTCCGCCGGCTCAGGTGTTTCTGCGGGAGTCAGGTGGATGGAGTGAGAAGCAGGGCGGCGAGGTGAGCTCTTTCCTGGTGGCCCCGCTCTGCCCGTTCGGATCACTTTCCTGGTTAGGGTTCCACCGTTGCTTTCACGGCCCCAATTAGCAGCAGCATGCTGAGGCGTCAGGTTTTAAAATGTCAACAGCCTCTGAAGTCTCTAAAAATACTCCCCGCCTTGGACGTCTTGTCCCTGGGAGTCTGCTTCCCGGCTGGTGGCAGCTTCGAAGAACAAACACACTGTGTCGGTTCTCAGCACCGCTCGCCGCACGGATAGTCAGCGCCTCACGCCTGTTCTTCCCGGGCACGTTCCTAAGGAGACGCTGCTCACTGCTGGTTGTGAATGAATGAATGAATGGCTGGCCCGCTTTACTCCTCTGGCTGACCACGCCCTCCAAGTCACTTTGCATATTTTATTATTAGTTTTTTTGTTTTTTTCATCCTCACCAGAGGATATTTTTTCATTGATTCTTTCTTTTCTCCTCCTTCTTCTTCTTCTTCTTCTTCTTCTTCTTCTTCTTCTTCTTCTTCTTCTTCTTCTTCTTTTACAGAGAGTGAAAGGGAGATAGGTGAGGGGGAAGAGAAAGAGAGAGAGAGAGAGAGAGAGAGAGAGAGAGAGAGAGAGAAACATCCATGTGAGAGCCAGGTGGACTGGTTGCCTCCCCAAAGCACGCTGACCAGGGCTGGGGGTCTAGCCCTGACCGGAATGGACGGGCAGGCGGGGTGTAAGGAGGGAGGACATGGCAGTGGTTGCAGGGCCTGGACGTGCGCAGGTTCCATGGTTAGTGCGCCCGTGGCTCCCGCGGGCCGGCCGATGGGAGCGGGGGCATTGCACCCGTCCCAGCAGGAAAAGCCGGAGGCCCAGCCAGGCTGACGGAGACCAGTCATTCCCTGCAGCAGAGCAGCGGAGCTGGTGACTTCGCTGCGGGCATGGGGTGAGCGATCGGGGCTGCCCTCCTGTCTGCTGTGGGGGTGCTCGCAGGAAGGAGAGAGGCAGCGAGAGAGGGAACCGGAGTGGGGCCGCTCGAGCCCTCCCAGCAGCCGGAGGGGCTCCCTGGGCTTCACAGACACGGGGCCGGGTCTGGGGCTGGCCCGGGCTGCCCATGGCACACACGGCTGCACGGTGCAGTTCAGGCTTCAGCCGGCCTGTGGACCCCGGGTGCTGCCCGGGCCCTCCGACTGCAGAGCCACCGCCCCGCCCCGGAGGGTCCGGCCACCGTGTGCAGCATTCGCCCTGCCCCGCAGGACCGGAGCAGTTTCTCCTTCAGTGCGTCCACTGTGGGGTGACGGTTCTGACGCGGCCTGCGGTGTGGCGTTTCCGCCGAACCCAGCCAACAAGGCAGTGACGCGTTTCTGCTCCGTTTGAACGCAGGCACGTGAAGCTGCTGGACCTCCCCGCCAGCCTCCGGCCGCAGAAGATGAAGAGCCTGCTGGGCCAGAGCGTGTCCGCCAAGAGCCCCTTCATCTACTCGCCCATCATCGCCCACAGCCGCGGGGAGGATCGGAGCAAGAAGATCGGTACGCCCGGCCCAACTCCGAGCTCCCCGCGCCTGCCACGCAGCGTATCGTGGTGGCCAGGCCGTCACGCGTGTGCAGGCATCTGCACAGAGAGGGCCCTCTCTCGGCTCACCAGTTTGCTGCCTCCGCCCGGCAGTGGCCGTAGATCTGCTTTTAAAATCGTGTCACGAAAGGGGGCGCTGTGGGGGTGTAGAAACCAGAGGCCTCTGTTAGCGGAGACGCGGACGGCTGCAGCAGGCTCCCGCCAGGTCGGTGGTGACAGCCAGGGCGTCTCCTTTGTCCCCTGGCTCCCGTCACAGCGAGAAGCACCTGCCCCGGGGCGGAGGATGCACTCAGCGGGGGAGGCAAGCTTCCTCCTGACATGCGACAGAGGCTGCAGCAGAAGGCATGTCGTTGGTTGCAGACCCCCGGGCAGGAAATGCACTTTCCATTCTGGGCCTGCTGTCTCTCTGGTCAAATGCTCATCAGGTGGAGGTTTGAAGAACCCCATCTTTTCGCCACACTGCCAGTCTCCAGGAGCGAGTCTCTTGTGTGACAGCAGGGTTGTGTGATTGACACCCCCTTCTCCTGCCAGCTGTGGGCCGGGGCCACTCAGTGCCTCCAGGCCGCGCGCGGGGCTGTGCCCCGCGGCCTCCGAGGCCCTCTCCGGCTTTGACCCTCTTCTTTCAGGAAGGGTTTGGTGTGGTCTCTCTTACAGGGCACCTGATCAGGCCAGGCCCACCCGGGGTACTCCCCCTTTTGATGGATCCGAAGTCAACCAGTTGGAGGCCTCAGTCAGTCTGCAGAACCTCGTCACCTTTGTTACCGAGCAGAACCCCATCCTCCTGTTCGCACTCGGGACAGGCTCTCCCAGGACTCCTGCCCAGGCTGGGCATCATCTCAGAACTCTGCCTCTGCAGCCTCTGGGGGTGGGCAGCAGGAGAAGCCACTGTGTCACGGAGGGAAGCGGGGGGAGCAAGCCGTGTGTCACTTAGCCGGTCGCGGTGCTGTCGGGACTGGTTCTGAGAGGCCGCATTTGGCTTGATGGCGAGAATCAGTCTCTGCTGACAGCAAGAAACACCTGTCATGTGGCACCCAAGTGGCAGTAGGACCTGCTCTGGTTCCAAGAAAGCCCGTGGGGAAACCAGCTTTGGTTGGTTACCTCATGAGGATAGTTCTGCCGCTGCTTCGCCGGAGAAAGGCATTTGCAGAGGAAGCCATGTGAAATCCGCGGAGAGCCAGCTAACACAGGCCCCGTGTGTGTGCTTCCAGATTTCCAGTGGGTGCAGGGGGACGTGTGCGAAGTGCAGCTGATGGTCTACAACCCCATGCCCTTTGAACTCCGCGTTGAGAACATGGTATGTATCACCAATCTTCGACCCCACAGGCTAACTGCCACCTTACCATGAAGATGTGTTTTTTATCTAATACTAGGTGTACCGGTTAATAATGGCAGATTTTGTAATAAAAGAAAACACGGTAATTTCAAGAGAAACACAAGTACTTTATTCAAAGTAACGTCCATCGCTAGCTACACATTTCCCCATCTTTCAGGGAATTTGTGGGTACCGTCCCAATAGAACTTTTCTTGTTTTGAGGCAGACCATTCAGAGACCCAATTTCCCACTTCTTCCTGTGTTTTGAGTGCTGCTTCGGTGGCACACGCACTGTCTGAGCAGCACTTCAGAACACACGAAGAAGTGGAAAATTGATTACTTGTTTTCCGTAGCGATCAGTATTAACGGTTTCACCTGGATTTAGAAGCTCATAATAGACCACACCTTCCTGATCCCACCAAACACCAAGCATTGTCTTCTGTCTGAAGCGTTTTGGCTTTGCAGTCAATGTTGATGGTTGACCTGGATCAACCCGTGATTCTGTGTGTTTGGGATTCTCAAAATAAATCCACCTTTCATCGCCAGTCACAATTTGATGCAAAAAAGACTTTCTTTCGTGCCGTTGAAGCAACATTTTACTGATGACTTTTCGGTTTTCCATTTGTCTTTCGTTCAGTGGATGTGGCTCCCATTTTCCTTCTTTTAAAATCTTCCCCATTGCTTGTAAACAGTCGGAAATTGTTTGCTGAGCAACGTGTAATCTTTCTGCAAGTTGTTTTTGAGTTTGACACCTATCTTCATTGAATAATGCTTGTCATGGTTGGTCTTCTAACTTTTTCGGTTGACCTGGACATTCTTTGTCTTTCACATGGAAATCATCACTTTTAAAGCGTTTAAACCAGCGTTCACAAGTATCTTAAGATGGAGCATGCTCACCATAAGCTTCCCGAAGTATATGATAACTTTTTCTTCAAAATAATGAATTAAAACTTCCCCCAAATGCTCTCTTTTGGCACAAAATTTGACATTTGTGATGTTAACACCTTCAGCAAATTTGACATATGAAGTATTGAAGTTTGCTGTCAATACAACAAAATAGCACACGTATCAAATCGAATCTATATCAACATAGGTGTAACTCCACCTATTGAAAAAAATCCGCATTATTAACTGGTACACATATTACTTGAGGACACATCCTGTGCTGGGTCAGGTTTTGTATTTGCTTTGTTGGCTGGTCAGCTTCTTGTGAGTGGCGATCACACCTTCTCTTTCCCGGGTCCCTGGTGCCTCGTGCTCGGTCAGTGGGCAGAGACCCCTCTGATTTGGACACACCTCGCATCCAGCTGCTTGGAAATCAGACTGGAAATCGTCTCCTTGAGGTTTGGGTGTGACGGCCACAGGTCACGCCACTGCTGCGTGGTGACGAGTGACCGAGGCTGAGCGAGGGGTGACGGGCTCATCTCTCTCCTGGGGCTTCTCTCAGCCCGGAGACCAGGTGCCGGGCCTTGCCCGGGGCGCTCAGCTCTCCGGGGCCGGTGTCTGTGGGAAGTGCCGCCTGACTCCATGTGGGAGGGGCTTTGTCCTGCTGTCCAGGCTGATCTCAGCGACCCCGGGCCGAGCCCACTGCGCAGGCCCCTGGGCGCCATTCACAGAGAGGCCTGCAGAGGAGGGTTGAGACACTCGGAGTTTTCCGACTCACGTTCAGGGCCGGGGCAGGTGCTTCATGCAGGTGTCTGGCTGAGCGTCCGTGCCTTGGCCAGGCCCCGACCCCTGCGGTCATGTGGTCAGGGCTGCGGTGTGGGGTGCACGGGGGGCCGCAGGGCCCGTGCAGTCAGGGAGGGATGGCGACACGAGGCTGAGAGTGGCAGGTGAGTCAGAGTCCCAGGCGGTGGGCGCTATTTATAGTGACACTCAGGCCTTCGGCACTGGCACAGTTTTCTGAAATCTGTGTGCGTTCTTAGAGTGTCCGCTGCATGTTGAGCTGACAGAGCTGAGGCTGTTAGAGGCGGGCCTCCAGGGTGCCGCCCCCGTGGTACAGGAACGGCTGGCCTACTGCTTGGCTTGTGACCAGGCCTCTCCAGGGACTGTCTGTCTCTTGGCAAACAGGGAATGATAGTTGTTTAGAGAATCCCTCCCAAAGTGGTCAGTGTATCATCTGCCTCCTGCTTTTTCTTACACAGGTTTTATCTTTAAAAAGTAGCTTTCAATAAAAAATTGGGAAGAACAAAGACTAAAATAAAAATTACCACTAGGAGCCTTGGCTGGTGTGGCTCAGCAGTTAGTGTCGGCTGGCGCACCACAGGGTCTCAGGTTCTCCCTGTCAAGGGCATGTAGCTGGGTCGAAGGTTCAGTCCGCAGCCCAGGTGTGCAGGAGGTAACCAATCAATGTGTCTCCATCCACGTTTCTGTCTGTCTCCCTCCATTCTACTCTCTCTAAAAAACCCCCAAAAAAACCAAAAAAACCAAAACAACAAAACAAAACACTAGGAGGGAGCCCTCCAGTCATGGTCAGGTTTTAAAAAATTAAGTCATGAAATATCAGACATAGGCCATGTTACAGGGAATAACCAGCATTCACATAGCCACCGTCCTCATTTGGAAAACGCTGACAGCTGGCCCTGTTTGCGTTGGCTGTTTTAAAGAGAGACACGTGCTGCTCTATCTCACCTGCAGGCAATAGCCTCTCATTGGTTTCCGTTCCGCTCCTGCCATGACATCTGTTCTGTGCGTGGCTGGCTTGTTCACTCTCTGCTCCAACCCGCACAGGTGTGCCCGCTGCCACGAGGGTCTCCTGGTGCTTTCTGTAGACAGAGGTAGGACATTTGTGCATGCATGTACAATAGACTCAAACTCCCACATGTACATATGTGAACACACAGACATGTACTCCACATGTATCGACACAAATGTACAAAGACACATGACCACATGCACATATATGCACGTACACGCAGCCTTGTATGCCCATATGTGCCTACATGCATGCACACACAGACATGAACATCTACATGTATCTACCTGTATGTATATCCATATGTGCCTACATGCATGTCCCTGCATATGTTTACATAGACTCATGCCTGTATGCACAGCACAACACACATTTCATAAATCCCTACTTCATAGTGGTACCTCCAGCTCTAATCCGTCTCCATAAGTCCTCTCCTGTCTTCCTCTATTGCACCTCTATGTCCCTTCTGCCAGCGGGAGGACTCTGGCTACAACATCATCACGTTCTTCTAGGCCCATGGTCGGCAAACTGCGGCTCGTGAGCCACATGTGGCTCTTTGGCCCCTTGAGTGTGGCTCTTCCACAAAATACCACGGTCTGGGCGAGTCTATGTCGAAGAAGTGGCGTTAGAAGAAGTTTAAGTTTAAAAAATGTGGCTCTCCAAAGAAATTTCCATCTTTATACTGTTGATATTTGGCTCTGTGGACTAATGAGTTTGCGATCACTGTTCTAAGCTATTACAGAAATACCTTTCCTTTTTTAAAATGACGAGCTGGCCACTTCACTAAATGCCCTTAGTTTTTTCACTTGGATTCCGTAGGGTTTTCTGTGGCCACAGCTGTGTGTGTGTGTGTGTGTGTGTGTGTGTGTGTGTGTGTGTAACTGTCTGTGTGCCTTCTGTTTCCGTTTCTTGCCTCAGTGCACTGGGGCATTCAGTACAATGTTGGGCAGTCCAGAGCTGACATCCTGCATAGTTTCCAGGTGAGGGGCAGCTCCGAAAGGCCAGGGGCTCGGTCTCATTCACTGTCAAGCGGGTGCCTGGTACTTACAGAAACGAGCTGATGATTCATAGACTCTGGATGGCTTATTTCCCTGCTTTGTGTGTTTTTCTCTTGTGTTTACATTCCCATTTGGCAAAACAACAGAACCAAGTGAGGGCAGAAAAATGGCCGCCGGGGCTAATTCCAGGCGGGCTTTGTTCAGGCCCGCATGCCGCTTCCGTTCCCGCTGTTCCGTGCGAGCCTTTCCCTGGGGGCCGCCCGGCCTCCCCCCGCTGCTCCGAGCTGGGCGGCTGAGGGGCTGGGTCTCCAGGGCCTTCGGGCTCTGTGCGAGCCTTTCCCTGGGGGCCGCCCGGCTGCCCCCCGCTGCTCCGAGCTGGGCGGCTGAGGGTCTGGGCTGCGCGTACTCACGTCCCTCCTTGTTCCAGGGCCTCCTCACGAGCGGCGTGGAGTTCGAGTCTCTCCCTGCGGCCCTTTCCCTCCCGGCCGAGTCCGGTCTTTACCCGGTGACTCTCGTCGGGGTCCCCCAGACGACAGGGACCATTTCGGTGAACGGTAAGGGAACTTCTCCGATCCTGTCGGGCTGCTCTGCGGCCCTGCCCCGCGGAGCCTGTCAGCGGTCAGCAGCATCCTAGTCCCGACCACCAGGCACTGCTCATTGCGTTCCATAGGGAACGTGGTTTGTAACACGGCCTCAGAATGCCAGGAGCCATTCTATTTATTTTATTTTAAAATAAATTTTTATTGATTTCAGAGTGGGAGAGAGAGAGGCATAAATGATGAGAGAGAATCTCCGATTGGCTGCCTCCTGCACTCACCCTCCTGGGGATCGAGCTCACAACCCAGGCATGTGCCCTGACTGGGAACTGAACCATGACCTACTGGTTCATAGGTCTATGCTCCACCACTGAGCCATGCTGGCTAGGCCCAAAAGCCATTTTATTTATTTATTTAAAAAATATTTTTATTGATTTCAGAAAGGAAGGGAGAGGGAGAGAGAGAAACATCAACGATAAGAGAGAATCGTTGATTCGCTACCTCCTGCATGCCTCCTACTGAGTATCGGGCCCACACCCTGGGCATGTGCCCTTGACTGGAATTGAACCCGGGACCCTGAGTTAAACCAGCTAGGGCGTCAAAAGCAATTTTAGCCTAAATCGGTTTGGCTCAGTGGATAGAGCGTCAAACTTCGGACTGAAGGGTCCCAGGTTCAATGCCAGTCAAGGACCTGTACCTTGGTTGTGGGCACATCCCCAGTGGGGGGTGTGCAGGAGGCAGCTGATCAATGTTTCTCTCTCATCGATGTTTCTAACTCTCTATCCCTCTCTCTTCCTCTCTGTAAAAAATCGAAGATATATATATATGCCATTTTACAGCTTGAACAACTCCAAGTGCTTATGTAGCCAAGGGAGTTTTTTCTTTTGTTGTGGAAGTGGAGCTGCTCCCAGGTTGTCGTTCCGTCCACAAGCAGCAGGTCTCGTGTGGCAGTGATGATGACAGTAATGGGCTCTGGAGCTTAGACTTGGAATCCTTTTTCAAATACTTAAGTCACGTTATGTCCTGGAAAGGATGCTGGCTCTCACTCACACTTCATAGACAACTGCATGTGAAAAGCACGCCAGGAAAGGGACAAGATGTCACTAAATTGTGCAGAGAGCCCAGTGTATAGAGACTTCACATGCACATGCTCACTGGGCGTGGGCCGCCTGGGAAGGTGGGTGTGCGGGTGCTGTGATTAGCTCCGCCTCCGGGGGGAAGCTGTGGGGCCCGTGGGTGGGGCTGGTGGGTGACGGGCCTGGACCTCAGCTCGGCTGGCACTGTTCCCACTCGGGGGGCTGCCCTCAGGCCTGGGACTGGAAGCCACTCCTCTTGCCCCCAGGTTACCACACCACCGTCTTCGGCGTCTTCAGCGACTGTCTGCTGGACAGCCTCCCGGGAATAAAGACCAACGGCTCCACGGTGGAAGTCACCCCTGCCCTGCCCAGACTGCAGATCAGCACGTCTCTGCCCAGGTGGGCGTGGCTCTGCCGAGCTCTGGGCCGGACTGTGGGACGGAAGCTCCCTGTGGCACTAAAAGCCACTCTCCGGGCTGCCGGGTCCTCTGTGGTCGATCCACCCTCCTGTTCCCGGTGGTGGGGCTGAGTTCTCTGCTCAAAGCCCGGGCTTCCTGTCCCCAGTTCTGAAATTCTTAAGTGCGGTGACATGAATACTTCTAAACGCATTGGTTCTCTTCTTCCTTTTTACCATGTACTGTTGTTATCACCGTTCTCTTAGGTCTGCACACTCCTTGCAACCTGCCTCTGGGGACGAAATATCCACGCACGTGTCCGTCCAGCTTTACAACGGAGAGACCCAGCAGCTTGCCATCACGCTGGAGAACATCGGAGTGGAGCCCTTGGAGAAGCTGGAGGTCACCTCCAGAGTCCTCACCTCCAAAGGTGGGTGCTCCCGCAGGTTCGCCCTCGGCAGTGCTGTCGTCTCTGTTCGCAGAAGACATGAGTCTCTGTGCCGGGCTCGGAGCTTCCGGAAGCTTCTCCCTCCACCTGCTGCCCCCGGAACTCGGTGTTCTAGTCACGTGTGAGGAGCGCACGCAGGAGGCTAAGGGGGAGCACGCACCCTGTCCCCGCCTGCCTTCCTGTCGGAGACCCTCAGGAGGCATTCTTGAGCACTGAACGCAGGGGCGTGTGCAGGCTCCCACCTGTCACCTGCAGCCAGGGTTTCCTGAGAGGGTCTAGCGCCTGGACCCTATGCACCCCTCTGACGGGCTCTCCGTGGGCCACTGAGCTCGGCAGGCCGAGGCACAGGGCATCTCCGTGAGGGTGCTGGAGGGTGGACTCGGGCATGTGTGAGCGTGTGCCAGCGCACTCCTTGTGGGAAGTCACAGGGAACCCGCTCAGTGGTTGCAAAAGTGGCTTCAAGCTTGGCGCCTCGCTCCTCCTCACACCCGGGCGCTGGCCTCCCAGCGCCAGGGCCCGGCACTCTCTCGATCCTTCGATCTGTCAGGTTTGACGTGGTTTGCACTTTTCCTGGCTCTCTGAGAACGCATCAGAACTTCCCAGCGGGATCCGTGAGCCCTGTCACCTCCGTCAGGCTGTCGTCATCGCACTGTTGTCATTGCAGAAAAGCTGTACGGCGACTTCCTGAGCTGGAAGCTGGAGGAAGCCCTGGCCCAGTTCCCCCTGCGGCCCGGCCAGGTGGCCACGCTCACCGTCAGCATCCAGGCGAAGCTGGACTTCTCGTGCCAGGAGAACCTCCTCCAGGACCTCAGCGACGGTGAGCTCTCCGCGGCCCGGGAGCACCGCGCTGCCCCTGCCGGTCACGCCCGCACGCACGCACGCACGCACGCACTGGAGCCTCCTGGGCGCCGCGCTGCCGTGTGCGTTCCCGTGCGTCCGAGAGCAGCACGGGCTCCTCGGAAAGCTCCGCGCCACACCCTCCCTGCGCTGTGCTCGGGGCCAGGAGGGCGTCCTGAGCCGGTGGAGGAGGGGACGGCGTCTTTCAGGTTCACCTGCTGGGATCTGGTCAGCGGGGACGGCGGAGCTCTCCCTCAGAGTCTGGCGATTTCTAGGAGAAATCTAGAGAACACGGGACTTTATATTTGGGAATATCTGATTACGGATAAGATCCCATGGATTAATTATGTCCCCTTATGAAGCGTGCATTCAGACAGTCACGTTGCGGCACTGTGGGTGTGTCAGTCAGCTCTGCCGTAACAAAGGGCCGCCTGTCGACAGCGTGGCTGTACACAGGAGCTGGTTCCTCACGGCTCTGGGGGCTGGGCGTCTGGGAGCGCGGCTGGTTCTGGCGAGGGCCCTCTGGCCCGCAGAGGCCTGCCTGACCCCCGTGCCCCCCCGTGGCGGAGAGGGCACTCTGGGGTCTGTGGTAAGGGCACCAGCGTGTGGGCTTAGGCTCCACTCAGGACCCCTGTAGCCTCAGGGAGCAGCAGGCACAGAGGCCTGAGCCTCGCCAGGGAAGCGGTTTTCCCTTCAGAGGCCAGATGTCTCCTCGCTCTCGGGAACTGAACGTGGTCCCCCGCCAGCTCTCCCAGCCTTCCCTGCATGCCGGGGCAGTGACGGGTCAAGTTGAACTTGAGAGAGTAGGTTAGTTATGGGTTTTGTCTTATTAATTCATTTCCTTACCGCTCGCTGAGGGCTCATGACCTGCGTGAGCGGTGCCAGCTGCCGTGGGGGGTCCAGAGGTGGGTGACAAGGACTCTGCCTTCATGGGGTTGGTAGTCCTGGAGCTGGAGTCACACACATGGCTGGAGTAGTTGCAGCAGGCTTTGTGGATGCTAGCCGGAGCCGGGCACTGAGAACGCACTGTGTGTGCACGACTCATTCACGCTCCCAGACAGTCCCAGGGCCGTGTGCTCCCGCTGCTCCCCTCCAGGGATGAGGCACTTCCGGCTCTGAGAGGGACCTGGTGAGGCCACTCATCTGGATGGGGAGGTGGGCAGTCAGGCCTCCGGGTCTGATCTCCACCCCCGTCCCTGGCAGCAGCTTGTGCTCCTGGGTCTGGGCTGCAGGCAGGGAGCGGGTTCTGGGGTCACACGTTCCAGGGGAGCATTCCAGGGGAGCAATGTGGAAGAGGATGCCTGTGACCGGAGACAGAGAGCCCGGGCAGAGGGGGGCGGCAGGGAGAGTTTGGTGGAAGCGCCTGGATTCTGTCCCGGTGAGGCTGCGCTGTTTCCAGCTGCCCTTCCCTCCGTGTGTCATCCTTTGGGGTCCCGCACAACGAGTTCCGGGATCAGCGTCAGTGTCCTGCCTCTTTGGGGGACACTCAACGCCAGGGTCTTCCCCCCCTGGCCCCGTGGCGGCGTCAGAGGCCCCGCTCACACCCTCTGCCTCCGGGTCCAGTCTCTTCTGGAGCCTGCAGGCCCCTCTGGAGAACTCGGTGCTGTGGAAGCTGCGGGGGTGGGTGCTCGCTCCCGGGACACCACCGGAGCGCAGGGGCCCAGGCGGGGGCGCAGAGGCTGGCTCTCCCCTCTCACTGTCCATTTCTGCGTGAGCTCCTCCCTCCTCCAGCCGCCCTCTCACCGCTCTGTCCTCACCTTTCAGATGGGATCAGCGTGAGCGGCTTCCCCCTGAGCAGCCCCTTCCGCCAAGTCGTGAGGCCGCGCGTGGAGAGCAAGGCCTCGAACCCGCCCGAGGGCAGCAAGCCCGGGGACCCCGGCCACACGAAGGTGAGCTGCCCCGCACGCGTGCCGCTGGCCAGAGGGTGGCGCTTGGCTCCTCGGGGCCTTTCCGGCGGCCAGGTGCTGGGTGCTTCTCCGGAAGGGAGGCCGTGGGCGTGCGCAGTGGTGTTCGAGGACCGTGTTTGTGGATGTGGTTTCTCGGTGCTCCTCTCGCCGGCGTGGGAGCAGGCTCCGTGGGCCGACTCGCTGCCATGAGATCTGGGAATGGGGGTTCAACCAGGGCAGGCCCTGAGTGGAGCAGGCTGCTTCGTGCCTCTTCTTCATTTAAAAAAATGTATTTGTTGCATTATTATTCCCAGTTCAGAGGTTGATCCCGTAACTTTTCTTATTTCTGTGGCACCTCCCCCCGCTCATTGGTTTCCAGACACTTAGGCAGCCAGAGGCACGTGCGGTAGCGGGGGGTGCAGTGCGAGGTCGGGGTGCGTGGGGGCCTCTGGACAAGCAGAGGGGGTCATGTCTGAAGAGCTCCTGTGTCTAAACTGGAGCTCGGGTCTTGGGTCCTAGGGTCAGATTTAAAAATCCGGGCCTTGCCATTCCTGCCGGTTGGGTGATGGTGGCAGTGTACGAGTGTTCTTCAGTTGGGAGTTGCATGCTTTACCTATCCTAATAAAGGGTAATATGCCAGTTAGACTGGGTCCTCCAACTTCCTTACAGACAAAGCCACGGTGGAGGGGGCTGAGGCAGAGGCTGACGGGGGGTGGGGGGGGTGGGCAGGTAGGGTGCAATTAGGGGGTAACCAGGCCAGCAGGGGGGGAAGTTAGGGGGCAACCAGGCTGGCAAGCAGAGGCAGTTAGGGGTGATCAAGCAGGCAAGTGATTAGGAGCCAGTGGTTCTGGATTGCAAGTCGGACATCCCCTGAGGGGTCCCAGGTTGGAGAGGGTGCAGGCCGGGCTGAGCATGACTATAAATGTGGTGCTAGCATGTGTATTTAATGATTTACATGCAGTTACTATTTCCTGAGGGCATTCTTGGTGCCTGGCACTTACATGGAGATTGTTGTTCTATTGTAGTTCTCACAGCGACTTCGAGGTGGTCTTCTCCAGCGAGGGCGCTGGCTCTGGGGATGTGACCCGCTCAGTCCCTCCGGTCCCCGCCTGCTGCACGGGGACATCACCACCCTCTGAGTTCTGTGCATTGAGCCCGAAGCCTGCCCCCCCCCCCCCCTCTGTTAATCCTCACCCGAGGCTATTTTTTCCATTGATTTTCAGAGAGAGTGGAAAGGAGGGAGGGAGGGAGAGAAAGAGAGTGAGAGAAGCATTGTGTGAGAGGGACGCGTGGATTGGCTGTCTCCTGCAAGCTTGTCTGCGGCCGTGGATCGAACCTGTCAACCAGGGGTCTTCAAACTACGGCCCGAGGGCCACATGCGGCCCGCAGAGGAGTCTGATCCGGCCCGCCAGGTTTTTTGGGCAGTGAGCGCAGCCGAGGTGTTACAGTAGGAATTAGTAGTTCATATAGTCCGGCCCTCCAGCTCTCTGAGGGACCGTGATCTGGCCGCCACTTTAAAAAGTTTGAGGACCCCTGCTAAACCTTGCCCTTGACCTGGAATTGACTCCAAGACCCTGTGGTGAACAGGCCGACACCCTAACCACTGAGCACATCGCCCAGGGCAAGCCTCTTGATCCTGCTCTCCAGTCCTCGGTCTGCCCCCGAGGGCTGGCTCTCTCCGTCCCTTCCAGGCGTGGTGGTTAGAGGTTCTGTCTGTCCCTTCCAGGCGTGGTGGTTAGAGGTTCTGTCCGTCCGCCAGGCCCCCGAGCCTCCTGAGTGCTGGCTGCTGGCCCAGGCCCGGAGGAAAGGAGCTGGTGAGGCGGACTGCGCGCTGCAGGCGGCGTGCCCGGTCTGTCCGCTCAGAGGCGTCCTCGGCGTTTGCGAATATCTCGTCAGGGAAGGGGGGGCTGGGATTTAGGGAAGGTCTGGGCCTCGCCCGGGTTCACGGAGCTCGTTCGCGGTGACGGGTCCAGGGTGGAATCCGCGTCCCTTCTAACCGGGGCCTGAGTAGGACGGACAGGTGACAGGCCCTGTGCCCCCAAAGGCGGCGGGGAGGGCTGTGGGGGAGCAACGGCACAGTCGGTCGGTGGTCTGTTGCGGGGAAGGTGGTGGGAGCTCAAAACGGAAATGCAGCACCCCCCGGTGCCAGGGATTCCCAGGGGCTGCAGCTGAGAGCCGGGCCTGGTGCTGCTGCAGGCCCCTCTCGCCCGGCCTCCTGGCTCTGCCCCGCGTGTTACCTCACATCTCCCCAAAGCAGGGAAGATGATTTAATTGGAAATGCGCTCAACCTGTGAAGCTATCGCCCAGGAATGGCGTCGTCATGGAAACAGTGAGTCGGTGGAAGCAGCTTGGAGGGAGGCCCTGGGGAAGCGAGCAGGGGCGTGTCCCCAGGTCCCGGGAAGGCGGCGGCCCTGCCCTGGGGCCCCGGCGTCTGTCCTGGTCCTGAGGGTCATCTGCGCGGAGCGGCGAGTCTCTGAGGACGGAACGGCGCGGCGCGGACATAGGTTAGACGTCCCTTCTTCAGCCAGGCCCCCAGCCCCGCTCCCGGCCTCGCGTCCGGCTGTGACGTGCGCTGCCTGCGCGAGGCTGGTGGGCTTGTCACAGAAACCGCCGGAACAGCCTGAGACCGCTACGGAAATGGGTCTCCTTCTGAAACCTCCCCACAGAGAACACACCCCGCCCGATGGTTTCAGCTATGTGTTTTATGAAGCATTTAAGGAAGAACAACACGGGCTTTCTGTAGAGTCTTCTCTCAGCAAACTGGAAGGAGAGTGAACACTCCGAAGTGTCCTGTGGGGGCAGCATCGCCCTGGCACCAGAGCTGCTGAAGCGGGCGAGGAACCACAAGGACCCGAGCATGGGCTCCGGGCATGTCGGGTCAGCAGCATGCAGAACATGGACCAGGGGGCTTACCTGGGGGCCGCAAGACTGGCTTTAACATGGGCAACCCAACACGTGCAGCTCTCGGGCCCAGCAGGCCGGAAAGGAGAATGACCAGCGTCTCAGTGAAGGCTGCAGAAAGGCACCTGCGACAGGCCCTGTTTCCAGTAAAACTCTCACCAGCCCACCACCTGCCCTCCCACTGTCTGTAGGGGGCAGCCACGCAGACTGCCGCCCTGGCCACGCCCGGCCCCTGCCCTTCAGCTGGGCTGCAGTCGCTGCGGCCGACCCGACCCAGGGCCTCCCTCAGCTCCTCTGACTCCGGCATGTCCCCGTCTCCGGGCCGCGCTCCAGCTGGCCTGGCCTGCCTTCCAGGCGGTGCGAGCGGAGCCAGCACGCCTTCCCGCATCTTCACCCGCCCCGCACTCCCTCCTCTGCTGCCATCCTGTGCTTTATCCCTGGGCTATTAGGCTGTCTTCATGGCCGCGGGCTGGTCCCTGCTCTGCCTGAAGCAGATCTCCCCACATCCAGATGCTCCCACAGCTCGGGGACACACCCCCCGAAGAGTCCCATCATCAGCGAGTGGCCCAGCGTGCTCTCGTTCATCAGCAAGGCGGCCCAGCGTGCTCTTGTTCGCTCGGGCCTGGTGGTGACCGCCCTCGGGTGAAGACTCCTGTCCCTTCAGCCTTTCACTGCGGCCCTGGGATGTTCATGCAGGTTACACTTTAATTGCATTTGTAAACAGACCGTCTGGAAGGCTCTGCTAAGAAGCCTTAAGAACAAACGTAGTTAAAGCTGTTTTGCAACAAATGGCCCGTTTTGCTGTGCTGTGTTACAAATGGAAACTGTCCCATCGCTGGAGGGGAAAATGCATTTGCTCACTGACCGCTTGCGCACAGGGCGGCGACGGGGAGAGCGTGCTGGGGCCCGAGAGGCTCGGGGTCCACTCCAGCGAGGTCAGTGCTTTCAACAGCGTGTCTGTCCCATTGCTGCTCAGGACAGCGGCCGTAGTTCCTCAGGTGGAAATTACCGGAGCTCAGGAAGATTAAGTAACATGCCCAAGGTCAGGCAGTTACCAGGTACAAGTTAAATTCAGGCCCAGAGATGTCTGAGTCCAAAGCTGGTGCTATTTCCACGTTTCCAAACTTATTAAGGGATACAAAACACCCTGTATCGATTCAGCCGTATTTATAGAGCAGCGAGCAGCCTTCTCGTCTGTCTGACCCTCAGTTTTAATCTGTAAAATGCAGATAATAGGCCTTCCTCCCAGGCTGTTGAAAGGAGCAAAGTGTCTGCTATTTAGCCCAGGCAGATAAGAAAAGCTTACCAATGGCAAATCCAATTTCAGTTCCAAATTATTTCTAATCTGTCCCGGTAATAGTTATAGAGACGGGGCAGTTCTCCCCGCAAAGTTTAAGCCCAAAGCTCCAACGGAATCCTTTAATCTGCCCAACAATTTCCACACTTAATGGGAATTGAGCAGCAAGGAGTGGCGTCTACTGCAGGGAATTCTGGGACAGAATTAAGGGCGAGGCCCGAAGAAGGTTCCTTGGGGTCCTGTGACCCCCTTAGGACTTTCCTTCCGTGGCATTCGCTGTGCATGGAATCCTTGTAACGTTTCGTTCCCTCCATCGGCCAGGCCGGGTGTGGGGGTGACAGAGCGGGCGGTCCCGGAGCGGCCCCTGGCCGGTGACCCAGCACTGTGACCTCAGGCTGCGAGAGGTGCTGGGGCGTGCAGGGCGGAGCAGGGCGGGGCCCTCTGTGCCCGGGTGGGCCGCAGCCCGCGAGCCCGGCAGACGGCTTGTTGCACAGAAGCCAGGGCACAGACGCCAGCACCAGCCGCCACGGGTACCACCCGCCGTACGGGCGCCGAGCCCAGGCCGCTCAGGCTGAGGGTGGCACCTGCTGAGAACGCCTCCTGCCGCCTCGCCCTGTGGTCGCGAGTTCGTTTTGTAACTTGCTTTGTCCGTACTGTCCAGTTTTATGTCTCAGTACATTTTTATTGCTTCTAATATCCAGACAATATTAAAATTTCCCCCACTTGACTCCCAGGTTCTATATTAACTAATTAGTCCAAACCAGAGCACCGCCCAGACCACTCAGGCGCCCGCTCTGTGCGCCGCGAGGCTGGTTTCCATCCAGCACCGTCTTCGCTTTGATGTCGCTCAGGCCCCGACAGGAGCGGCTGGAGACACGCACGGCCCCGCGCCCCTCCGGTGCAGGCCGCACCGGTGCGCGTCTCCCTGGAGCCAGCGGGAGAGTTGACTCTGGCTGAGCCGGCCGCTGCGGGGCGATAACGGACTCCGAGGGGGTGCTTGGCCCCGAGGGCGGGTGTGGGCCAGGCCCTGCATCTCCAGCCAGCCCGCGCTGTGCTCGCTTCCGCCTTAGCCACAGCCTGGCCCTGCCGGTGTCTGCGTTTGGGCAGGGGAGACCGAGGCTTGTGCAGACCCTTGGTGACAGTAGACACAGCTAAGAAATGGCGTCGTGGAGCCAGGCCGGTCTGAGTCTGAGGTGTCCCCCCAGTGCTGGGACCTTCTCTTGTTCCCGGAGCCCCATGTGTATGCAGTGTCCCTCCTGGGGACACGGAGGCTGCGTGTACTGCCGCATCTGCCTCCGCGTTGCCTGTGTCCTTGGGGTAACACGCCTTGGCCGCTCTGGCTGTCACCTCCCTCCCTGAGCCCCAGGCCTCTCCCGCCCGCACTGCCCGCTCTCTCCTCCTTCCCTTTGACAGGCTCCCGAGTGGGAGTCAGGTGTGATGTGTAGAAATGTCACCAGCATCCAAATGACTCAGTTACAGAATGACTGTGTTTTCACATTAAATATCAAGACCTGTCGTCTGACAGAAGGTACGAATGACAGCGAGGTACAGTGTTTCCGACTGGAAACAAGAGGCTCAGCCACCGCAGGCAGCGAACAAGGGAGCGGAGACTCAGAATCGTGTGCAGCAGCAGCTGCCCAGTAGCCATCAGTGTTAGGAGAAGCAACCAGCCACAGCCGCTGACCCGTCAGGAACAGTGTACACTCTGTGCTTCTCTGGGAAATGGGGGGCAGGAGCCGCCCCCCCCCAAAAAAAACTTAATCCAGAGAAGTGTGCAGCACCCTAGTGTCAATTCAAACAATTCCAAAAAATAAGTCTCTGAGGCTGAGTGAGAGTAAGGGTGTCACCAGCCTCCGCCCTTCGGCTCTGGAAGCAGCGGGTGCTCAGCGGGGAGGAGGGCGGGGCTCCGTGGCCCGAAGGGCCCTCGGCGTCTGTAGCTCTTTAGCGTGTGGATGCTTGGCCTTTGCAGCTCCGCAGCCCCGCCTCCCCCCACACCTCCTCCTGCCCCTCAGGCCTTGTGGGTAAGAGTGCGTGACCCAGGGCTGTGGCCTCCTTTTACAAAGTTCCTTTTTATTTTGGAGTCATTTTACTAGTAAATGGACAGAAAAGCTTCAAAGATAGCACACCCCCCATGCTCCCCCTAAGCCCGTCTCCCAGCGCCCAGGTTCAGCCCCGGCGTTGTCAGCTCCTGATTGTGCAGCATCAGGAGGGGACAGAGCCTGTCTGGGGGCCGTGAGTGTCCCAGGAGGGAGGGACGCCTGGGTGCGGCCTCCTCACCTCACTACGCAGGCCTCCCTCCGAGGACCCTGCCATCCTCCTGTTTCTGGAATGTCCTCACTGCACGAGCGGGCGCAGGCCAGCTCCCCACGCGGTGTGCCCTCCCGGGAGAGGCCCCCGGGGCCCACCACTGCGCCGTCCTGTCTTTACGCGGGGCTGCCTCCCCGGCCAGGCCTTCCTCTTCCCCTCTGTTCTGTCCTTTCGCTTTGTGTTCTGTGCTCTTGAAGAGATGTGGCTATTTTATAAAGAACTGCAAAACTCATTCATGAAATAGCCCTTCGGTTGGCTTGTGGCCGGAATGTCATTACCGACCTGGTCAGGGGAGAGGAAGGTAAACCACATCCCTGGTTCCGGCCGAGAGAGAGGCCCCACAGCGGGCGCTGAGCCTGAGAGCCGTCTGCAGTCTGCAGCCTGCAGCCCGGTTAGAGGGAGGCGCTGAAACGGGACAGAATCTGAGGCTCTAGCCCGGCCCGCGCGGCCTGGTGGTTGAGCGCTGACCTATGAACCAGGAGGCCACGGTTCGATTCCCAGTCAGCGCACAGCATGCCGGGGTTGCAGGCTCGATCCCCCGTGGGGGACGTGCAGGAGGCAGCCGATCAATGATTCTCCGATGTTTCCCTCTCCCTCTCCCTTCCTCTCTGAAATCAATAAAAATAGGTATTTAAAAACATTTTAACACAAAGGAAGAGTCTGTGGCTGTAGGTGAGCCCTGGAGGCGGGACTGGACTCGCTCTCCTTTGGCAGACGCGCAGGCAGCAGCTTCCACACCGTGGCAACCAGCGTAGTCTCGGCGCCGGGCTGCGCACGTTCTCGGTCCCTCTCAGAGCAGCCCCGAAAGACAGGGTCCGAGGCTCACTCACAGCCCTGTCCCAGCCGCTCGGCGTGGAAGGGGCTGGCCGCCTGACCCTGTGCCCTCGCCCGGCCGCCCGCCCGCCCAGCCTCGGGCGCCCCGTCAGACACCCGGGGGGTCACAGCCGTCAGAGGAGCGTTTTCTGGAAGCCAGTTCCCTCCGCACAGGAAGTGCGATGGCTCCCCAGTCTGAGCTTCTCCAAACGCCTGGAAAAGCACACAGCGCTGCCCCAGATGTTTAAGCTCAGCTTTGCAGATTTGTACCCGAGCTCCACCGTCACTGACCCAGGCGGACTGCAGTTCTCCCATCGAAGCTGTTCCCCGTCATGAGGGCGGGTCAGGCTTGTTGGTTAAATTGCTGTTCGTGGCTTTTAAGCTGAGATCTTCGCTCCAGGCGTGTAATCTAAACTTATTCCTGTAGGTGAGCAGCCCTGATCCCCCCTGCAGAGGCGCCTCGGAACACACTTGGGTTTTAGATCGTGGGGCCAGGGGTTTAAATACCGTTTGCTTAAATATTGTTTACTTCCTCCCAGCCAGCGGGAAGGGAGGGGTGTGTGGCAGGGGTCTGAGGCCTGTCCATCGGCGGAGGTTCTGTCTGGCCTCGGCTGGACTTTCATTCCATTCCTGGAAGAGGTGGGTGGCTGGGAGGGGTAATGCCTCACCAGTCGTGGCTACTAGTTGCTATTGTTGGTGAACGCGGTGACAGGCACCCCGGGGACACACTGCAGGTAGTTTCTGGTCCTCAGAGTGGAGGAAGTTGGCACAAGTTTGCAGGTGTCCAGGCCGGACTGCAGCCACCCAGGCGGGCGCGGCTCAGGAGCATGGGCTGTTACCGAGGAGGGAAGGGTGGCGGGGCCCAGGCCTGCTCTCCCAGGAGGGTCCCTCGGAGCCTCGTCTCCACGCACTGGCAGGTGGCAGATGCAAAAGGACGCAGTTTCCTCTCCCCAGGCCAGCCTCTCCCCACTCCCCTCCGCCTGGAAGCCCTCAGTAGCAATGCTCTAAGTGACATGCACCCTCACCCAGGGGGTTATCGGTGTCACTCCCGTCCCCGGAGACGCTGCTCTGTGCTTCCTGCTTGCTCTCGCTGTGACATTTCTGTTGACATTAATTCGCATTCACGGCCCGGGACCCGATCCTGAGATTCGTTTTGTTCGAAGACGAGGCGCTGCCCTTAGAAGGTCGCCCTGGAAGAGGACGCGCTGGGCAGGCGCTCGTGGTGGCCAAGCTCTCGGTGCCAGCGTCCGGCGCCAGGGCACCTCCCCCGCCACTCCTCTGGCTGCACCCCTCTTGCTGGTTTGAATTGGAGACACGCAGGCCCCTCCGAGCCCCTGGCTCCGCGCCTGCCTCCCTATTTCTACCGAGCCATTCATTCTCTGCTTCACTCATTCATTCACTCCCTGGTTCACTGAGCACCGGGAGACAGGCTTGGAGGTGATGGTCCTCAGTAAACAGCCGGAACAGCACCCAGAAGACCAGGCATGCTCCCTGTCAGTGTCTGGCGGCCTCTGTTCTCTTATTGAAGGCTGCTGGGCTGGGCTCTGGGCCAGGGCAGGGTCTGGCATCGGGGAGCTGGTCCCTCTCCTGAAGGGGCCCAGCCCGAGTTAGAATCGGTAGTGATTTGACTGTGAAAGCCGTGGAGAGCCTGGGGTGCAGGTGGGAGGCCGTGTCTGCTGAGGGTCCTGGCCGTGGGGTGTCCACAGCTCCGCCTGCGCCTGGCCGTCAGCTGCCTGCCTTCTCTGCAGCGCTCAGCTTCCTGCAGGGAGCAGGCGGCCCGCTGAGCCGAGAGTGGACCATGTCCCCACCGCCCTTTAAAAGTTTAGCTTTAAATTCTGTGGTAAAACGCATACTCTCCACCCTCTTCAGGGCGGCTCAGTGGCATTAGTGCCTTCTCATGGTGTGTGTAGCGCCACCACCACCACCACCACCACCACGAGGCCCTCCCACGAGTTCATGATGCGGTGGCAGTGGCGGTGGCCAGGCTCCGTGGCGGCTGGTGGTTATGTCTCCATCCACCCGTGAAATATTTACTGAACACCTGCTGTGTGGGAGGCGCTGTACTTAGTCCTGGGAGAACAGGTCAGACGACACAGGCACTGTCTCTGCGGAATGAGACTCTACTGAGGAAATGAAAAGCCAGTCTGGGCTCCGGTGGGAGTGCATGGAACAGCTTTCCACAGAGCGGGAACAGCATGGGAAAAGGCTCAGAGTACTGAAGCATCAGGGGAGCTGGCAGGAAATGACGAGCCTAGAGATTGAGTGCCAGCACACAGAGAGGAGGGGCGAGGTTGGAAAGCAGGGCAGCAGGTTGGGCTGTCCCTGTACCTTCGTTTGGGGTTTCCCTATCTCAGCACACCGGACACTTCCATCATTCTCAGCTCCCCTTGGATTCTGTCCGCTCAGTGCCTTACAGTTCGCTCTCACAGCGCGGTAGGCCATACGCTCGAGGCAGGGAGACTGCCCTGCAGTGGGGCTGGGGTCCCAGCGAAGTCCGGTAAGGGCTGGGGCACCACTGTCCCGAGAGGGAAGACGGACGCGGCCCGGAGCTCCGGGGCGGGGCCTGGGCGGCGGCCGTGCCAGGGAGCGGGCTTTCTCCTGGCGTCCTGCGTGGCATGGCTGCTCGCGCCTCCCTGGCAGCTGCTCGGGCTGGGCTCGCCTGCAGGCCCACCTGCACGCCCTCTGCTCTGCCTCTGGCCCAGCCTGGCTCAGGGGGAGAGCTCCGTTGTGCCCGCATGCTGGTGCGGAATGAGCAGCTCTGTCTGCAGCAGCAGGGCCAGCAGGAATCTTCACCGGGATGTGCTGCGTGTCCTCAGGGGCAGGCCACTTCCTCTCTGAAGTGGGCGAGGGGTGGGTTCACGCCAATGGGCAGGGCGCGGCAAGGTGCCCGCACACAGAAAGCACCCGTGAACGCCAGCATAGTCTGTTCTAGGACAGGGAGGGGTGGAGCCTGCGTGCTGCAGACGAGGTGCCCTGGGGCTCTGGGGTTGTCCAGCATCCCTATCCGCTGAGACCTTGAACTCGCCACCGACTCCTCAGAGCCCAGCCTCCCGTCTGTACGGCAGGGAGAGTCAAAGCCCCGGGACTGATGCCATTGTGTACACACTGGGCGTACGACGGGCACACAGCGAGTGCCAGTGTCTGCAGCCGCGGCGCTGTCCCCCTCTTGCTTCTGAGCTCGGGATAGCCTGGCGCCCGCTGTCTGCCCCTCCTCCCTGGCTGTGACACAGGGCAGCAGCGACACAGAGGCTGGACTCTCACCAGGAGCCTGTTTTCTGGGCTGGAGAGGCAGCGCCATCGGTGCAGTTGCCCGGCCTCACCGCACGGGGCCGCCCCTCCTCAGGGAGCCGGGAGCTGGAACCAGGCTGAGCATTGGGCTTGTTTGTTAGCTCCCGGTTACAGGGAACGCATGATTCCCTTTGGATCTGCAGAGTGGGAGACCTGGTTTCCTTCTTCCCGCCAGCAAGGGGTGTGGCTGAGATCCAGAATGGACGCCGCATCACCCGAGAGACGCTGCTGATTGAAAGTGCACCCCCTTTCCCTGCCCAACGTGCGTCCCCTGCGCTGTGAGCCGGAGCAGGAGGACAGCGCCATGTCTGTGGGGCTGGGAACAGTGGGTGGGGGGTGTGGGCAGGACAGTAATTCTCCACACAGTCCCGGGGCCCGCTGTGTGCGGCGCCTTCAGCAGGGCCTGCATCCAGCGTGAGTGGCGTGAGAGGGGATGAGGTCGGCATGTGTGTCCGAGGTGCGCCCAGGGGGATCGCGGGTCCTGAGTGTGCGGGGAAGAGGGCGGAGGAGAGCGGGAGGGGGCCGGCGCGGTGTGAAGTGAGGTGGGCGGGCCTGGCGCCCAGCTGTCCTCGGCCCCGCTGGGCCAGGAGCTGGCTGAGGGCAGGACCTGCCTTGCTCGCTGCCGCCTCTCTCGCACCTGGAACTGCAGCCCGGGCCCTCGCAGCTGTTCTTTCGATATTCCTCGACAGTTAAAGCAGTGAGTCTGGGGGGTTCTCCGTCCCGAGGGCAGTTTGTTCCACTGTGAAACCACACCTGGCCGGTCCTGGCCAGCACGTTGCGGGGAGAGGAGGAGACCGGCTGTGCGCTGCCTGGCGCATAGGAACGTGGTGATGCTGATTCCATTTTCCGATGGACAGCTTGCCCGTGTTCCGACAGGGCGCATCCATTAGTCTTCTAAAGAGAAGGTGCCTCTCTTTTAAAAGAGAAATCGCTGAATTTTGTGAAAAAGGAAATTTATGACCCAGTGCAGAAGTTGCACCTGGAAGTTCCACTCGTTGGAGAGAATTGCATGTTTCTGTGTCCTGCACCCTCAGCTGTGGGTGGGAGGGAAGCCCCTCGATTTGGGGTCTTGTCTGCTGGACCCTTCCCTGAGCCACGTGCTCAGGAGTTGTCCTCGACGGTGGGTCCTTCCCCGTCCCCTCCTGCCCCCCTCCCCTTCCCCCCCAGGAGACGGAGGGCTTTGGAATGGAAAAGGAGTGCTTTTCTGAGTTTTGCTGCTGCATAATGGCTTTACGGACATTTTATTTGGACCTGCTTTTTTGAGTCTCTTCCTCACATTGAAAACTTTTAATTTTTATGATTTTTCTTTATTGTTTCAGTATTACATATAGTATTACGTGTGCCTCCTCAACCCCCCCCCCCCCTCCATTGACCTCTCCTGGCATCCCCACCCCTACATTGAAATTTTTATCATTCTCTCTGCTTCCCATATTCAGGGGGTCCAGGGTCGGGGGTGCCGGGACGAGAGTGGGGAGATTTGAGAGGCCTCTGGTGCTGGGGGGTTGTGCGCGGCTGGCGGGTTAGAGGATGGGTGGTAGCAGGAGGGCTGGGTGGGTGGGGGCCGGGCTGGGAGCCCCCGGAGAACCCTTGCGCCACGGGGAGAGTTGGGACGTTACCCTGGAGAGTGCTTGCAGCTGCCCAGGGGCTTCTGGCCATTGAGGCCACGATCAGATTGGCGCTTCGGAAAAAGCACTGAGCCAGGAACGAGGAGGGTGGGTCTGACGAGTCGTGCGTGCATTCATTCACCGGAGCCATGCGCTGTGCCCACGCTCAGCACCATGTTCTGCGTGGGCGAGACAGGCCACGGCAGAGGCAGTGCCGTAACGAGCTGGTGGTGACTGCGGGAGAGGGACCCGTGAACGCGCAGGTGTGATGCGGTGGTCACCGTAAGGACAGCGGGCACACAGAGGGCAGCGGGCGCAGGGCGCCCACCGGGACTGTTTCAGAAGGTTCCTAGGCGGAAATACAGTTTGGGAAGAATTGTGGGGGAGAGGGGGTGCTCATCCAGAGGGTCAGAGCCAGACTCACATGCATGACAGGAGGGCACAGGGAACCTGCAGACGGCCACCTCCAAGCCAAGGAGAGGCCTCGGCGGGAACCAGCCCGCGCGCGGCCCCGGGGTCTCAGGCCCCTCCCCTGCGCTGTGAGGCCGGGCTTCCCTGTGGGGTCAGGCCCGGTGGAGGTTCTTTACTGTGAGTCTGGGAGGAGGCCGGTGTTCACCAGGAGGCTCTCAGCGGGTCCGCTCCGGCTACAGATGGAAGCCAGACCCCCGTCCGGAGACCCCCGGGCCTCCGCACGGGGCTGCTTTGTTGCTGGTGTGGCCGGAGGGCACAGCCCGCTGAGCCCTGCCCCTGCCCTCCCTTTATCCATCTGCTGTCAATCTCAGCCTCCCCTGACCTGTCCCCGAGCGGCTGATTTTTTGCAGCCTGAGCGTGGGAGTGAGGTGAGTCCTTGATAAATGTCATCTTCATGGTTTGATTCCATAGATGAGCCGGGAGTTGCTTACAATTTCAGCTCCGCTGTCTCTCAGGTTAGCTTTCTCTGGAGACCTGTGGTGTCCAGAGAACGGAAATAGACTTGCCGATTTTGTCTTTATTTAAGTCCCTGATGGGAAAATGCCACCTGTAGGAGACAATGCCGAAGGGGCAGCTCTGAGGGCAGAGCCTCTGCCTCAGCCCTGGGGTCGGGGTTGGGAATCCTTCACCTCACGTTCTCGGTCCCAGGACCATCTCAGCCCCCTCCCTCCCTCTCATTCCCGGTCCCTCACCTGTGTGTGTGGCTGGGGCTTGCCCCAGACAGTCTTCCCCCTGCCAGTCTATCCTGCTGCCTCCTCGCCTCTCCTCTCCTCTGGTGCAGGTGGTCATGTTGCCCAGTATGCTGCTCCGGGCTAACCCCTCTGACACAACTGGTACCCACCCTGGTGAACGCCTCAGCCTCAGCACCTCACCTGTGAGTGAGGGCAGCATTGGCAGGATTCTCACAGGAGGGTGTTGTGATGATTCATCGGGGTAATATCAGGAGAGAATTTGGCAGTAGTGCCTGGTTAAGGCCTCAATATATATTCACTAACCTGATCGCTGCACCACTGCAACAACCACCACCATCACCATCACCATCACCATCACCACCATCACCACCACCACCACCACCATCATCACTATCACCATCACCACCACCTCCACCACCACCACCACCACCACCACCATCATCACCACCACCATCACCACCACCACCATCACCATCACCATCACCACCACCTCCACCATCATCACTACCTCCATCACCACCACCATCACCACTATCACCATCTCCACCGTCATCACCGTGTGCACATCCTCATCAGAGCCTCTCTCCCGCATGTCCCACATGCCCTGCTGCTGCGTGGCAGGCTGCTGGTGGTCGCTGTGGCCGACCAGCTCGTTTCCTCCTCTCATGCCAGCTGGAAGTCCTTTGGGGTTTGTACAGTGCTGTGCAGGCGTCCATGCATACACGCGTGTACTTGCACGTGTGTGTGGTGAGTGTCTGTCTCAGAGAGGCCTCTGCTGGGGGTTCCTCAGGGCTCATGTTGGTGTTTCATGTACTGACTCACGTGGAACGAACGCTTGGCTGAGCTGAGCACGGAGCTAATAAATCCTTGCCCACTACCTTGGAAGAGATGATTTATGCACATTCTAATCGACACAACCCCCTTCGTGGCCGATGCTGCCCTCTGTTCACTGAGGAGGAGCTTGGGGCCGGTCTCCGAAGCCGGAGATAGTGTTCGTGTTCCTGCCCGAGAGCCCAGGTGCCACCGCTGCTTGGACCTTCCTGGTCACGGGAGGGTGGCCTGCCCCCTGGGCCACGCTGACCCCGCTGGTGGGACCAGGGTGGTGGTTTGCAGGGAGTCTGACGCGGGGGTGCGGGCAGAGTGTGATGAGGGCACAGTTCCTGCCCCTGTGGAGTGGGGACGTACCGCGCCGTGCTCAGCTCCCGGCCACGCGGTGCGCCCAGCGGAGGACAGACCGGGGGTGGGGGCTCACCGGGGCGCTTTCTCTGGTGGGCACAGCGGCCGTGACCGGAAACCCTCTCCCCACGGTCAGCTCCTTCACAACTGTAACCCGTGGAAGCGGCTGTAAACAGTGGCTGTGAATTAACGCTCATGCTCCCGACAAAGCAGGAGCAGATTGTACCAGTGAGCAGAACACCGAGCACAAACCGGACGCCTCTGCCCACGTGCCCCCGGTGCCATTCATCTTGTCCGGGGCCGGGGGCCGCGAGGGGAAGGCGGCGTTATCGAGGCGGCTGCTGGGTGTTCTGTGTGGATTGCGGCGGGGCAGCCGGAGGCACAGACAGAAAGGAGAGCCTGCTGGGGAGCCTCCCGGGTCAGGGTCAGGGTCGGGGTCGGGGTCAGTGCAGACGTGCGGCTTCCCGGAGACGCTGGGAGGGGGTGGCAGGCGTGCCGCCGAGGGGCTGGCCCTGTCCTCCGGGGTGCGCACAGCTGAGGTCATTGTGGTGCCTCCCAGCAGCGGGCGGGAAGAAGCAGCTGATGAATGGCCATCCTCAGGTGTCGTCTCAGGTGCGGTCCCTGCAGCACCTGCGAGCTCTCCTCTCTGGCCACAGAGAGCGCGCCCCAGAGAAGAGCTCCGTGCATTCGAGCCGAGTCCAGCCCCCAGGGGTGGAGGCAGTGAAAGTGGGCTAGTTCCCGTGGCTGGTGCGTGGAGCATGGTGACGGAGGGCGTCCTGTTTGTTAAGTGGCCGTGGGCAGTGCTGAATGCCCGGTGGCCTGCCTCCCCCGCAGGCTGGGCGCCTTCCGCCCGCCCCGCGCCCACTCCCCTCGCCCACTAGCGTGGCCACGGAGCATGAGCTCCCGCGGGAGGAGGGAGGGCTCTGGCTCCCAGGACCGGGCCAGCGGCCCTCAGGGGGCCTCAGTGACTGTTTCCTGAGCCAGTGGGGGACTGCCCGGCGGCGGCCTCTCTCCCGCCCACAGCCCGGCCTCACGCACCCGGCACAGGTGTGGGTGTCTGCCCGTGGCCTGCGCACTGGCCCCCCCTCCCTCCGTGCTCCTCCTGGATGATGCTCTGTGCCTTTGTCTCATTCAGCTCCTCTTTCCTCTTCTGTAAAGTAACTCTCCACAGCTTTTCTTTTGAGGATCAACGTAAATAATACGTATAAAATGCTCTTACAACCGTGAAGTATTGTTGGTGTGTGTGAGTGTGAGTGTGAGAGATCAATCACTAATTATGCTCATGTAGGCCACAGTGCTGTTCACCCTTATCACACACAGAGATCAAAACCACTCTGACAGTGCTAGGAGGGGCCGGCTCTCTGATATCCCCTCTGCCGCTGTGGAGTTTTCACGCTCTAAGTACACTTCGGGACTCTTTACCACAGAGGAAGGGGGCAGCCATCTTACCTCTCAGCCAGCTTCTCTGGGCAGCGGTGGCCCCCGCAGCCCGGCCTCCCCTCTGATTATGAGCGTGCCTTGCTGCCTCCCGCCAGGAAACCGAGGCTCTGTGTGTGCGACGTGAGCACCCAGGCGTGGCTCAGAGCATCACGCAGCCAGGAAAGAACAGACCCCGAGCAGACACTGACGCTGTCCGCGTCATGGTGGTCAGGGGGGAGGGCTCAGTGCAGACATCTCTCCTTGCCCACGGAGGCGTTGTGGCTTCGTTGGGTTTCTCTGCTTAAGCTCACCCCTACGTGCGTGTTAAACTGTTCAGTATTGCCGGATGCAAACATGGGCCTGAGAGCGGGAGAAGGAAGATGATGTGGGCAGAAAGGAAACGTGGACATGGGGACAGAGATGGACGGAAACCTGTGCTCGCTGAGTGCCTGTGTTGCTCTATCGCCTCGGCCACAAAGTCACTCTGGGGGGCGTGCTCTGTCCCCGTTCTTGCTCCACAAGAAGGCGGAGGCTCCTGGGTGTCAAGTAACTTGCCAACATGACAGAGTTTACAAACCACAGGGCCCGGCGTGTGGGAAGCTCTAGGGAGCTCATTAGCTATTACTTATACTATATAACAAGAGGCTGATATGCAAATTGTCACCTCGGGAGTTCGACCGGGAGACTGGAGTTCGCTCGCTCGCTATGATGTGTGCTGACCACATGGTGGGGCACTGAGGGAGCGAGGGAAGGAGGAGGCAGGGAGGCCCTGATCACCGGCCAGGCCTAGGGATCCTACCTGTGTACGGATTTCATGCACCGGGCCTCTAGTTCATGATAAAGACAAAGAGGCAAGTAGTGGAGAGAGGCAGGCAAAAGCCAGAGCAGGAAGGTGGAAATGACATCTTTAAAGGAAATTTTCAAGCTCAAATTAATTCTAAAATATCAGAGGGGTTTTAAAAATATATTTTTAAAAATTGATTTCAAAGAGGAAGGGGGAGAGAGAGAGAGAGAAAGGGAGAGAGAAACATCAGTGATGAGAGAGAATCAATGATCGGATACCTCCTGCACACCCCCTACTGGGTATGGAGCCTGCAACCCCGACATGTGCCCTGACCGGGAATCAGACTTGACCTCCTGGTTCATAGGTTGATGCTCAGCCACCGAGCACGCTGGCTGGGTGGTGTTTGTTATTGTTTTGTTTTTTAGTAGTTTTAGGTAGAATTGCTTTCTAGGAACATGCCTGTTAAATGGAGATGCTTGCATTGGCTTGACTATAAGTCGAGCTGACATATGTGTGTGTGTGTGTGCCCAATCATGTGCATACACCTCTTCCCTGCACACATGCCCACATAGTGCCGTGGACACATTTTCCTAGGTTGGCGTAGGATAGCCGCTGGATGCATGGCAGACAGGGGCTCGTGTGCCCTGGCGGCGCGCACAGCTGCCCCTTGCATCTACGGCGTGCGGGGCCTGTTTCCTAAGGAGGCAGAGGGTGCGGGAAGTCCAGCCCGTTAGGAGAATTGAAAGGGTGTGAGCTTTATACGGGGTGGGGTGTCTGTAGAGAATCTGTAGGAAACTTCACGGCGTAACTTCAGACACTTTACCTTCTTAAGTCGGGATGTCTGCTATCTCTGCTTCTGTTTGAAATGATCTTAGTTCCGGTTCATGCAGTTGGAAAAGATAAAGACAGGAGAGGCGCCCGGCCAGTGTGGCTCAGTGGATTGAGAGGCATCCCATGCACTAGGAGGTTCCCAGGGCGGGGCATGCAGGAGGCAGCCAATCGAGGATTCTCTCTCATTATCGACTTCCTGTATCTCTGAAATCAATAAAAAACATATTCCCAGAAAGCCAGGGGAGGCATATGAATTAGAACGGAAGTGTCAAAACTGTCCTGATTTGTGGGTGACGGGATTGTCTGTGTGGACATCTTAAGGGGACCGATGGGCACACGGTTAGAGCTTGTGAGAGATTTCACGACAAAACATCAATAGCGTGTCTCTGTTCCAGTAAGAACCAGTTAGAAAATTCAGTCTAAAATATCCCCATTCATAATAGCTACCAGTGCGCTCAGTACCTTGAACACCATCCCACAACGTATGCAGACCGTTCTGAGGGCGTAAAAGCCCCAGCAGAGCCCTGGGGAAGCAGCGAACTGAGCTCTGTACCATATTCGCGGGGGGGCAGGGGGGGGGGGAGACGAAATAGTACGAAGATGCCAACTCGCCCCCAGATCAATCCGTTAATTTCCTGCGATTCCTGGCAGTTTTCCAGCAGGAGTTTTAAAATCACGTGACAAGCGGGTCCCAGCATTCATGTAGCAGGAGCTGGGGGTGGGCAAGATAAACCGAGGGACGTGAGCACGCTGCAGCAGCTTGCCCACGAGCTGGTCAGCTTGCAAAGCAAGAGGAGGAGACAGTTTGATGGATGGCCCGGGACAGACGGACGGGGGGCGGGGGCAGAGGCCTGTCACAGCCACAGGCGGGGGATCGGACAGGCTCCGTTTCAGGCCCCCAGAGCGCCTGGCCTTTTATTTCTAGAATACAAGCTCGTCTTACAGTCTGATGTTTTAGAACTGTCAGCCAGATGGCAGACCTAACACAGCTTAATAAAAACCTTCTGATACATAGGGGTTTGGAGCTGATGGGATGCGGAGGGACAGGGCAGCATTGGAACCCGGGGGAGAAAGAAAGCCCCTCCTCAGAAGCGGTGCTGGCACATGCGAGGTGCCCGTGGGAGGCTCGGAAGACCACACGCAGTCAGGTACAGGCTACAGGCGAGCGCCGTGCGTGCAGGGTCAGGAGGGTACGCTCGGGCGGAAGGGCTCCTGGGCGTGGCCGGTGGAAAGGAGAGGCCGCCAGTTTGATTACATTACACTTTCCCAAACGCCGCCAAGGAGACCGAACACAGCCGACAGCAAGGCCACATGTCCACCACGCTTTGCACCTGTCAGTCCATACACTCCGTCCCAAATAAGGAGACAGTGACCGAGACAGAGGGCGAGAGAGTCCACAGGACAGAGCCGTGACCAGCACATCGCCAGCAAGGACGGCTGGCCTGAGGGATCTCACCGGCCCATGAGCCGTTAGAGGTGGGCGTGGCTCTGAGCAGGCCTTTCCCGGGAGCCTGAGCCTGTGTGTGTGTGGGCGGGGGGAGGGCCTAGCTGCTGCCGTCCCCGGCCGGGCCAGGGGGTGCTCCCATCTGGCCTCACTCTGACGCTGCCTGCCCCCACGATGATGAAATGCACTGACCGGTATGTGCACGCCGGCATACCCTGGGCAGCAGCTCTGAGCTCTCCACTGGTCCTCCTGCTGTGGTCCTCCCCATAGCACCATCCCTCCCCCCACGGTGCTCCCCACCATCCCCTTTCCTTTTGTTCTCTGCCTGCTCCTCCGGAGGCAGTGGATCTGTCTGTGGCTTCTGCAGTGCGTTCCGCACAGCACTTGGCCCACAGCAGTTCACGTGTTTGCTGACTAAGTGGCTGGGTGGAGGCAGGCAGCTCCCCGTTTGTAAAATCTGTAGCCATCAGGTAGGGGAAATAAAAAAAAAAAGAGTCTGTGCTACCAGAAATGGCAAGGATGCAGCAGGACAGGAACTCACACAGCGCTGGCTGGAGTGGGGATCTGAGCAACCAGCTGGCACCATCGGGCCGCCGGTGGGGCCGGGGCCAGGGCCTGGCAGAAAGAAGCAGGCAGGCACGGGCGGTGCCTGTGGCAGAGGTTCAGGGACACAGGAGGGTACTCAGCAGCCAAATGGGGAAGACGCCAGCCCCCCAGGCCTGAGGGGCGAGGAGGGGCTGATGGGATTACCAGAGCCACGGAGAGCGAGAGCCAGGGAAGTGTGGTGGACAGGACTCTGGTCCGGGCACGCGGCCCTCCTGGGCCATGGCGGAGAGGGAGCACGTAGGAAACAGAGGCCCAGGTTCCTTCCTTCCGGCCAGCGGCAAGGGCCTTGGTGACCCAGCCCTGGGCCATCTGCCACCCAGGCCGCAGGCCAGATAGGCTGGGCGGAGGCGGGAGCCGGCCCGCACTTCCTGTGAGGTCGGCCGGCCTTCTCCGTGCTGAGAGAGGGAGCGGAGGTTATGCGTGAGGCCGTGCACGTGGCTGCACGAGGCCTGAGGCCCCGGCTGCGCTGCCTCTGGGACTGCCGTTTGGACGATGGGTGCGCTCCGGGCGGAGGCCAGGCCTCCTGCACTCCTGGCATCTCTCCGGGCGGAGGGTGTGGCGGTGTCTGTCCCTCCTCCTGAGGGATGCAGTGACGGGGAGTTATGACCCGAGGGAGCAGGGGCACCAGGCGGCGGCTCCTGGCTCCCTTCCACAGCGTGTGCTTGGCCACTGGCTCCGCTGACAGCGCTCTCACCCGGCGCCACCTGTGCGGCCTATGGCCCAGCCGTCCCCGTTACCCCTCCCCCTGCCCGGGGCGAGGAAGACCCCTCCCAGCTGGGTGCTGTGGGTGCTGCTGGGTGCTGTGGGTGCTGCTGGGTGCTGCTGGGTACTGCTGGGTGCTGCTGGGTGCTGCTGGGTGCTGCTGGGTACTTCTGGGTGCTGTGGGTACTGCTGGGTGCTGTGGGTGCTGTGGGTGCTGCTGGGTACTTCTGGGTGCTGTGGGTACTGCTGGGTGCTGTGGGTGCTGCTGGGTGCTGTGGGTGCTGCTGGGTACTGCTGGGTGCTGTGGGTGCTGCTGGGTGCTGCTAGGTGCTTCTGGGTGCTGCTGGGTACTGCTGGGTGCTGTGGGTACTGCTGGGTGCTGTGGGTGCTGCTGGGTGCTGTGGATGCTGCTGGGTACTGCTGGGTGCTGCTGGGTGCTGCTGGGTGCTGCTGGGTGCTGTGGGTACTGCTGGGTGCTGTGGGTGCTGCTGGGTGCTGTGGATGCTGCTGGGTACTGCTGGGTGCTGTGGGTGCTGCTGGGTGCTGTGGATGCTGCTGGGTACTGCTGGGTGCTGTGGGTGCTGTTGGGTACTTCTGGGTGCAGTGGGTACTGCTGGGTGCTGTGGGTGCTGCTGGGTACTTCTGGGTGCTGTGGGTGCTGCTGGGTGCTGCTGGGTGCTGCTGGGTGCAGGGTATCTTGCGTCCACTCCCATTCACTCCTCACCGCGCTGGCACTCACTCCGCCATCCTCTCCCGCGCGGAGAGGAGAAGGGCTGCAGAGGCGGAGTGCGCGGTGAATAACGGAGTGCGGCACTGCGCCCGCCGCTCGGTGCAGGGAAGCCTGCGCTCAGGAGGGAGGAGGCTCAGCGGTCCCCGCAGCGCAGCGGCGGCACCAGCGGACCGCCCGCGTGGGAGCGGCGCAGGGCTGGGGCCCGGCCAGCAGGAGCCGCGGGGACACCCTTCGCCGGCGCTGCTGTCACCTCGCTCGGCCTCCTCCAGCGGCAGTGCGGGAGCAGCCTTCCCGGGAGCCTGCGGGCGGGCCGCCTCCGGCCGCCGCCGCCGCTGCCCACGCTGCGCCCACGTGGCCGCCGGCCTGCGGGGCGATCCTCCGTGGACTGTCGTAGTGCAGGAAGGCGTGCCCAGCCCCGTGCTCTGCTGTGAGCCTGGGCTCACTTCCTGGCGCCTGGGGAAGCAGTGCGGGGCCGTGTGCGGGGCCGTGTGCGGGGCCGTGTGCGGGGCCGTGTGCGGGGCCGTGTGCGGGGCCGTGTGCGGGGCCGTGTGCGGGGCTGTGTGCGGGGCCGTGGCTGGAGGCAGTGAGCGGGGCCGTGTGCGGGGCCGTGTGCGGGGCCGTGTGCGGGGCCGTGTGCGGGGCCGTGTGCGGGGCCGTGTGCGGGGCTGTGTGCGGGGCCGTGGCTGGAGGCAGTGAGCGGGGCCGTGTGCGGGGCTGTGGCGGGGCTATGTGCAGGGCTGTGTGCGGGGCCATGGCGGGAGGCAGTGAGCGGGGCTGTGGCGGGGCCGGGGGAGGCGGTGTTTCTGAGGACGCGGCTTGCGGAGCTATTTTTAGGCCTCTCCCAGCAGCGCTGTTTGAAGGTTCGGCGCAGGCTGCTAATAGGTGTATTTATAACCACTGTCAGCTGCCCCGCGAGCGAACGCTGCTGCAGAGAATGCTATTCTTGGAGGCGCTGCCATGGTTACGGTTAACCCTTTGCCGGGGGAGCCTGCCCGTCGGCGCTTTGTTCTCGGGACTCGGGAGCAGTTGAATGCGCGCGCGCGGGCGAGACAGACACCGAGCGCGCTGGGTGCTCCGCGGAATCCGCCCGGGAGCCAACGAGCCGTTAATATTAGGACAGGTTCCTCCCTCGCCCGGAACAACAACAGCGGATAGTAAAGTTCGCTTCACGCTGCGGTGCTAAAACCGCCTCTTAATGTGAACACGGCTCCCAGGAATGAAAAACAGACGCCCACGTGCTCCTTACGCTGCCTCTCCCGGTCCCCCCCGCGCTTCCTCCCGCTCCGCAGCTTATCGGCCTGAGAAAGCCCAGCCCCTCCCAACGCTCTCTGGTTAATAGAACACGTCGACAGCACGTTCTCCAGCACCAGCGAGTCCCAGCGCACCGGCCTGGGCCTGATTCACCTGGAGGGATCCCTCCGTCAGTGGGCTCAGAATAAATAGAGACGTGGTCCAAAGAGGGGGCTCCCTGCCCCCACTGCCAATGAACCCCGCTCTGGGGCGAGGCGTGCTGTGTTCCCCCAACCACAGAAGCTTGGAGTGGCGAGGGGCACCACACAGGCAGCTATGGAGCAGGAAGATCAAAATCAGTGCGCGGAGAGGTGGCCCCGGTGCCGCCGTAACAGACGCTGCCCTTGGGCTGCGTCTCGGGGGTGGACCGGGCTGAGCACAGGGAAGGAAAGGAAGAAGATTCACTCGCTGAGCGAAAGGCCACGCCACCTGCGGCCTGTCGGGCAGTGGCTGGAGCACAGAGAGTGCCAGGAAGGGACCGGGCGGGAGTGGAAGCTCGGGGAGAGCCCCGGGCGTGGCAGGGAAGGCCGAGGAGCCCCCGGTGCTGTTGGTGACGGAGAAGCCACAGGGTTTCCAGGGAGAAAGCTGGACCTGGTCCGACTCCTGTTCCCGGAAGATGGCCCTGTGGGCAGCGTGGCCTGATGCTGGAGGCGCGGCGATAGCGGGTGGGAGGGATTGCTGCGGGGACTCTGGAACGCACTGGATTTTCTTAATTGGTATGTAAGGACGTTGTGCAGCTGAATTATCTTTCACTTATTGATTGAGATGAATACAGGAGACATTTTTATGCTCTTGTTAAATGCCAGGCATACTGCCAGGGACACCGGGGAAGCAAAGAGCCAAGTACAGGCACTAACACACGCACACACACACACACACACACACAGACACGCATGCACGCACACACATGGCCCAGTAGGAAGATAGGTGGTCCTCGCTGGTGAGAACGGTGACTTCGTTGGCAGACAGGCACCTCTGGAGCCCGCAGTCTGCTGGAATGAGTCGAAGATGAATGCCATTTGCAAGCACGCAGTGCGTGGTGCGAGGCTGTGCTGAAGGGTCACTGCTGGGGGCTGGGAGCTGGGGCCTGGGGGGCTTGGAGCTGGGGGCTGGGGACGGGGCTGGGAGCTGGGGGCTGGGGGCTGAGGGGCTGGGGGGCTGGGAGCTGGGAGCTGAGGGGCTGGGAGCTGAGGGCTGGGGGTTGGGGGGCTGGGGGCTGGGAGCTGGGGGCTGGGGGGCTAGGGGCTGGGAGCTGAGGGGTTGGGGGGCTGGGAGCTGGGGGCTGGGGGGCTGGGAGCTGAGGGCTGGGCGTTGGGGGACTGGGAGCTGGGGCTGGGGGACTGGGGTCTGGGGGGCTGGGAGCTGGGGGGTCTGGGGGTCTGGGGGTCTGGGGGACTGGGGTCTGGGGGACTGGGGGCTGGGATGCCCAAGTCCCAGTTCCAGCTCCTTGGCTTTGATCTCCTCGTGTGAAATGGAGATGAGGGAGAGGCCGCTCTGGGGTTCAGGAGGGCCCCCTGTAAGAGTGTGGCTCACTTCCAGCAGCTCTCACCTGCCCAGCTCTTCCTCCCCCCTCCCCCGCCCCAAATCAGACAGTAATCTCCTCAAGGGCAGGAGCTGATTGCAGATATTAATATAATTCCTTTTCCTACAATGGAGCTTGGCTTACAATGCGCACGACTCAGTGCTGAATGAATGGACAAATGAAAGTAAAACCAAGAAATGATTAATGACTCTTTGGTGGAGTGGGTTTTAAAAAATGCATTAGAAGTTATGTGAGGCACACCGGAAGTGTGACGGATGACACCCTGACCAGTCGTCTGTCTAAGGGGCTCCTTTGATGCCCGGCCGTTCCTCGGCCTCCCCGCCCCGGGGCACAGCCAGGGCGGCTCTGCCCCCGGCATCTCTGCGCCGTGCTGGGGTGAAGGCACCCTCGCTCCCGGTGTGCAGATTTTAACTTTTTCCCACATTCAATGTGTGACGGGCGGGACGCAGCGACCGGCCTCCGCAGTGTGGCCGTGTCGGACCCCTGGAGGGCAGGGGGAGGCGGGGCAGCGTGCGGGGAGGCAGGGGCAGCGGGAACCGGGGCGGAGGAGCGGGGTCAGTGGGACTCGGACAGCAGGGCTCCCGCCTGTGCACAGGGGCTTGGCTACAAGCACCGCGTCCCCTCCCTCCCTTCCTCTGTGTCTGAGACGTAACTGCGCAGACGCCGTCCTGAGTCTGCAGGGAAAGGGCGGGAGCTTAGGAGCACAGCCCTGAGGAATCCCAGCGGCCGCCCCCGGGAAACAGGGGTTCTGGGCTTCCCTCGTGCCGTGCGCCCCACTCAGTCGCCTGATCTGTGAACACGGCACCTGGCTCAGGCGTGGCGCCATCCTTTTTAACCACAGGAAAAGGAGGTGAGCCTGTCGCCCATAGTCTCCTCTCCTCACGGGGCAGGCCAGGAGGCTGCCACAGAGGAGAAGCCAGTGGTGCACGACAGGGCTCTGGAGAAACTTCTAGAAAACAGACAGACACAGCCGTTTCCTCCCAGGTGTCTCGTTTTAAAAGTGTGACGGGGATGGTTTCTGTCCCCGGGATGGACCGCGGCAGTGTGGGTGTCAGCCGCTCGGGAGGAAAGGAGCCGATTGGCACGCCAGTGCCCCCTGCGGGCATGCAGGCACCGCCGAGGCTCTTCCGACAGGGTGTACGTGAGAAGGGATTCTGGGATAAAGATGCCAATTTTAAGTGCCAGGTGGTTGGTAAAGAGGATACACCTCCAACCCATAGCTGAAACGTTGGGCCTTTTTGTCTCGGCTGGATAGCCACTTCCGGTGGATCTGGAAGAGGTGCGTGCGCCTGCCTGTCAGGCGGGTCGGGTGCCCTGGTCCTTGTGGTGTTGAAATGACGAGCCGTCAGGACTTAGTCGACGGCATAAAGCAGCGTTTGTCAGCAGCGAGTTCCCTCATGGGTGGCAGCTTTGAAGAAGGGGTAGGGAGGGGGAGAGAAGGTGATTCCCGGTCAGGGCACAGGCCCGGGTTGTGGGCTCGATCCCCGGTGCAGGGCGTGCAGGAGGCAGCTGATCATCATTCTCTCTCACCATTGATGTCTCTTCCTCCTCCCTCCCTTCAGTGAACCTCTGAAATCAGTGAGGATGTAATAAAAAGGGAGGGGGTGGAATCGACTTTTAAATGCGTTGCAGTGCTTTTCCCAGACGTGACCAGAGCCGCCTCCTCCGGGGAGGCCTCTCTGACCTCCTTGGGAGCCCCACACGCGCCCTGCCCCTCCGGGCAGTGCTCTGGGGACCCCTCACAGCACCCCGTGTGCTGTCTGCTGATCCGATTTTGTTCCACGACATTTTAATGACACGTGCCTCTGGGTTCCCCGAATCTGGCACCAGATTGGTGGATGGGGGCGAGAGCTGCATACATTTTGAATGAATAAAAAGGGGTGAAGGAATGATTGAATAAAAGTATCGCAAGGGAGCTGGCGGGACGGGAAGTCTTTAAAGTGAGATCTACTTAGAACTCCTCTCGGGAGAAGCGCACTCCGTTGTATTAATTAACCCAGAAGCTTGGCAGTCAGGTCAGGGAGATGCTGCTGAAGAGGGGGCTGGCAGAGGCCCTGCCCGGTCCCCACTTTCCCTGCCGCGGCCGTGCTGTTTGTAAAAACAAACAAACAAGAAACCCCAATCCGTCTGAGTTGAAGACGGTTTCTCCTGTAGCCCAGATCTGCCTTAATTTCTTTTTTCCCCCCTTGTTTTTCCTTTAAAAAAAATTAAATTTACTGGAGTGACGTGGGTCCACATGATCATATGGGTTTCAGGTGTGGGTTCTGTGTTAGGAGATGTGTATGTTGCACTGTGTGCCCAGCACTCAGAGTCAGATCTTCTCCCGTCACCCTGGATTAGGCCCCCAGCCCACCCTGTCTTCAGTTCCCTTGTGGTACCTGCAGGTAGGATCCAGCTCAGGGGGGCCGTGCCTCTCTCTCGGCCCGGGCTGGGCACATGCAGGGCGCACGCAGGAGGAACCCCGCCCTGAAGGACCACGCCACTTCACCCTCGCCCACTCGGAGCGTCTTCTGGGTGCGTGTCGGGGAGACGAGGCCTCCGCAGCTGGAATAAAGCTCAGAGTCGAGGAACTCGGTCTTGCGGGCGCAAAACTGATGTAGAAAGGGGTGCAGAGAGAGCTGACGGAGGCAGGCCCTGCATGGAGCCCCCACAAGGCTCTGTGGGGCCCCGCTGAGCGGAAGGGGTATCCTTTCTGGCTGAGAGGACCTGGAAGGGCTTCCAGCGGCGGTTAATGGAGGCCTCCTGCACCAGGTCAGAGCACTGAGTCAGAAGACCTGGTTCATGTCCTGCTTCCCTCTCAGCCAGCTCCCCGGAGGAGTCACTGCCCTGCTCTCTCGGGCTTCACCCTCTAAGACGGGGTGTTGTACCTCCTGAGCCATGTGTGTGACGGCCCAATGGCACAGGCGTGCAGAGGGCTGAGGGAGCGGAGCCTCAGACCATGGGCGGGTGTCAGGCGTGAAGAAGCAAGGGTACTGCAGCCACAGGCCAGCCCACAGGACGGGCAGGGGCAGGACGGGCAGGGGCAGGCGGGGCGGAGTGGGGACCAAGAAGGCCCTGCTGTGGCGCGGTCTGTGTGGTGGGGACCTGGGTGAAGCTGGTTGAGGGGAGCCGTTCGAGGGACCCTGAGAGGACTGCTTTGCTTGCTCATGCTCTGCATCTTGTGCAGTTGATTCATCATGGTTTTCTTCGGCTGCAGATAAAATTAGCCCGCTCCTGAACTCCTTCCAGAGACGGCGCTCCCGCCGTGTGCTTGCTGGCTGTGGCTGGCACGGCCAGGCATGGGCGCTGCCTCCTCCCGCCCTGTCCCTCCCCCCGAGCCCGCTCCTCTGGTCTCCTTCTGGGAGGTTACACCCCAGCTGTGCCCCTGGGCCTCCTGGACCCGGACCTGCCAGATGCCCCCGGCAGGACGCTGGCTGCGCCGGAAGAGGCCTGTCTGATGGGACTGGATTGTCAGGGAAACTGCTCCCAGGCTGCCTGCAGCCCAAGCCGCCGGCCGGGGACGTGTGGAGGCCGCGGCCACAGCCGTGCTGCAGGGACAGGCTGAGGGGCCCTCGGTCGGGAAGCTCTCCAACCAGCCTGCAGGGCTTCGATCGCACCACGCCCGTCTCTCTCCATGGCTTCCTGTCCCCCCTCTCCTTTCTCTGTCATCGGCTCCAGCAGTCACCCCAGCCCCATCCCTCACCACAGGAAGCCAGCGCCCAGCCCCAGGAGCCCAGGAGGAGGCCCCTTCTCAGCCCACCTCTGTCTGTGCGCTCCCGTCCCCCACCGGGCCGGGGGGCTGACTGGGAGTGAGAAGAGGACAGTCACCCCGAAGGGCTGTGGTGGACGGCAGGGGCGTCCTGCAGGTGCTCGGGCGACTGAATCCTTTGCTGATGCCCTGGAACCCGGGCCTCCTCGGGGCCACGGCAGTTGTAAGGAGGGACATTCGTCCGGAACAGTCACCCCGTCAGCCTCGGGCAGGCGCTGGCTGCCCGGTGTGTGCGTCTCCACAGCCGCCCCCGCCTCCTGCCCTGGCCTCGTGGCTGAGGCGTGAATCTGCAGTGCCTGCCCTGGCGCTCGTGGCTCTGTGCCCGCTGGCCGTCGGCACGCTGCTCTGGGGAAGGGAGGCCCCTGGGTGCAGGCCTTCACCGAAGCAAGTCTCGGTTCCTATTTAAAAAAAATATTATTTAAAAAAATATATATGTTCTTATTGATTTCAGAGAGAGGAAAGGAGCAGGAAAGAGAGAAGCATCAATGATGAGAGAGAATCAAGCCCACAACCAGGGCCTGTGCCCTGACAGGGAATTGAACCGTGACCTCCTGGTTCACAAGCGGGATGCTCAGCCTCAGCCGCAGCAGGCGGGCGTGGTTCCTAATTTATAAAGTGATATTAAGACTTTCTGTGAGAAAGCAGATGTTTATGGGCTTCGTCGGCTCTGAAGTTAATATTCAGCCGTGACTTCAGGTGGCGGGGGTCGTACGTACACAGGTGGGGGCTCAGGGCCCGGACCAGTCGCTCCGCCCGTGGGTCCTGGCCGCCGCGCGCTGGAGGACTGTGTCCTCCCCCGGACGGTGTGTTTGGTGTCGATCTCTCGCTGAGTCCCAGTGCGGTCTCCAAACCCCTTTGCAGAGGAGACGGACCCACTGGCTGGCTGCTCACCCCGCTTCGCTCAGCAGCTTCTGGGCAGTCTCCCTCCCGGAGATGAACCTCTCCGTGCAGGCCCTGAACCAAAGCCGTCCCTGCCTGCCCGGCCGCACTCACCCTGGGCACCGCCTCCCTCTCCTCAGCCAGCCTGCAGCCCGCCGGTCCGCGCCACCCCCGGGCACGGGCGAGTCTTGGCAGGGGAGGTGCTGTGCACGCTGGGTGGGGGAACCTCAGACTCCAGAGGCCCCCTCCTTCTATTCCTCCCTCCCTCCCTCTCTCCCTCCCTCCCTCCAGTAAACCCACCTTAGCTTCCGGGACCAGCTCCCGATGCTTCTCTGCCAGTGGAGGCGGCCTGCCCAGGCTCTCTCCTCCAGGGGCTGCAGCGGTGGGACGGACAGCCCGGGGCCACGCGCCCGCTTCCTGCGGCGTCACTTAGAGCGTCCGCTGATGGAGGGACCGGCGCGCAGGGAGCTCGCTTCCTTCCCAAACCACTTTAAGGTGCTAAATATTTTAGGGAGTTTTATCTGCTGCTGTGTCTGTTAATCTGCCTGGCACCCTCCCGGGCCCGAGGCCGCTTTTGTTCCTCGCTCCAGGCTGACTCGCTGTCACTTCCCTCCCTCTCCCTGTTCCACTCAGGCCTGAGGTGCACACTGCCCTCCAGCACTGGGGCCTCTGGGATTGCTGTCTGAGGGTGCACACTGCCCTCCAGCACTGGGGCCTCTGGGATTGCTGTCTGAGGGTGCACACTGCCCTCCAGCACTGGGGCCTCTGGGATTGCTGTCTGAGGGTGCACACTGCCCTCCAGCACTGGGGCCTCTGGGATTGCTGTCTGAGGGTGCACACTGCCCTCCAGCACTGGGGCCTCTGGGATTGCTGTCTGAGGGTGCACACTGCCCTCCAGCACTGGGGCCTCTGGGATTGCTGTCTGAGGGTGCACACTGCCCTCCAGCGCCGGGGCCTCTGGGATTGCTGTCTGAGGGTGCACACTGCCCTCCAGCGCCGGGGCCTCTGGGATTGCTGTCTGAGGGTGCACACTGCCCTCCAGCGCCGGGGCCTCTGGGATTGCTGTCTGAGGGTGCACACTGCCCTCCAGCGCCGGGGCCTCTGGGATTGCTGTCTGAGGGTGCACACTGCCCTCCAGCGCCGAGGCCTCTGGGATTGCTGTCTCCCTGGACAGGTGCCGTCTGCTCTGCTCTCAGGGCTGAGTGGTGCTGTTCATCCTGGCATGTGTCAGACCCACTGCTCCTGGGGGCCTGCCATGGCCCAGGTTCTGTGTGTGTGTGTGTGGCCTGCATGCCCCAGGCTCTGTGTCGGGGGGCTGCTCTGTCTCCATGAAGAAGGGAGGCGCTGGCTCTCTGTGCGGACTCCTGTGTGTGTGACGTGCGAGGTCACCTGATCTCCGGGCGGAGCCTCACGGTGCGGAGGGCTGAATGCAGAGCTTGGCCTGAACGTCCAGCAAACACAAACCGCCCAGATTAGCTCCAGTGCCAGCTCCGAGTCACCTGGTGCCTGGCGATGCCGGTGCAGATAGGACATGAGAATAGCATTTAAATGCCAGCTGGTCAGTATCAGTGAAAGAGCAAATGCTGCCCTCGGACCCAGTTCTAACCAGCACACTGGCTGCCGGCATGCCTCCTGGTCCAGCAGGGCACCCGGCAGGCCTGGGGGACCAGGCCGCACCTGGAGCGGTGATACTGCGCACAGAGGTGCACATGGGGTGCCCGCCCCATGCCCAGGCGGCACTGCGCTCAGACAGAGGACTCTGGGCAGCAGCGCCGGGCAGCCTGTGTTAGCACAGCCGTGCAGACAGAGCAGCGCAGAGGCTGGATGGGCACCTGCCACTCGCTCACCTGGGCCTCCCACCTGCTGGGCTCTGTGCTCCGCATGGCTCTGGGGAGGGGGGACCCTGTGCCTAGGGCCTCAGGAAGCAGCAGAGGGTTGGGGGCAGGGGTGTGGTGGGACGTCCCAGGGTGAGCCAGGGAACAGGGGGCTCTGGAAGGCCCACGGCTGCTGGCCGGGGTGGGCTGTGGGAGGAAGGGCGCGGGGAGCGTACGCTTGTCCTGTGGCCGTTCCCTGCGTCAGAGGAAGCGGGGGGGGGGTGTGGGGGTGGGGGGGTGGTGTCTGACTGCCTGCTAGGCCTGGTGCCAGCCTGACCACCTCCCTCCGAGTGTGTCCCAGCCGAGCCTCTGTGGCCACAGCCAGGCCGGTGCCCATCATGCCTGCCGTGCCGCGGCCTGGGAGCTGGCTGGTAGCGCTGGGCAGGAGGGTGTTTGCTTTTAACAGCATGCCAGGGGGTGAAAGACGCGCACTGACGCAGCGGCCGCGGCTCCCCCGTGGAGAGTGCGAGTCGGGCATTATCGCCCCCGCCACCGCCCTCACACTCCCGGGGGCCGGCAGCAGGGACAGCAGGTGGCCAGCGGCGCCGGCAGCAGCTGCACGGTCCCCGCGGAGATGGCACCCGGTGCTCGGCGGTGTGAGCCACAGGCGGCCGGCGTTGCCATGCCAGGGGGGGTGTTGGTGACCCTCATTTTCCCAGACCTCCCTCCGCGTGGAGAAGAAGGCAGGGTTTGTAGTTAAGGAGGGATTTGATCAGGATGGTAAGGATAGAAAAAGTTGAAATTTATGATCTTTAGTAGAGTTTCAAGTCTTAAAAAAAAAGCATATGTATATATGTATATGTACGTATATATGCATGTATATGCATGTACACATGTGTGTATGTATGTGTGTATATAGTGGCATTCTTCCTGCACGCCGTGCGGAGAGAACCTGAGGTGTGAAAGTCACAGCCGATGCGGCCAGACTCGGGCGGCGTGTGGCCAGCACCCCTGCGGCGGCCTCAGGAGCACTGGAGCCGGTGCGGGTGGGAGCGCCTTCCAGGAGCCCTGGGCCAGGAGGCTGGCGGAGGTGTTGGGAGGAAACACGGCTCTCCGTGTGTGTGCGTGTGTGTGCGTGTGTGTGCGTGTGTGCGTGTGTGTGTGTGTGCGTGTGTGTGTGTGATGGGTGCCTGGCTGTGGGTCAGGCGCACACACAGCTAGTGCAGCGGAGCGGCTCTCCGTGTGTGCGTGTGTGCGCGTGTGTGCGTGTGTGTGTGTGTGTTTGTGTGTGTGTGTGTGTGTGTGTGTGTGTGTGATGGGTGCCTGGCTGTGGGTCAGGCGCACACACAGTGAGTGCAGTGGAGCGGCTGAGAGCGCAGCCCTCAGGGCCCAGCCCTGCGGTCTCGGCCAGTGGACCCTGAGGGGCTGGCTTCCTGCCTGTACGACAAGAATGACGACAGCCTGCACCAGGGATTTGCCATGAGCAGCGAAAACCACGGGCTCCCAGCAGCTCAGCACCTTCCGGCACCTGCCCTCGGGGCCGGCGGGCCAGGCAGGGCAGGCTGTCACTGTGCCCTGAGGTGTCAGCCCGGACCAGGCCCTCAGGCAGACTGCCCCCTGGTCCAGAACCAGGCGCGGCTTTCGGCATGTGGTCACCACTGCGCCCTCCACTGTCCCAGCCCCGCCTGCCCGTCGGCCGCACCGGAGGCACCGTAGCCTGGCGCCCTCCCTTTGGGGCTCGGCGCCGGCCTTCGTGGACGGATGGCAGACGGGGCCAGGTGTGCAGGCCGCCTGTCACACAGGCTGGACACGGTCCTGTGGGCCCGCCGCAGGGTCTCCCACGGAAAAGAAACGTGCCCAGCACGCTCACCCCGGAGCAGCCATTAGATGGATTAAAAACGGCTGGGTTCCCATCGAAGCGGCAGACGGATGGGAAGGAGCTGTGCTAATAATATTTTTATTGCCTTATCCATTAGGAGCCTGAGTGGACAATTTTACATTTATAGAGATTTACTTTCCTTATAATAGTGTAACATGTTTACTATAGAAAATGTTAAAAATAAAAAAATGTGGGAAGAAGGAATCCCCGTGGTTCCCTGCCCAGACTCAGTGTGTTTATTCTCCTTCCTCGGCATGCATTATAGCAGCCCCTGTGATGGACTGAGATGTCGTCCTGGGCCTGTGGTCAGCAAACTGCGGCTCTCGAGCCACATGCGGCTCTTTGGCCCCTTGATGTGGCTCTTCCACAAAATGCCATGGCCTGGGCGAGTCCATTTTGGAGAAGTAGCATTAGAAGAAGTTTAAGTTGAAAAAATTTGGCCCTCAAAAGAAATTTCAATCGTACTTACTGCTGATATTTGGCTCTGTGGACTGATGAGTTTGCCAGCCACTGTCCTAGGCTCTTTATCCCAACGACTCAGGTGGCTCCCCTGTTTCTGCCCGGGACTCGAGGCTCAGCTGGCGGGGCTTGGCCATGGCGCACGGTGGCCAGTGGGGAGGCGGGACCCGGGCCCCCGGCCGGAGTGATCCCGCTTCCCAGTCTCCAGATGCCCGCACCCTGCCTCCTAACTCAGCATTGGCCCGGAGGCATTTTCCCACAACAGGCCACGTTAGTGTCAACGTAACCTAATGGCTCAGCGACATTCCACTGACTCTGTCACCGGAACATTCGGAAAAGCTTCTCCACAGGCTGGGTTCCAGGTTGGACTCTCAGCACAGGGCCCAGAGGCAGCATGGCTTCGTGTCCTCAGCCCCTGGTCAGACCGGCTGTCAGATGGCTTTCCGAAGAGGCTGTGCCGCCTGCATCGCCGGCTGGCCGGGGGGGCGTCTGTCCCACCGCACCCTCCAGCAGGACATTCCCATGGCGATCACCTCCAGCCAGCATGAGTTGTGTACACAGTGATGTGCAGATACACACACACACACACACACACACACACACACACATGTGCATGCACACACACATGTACTGTAGGCAACTCCAGGGTGAATGTTTGCACAACTCCAGGACAGGCCCAGGGCTGGAGGTGTCTAGTGAGCCTGAAAGGCGGAGTGAATGAATGGATGAGCAAATGAATGAATGATTGAGTGAAAGGATGAATGAACAAGAGAGCAAGTGAATGAATGAATGGAGAGTCCGGGAATGGTTTACAGGGGCAGGCAGCACCTGCCACAGGAAGCGGAGAGAGGGAAGGAGATTCACGGAGACTCGTCCGTGGGCGTGCTGTCTCAGCACCGCGCTGACACGAGCCGTGGATGCTGAGCGGCGGGCCTGTGGGAACTCGCCTCCCAGTCACAGCCAGCGCCCTCCCCGCCCCGCACCTCAGATATCAGAGACCCTGAGGTGACCGGGCAGAGGAAATGAATTTCCCTCCTCGCCGATGATTTCAATCTCGGCTCATTAAGGGCTGACCCAGGAGTCTCCTGAAACCGAGGAGGGCAGCATGGCAGGGGCGGGGCAGACGTGCCCTGGGTGCTGCCTGGTTGCCACGGCTTCCTGTGTGTGATGTGCTTAGGACGGCGAAGGCTGCCACCAGTGCCACCCACTGCGTCGTGGCCATGGCCCTGTGGGGGGTGGGCCAGGCGCTCCCTGTTCTCGGTGTAGCTGCAGCCCCTTGTTTGATTTGAAAATGATCTCCTAATTCCTGTTCCTTCCGCTCCAAGTGCGGCATCCTTTGGAGGAGCACCGCGGTCTGCGGAGCCGCCATCACAGCATGTGAACCAGGTTCCAGGCGCAGTCTTGGTGGCCGCTGCTTTCCGTCTCCGTGGTTAAACCGCATAGCGGGGCCGCGGAGCACACGCCTGGGAATGGGGTGAGGGGGCCAGGTGCCCTGGGGCTCAGCCGGCGGTGTCCTTCCTCCCGGCTCAGTGTCGGAGCCTCGAGGAGGCCGACCTGCGTGGATTAGCGGTTCAGTCGCCGGGAGCCGCCTCCGGTCTGTCTCCGCGGCCCGTTAGGCAGCTCGGCCACTTGTCTAAGCAGTGGAATCCGTTGGCACCGAATGGTGTGCGTCGTTCCGTTGTCATTCTGCCAGCGGGGCGGCCTCTGCACTGCCAGGCGGTTCTCTTTCCCATTTGTGATCTTGCTAACTGGTCTGGCCCTGTCCCCTGGATTCCCTCACTCAGGATGGCCGCTTTCCTGACATCTTAGAAATGAGCTTTCCCTGACCGCTGTTTCTTCTCCGAGTGTCCATTCGCAGCCTGATGAGAGCCTGGCCCTCCCTCCCCGGGCCGCCCGCAGGCACACGCCACGCTGTCTGCTCCGTGTCCTCCTGTGGCCTGCCCCTCCCTGCCTCGGCCGCCATTGACCTTCGCCGTCTCTGGCCTGTGACTTTGAGTAGACTCAGCCCCTCAGGGGTGGTAGCGAGTGTTCCGCCACCCACTCACGTGGCAGACATCCCCCTCGGGTTGGTGAGTGAACGATTGGGTGGGTGAACGAAGGCTGCTCCGAATAGTTTGCATAAACGGCAAGAGAGCAGGCTGTCCGGCATGTGGCTCTGTGTTCATGGCCTGGTGTGCTGCTCCCGGGCCAGTCACCTGACCGCTCTGAGCCTTGTTTGTGAACACAGGGCCTCCTGCAGGGCTCTTACGGAGTTGCCCAGTGGCTCCGTGGTAGAGTGTTGACCCATGAACCAAGAGGTTACGGTTCGGCAGAAACCGGTTTGGCTCAGCGGTAGAGCATTGGTCTGCGGACTGAAGGGTCCCAGGTTCGATTCTGGTCAGGGGAATGTACATTTGTTGTGGGCACATCCCCGGTAGGGGGTGTGCAGGGGGCAGCTGATTGATGTTTCTCTCTCATCGAAGTTTCTAGCTCTCTATCTCTCTCCCTTCCTCTCTGTAAAAAAATCAATAAGATATATTTAAAAAAAAAAAAAAGTTACGGTTTGATTCCTGGCACCTGCCTGGGTTGCAGGCTCGATCCCCTCTAGGGGGCGTGCAGGAGGCAGCTGATCGATGATGTTTCTCTCTCATTGATGTTTCTCTCCCTCTCCCTCCCTCTCTCTAAAAATCAATAAGAACGTGCTTAAGAACGGCAGGGTTAATGTGCATAGGTCGCTCGGCAGAGAATTCGGCACTTAGTAGGTACTCACTGGAAGGTAGCCGCCGAAAAAGGCCTCTCATTTTAGTCCGAACCATCACTGATGCCTGGAAAACAAGTCATGTTCTCCGAGTGCCTTGCCCAGTGGATCTGTGTGACAGTCTTTCCTCCGTCATGCCCCGAGGGAGGCGTGTCTTGGCAGAGGCCGTGTTGCTTCCGTGACACAGTCGCTGAGAGACTTGAACACCCGGTCTCCCGCCTCACCACCCGCTGGGAGGTCTTAGCGAAATATCCCAATTTCAGGCAGCGACGAGACTTTCTTTTTAATCAAGGAAGAAAGACAGCGAGACTCCGTGATTTCACAGGCCCTTTCTGTGCTTGGTTTTCATAAATTAGACCGCTATCTCCTCCGCAATGACATCTTTGCCTGGTTCTCACAGAACAGAGAAACCTCCAATCCCCAGAAAGTAGAAACAGACGCTTCCTTCTTTGTTCGGTGGCACTGACAGTTATCTATCTCCCGGCTCCCAGAGGCGTCTGCAATCTCCCTCCCGCTCGTGGCGTTCAGTTTTACCCCAGACAGCCAACCCCCAGCAGAGCCAGGGCGGCGGCTGCTGCTGGAGGCTGGGCTTCGCCAGGCGGTCGCCGGGAGTCTGTTGGCTCTCCTGACCGCGGGCCCGCAGTGAGGGAGCCGCTCCGTGCGCTGGCCCCGGCTGGCTCTACCCGTGACCACCGGGAGACGCCGCCCAGGGCCGCCCGGTGGGACTGATGGCCCTCCCCCGGCCACCTCGGCACCTTGCAGCCCGCCTCCTGCAGGAACGGGCCACTGCACCAGGGCTGACGCTGTGTCGTACGTTCGCAGGTCCTGGAAGCGATCCTGAACTTCAAGTACTCCGGAGGCCCGGGCCATGTGGACGGCTACTACAGGGACCTGTCCCTGGGGCTGCGCGTGGAGGTGGAGCCGTCCGTGTTCTTCACGCGAGTCAGCACTCTGCCGGCCACCAGGTAACCGTCCGCCGCCTGCTCCCTCGTCCCAGAGCCCGTGTGCGCACCGGGCGTCACCCTGGCCCACCCCCCAGGCCCGGCCCTCGCACCGGCTGCGGAGGATCCTGGGTCTCAGTCCTCATCCAAGAAGCAGGCAGGGCCGCAGGTGTGAGCAGGGGGTCCCCCACATGCACCCCATGCTGTAATGGCCACGCTGACATCGCCACTTGCCGTGTGTGTGTGTGTGTGTGTGTGTGTGTGTGTGTGTGGTCAGCGCTGTGCAGATGCGTGTGTGTGTGTGTGTGTGTGTGTGGTCGGCACTGTGCAGATGCAGCCCGCTCACTGCCCTGAGCCTGGCCTGGGTTCTGGTCTGCATTGGGGCGCCCAGAGGAGGCAGCCCCTCTCTTTACGTCACTGCGTCCCAGGAGAGTGTGTGCGGCCCAGGCTGCCCAGCCTCTCGTTCAGGGAGCTCCCCGCCGTCGGAGCCTCAGGCCGTGCTGCCCGGGAGCCCTTCCTGCCCGAGGCCTCTCCTGCCCAGGCCGGTCTCCTTCGGGGGAGGAAGGCAGCCCCTGTGTCCACTCCAGACCAGCCATGGGCAGGGTGCGAGAGGCGCTCTCCTCCGGGGGGGCCACAGCTTCTCATCCACAGGCTGGGAGGATGGCTTGGGCGAGAAGGATGGCTCGGCTCAGGCTCCTCTCTTTAAATTTATCTTTATTGTTGGAGATATTACAGACGCTACTCCCCCTCCCCCGCAGCCACCCTCCCCGCCTTCACTGCTCTCTCGTCTGTGCCCCTGGGCGGGCATTAATGCGCATAAGTTCCCAGTTAAGCTCTCCCCTCCCACCCCCAGCTCACCCAAAGGCAGGCTGCACACCGGGGAAATGTTGGTCATACGGCTATGCAGCCAGGCCTGTGGCACAGGCACATACACCAGATACCGGGAGACAGATATAAACATGCTGCAGGAAGGAAGGATGCAGGTGGCCCCACCCCCTGCACCCGCTCAGCGCTGTGTACCTAAGTGTCGCGGGTCCTGAGAGGGTGCGAACTTGGTCATCGATGCGGTTCTTCTCGATGGCGATGTTTAGTGGTGAAAGGCGGCAGGGAACCCTCCTCCCTCAGGGCCCATTCCGCGCCCGGGGTGCCCAGCGCCCCATTGCAGCTCCAGAGCCCCGCCCACATCGCACTGCACCCCTTCCTGTCGCTAACTCGCCCTCTGCTGCCCGTGAGAGAGGAGGAGCGAGGGGACTGAGCTGTGGCCTCCTTGGCCCCTGCTCCGAGCCTCTGCCCAGGGCCTCTGCCAGGGCGCCCATGCCTGGGCTCACCTCCGCTCCAGCCTGCCTGCCCCTCAGGCCTGACCAGGAGCCCCCGGTGGGAAGAGGTGACAGCAGACAGCAGAGGGCGGCTCTCCCCGCCCCGCGGCCCAGATGGCGGCAGCGGCGTCCTCGTTCCTCCTCCTCCCGCTGCGCACAGGCCTCGGCCCCTTTATTAGGAGATCAGTCACCCCGAGGCCCCTCCGCACACCAGCTGGCGGCAGCTCGCCAGGGCCGGGGCTGGGGTGGAGGGCCTGCCCGCCTGAGCCGCGCTCCCTCCGTCCCGGGAGCTGTTGGGATAAATGGTCCGGCGGAGACGCTGCCTCTGAGCTGCGGAAGCGGCACTCCTCCTCCGAGCCGGGCGCGGGGCGCCGCAGCGTCCCATCATTCACAGGAACCACACCATGGGCGCGTCCCGTGCTCAGCGGCCATTTCAGGAGCTCCACCCTCCCCGGGGCAGCGCAGCGCAGCGCAGGCCGGGCCAGGCCGCGGGGACGCGGACGCTGTCACGGCCCGTCTCCCGTTGTTACAGTTCTGGGTGCGGTCGGTTTTAGATCCAACGTGAATGTGGTTTGTGCCCGGACCAGGCTCGTCTCTGCACCTGGTTTCAGATTTGGCTCTGCGCCTGCGTGCTGTGTCATCCCTCTTCCCTCCGTCTGAGAGGGAGCGACACGGATCTTGCAGGCCCTGCCCAAGTATGTAACTACATGTCAAATGCAGGGCCTCCCACAAGGTGGGTAACCGAAAAGTGGTGGCATCATTTTCCTGTGTGTGTGCCGTGCACACAGCAGCGGAGTGCCATGTGCTAGGGATAGAGGCACACGTCACACGTGTCACACACGCCAGCTCTGGCAGCTGCCCTGTGCCTTCTGCAGGAGTCACTCACCTCGGCACACCAGGGGGCTAGTGGCTGTGCTCCCGCCTCTCTGTGACCTCACTCCGGCAGCGCTCCGGGTCTGGCGCAGTCCCCTCTGGAGCCTCGGGTTGCAGGGGGCCCTGGCATGATGCCTTGAGCAACCCTGGTTCCTTGGACGGCCGGGTGTTTGTGGCTCGAGGACGTTTGTGAGCTCGGCAGCTCCGTGTGCAGCGAGCAGTGGCTTCGTCCGTGACCAGGAGCACTCGGACCCCTGGTTCTTTCTTTCCCTCGCCTTGGACTGAGTGAGCCCTTGGCTCTCTGTCACACACAAAGGGGGCCTCCGTGCTGGGACTGGTGCCGAGCTGTTCTGGACAGAAGCCCGGACGGGAAGCTGGGCAGCTGCAGACTTAGGACCCCGCTGGGCGTGGCTCAGGTGCACCAGGCCGCGGCACAGTCACCCAGGTCTGTGCTCCCAGGAGTGACCGGATGCTGATGTCCGGACCCTGGGAGGACCCCGAGGTGCGGCTGGGAGCGAGGACGCAGACATTGGAACCTTCCCTTCCCCGCTCGAAAGCCACCCACTTCCCTCCCTGATAAATGTTCTACCAACTCCCTCTTCCGAGGAAAGGCTCTGCTGTGATTAAAGATTTCATGAAGTTATGACAGAGGCGGAATGGATCGCTCCCGAAAGCTCATTTTCCCGGGAGTGGACTGAAGAGCCTGTTGTAGGCAGCTGTCAGAGCTAATGAATGTTTTCCAAGAGCTGAACCTCTGGGGAGACACCCCCCAAGGGCCCAGGAGCCACCGTGCGAGCCCGCCCTCTGCAGGCGGGTGTGGGCCGCGTCTCGGTGCGGCCGCGAGAGCCTTAGGCTACTGCTCTGCCGTCCTCCCTGCCGGCGGGCTCCGGTGCGCACTGGAAAAACGTTCTCTCCTCGATGCCCTGGTCTTTGTGACGACATGTGCCTATGCATATGTACACATGTGTGCACGGGTGTGTGTATAAGTGGGTGCACGTGTGTGTGTGTGTGTGTGTGCTCCCACCCACAGAGAAGGTATGCCCGCTCACCTGGGTTCCCTTCCTGGAAAGAGCAGAGAACGGGGCTTGGTGGAACCCGGGTTCATCTGCCGTGAACACAGAGGCTTTGAGCAGGAGCAGGGTGTGCGTACCCAGGGCAGCCATGCACATCAGCATCGGCCGGCTCTTCCCCAGGCCCAGGGTCCGGGGAGCAGAGGCTGATGGGGCTGTGACTCGGATGTGGCTTCATGGAATGACACTGGCTGAGTGCCCCCCGGCCCTGCTGTCTGGCTGTGTTACTCACCTGTCAAGTCGTCTGGTCTCCACATGTGTGAGCTAGGGGACTCCAGGGACCTCCCTCGGTCTCGGGGTGTGTGCGGGGCACAGAGAGTCGTGAGCATGTGGCCCGGGACCGAGGAGGCCCACAGGCCCGCTTGTTCCAGTCCACAGTTTTGCCCGGAACGCGTCGTGGTCCTCTCTCAGCCCAGGGGCACGGGCGGTGGTGGATCGCAGTCCCGACACACTCACGTGGGAGGACCTTCTGGGGGAGCAGGCAGAGCCGCTGTCCTCGGTGCCAGGCCTCTCTGAGCCTCCCATCTCTCCCGCAGCACCCGGCAGTGCCACCTGCTCCTGGACGTCTTCAACTCCACGGAGCACGAGCTGAGCCTCAGCGCCCGCGGCAACGAGGAGCTCATCCTGCACGCGGCCGAGTGCCAGCGGTAAGTGTCCCCCATCTCCATGTCCTCGTGTCCCCGTGTCCCCACATCCCCATCTCCCCGTGTCCCCGTGTCCCCGCTCCCCACATCCCACGTGCCCCCTCCCCTGTGCTCCCCTCCATCAGAAGGTACTGGGTGTCTGCTTCTCCTCCTCCTGTGACGGGGCATCTTAGGGATGCTTGTCTCTTACCTGAGCCCGTAGCCAGGCGCCCGGATGGAATTCTCACACCAGCACGTGCAGCCCCGTCTCAGCTGGCAGACGGACGTGCGTGCTGTTCCCGGAAGTCTCTGCCCAGGGCCGGGGGGCGGTGTGGGCGTGGGGATGGTGTCACAGGCCCGTGCTTTCTTACTGGAAATCCACCGAACGGAGTTGCTCCCTTTTGTTTATTAACATTTACGGAAAGCACATCTTCTCGCCGGGTGTGCATGGTCCTGGGAAACAGACGCTGTTCTTTGGGGTAGAACCCAGGCCCCGGGGACTCCCCGCTCTGCCTGGGATTGGGTGGAGGAGCCACTGCTGCGTGCGGGCTGCCCCTCTGCCGACTCGGCTCCTGTCTCTGCAGGTGCCCATCGCTCCCCTGGCCCTTAGGGGAGCACACTGGCGGCTTCAGTGAAGCTGTGTGCCCGCCCACAGCCCAGTGCCCTCCAGGGCCGCGCCTCGGGGTCGCCCCAGTCCCCTGTGACCTTGAGATAGCCAGGGCCACTTGTGCCCTCCAGTTTCTATGGCAACTCCCGGGCCTGGGCCTTGCTGTGGACAGAGTGGTGGTGGCTGTCGGGACTAATTGGCATTAAGGCAGCTATTTTTAGCTCCTGAGGAAGCGCTCCGGTCGGGGCTGTCACAGGACAGACGGCCCTGCAGCAGCTCTGGGCGCGGAGGGAGCTGGCTCTGAGCAGGGGGCCTGGCCGGACTTCCTCGCTCGATGGGCCTCTGGCTCCAGGAGCTCCCGACGCCCACAGTCTCTGGGCTCCTGAGCCGTGCCCTCCTGTGCCCGGTTCCGGGTCCACGGAGCCGCCCAGAGAGGTGCTTTCCTCCCGGGCGGGGCCCCAGCCCTCCTCAGAGCTCCGCAGACTCGGGATGCGTGGCCTCCAGCGGCGCCAGGCGTCCAGCTGGCCTCTGTCTCCCCTCTCGTCTCATTTTCTTGGCGCACTCCCGTTCACCATCCCAGGGGCCCCAGGGATCCTCATGCGGACGCCTGGCGGGGCTCCCTGCTCCAGGTTGAGTTCAGTTTATTCTGCTTCCGTCACCTACGTAACCACCGGACTTGGCGGCTCTGTCACCCCCGAGCCTGCCCCTCCTCTGGGTACGGAGGGAAAGGGGCTCCACGGGGCTCTGGGAGGGAGAGGGAGACCCTGTGTCAGCGCCTGCCTGAGCCTGGCACACAGCGCTCACCCTGCCCCTCGCCGATTCTGAGCCGGAGGAGCAGGCCTGGCACAGGGACTGAGGAGCCAGCCCTGCGGAGGCCGAGTTGGTTGCAGGTTAAGCCGCGGAGGCGAGAGAAAGCAGGTGCAGGCCTGGGAGGGGGCCCGTTTCTGCCTCCTCCTCCGGGAGAGGAGGTCAGAGGAGGAGACGTGTTCTCATGCAGTTTGGGCGCTGAGAGCGCATCACGCAGCGAGGTGTTCGGGGCAGGAGTGTCTCCGCCCAATGGTGCGGGGCGCGGTGATGGCGTGGGACGCGGCGGGGGCGCGGGACGCGGTGATGGCATGGGACGCGGTGATGGTGTGGGATACAGTGGTGGCGCGGGGCATGGTGATGGCGCGGGATGATGGCGCAGGACACGGTGGTGGCCGGGGACGCGGTGGTGGCGCGGGACGGGGTGATGGTGTTGGGACGCGGTGATGGTTTGGGATGCGGTGATGGTGTGGGACGCGGTGATGGTTTGGGATGCGGTGATGGTTTGGGATGCGGTGATGGTGTGGGATGCGGTGATGGCACGGTACATGGTGATGGTGCGGGACGCGGTGATGGTGCGGGACGCGGTGATGGCGCAGGACGCGGTGGTGGCGTGGGACGCGGTGATGGTGTGGGACGCGGTGGTGGCGTGGGGCATGGTGATGGTGCGGGACGCGGTGATGGTGCGGGATGCGGTGATGGTGCGGGACGCGGTGATGGTGCGGGACGCGGTGATGGTGCGGGACGCGGTGATGGCGTGGGATGCGGTGATGGCGCGCTCTTGCTCTGCTGGAGGAGCTACAAGGTGCCGTTTCTCTGTTGCGTTGCCGTGGAAATGGTGCTTAATCGTATTAATGCTCTGGGCTTTGACTATTTCTCTGAGCCTCTCTGGCTCCAGAGCCCTTTGCTGCTGACTTAGAAAGACCGACCTTGGAGCTGAGACTTTTCTTAAAGGGGCTGTGGTGGATTCCTGAGACGGGGACCCACATGCCCCTCCGCATCTTGGGTGTTCTGGGATGTCCGCTTAAGACGATGATCGATTTTTTTTCATTTTTCTTATTATGAAAAATTTCAAACATGCAGCTAAGTTAAAAGAATTCCCTAGTGAGTACTGGTAACCCCCCACCTCGATTTGTCATTACTATTTTGCTATTCTGGCTTTATCACGTATCTGTATGTACACACACACACACACACACACACACACGGTGTCACAAAAAAATGTATACATACTTTAATAGCTGATAGCTGCTAAATGAAAGTGAACTGTTTTAATAGACACTGCCTTTATAGTTAATTCATGGTGTGTGGATACGTTTTTGGGGTATACCCTGTATCCTATGTTATAAAAGCCTAATATGCAAATAGACTTGAGTTGTGGAATAATTGGTCGCTATGATGCGCACTGGCCACCAGGGGGCAGAAGCTCAACGCAGGAGTTGCCCCCACCGCACAGGCTCCCACCAGGGCTGGGACTGGAGTGGGGAGGAGGTGGGGTGGGCCGGTGAACGGGTGGTGCCAAGCCAGCCAATGCGGGTGCCAGCGGGCCACCTCCCCACCCCATTGCTCGGCCGTGCACTCTGCAGGTCGGCCCTAGCCGTTGGCAAGGCCTGGGGATCCTACACATGCGCCAATTTTGTGTATTGGGGCCCTATTTTTTGTATAGCTGCTTACGTCTCCACCTTTTGGTCCCTCTTTTGTTCTTGGACTTTAAATTGCAGACATCAGCACACTTGCCCCTGAAAACACGTGACAAGCAAATCACATGTGACAAGGACTAGGGTTGCCTGCTGCTCTGTGGTTTCAGAGCTGGAAATAGGGGGCGGCCCAGCCTGGCCCGCGTGGTGAGGTGGCTCGCCTCCTGCTCGCTCGAACCCGCTGGGGGGTTCCGGCATGTTCAGTCCGCTTCTGTGTGTGTTTGTCGCTCTCCTGAGGGCAGGGCGGGAGTGACCCAGGGCCCCTCACTGGCCGCCTGGAGCGCCCTGCCCGCACACGCTGCCTGCACAGCCTCAGCCGGGACGCGGTCCCCACTGAGGTGCCGCCGGCCCCAGAGCCTGCCCCCTCGCCTCCCATTTTGTGTCATGTCGCTGCCCCTGTGCTCCCACGTGGGACAGGTAGCCCGCGAGGAAGGGAAAGCACGGAGGCATACCCCCGAGAGCGGCTCCCTCACAGGGTGTGTGCTTTTCCTCTCGGCTTCCGCAGTCTCTCCGCAGGCCGTTGTCACCACGACAGAGCCATGAATCACAGCGTGTTACTGGGCGGAGCGCCTGCGCGTCTCACTCGCGGTCTTTGCGCTCCCTCCCTCCTCCGGCCCGGACGTGGGACCCTCTCTGACGGCTGACGGAGCACAGACCTGCGCTGTCCGGGCTGCCCGTGCCTGGCCTGCGTGGGGCTGGCTCTGCCGCGGGACAGCCCCACCCCATGGCCCGTGCAGACAGATGGGGGGAGGGTAGCTCTGGGGCTCGGGGTGGCTTAGTCTGTGCTCACCCTCCCTCCTGGACCATCCCCGATGCCGGGCTGCCGTGTGCGCTGTGTTAGCTACGTGCCCGAGGCGCGTGCCAGGCCTGGGAGTGTTCGGCACGGGCCCCCCTCGAGTGTGAGGGCCGCTGTCACCTGCAGGGGCCCGTCACTGACCCCAGTCCTCAGGCTCCCTGTGAAACGGGTCACACCTGCTCCCGAGGGGCTGTGAGCACCGGGACACGGTCCTTGAGGGCAGGCGTTCAGGCTGAGGCCGGCATCTGCCACGCATGAGCTGTTCGGAGCGGACAGCCGAGCTCCCACGTCAGTGATTGTGGAGGTGGGGTTGGCATCGTCTGCGGGCTCCCGCCTGGACGCCCTGGGCAGCCGGCAGGGGTGAGGGCCAGAGCAGAGCTGGGAAGCCAGCAGGCTCTGGCACCCAAGGGCATGGGCCTGCCCTGCCTCAGTTTCCTCCTCTGTGCCAGGGGAGTCCACAGGTTATCAGTGTGTGCCGCACGGTGAGCACTGAGCTGCCGCTGTGCCATCCTCCTCCTGCTGGCCCCCGCGGCCTCCTCCGCCTCTTCCTCAGCCTCTCCCGGGACGTTCCGTCTGAGCCGCCTCCCCATGGGCCCGTCGTGGGCGCGCTCACTGTACGGCAGGTCGGGGGCACTGAGGCTGTCTTTGACTGTTCATCTCGTCACCGGGACGCTTCTGCCCTTTTAGCCGTGGCTGGAACCAGTGGTATAAATAGCACCTGTCCGTCTCCTTGAAGGCCGCCAGCACTGCTGTCCGAGCTCCAGGAGGCAAAGCAGAGCTCCCGCCGAGCTTTGATCTCGCCGTTCCCTCCCTTGTTGTCAGTGTGAGCCGAGCCAGCCGCCAGCTGCCAGGGAGGCTGCCCGGAGAGCATCAGCAGCACGCACTTAGCTGTTCTCACACTGTGGACGCAGCCTTGGCCCTGCCCTGGCCCCACGCCTGTCCCTTGCAGGAGTCGGAGGGGGGTAGATGCAAGTTAAAACGCATCTGTGACGTCCAGGTGACCCACACTTGTTCAGCACCCACTGTGTCCTCCACCTGCTGGGTGCTCCCTTTGTGTCACCTGCGGGTAACAGAGGGTGAGACAGGCAGCGGGACCTGCTCACCCATGACTGCCGGGCCGGAGGGCCCCTCGCCTACCGTCCCGTCTCGCAGGTGAGCCCCCCGGCCAGTGCGCCCCCGCTGGCGTGCGTGCTCGGTGCTCAGCCGTGGCCTGCGGCATCGTAAGCCGCACGGCTGCACTCCCAGCTCGCCCTGATCTTACCGCTGCCTGACCCCGGGGGACACCCGTGGGTGCACGTCCAGGTGTCCGTGTCTCCGCAGCCCCGAGCTCGGGCAGGAGGGGGGTGAGCAGACATGTGGCGCCCCTCCCCCCGCCTGGCACACACCCTCCGATAGTTTGCAAGGGAGAGCTGAGCGTTTCCTGCTCTTGTTTGCTTTTCTCATTTAATTTAGGGACTGGGAGGTTTAATTCAGAATCGATGAAATGTGTAATTAGATGTAATAGTCCTTTTTTTACTAATGGCAACTGATTTAGTATGATTGAGGCATTTTGTTAACAAAATGGGGCACTTCCCGCCTTAGCCAGTGAGCTCTGCACTGAGCGCTCCCTCCGGGAGGAGAAGGCTCCAGCCACGTGCAAGCCTTCCGGTGCCTCTTAGCTCGGCCCGTGTTTCTACAGCACCTACTGTGTGCCAGGCCATGCGCCCGCTGCCGGGCAGGGGAGGGCAGATCGGCTCTGCCAGTGTTTGCTGGAACCCTCTCCGCTCTCGGGGAGACGGTGCCTGCGGTGGCGGGAGCCCTGTCCGCCCGCGGGGAGACGGTGCCTGCGATGCCGGGCTCTTTGATGAGCTTCCTCAGAGACACGGGGAGCACAGGGGCGGGAGGGGAGCTTAGCCGGGAAGGCGGGGCTGGGACCTGGGCTAGACACCGGGTGCTGAGTGTTCCCGTCCCGATGAGCAAGCGGGGGTGATGCCGGCGGTGGGAGCGGGGGAGACCCTGGCAGGTCCGGGTCCCAGAGGCTGGTGCCTGGTGCGCGGACAGGGTGCAGGGAAGCCGCTCTGGCCCCTCCCTCGGTGGTGTGAGCGCAGGCTGGTGCGTCCTGCTGGCTCACCGACGGTGCAGTCATGCCAAGAGCTGCATCGGAATAGCTGGTCTTTGAAATAACGAGGCCTGATGTGGGTACCTCGGGGGGAAGGCCACGGCCTGGGCGTGTGCGGAGCCCCCACTTCTCTGCCCCCCTCGGGTGTGTGCGGAGCACCCCCTTCTCCCCACCCCTCCCACTCGGGTTCAGGTCTCCAGGATCTTTCAGCCTCTGCTCACCATGCTCCTTGAATTCAGCACCTCGGCCAGCGCCACCCTTCCACACCCTCCCTCCAGCTGCCCACTCCCTGCCTGGACCTCCCTGGCTGCCAGCTGTGCCCCGTCCAGGCCTCTGGGCCCCCCCGTGTCCCCATTCTGGGCTCCCCATGGCCCTCCTGCTCGCAGCCTGCTGCCTTGCAGCTCCTCCAGCACAGGTTCTGCACAGGGGGGTGGGCAGTGCAGGCGCGTGGTCAGCGCTGGCCTAGTTCAGGCCGGGCTCAGACACTTCCCGCTGCTCCCCTCCCTCCTCACCTGGCGTCCCACTGACTCTGCTCGTGGGATCTTGGCTCCCAGGCCTCTGCCTCCCTGTCTACACCCCTCATGACCTGGGCGTTCCTTTGGAGCCTCGGTCCCCCACCTGCGGTCTCACCGGGGTGCAGTGGGAGAAGCTCCGTACTCGGGGCACAAGGACTCAGGGCAGGGAGCGCAGTGCCCAGAGAGAGGCCAGAGCGCGAGGGGCTGTCACAGCTTTCCTGCCGCCGGGGCGCACGCCTCTGGACGGAGCGCTGGCCTCTGCAAATTTATTTCCTAACGGCGGCACCTCACTTCTTGCCCGAGTTCTATAAATAGTCCTGGAGTTCTGTTGACAGAGCTGTTTGCTGAAGGTTGTGTGAATGTTACTTTGCACACAGACGATACGCAGGCGATTTTCGACGTATAAATCCCTGGAGAGGCCCGCCTGGGACACTTGTTTCCTGCCGGCAGTTCTGGTCTGGACGGGGCCCTGGCACTGAAAGCCGGTGCCATCGCTCTTCCCGGTGACCTCCGTCCAGGCTGGGCCACACCCAGGGTCAGTGGCCGCGGTCCCACTCCACCGTGTCCTGCTCCTGGCATGGCAAGCCCATCGGATGGTCCCCGCCCTCCGGCCCCCGCTGCCTGCCCCGCCCCCTCAGCTCAGCCAGCCGGCTCCCCGCTGTCCCCGAGCTTGCCCGGAAGCACTGGCTGCCCCTTTCTGCACCCCCACAGCACCCTGAGCACCTGTGTCCCAGCTCTGACCACCACCTGACACCCACCTCTCCGCCGTCTCCCCAGGAAGGCAGGTGGGTGGGGTGCAGCGGCTCCTGGGTGAGGCCCTGCCCGGCTGGGTCTGAGGGAGCGTGGAGTTAGCGTCTGGGGAGGGTGCGGCCGTGGGGAGGGGCCAGCAGCGTCCAGGAAGGGCCATGAGCAGAGGGTGACCATCGAGCCTGGCTCTCTGTCCCCTGTGACTGCGGCACATTATTTCTCTCAGCTCACCTCTGTGAGGAGGTGGTGACACAGGTCCCCTCAGTATAAAACAAGATAGTGCGCGCACAGGCGCCTTCTCTGCACGGTCTGGTCTCCTCCGGGTCCCCAGCTGGTTCCACCCCTGAGGGTCCACAGAGGCTGCCTCAGCAGCAAGAGGCCACACGGGCTCCTGCAGGACACGGCACATGGGCTCTGCAGGACACACTACACAGACTCCCATGTGACACGCCACACGGGCTCCCACAGGACATGCCACACGGGCTCCCGCAGGTCACGCCACACGGGCTCCCCCAGGACACGCCACATGGGCTCCCGCAGGACACGCCACACGGGCTCCCGCAGGACACGGCACATGGGCTCCCGCAGGACACGGCACATGGGCTCTGCAGGACACGCTACACAGACTCCCATGTGACACGCCACACGGGCTCCCACAGGACACGCCACACGGGCTCCCGCAGGTCACTCCACACGGGCTCCCGCAGGTCACGCCTCCGCACTATCCATCACCGCCAAGGAAAGGTCATTTACTTCTGCGGGGCGGGTCCCTCTAAATCTGATGCCTGGTTTGTGTTAAATGTCATCGTTAGCCGTCCCGGGCGAGGCCCTCAGCTGCTCAGACTGAATCACACGACGGCTTTGAGACCAGCCTTTTTAATAGACTCTTTGAACATCTCAGCACCTTTCTTTCGTGCCAGCTCTCGCTATTACTGACACATTTGGCCATAAAATGAAACAGGGAAATTGGCAGTCGGTCGTGGCATTAATTCTGCTTCACTCTGACTCATCAGAGATGAACGGATCATTAGTGGCGGGATGGCCTGGGAGGGGCTGGGCGCGGGGTGCCAGGCAGTGGGAGCTGCAGGCCGGCCGCGCTCTTCCGGTGTCTCCTCACCCCCTCGGCACCTGGGCCTCCTCCTCTGCCCGTGGGGCCAGGGGTCACCCAGCGGCCACCATTCCCCGTGTTCTTCGTGTCCTGGGCACGTGCCAGCCACATTGAATCCACCACCGTCTTCAACCTGCACAGAATCTTACACATGGGCCATCAGCCAGGATGGGGGTCTGATAGAGAATGTGGTACTGGAGCGGGAACCTGTAGGGTAGACGCGGTTTAAGACGGGGCAGGCGGGCGCAGGGCTGGCTGTGGCCAGTGGGTGCAGGGGGCCAGTGAGGCATGATGTGTGTGCCAGTCTGTCTGGCCAAGGATGGAGTGTGAGGATGAGGAGTGACAGGGCTCTGATGATGCATGCAGGTCCCAGGGGGCTTTGGGGTCCCCGGCCTCTGCGGTTCTCCACAGCGGGCCCTGTCTGTCCCGTCCTCTTCCAGACGTGACATCTCTGGGGCGTGAGCCTTCCCCGAGGTGGGCGTCCGTGACGAGGATCCAGTCCTCCGCGGGGTGCGGACCCAGCTCCGGGGCTGGGGCTACCCCGGGGTCTAACGTTAATCCGGCTCCTGGGAGTGCACCCTCCGGAGTGGCGATCCCGGCCCCTCTGCCGCTCACGCTGGACGTGCGGGTTCTCCCACGCCAGCGCGGCCCTGGCCCCTGACGGACTCTCTGCTGTGTCCCCTTCTCGCAGGATGGCGATTCAGGTGGACAAGTTCAACTTCGAGAGCTTCCCGGAGCCCCCGGGGGAGCAGGGGCAGTTCGCGAGCCCGCGGCAGCTGGAGGAGCAGAGGCAGGAGGCGCGCGGCCAGGAGATCAGCAGCAAGCTGGGCCTGCGCTGGCGGATCATATCCTTTCAGGGCGTGGCTCTCGGGGCCCCTGCTCGGGCTCTCTGACCATGAGGGGACGCTGGGGGGTTAGCTGTTGAGTTTTTAAAATTACATTTTTATTAGTTTCAGAGAGGAAGGGAGAGTGAGAAACATCACTGATCGGCTGCCTCCTGCACGCCCCACACTGGGGATCGAGCCTGCAACGTGGGCATGTGTCCTGACCGGGAATCGAACCAGCAACCTCTAGGTGCATGGGATAATGCTCAACCACTGAGCCACACTGGTCGGGCAGCTGCTACGTTTTAGCCACAGGTAGCTCAGAAATCCACGGCTGGGAGAGAGGGCCGCCTCTCAGCACCTGCAGGGCCCCCGAAGGAAGCACGGATTCTGGGCGAGGAAAGGTCCTGGGCTGGCGCGTGCTGGCCTGGCGTCCTGGATGTCTTGCCCGTGTGAATACTCGGGTTTGACAGGCTCTGCTGGCACCTCTTTACCAGGTACACCCCCCACCCCAGGTCTCCCTCCGTCTCACCTGGCCCAGGCTCGCCTCCAGGTCCTCAGCCCACACGCCTCTGGGCGATGCCCCCTGCAGCTCCCCCGGCACTCAGCACCCCGCCTGGCACTCGCGTCCCCTGGTCTCTGACACCGGGGCGCTGAGTGGAGCCGCCCACGGCCCCGCGGCGACGAGAACGGCCGCCTCGGAGCCCCCGCGGCCCCGGGGCAGACGGAAACAGTCGGGGAAGAGGCTCGCTGCTCACCGAGTGCCCTTCTGGGAGCGCAGCTCCTTTCTGTGACGACGGAGGGGGGCCGGGCGCAGCCCTGGCGGGCGGGCGCAGAGGCCCCTGTCCTGGGGGATGTCGAGGAGCGGCCCCTAGCCTGGCACCCCCTCCAGGACGCCCACCTGGGAGCACCCACGAAGGGTTTCCCGCTGGGCTCACAGCCATGTGTCTCAGCCGGGCGCTGGGAGCAGGGCGCTGGGAGCAGGGCGCTCCTCCCCTGGGGAAGCTGCAGGCTCCCGCTGGCGGGCTCGGGAGAGCCCGGTCCTTGCCGGGCGGCACAGGCCCCAGCGGAAGGGCTGATGGAACCATCGTTTTCTCTAAAGGACCCGGCGGGGTCCTGGGCAGCTTCAGTCACATAAGCAGGCGGGATCTCAACCGCTGCTCAGTGGCTTCAGATGGCCCTTTGATTGCAGCACATCCCCGATATGTCCCCGCCAGCGGCCGAGCTGACACGGGAGGGAGGCGTTTGGACCTTCCGTGTTTCCCCCGCATCTCGCTGTGCGTTTCAAAGATTCGGAGGGAGCATTCACGATTCCCGAGCCACGTAGGTTAACTGAGACGTGAGCGTGCAAACGGCCCTGCTCCAACACTGATGAATAATTAAATGTAATTATAGTGATGGATGGCCCACAGATAAGATCTGTCAAGTAGACAGGGCTCCTTAGAAGCAGGAGGGATCTCATCTTGGTGGGTCTTTTCATCCTTGGCACCCCCACAGCATGCGGAGTGGGTGTCAGTGAACACCCCGTGTGGGTGCGGGCCCTGCAGGGGAGGCCCGTGGGGAGGCCCGTGGGGGCGCTCGCACACCTGAGCAGGAGTGTAGGGAGGCGGGAGGGCTGGGGTGCATCGGAGAGGACGTCCCGGAGAAGGTGGAGGTGAGCTCCAGGGAAGGTGGGTGGGCACCAGGCTGAACAGGCTCCGGGCGGGGGCCCTGGCGGCAGGCACCAAGGCGGGAAGCAGCGCTGGATGCTGGGTGTCATGGCTCACCCGCTCCGAGGGTTTGGGACAGGCAGGAGGTATGAGCGGCCTGTAGTGACTCCAGGTAACTGAGCCATGCCTTCGGCAGCGAGTGGTGAGGCTGGAGGGCCCTGTGGTTCCTGTCAGTCAGACACTGCCTGAGCTGGACCTGGAGCCCCACCTGCAGACACAGGAAACCTGGACGCCTGGAAAGGTGGGGACCCCCATACACAGGGCCTCAAGGCCCTGGGCCCGCCTCTTCCTCCAGCTCCGAGGACAGCCCTCTGGGACTCTCCATGGTGCTAAGGAGCCTGCCTCCCCTTAAGCCCTTTTTACAGCTGGTGAAACTGAGACCCAGTAGCTCTGGTTCAGTAGCACAGGACAGGGCTGCCAATCTTGACACACAAGTGTGGCTCCGAGGCTTGCAAAGCCCGGCTTGCACGACAGTGATGGCACAGCCCCCCCGTCCTGGGGTCACCTTCCCTGCCCTCCGAAGGGACAGGAGCAGGGCGGGGAAACAAGGACCTGGGACTTCGTTGGAAACTTAGTTCTGTGTCCCAGATGCCGACCAGAAAGGGCTTAAGGGGAGGCAGGCTCTTCAGCACCATGGAGAGTCCCCGAGGGCCGCCCTCTCCCGCGCCTGTGGGCCCTGGGTCCCGGTTTCCTGAGTCTGCAGGTGGGGCTGCAGGGTCAGACTGACCTGGTCCCCCACTTCCTTGCGGGGCCAACCTCTTCGGTCTCTGTGAGGGCCTGGATTAAAAACTCTGAAATGGAAACGGCAGTCCCTGCCTCACACCCTCCATGCTCTCAAGTCTAATTTGAAAACAGTGTTACGTGAAGCAGATCTGTGCCTTGCACGGAGCCTGCAGAGACGTCCTGCTGGTAGGAACAATGGCAGGATCATCGCATTGATCTCTGGCCCCAGGGCCCAGGGTCTGTGTACTGAAGGAGGAGGAGTGGCTGCCACCTCCGCCTGCAGCGCAGGGACTGTCGCCGTAGCCCCAGCGGCAGGAAGGGGCCTCGTGGCTGAGGGTCGGCCGGCTTCACGTTCAGTGTTCAGGCCCAGACACAACACTGCTTGTGGCTCCGGGGCCGGGAGGGGGCGTGGCTGCAGGTAATTAGCGTTATTAGCTCAGCTGTAGCATTCCTGGCTCACGCCCCGAGCAAATTAACCCAGAAGTGTGCTCCGGGCCGGCTCCCAAAGCCCAGAGCCACGGGCGGCTCGCAGTGGCTCCCGCTCACTCGCTCCTCCTGCGAGGCACTGCCAAGCTCCTCAGCTTCCGGGCCCCGCGCCCGCCTCCAAAGCCTGTGCGGGCTCTGAGGGAGGGGAGGTGCCACGCTGCAGAGCCTTCATTTCAACGGGTACAGAGGGCGGCGTGGCCCCCCCCTCCCGCCCCGCCCCGTACAGGCCAGGGCCGCTGGCTCCGGGAGTGCTGGAGGGGAGGGGGCGCTGGGGGCACTCCTGAGAAGAGGGGTGGGCCCCCTGGCAGTGGTGGGAAGAGCTGCGTGGAGCCCCCGGAGCCCCGGGTCCTGCCCTGTCCCGCCTTGGGCTGCCTCTGAGGTCACAGACGCCGGACCCCGCGCCCCACAGGCCTCCCGCGGGCTGGCTCCTTGGCAGGAACAGAGGCTTCGGCTTTCAAAGTCAGCAGAGCCGCGGGCGCTGTCCCCACAGGTGCTCGTCCCCTGTGGGCCTCCGCCACGGTGACCGCCCACTGAGACGGTGTCCTCGCTGAGAGGTGGCCGGAGAGGGGAGGGACTCCGCCACAGGTGTCCCCGTGACAGGTGTCCCCGCGGGCCTGCGAGCTGCAGTGGCCGGGGCCAGGCCGAGCGCCGCTCCCCGGGCTCTGAGGCGCGCCTCACCTCGGGGCCAAGTGAGCAGTGACGTCGGCTCGGCACACAGCCCGGTGTCATGAGGTGGGAGCGTTTCCTGCGGAAAACCCTTCCGAGGGGGAGAATCGTCTTTGGGAAAAACACTGAGAGTGCTGTGGCATCTGAGGCGACAGAAATGATGGCCGTGTTCCTGAGGGGAGGGGAGCCATGCGGTGGGTGGGGAGGGGAGAATGAGAGAGTGGGGTTACACTCACTCTCCGTGAGCCTGGGAAGGCGGGCTGCCCTCCATCCCATTTTACAGATGGTGAAACTGAGACCCAGTGGTGGTGCCAGGATTCAGAGCTAGGCCACGAGCCTCCACCCTCCTGCTCAGCTGCCATGTGGCACTAGAGGAGGGAGAGCAGAGCCATCAGGGGCTTCATTTCCTCGGGGCCCCACACCGCCCGGCCCTCAGCCTCAGCCCCGTCCTGATCTGCCTGCTGATAGGGAGCCCATCTGCCGTACCCGTGTGATTACAGCACGCACAGGGCCCAGTGTCCCACAGGCTCAGGGTCTCGGTGGTGGGAGGAGGGCACATCTCTGCAGATCTGCGGGTGGCTCCTGTCCGGGAGTCTGTCCAGAAACTTCTAGCGCTGCCCTCTTTATCCCGGTCTCAGGGCCCAGCAGGAGCTGCATTTTCCTTGACCGAGGCTCACCCCTCGCTGAAGCGCACGGGCGAGGCCAGCGTGGAGGGCGTGCTGACCCAGCTGGCCCTGGAGCACCTGCAGCTGGCCCCCCTGCAGTGGGGTGAGTACCTGCCCGCCGCGGGCCGCCCTCCGAGGTCGCCGTGGGAACCTGGGGGCGGGAGGGACGCACTGTGCCGCCAGGCTGGTGTCTGTGTCTCACCTGAGTGTCCTCGCAGCCACACTGTGATCAGACCCCCGGGTGGGGTGCGCTGGGCGCCCTTGGGTTCCAGGTGCTGCGGGTGGGGAGGTGGGGGAACGGGTGTGTCACCTCCTCCCCTCCGCCCCTCCCGGGGGAGCTCGGCGCCTTTCCGGGGTCCGCGGGGGAGAGCGTGTGTCTGTGAGCACCTAGGCCCCTCGCGCTCCGCCCCGGGGGCCGCGCTGGGACTGTGCGCTGGGTCTGGCGCCCTGGCCGGCGCCGTCTGGGCCGAAAGCGCAGCCTTAGCCCTCGGCGAGCCAAGTGTCTGGTTGGAGTGAGAGGCTTTCCCGGCTCAGCCTGCGACCTGCCGGGGACCAGGCATCGCGGGGCGAGGAGAGTGCAGCGTGGGCTCACAGCAGCCGCGGGGCTCAGCCCCGGCTCTGCCGCCGCAGCAGCAGCGGTGACCCCAGGCAGGGAGCAGAGAACCTGCTCAGGGCTGGAGCAGCTCCGCCCGCACATCGGAGCTCAGGAGCCCGCAGAGCCTGGCCGGGCTGGGCAGCTGGTGGGAGGGCGGCTGCTGCAGCGCGCAGGACCACGCGCGAGCTCATGCTTTCGCTGATTATTCAGATGACCCTGTAGCAGGACCGTTTGCCCTGAGAATAAGACAGAACAAAATGGCATGATAAACAAGCCCCCGAGTAATGCTCACATTGGCATATTTATTAGGTAATTATATGCATTTGTGATATGCGTATGTGTATACATAATAATTACCTACGATTACAATAATTATCTGTGATGCGTGTAACATAAAAATATTAAACGTTTACATCGTCACTTACAAAGAGAAGCGAAACCCTTTAAAGTCACCCCATTGCCCTCAGCTCTGCCACTGGCACCTGTCCCCGAGGGATCCTGCCCCAGGCCCTGCCCCGGTCCCAGAGCGAGCCCATCAAGCCGAGCCCGGCCCCTGCTCCTGACCCCGGCTGGCCCCCTGACCCCGGTGCTGGGCCGCGGCAGACCCGGAAGGAGGCAGGCACAGCCTCATGCCAACCCGCCCGCCCGCAGCTCCGGGCCCTCGGGCGCTCCTGGGAGCCACGTGGGCTGTCACGTCAGTCACAGAATCCGCTGCCCGGTGCCCAGCGCCATGACTACCGCATCTCCTCAGTGATAATCAGCGTTTGTGCAGCCGGTCACTCCGCAAATATTTATCTGGCGCTGTTTGCCAAGCCCTGGACGGCAGCACGGCCTGCCGCCGGCCCAGGCCTCCAGGAGGGGCGGCCGGGCCATCTCTGCCTGCCAGGCGCCTCGTGTGTGTGTGTGTCTGGGCTCGGGCCCAGCCCAGCCCAAAGCGGTATTTACCTTGTTATTGATGAGCAATGGCAGCCAGCTGAGTCGAGGGCCTGCGGCTGCAACGCCTACACTGGCCACACGTGTCCCCAGCCTTGTCCCCAGAACTCAGGTGGCCCAGGGGCTGGTCCTGGCGTGCTCCGTCCTCGCCAAGTGCCCTGTGGGAGGGGACAGGGTGGGGAGGGTTATAGGAGACCGGTCCGTGCCCAGCCGGGTCGGAACCAGAACCCTGCCCTCCGAGGCTGGAGAAGGGAGGGCGTCTTTTCCCCTGTGAACCAAACAGCGAACAGTTTGTCCAGCCGCTGGCGCGGTGCGGCCGGTGCCGCCGGGATGGGGGTGTGTGTGTGTGTGTGTGTGTGTGTGTGTCATTGTGCCCATCGCGGCCGCCGCTGCCGCTGCTCCTGTCATGCGCTGCAGGCTTTCTAGGGAAACGTGCTGTTTAAAGTCTCAGCCCCCCTCAAGTCTCGGCAAACCAGCCAGCCTTGGAGTCTCTTCATTTCACCCCGACAGCTCTTATCAATCTTCCCCTTAATTAAAGAAAGCAGACCTGGCACCGGCGTCTCTTATCGGCTGCCAGCTGGGCGCCATCGGCTCCCGGCGGCCCCGTGGCCTTTCCCGCGCTGTCCACTGCACTCCCCAGGGTTATTAGTCAGCGTGTTCCGTGGACGTAAGGCAGATAAATGAACGGATGGGAGGGCGAGGGCAGGAGGGATGGGGAGGGACGGAGGGAGGGAGGAAGAGAGAGAGTGAGAGCAATGCCCTGGCTGCAGGGAGCGATGGCGATGAGACCACAGAGCCGTGGGGCGGAGGCGAAGGGAGGGACCTTCAGGTGCTTCAGCCCAGCAGCTTCCACAGTTTACCCCGCAAACGCGGTGTGTCCGCGGCCGCCGTCTGAGGCCAGCGAGAAGCACTCTGCCTCCCCCGGAGCTGGAGGCCAGAGGAGCTGCCGGGAGGCGGGGACCAGTGCTCGGGCTGAGGCTCAGCGCGGGAGAGGAGGCCTGGGCTGGGCTGGGAGGCACCAGGAGAGAGGTCTGAGCCGGCATGGGGGCACCGGCACTCCTTCCCACCAGGTCGGAGGAGGATTCTGAGGAAACCAAGGCAGGTGGCCCCTGCTGTGGGCAGAATCTTGGAAGCTAAGCAGTCAGTAGGGGCAGGGAGCTCTAAGCTCCAGAGGGCCCTCTGCTCAGTTTCCCAGGCGGCGGCCAGGGTGTCTGGCAGGCGGAGTGCGTGCCTGGAGGATCTGGGAGAAGTCTGCTTTCAGCTCCTTCCTGTGTGGGAGGACTGAGGTCCCATGCCCAGGCACCCCTTTAGGAGGGTGAGAGGCTGGCACCTGCACAGTTAATGCCCAGGTCTGTGAACGTGTCGGGGAGGGAGACCCGGAAACACTGGGCGTTGCGGCTCAGGCCGCCTCCGTGTCTCGGAGCTGCAGCTGCTCTGGACGCTCCCGGCTTTCGCGGTCCCGACGAGCTGCCCCCGCACCCTCCACAGCACGTCCCCAGCCCCGTCCCCAGAACTCCTGGTTGAACACAAACAAACCAGGACACCCCCTTTCCTGGCGGCTGAGATGACCTTCTCCTGAGAAGCTGTTGTGGAAATCAATGGCCGTTTCATTGGGACCGCTAATTGATCCCACAGGGAGGAGGGCACACGGCCTTAGGTTTGAGCTTCAGATCTGGGAGGCGTGAGGCCCAGCGCTGCCCCCGTCCTGCGGCTCCGCGGTGGCCACGTGCCCCAGCCAGCACCCCGGGCCCTGCAGCCCGGCCCTGAGTGACAGCACGCCCATCGCCCCTGTCCCCCGACGCCTGCACCTCCTCCGGCATTCTCAGCCCTGGGTCAGTCCCCGCCCAGCACAGCCCGCAGCCCTGGGCAGCACTCACCGTGCCAGCTGCCCTCCGCCGCCTGTGCCATTCCGTCACTGTCGCTGGCACAACAGGAGCAGACGGCCGAGGGTCCTTCCGGCCGGACTCCGTGTTCGGTCCAGGGCCGCCTTCCCTCAGCGCCGGGGCGCTCCTCTCCTGGGGCCCGGGAGTGGCCAGGGATGGCACTGCCTGGGCGTTGGTCTCTTGTCCTCAGAGGGCCAGGCATGGGTGTCCCTGTCCCCACAGAGGCTCGACGCGAGGCCATCTCCGAGGCTGAGAGAGCCCATTGCCAAGGACACCCGCCTTCGGGCAGCCACCTGGCCTCTGTGCGCCGTCCCCCGGCACTGTCTCCAGGAGGGACGCGTCAGCCTCTGCTGTGCGCGGTCCCCTCGCACACGGTCATGGATGTTAAGAGAGGAGACATTTGTGGGCGCCTGGCGGGCAGGGACTGCTCTCTCAGAAGGGACTCAGGATGCCAGCTCCCGTCCCCCCGCCCCTGTTCGGAGACACACCTGTGGCCACGGGCGGGGCCGTGGCGGGGCCTCCGGACCTGCTGGCACCCTGGGCCTCAGCCACGCGGCTCCTTCTCATGTTGGCTGAGCTCTCTGACTCCGTGTCCCCTGCTCAGGCCCAGCCTCCACGGAGACCCCGTCCGTCCTTCAGAGGGGGTTCATCTCGGGTTCCTCCGCAGCAGGACGTGGCTCCGCACGGCCTTCCTTGGGCGGCCCTCCTCCTGCCTTCCAAGGACAGGGGGGGTGCTTTTCAGCTGTGTCCCGAGGAGACTGAGTGGGTCGCCCAGGACGGCTGAGCCCGGCATCTGAGTGACCCCACTGTGCAGAGCTGGCTCTGAGCACCCGGATGCCCAGGGCTCTGCACGTGGCTGGCTTCTGTGGAATCCCCGTGGGCTGCGTGACAGGGAGTGTCCTGGGCAGACTCCCCCTCTCCCCCAGCCCATCTCCACCCGAGGGCGTCAGGCGGATTCCTGGCCGGCCGCCGCCTCCGTGCTGGGTCGGCTCAGTCACTGGTCACCGCGGGCTAATGACCGTGCCACTCGGAGGATCGATCCCGGTGGGTAATTGGCTGGTTTCGGCGCTGAAGGTCTGCCTCCCGCCTCGTCGCTGGGCCCAGCGCGTGATGATCGCCACTCCGGCACTTTAATCGTGAGCTGCGGGTTAGGGTAGCTCGGAGCCCGTGAGATAATTGGAAAGGATGCTTTCAGATGCTCCTCGGTGCCATAAGTGCTCACCCAGTGCCCGCTTACCGACGACCTCATCTCCTCGCCCACCGGCCTGCGGCTGCCATTACAGACCTCCCAGCCCCCTGGCCTGGAAACGAAGCCGATGGAGCCGCGGGCGGCCCATGGGGATCACGGCCGGGGCAGCTGGAGCTGGGGCCTGGCGGCCCATGGCCACGCCCCCCTCTTCCAGGCGGAGCGGCCCCCGGAGGGAAGGGGGCACAGGCGGCCCACACCCCGCGCCCCGAGGCCCTGGGCTGGGCGGTGCTCTCAGGGCCGCGCGGTGGAGCAGGAGGTGCCCTCGAGGGCCCTGCCGTCGGGTGGAGGCGGAGTCACGTGCTCTCACTGTTCCCGCCGCCTCCCGGCACACTTGCTGGGAGACAGGCCAGTCCTGGGGTTGGAGCCCCTCAGGCCGGAAAGACCCTGGAGTGCAGCCCCTGCTGCTCTCCCTCTTCCCCCGCCCCCAACCCCCGCCTGCTGCCTCTCCGCACCCTGTCCTGCAGGGGCTCCCAGCACCCTGCACTGGGGCGGAGAGCAGGGCTCCCGGGTCCGTGTGCCGCCCTGCTCCCCCTGGAGGCAGAGCAGCCCTGCTGGTGTCACTGGCCCTCAGGTCTCCGCTGGGGGCACCGAGGCGGGCTCTGAATTTGATTAGCAGAGCGGGGCTCCTGGGCGCCAGCCAGCAGAGCCCTTGGGTTCCTGGCCCAGAAGGACTAGCGTTCTCTGGGGAGAGGAGGCTGAGCTGGGCTAATCACAGGCCTGAAGCTAATTAGTAACAGCCCTGGCCCCGGCGTCCTTGCCGTGTCCACAGAGGCCCCGTAAACACCGCTGTCCCATGGGCAGCAGCACGCCCGTGCTCCCATTACTGAGGGGCTGGCCCCACCCAAGGCGCTGCCTGCCACGGGGAGGGCCCGGGAGAGGGCGGGCGGCTGTGAGCCCCTCACCACGCTGTCCATGTCAGGCGCTCCCCTGGAGGCTGGTGGTGACATGGGTGTGCTGGCCCCGAGCTGCGAGCTCACCAGCGAGGCCACCTGTGTCCCCTCCACCTGCCTCCCTGGGGGCCGGGTCAAAGCAGAGCTTACCTTCCACCCTGCCCAGGAGACGCGTGAGCAGACACAGGGCGGGGGCTGCAGGTACGGCCAGCAGAGGGAGGCTGGTGCCCAGGCTGCAGGGCATCACCCCCATCCCCACTGGCCCCCCAGCTGGATGAGCTGGGTTCACCCTGACTCTTCCTCCCGCCTGGCCCCCCATCCCCACTGGCCCCCCAGCTGGATGAGCTGGGTTCACCCTGACTCTCCCTCCCGTCCCGGGCACAGAGCCCTGCCCAGCAGGCCTGTTCCCAGGCCTCCGGCCACGACGGGCCCGAAGTGCAGGCCCTCTCAGAGCTGGCCTCGGCGTGCGGCCCTCCGGTGTGCGGGCGGCTCAGCGGGCTGAGGTGATGTCACCTGGGGGCACGAGGCCAAGTCTAACCGGGCAGGAGGGCGGGCGGGGAAGGCTGAGTGATCGGCGTGCTTGTGGCGGGCAGCGCGCATGCCCAGCCACCTCCCCGGGCTGCGGTGACCTTGGTGACCCCCATGGTGGTGGGTCTCCTCTCAGAGGGCCGGGTGGTGCGGGCCCTTGGGAGACAGCGGGGCTCTGTGCTCGGACTCGCCCCCGGCCGCTCTGTCTGCCCTGCAGCGCGGGGCGGGCGGGCCCAGCACATGGGGGCTGGGAGGCAGGAGCACTCTGTGGGCTGATGGGCTCAGACACGCAATGAGCTGACCTTGTGTAGGGCCAGGTGAGCGTGGGCACAGGTGAGCGTGGGCACGGGTGAGAGTGGCACAGGAGAGCGTGGACACGGGCGAGCGCGGACACGGGCGAGCACGGACACGGGTGAGCGTGGACACGGGTGAGCGCGGGCACGGGTGAGCGCGGGCACGGGTGAGCGCGGACACGGGTGAGCGCGGACACGGGTGAGCGCGGGCACGGGTGAGCGCGGGCACGGGTGAGCGTGGGCACGGGTGAGCGTGGACACGGGTGAGCGTGGACACAGGAGAGCGTGGGCACGGGTGAGCGTGGGCACGGGTGAGCGTGGGCACGGGTGAGAGTGGACACAGGAGAGCGTGGACACGGGTGAGCATGGGCACGGGTGAGCGTGGACACGGGTGAGCGTGGACACGGGAGAGCGTGGACACAGGTGAGCGTGGACACAGGAGAGCGTGGGCACGGGTGAGCGTGGGCACGGGTGAGAGTGGACACAGGAGAGCGTGGGCACGGGTGAGCGTGGGCACGGGTGAGCGTGGACACGGGTGAGCGTGGGCACGGGAGAGCGTGGACACGGGTGAGCGTGGGCACGGGAGAGCGTGGACACGGGTGAGCGTGGGCACGGGTGAGCGTGGACACGGGTGAGCGTGGGCACAGGAGAGCGTGGACACGGGTGAGCGTGGGCACAGGAGAGCGTGGACACGGGTGAGCGTGGGCACAGGAGAGCGTGGACACGGGTGAGCGTAGGCACGGGTGAGCGTGGGCACGGGTGAGCGTGGGCACGGGTGAGAGTGGACACGGGTGAGCGTGGGCACGGGTGAGCGTGGGCATGGGTGAGCGTGGGCACGGGTGAGCGTGGACACGGGTGAGCGTGGGCCTGGAGCTCTCCTCTCGGGGTCTGTGGACACAGCCCTGTCCTCTCTGCTCTCTGGGAAGAAGGTTGTTTCTCTGGAAAAGGCGGTGAGGATGGAGCCCAGGCGGCCTGCCCAGGACAGAGCGCCCACAGCCACCGCCCTGCACTGGTGGCCGCCGGGACCTGTGGGCGGAGCTGGCACAGCGGTTCCTCATGTCCTGGGACCCTGGCCTCACAGATGGGCTGTCCCCATGGATGGGCTTTTGGGCTGCTCAGCCTCCGGCCTGGGAGCAGCCCTCGCCCTCTCTCAGCCTCCGTCTGGGAGGGAAGGAGGAGGGGAGGGAGGGAGGGAAGAGGGGAGGGAGAGAGGGATGGCTTGTGTAAAGCAGGTGCCCGAGGCAGGCTGCCTGGAGCCTTACCAGGTGGGACCACGTCGCCGGGGGACTGGCCGAGAGCCCGCTGTGTTGGCAGCGGGAAGGCCGGGCTGGACGGGCTGCTCCCAGCAGCCGTGTTCGCCCTGATGGTTAACGGTTTTGACAGGCCCGGCTATTTTTAGAAACCCGCTCCCACTCCTTTTCCCTGTGGGAAAGGAGCGCGGTTACATTTTAAATTAACCACCTCCTGCCCTCCTCTGGGGCGCACCCCCACGGGGCACCGGGTGCGAGGTGAGCAGGAGGGCGGAGGGCGGCAGGTGTCGGTGCGGGGCAGCCGGGCTCGGGGAGGGCACCGCGTCTGTGATCCGGGGCCAGCGCTGTGGTCCCCGCGTGGCTCTCAGCACAAGCTCACGGGGCCAGGGGCCAGGGGCCCTGGTTGGAATTAGGCTGCCTGGCCCAAGCCCAGTGCCCTCTGGACCCGTTGGGCCTGGGAATGGCTGGCAGCAAAGGAGTGCCCGGACCCCTGGGCGGGAGCTGAGTGCCCAGTGGGTCTCTCACCCTGGGCCTTCCCAGGCTCTTTGCACCCAGTTTGTCGGGAGAGGCGGGGTCAGGGTTCCCCGCATCGGGAGACCTGGAGGCCCCGCCCTGTCCCCTGAGGGTAAGGAGTCTGGATGCGTTTTCCTCATCACCCCAGGGCCCTGCCGCCCAGCTTCTTCCCCGCGGGCCGGGCTCCGGGCTGTGCGGGAGATGCGGTGTCCATGGGCTGGAGCCGCCTGGGCCACGCTGGGGCGTTCTGTCTCTTCCCGGCCGGCGGAGCGTTTTATCAGGAGCGGGCGTGGCAGGTGCCTCTCCGGAGAAGAGGGCCACAGGCGGTGGCTTCGTTTTTTCATTTCTTACCACGGTGAGCGACACGCCTGATCGTGGACGCTGAGCCCCGATCCTGGGCCCCTCATCGGCGGGGTGGCGCCCTTTCCGAACGTGTGGGTTCCGGTGCCTCAGGAGGTGTCGTTAGGATGTGTTCCTCTGTGTTTGGAGGGATGCTCGTCCGGCGTTGCGACCCACCCCTCCCACAGGCCTCAGGGTGACGACGCCCAGGAGGAGTGGGGACGTGGCTTTCTGGAAGCTTCTCTGCAGAATCGGGATCACTTCTTCCCCACGTGTTTGTGGGACTCCCCGTGAGGGGCCCCGGGCCAGAGTCCCTTTGGGAGAAGGGTGCTGACTGCAGCTCAGGGTCCTGAGAAGATGAAGCCCGGCCGGGCCTCTCTCCCTGAGACTCGCTGGGTGTCTTTTAAGGAGTTGTAAAATTTACTGGAATAAATTTCCCCACAGTGTTTCCATTTTCCTTGTCACCGTTCAGAGGACGCGGTGACATCCCCTGGTATCGATCCTCTGTGTCTCTGACCGGTGTGGCCAGAGGTTTACTGATTCTATTGAGCGCTGGGTTTCATTGATTTTGCTCTATTGATTTTCTGATTTCTGTTCCATTGATTTTCCCACGGCTGTTTATCACTTCCTTTCTCTCTCTTCCTCTGGATTTGATTTGTCCTTCTCTTTATAGCTTCTTAAAGTGGAAGCCGGAATCATAAATTTGAGGGTTTTCCCCCGTGTGTGTAGTGCGGTGATGTTTCCAGTAAGCACTGCTATTGGCCTCTCACCAATGTTGATATCCTGTGATTTCATTTTCACTCTGCTCAAATAATTGCTGTTTCCCCACTGACTCTCTTGAGCCGAGGGTTACTGGAAAGGGATTGTTCACTTTCTAAATGTTGGGGTTCCCAGGCCTCCTGTTACTGGTGGCTAATGCAGCTGCGGTCGGAGGAGGGGCTTGGTGTGACTGGAGCCTCTCAGGCTCACAGCGGAGGGTGTGGTCGGGGTTGGTGACTATTTCATGAGCCCGAGAGCAGCCTGTGCGCTGCTGCCTCTGGGTGGCACGCCCCCTATGGGGTAGCTGGGCCAGGCCGCCGGCTGGACCCTTCCAGCCTGTTAGTGGGCGGGTCCCGTTCATTGTGGAGGGAGGTGATTGGAAGGCCCACCTGCCCTGCAGCTGTGGCCTCTTTGTTTCTATTGGCTGCTCCATCCTAGTGCACTTGACAGACCTTGAGGCTCTATTAGGTCCATACTCGTTTAGGGCTCTTTTATATATATATTTTTATTGATGTCAGAGAGGAAGGGAGAGGGAGAGAGAGAGAAAAACATCAATGAGGAGAGAGAATCATGGATCGGCTGCCTCCTGCACGCTCCACACTGGGGATTGAGCCTGCAACCCAGGCCTGTGCCCTGACCAGGAATCGAACTGTGACCTCCTGGTTCCTAGGCTGACGCTCAACCCCTGAGCCACGCAGCCGGGGCCACACTGGGGACTCCTACACCCTGCGGTGAATCGCCCCCGTAGTTATGAAGTGGCACCCACAGCTCCCTGCTAGCAGCGGCTCCCGCTGACTGACAGTAGTGTCTGCGCGGCAGGCCTTTCCGCACGCGCTCCATTTTAACCTGTTGTTTCTTGATGTTAAAAATGTGTTTCTTAAAAGCCACACGGATTTGGCTCTTGCTTTGTTTTTATCTTTACAATCTCAGCCTTTTGTTCAGTCCGTTTGCCTCTTGTCTGTTGACGCCGAGTGTGGCTATTGGTATATTGAGGTTTAAGTCTCTGGTCTTCGTCTGTTTTCTATCTGTCCCAACTGGTCCCTGCTCCAGCTCCCTCTGTATCGCCTTCGCTTAGAGTCGCTGGGTGTTTTCACGGTCCCACTGTAAAAACAGACTATTTTATGCAGCAGTTTCAGGCTCAGAGCAAAACGGAGCAGAAAGCACAGAGAATGTCTACACCCAGGACCCCCTGCCTGCCCCTCCCCCCACACCGTTCTCCCCCGCCCCCCAGAGGGTACGCTGTCATCGGTGGAGACTACGGGGACACATCGGGGTCACCTGATGGAGGCTGTGCATTAGGGGTCGCTCTTGGCGGGCACATGCTATGGGTTTGGACAGGTGTATGACGTGGACCAGCCTCTGTCGGCCTCCATGGTCTTGCTCTCTTCCTTCTGGCCTGTAAACCCAGCTGCCTTCGCTGCCCGGACTCCCAGCTTCCTCTCCTCAGCTCCCAGAGTCTTCACCCCCTGCCCCCACGGTCTCCACTCCCGTGTGATGCCCCAAAGCTCTCCCATGCCAGCGGGCCCGGTACCCATGGCCTCCTCCTTTGTCCTCATCCTCAGCCACCGCGCTCTCTGCCTGATGACAGTGTCGGGAAGTTCTGTGCCATGCGTGTTGCCTGTGTGGGTTGGTATGTATCTCTTTGGGGGGGCGGTAAATCTGTGACTCCCCTCCCTCTGACGGGGTGATTTTCGCCGCCGTAGTGCGTGTGGGCGGCAGGAGTCTCAGGGCCAGGATGGCGCCAAGGAGAAAGCCATCCGTTAGCTCATTGGATCCTTCGGGAAACGCTTACCTCCCGGCCAGGAGGGACTGGTGATTGACGCGAGCACGCTCTGTTTCCCCTGGGGCCTGCTTGGAACCAGGGCCAAGGACTGTGAACGGCTCCCGTGGGAAAGATTAAGGAAAATAAAGCCCTCCGTCACCCCCGGGCAGACCTTCGCTGAGCACGGCACCTGCCAGGCCTGCTCGGCGGCGCCCGGGGACACAGTCAGGCCGTGGGGGTGCAAACTGATGCTCAGAGCACGCCCTGCAGAGCCTGACCCGGGACCCCCGGACACGGTGCACGTGTGTGGTTTGGACCAGGAGGCAGGGAGGGCGCCGCCTGGAAGGGGCGCCGCGGGCCGCATTTTGACAGCTGAACAGGGCAGGGCATGAGGTAGGGGTGGGGGTGGCGTGCTCAGAGGCGGAGGAGCTGGGCCCTGGGCCCTGGGTGTCGGGCAGGAAGGAGGGTGGGGGTGGCGTGCTCAGAGGCGGGGGAGCTGGGCGCGGGGCCCTGGGTGTCAGGCATGAGGTAGGGGTGGGGGTGGCGTGCTCAGAGGCGGGGGAGCTGGGCCCTGGGCCCTGGGTGTCGGGCAGGAGGGAGGGTGGGGGTGGCGTGCTCAGAGGCGGAGGAGCTGGGCGCGGGACCTGGCTGTCGGGCTGAGGCGGAGCGCGGGCGGCAGAAGGGCAGGCTCCTCGGATGTGCGGCTGAGGAAACGGCCTCGGACGGCCATTTCTGTGGATTCAGAGACGTGATGGTCGTTGCTTTTATGGCCTGAAAGTCACTCTGGTTTCCCTGAAGGAACATTATGGTCTTTCTCACAGAAAAATTTATAATTGCTTCTGTTGGCTTGTGGGTCTGTCCTGCACCACACCCTTGGCCCTGCACGCACACATGCCTTTCCATGACACAGATGTGTACTTTCTGTGCATACACACGTGCCCACACTCCTGTGCACATGGCAGGCGGACGGCAGGCGGCCCTGGCAGAGCGCCTGGAGGCCAGGCCAGGCCGCGGGGAGGTCAGCTGGGCGTTCCTAAGCAGGTGGCCGATCTGTGGGTAAGACCCCGTGTCCTGCAGGAGAGTTCACGCCCCTTCCTGTGCACGGCCCTGCTCCCGGGGAGCGGGCACCACCTTCGCCTGCGGCTGGGCTGGCCTCTGGCCACGGCGGACGGCCCGTCACCCTGTCGTGGGGAACCGCCCGTATCGTCCGCTGGCCCCCCGAGCAGCGTGGCTGTGCCCCGAGCCTCCCTGCACCTGGTCACCGTGGCCGGCTGGGCCTCCGTGAGCCGGAGGAGCCCGCGGGGGAGGGGCCTCCAGCCGGGCGCCCGGAGCGCCGTGTCGGATCCCGGGCCCCTGAAGGAGCTGGGGTCCTGGCCGCGCGTCCCCGGTCTCGGTGGGGGCCCCCAGCGCCGCGGGAGGCCTGGTGGGGGGAGGGGGGTTTCAGTGCAGGAAGGGGGAGAAGGACATTCCCCCTACGGACCCACAGCCAGGACTGGGCGCTGAGTTGGGGCTCACTCCGTGGGCAGAGGGAAGCGGCTGTTGGAGCCGTTTGGAACCAGACAGGCCTGACGGACTGACAGCCAAGCAGGGTGCTCACACTGGTGAGGCCAGGCCGAGCTGCACAGGGCGTGACCTGTGCCATGGCCCTGCCATGGCCACCTGCACCCTCCCTCCCAGCCATGCCCCCTCCCTCCCAGTCGTGCCCCCTCCCTCCCAGCCGGGCCCACTCCCTCCCAGCCATGCCCCCGCCCTCCCAGCCGGGCCCCCTCCCTCCCAGCCATGCCCCCGCCCTCCCAGTCATGCCCCTTCCCTCCCAGCCATGTCCCCTCCCTCCCAGCCGGGCCCGCTCCCTCCCATTAGCCCCTCGCGCCCTCCCAGCCCGGCCTCAGCCCTTGGCTCCCGGGCCGGAGCAGCTGGTGATTTCTAGCCCCGAACGACAGGCTCCTGCCCGCCCGGGCCAGGGCCTCCTCTCAGCTTCCGGGAAGCCCCCGTGTTAGCTGGTGAGCCGGATGTTTCCAGAAAGGAAGGCACAACGCGAATGGATAATTGCAGCCTGGTGCTCGGGCCCCAGAGACTGATCTTCGGTCTCTTGCTTTGATTAGGAAAGTGAGCCAAAGGGAGAGCTGCCCAGACCCGGGAGTGGGCGGCGTGCCCGGCCCCGCCCCGTGCCCGGCCCCGCCCCGTGCCCGCTGTGGCAGAGCGGCCGCCGGGCCACAGGGGCCAGTGCAGAGAGGCCTCGCTGTCCGGGCCCCAGCCCCGGGCGTGGCAGCACCCGGGACCCCAGCCTGCGGCCTGCTTCGCTGTCAGGCGGTCCCCAGGGCCGCAGGGCGCCGTCCGGGAGTTTCCTCCAACCGGCAGAGCCACTGCTCGCTGTCCTGCAGCCCGGCCTTCCCAGCGCCGCCCGCACCGCCCTCTGAACCGGGCCGAGTGCTCCAGCCTTCCCGCCGTGCTGGGCCCGTGAGCACGCTATGCTGCCCCTGCACTTGGCCTGGAACGGGGAGGGGAGTTGGGTGGACCTGGCACAGGGGGCTGGGGAGCCTGGCACAGGGGGAGCTGGGCCGTCGGGGAAGGCAGGACGCCCAGGACACCTGGCAGAGACGGAGCCTGGAGATGAGCCGGGCAACCATGGGGAGGAAGGGTGTGGGAGTGGGCAGCTGCTGCCCGTCGACGGTGAGGTCCAACCCCAGGGACCCCTCCACCACCCCTGCCTCAGTTTCCCTTGGGCAGCCTGCCCTTCAGGACCTCTGCTGAGGGGAGGCCTCAGGACAGACGCCCCCGGTCCCGGCGGCCTCGCAGCCGTGAACTCCGGGCGATGCATCTTCATCTCTTCACGCAGCGGCCCCGTGCACTGAGGCCTGCCTGGCATTTACTCTGGATTTCTGTTAAGCCTAGCCGGGCCGCAGCCTCCGGGGACAGAGGCCGGACCCAGAGGGGCGGGCCCTGAGCTGGCAGCAGCCTCCCCCGCGCCAGCGCCAGGTGGGCACAGCGCCTGGGGTGAGGACGCGCTGCCCGGAGCCAGGCCTGGCCCCTGGTGCGGGCGGTGGCCCGGCAGGCAGCCTGGACGGGGTGCCGGGAGGACCGGGTGCCGGGAGGACGGGGTGCGGGGAGGACCGGGTGCCGGGAGGACCGGGTGCCGGGAGGACCGGGTGCCGGTAGGACTGGGTGCCGGGAGGACGGGGTGCGGGGAGGACCGGGTGCGGGGAGGCGCTGTGGGGGAAGCAGCCTCAGGCCAGGGACATGCTCACCTCAGCCCGCCCACCTCCTCCAGGAAGATGCTCCGGAGACACCCTCGGCTTGCGGGGCGCTGGGGACTCTGAGTGTCACTGAAGAGAGCAGGGCAGTGTGTGTGTGTGGGGGGGGGGTGGTGGCAGGGGATGGTCATGGTGCAGCCTGAGGGGAGCCCTGAGGCTGGATGGAAGGGGGGGAGGGGGAGAGGGTAGCTCAGGGGACTGAGAGGGGGTAGCCATGGAGATGGCTGCCATGAGGAGGTTTGGGGATTGTTGCCTGGGTCTCTCTTGAGGCTCAGCCGGGCTGCCTGGTCTTTGCTGATGTCCACCTTCCCCTCCGAGGAGACGGGAAGCAGCGGCTCTCATGGCGGGCGGGGCGGCCAGGGAGGCAAGCGGAAAGGAGCTGCCCATTCACGTTTTGGTGCGCGCTGGGCCTCTGGTCCTCATGTGAAAACATAAATGTAACCCCCGCCCCATCTCCGCTGCTAGAGCCTGCTGCTCCGGGCCGTCCCGGGAGCACAGTCCGTCAGCACCCGGTGTGTGCGGTGCGGTCCGCAGGGAGCAGGCTGGGGATGCTGCTGGCAAACGCCGGGAGGGGCCTCCGCCATCGCTGCAGGAAGTTCTGCCGGAGGTGCGCGAGGCGAGAAGAGTGTGCAGGGACCCGCCGTTCGTCTCAGGGCCGGGAGGCGCGGCTTCTTGGCGCCAAGGAGAAAGGCATCGTTCGCTCACGGGATCCTTCAGGAAACGAGCCACGCTGCGCACGGTGGGCTGCACGTGTCACAGCCACGGGACACGCTGCGCACGGGTGGGCTGCATGTATCACAGCCACGGGACACCCTGCACACGGGTGGGCTGCATGTGTCACAGACACGGGCCACGCCGGGGCCGTGGGTGGAGCTCTGCTTTCCCTCCCTGGGCCCGGTCACCTTCTTCCCACCGAGTGGGCTCGGGTCCGAGGCAGCGTTTCAGTGGCTGCACGTACCCCTTACCTAAGTGTCCCTGGTGGATGGGGCAGCTGCAGGCCCAGCCCCGTCTGTCCGTGACAGGCTCTGCAGGAGGACTGGGGGGGCGGGGGAGGGAGGGGTGTCCCCCAATCCTGTGGCGCCCCTCTGGTGGATGGGGCAGCTGCAGGCCCAGCCCCCTCCCTGACAGGCTGCAGGAGGACTGGGGGGGGGGGAGTCCTGCTTTCCCAGGGCTGTTTGCTCCTCCCACGGAGACCGCCCCCGTCAGAGGAGCAGCTTTCAGACGCTAACAGGCGGAGGACATATTCGTTTCCTGGACTCTGGCCAGCAATGCTCTTAGTTCCCCCAAACCTGTGCCAGCGCCAGGCCGGGAGAGGCAGCCCTGCGCCTCCCGCGTGCACTCCGATGGCGGTGTGCGAGGTTCCCACCCGCGTGCACTCCGATGGCGGTGTGCGAGGTTCCCACCCGTGTGCACTCCCATGGCGGGTGTGCGAGGTTCCCACGCGTGTGCACTCCGATGGCGGGTGTGCGAGGTTCTCACCCGTGTGCACTCCCATGGCGGGTGTGCGAGGTCTCCCACCCGCGTGCACTCCGATGGCGGGTGTGCAAGGTCTCCCACCCGCGTGCACTCCGATGGCGGTGTGCGAGGTCTCCCACCCGTGTGCACTCCGATGGAGGTCGGTGTGCGAGGTTCCCACCCGCGTGCACTCCGATGGCGGGTGTGCGAGGTCTCCCACCTGTGTGCACTCCGATGGCGGTGTGCGAGGTCTCCCACCCGCGTGCACTCCAATGGCGGGTGTGCGAGGTCTCCCACCCGTGTGCACTCCGATGGCGGGTGTGCGAGATCTCCCTCCCGTGTGCACTCCCAAGGCGGGTGTGCGAGATCTCCCACCCGCGTGCACTCCGATGGCGGGTGTGCGAGGTTCCCACCCGCGTGCACTCCGATGGCGGTGTGCGAGATCTCCCACCCGCGTGCACTCCGATGGCGGTGTGCGAGGTTCCCACCCGTGTGCACTCCCATGGCGGTCGGTGTGCGAGGTCTCCCACCCGCGTGCACTCCGATGGCGGTGTGCGAGGTCTCCCACCCGCGTGCACTCCGATGGCGGTGTGCGAGGTCTCCCACCCGTGTGCACTCCGATGGAGGTCGGTGTGCGAGGTTCCCACCCGCGTGCACTCCCATGGCGGTGTGCGAGGTCTCCCACCCGTGTGCACTCCCATGGCGGGTGTGCGAGGTTCCCACCCGTGTGCACTCCCATGGCGGTCGGTGTGCGAGGTTCCCACCCGTGTGCACTCCGATGGCGGTGTGCGAGGTCTCCCACCCGCGTGCACTCCGATGGCGGGTGTGCGAGGTTCCCACCCGTGTGCACTCCGATGGCGGGTGTGCGAGGTCTCCCATCCAGGTGCACTCCGATGGCGGTGTGCGAGGTCTCCCACCCGCGTGCACTCCGATGGCGGTGTGCGAGGTCTCCCACCCGTGTGCACTCCGATGGAGGTCGGTGTGCGAGGTTCCCACCCGCGTGCACTCCCATGGCGGTGTGCGAGGTCTCCCACCCGTGTGCACTCCCATGGCGGGTGTGCGAGGTTCCCACCCGTGTGCACTCCCATGGCGGTCGGTGTGCGAGGTTCCCACCCGTGTGCACTCCGATGGCGGTGTGCGAGGTCTCCCACCCGCGTGCACTCCGATGGCGGGTGTGCGAGGTTCCCACCCGTGTGCACTCCGATGGCGGGTGTGCGAGGTCTCCCATCCAGGTGCACTCCGATGGCGGGTGTGCGAGGTCTCCCACCCGTGTGCACTCCGATGGCGGGTGTGTGAGGTCTCCCACCCGCGTGCACTCCGATGGCGGGTGTGCGAGGTCTCCCACCCGCGTGCACTCCGATGGCGGGTGTGCGAGGTCTCCCACCCGCGTGCACTCCGATGGCGGTGTGCGAGGTCTCCCACCCGTGTGCACTCCGATGGAGGTCGGTGTGCGAGGTTCCCACGCGTGTGCACTCCGATGGCGGGTGTGCGAGGTTCTCACCGTGTGCACTCCCATGGCGGGTGTGCGAGGTCTCCCACCCGCGTGCACTCCGATGACGGGTGTGCAAGGTCTCCCACCCGCGTGCACTCCGATGGCGGTGTGCGAGGTCTCCCACCCGTGTGCACTCCGATGGAGGTCGGTGTGCGAGGTTCCCACCCGCGTGCACTCCGATGGCGGGTGTGCGAGGTCTCCCACCTGTGTGCACTCCGATGGCGGTGTGCGAGGTCTCCCACCCGCGTGCACTCCAATGGCGGGTGTGCGAGGTCTCCCACCCGTGTGCACTCCGATGGCGGGTGTGCGAGATCTCCCTCCCGTGTGCACTCCCATGGCGGGTGTGCGAGATCTCCCACCCGCGTGCACTCCGATGGCGGGTGTGCGAGGTTCCCACCCGCGTGCACTCCGATGGCGGTGTGCGAGATCTCCCACCCGCGTGCACTCCGATGGCGGTGTGCGAGGTTCCCACCCGTGTGCACTCCCATGGCGGTCGGTGTGCGAGGTCTCCCACCCGCGTGCACTCCGATGGCGGGTGTGCGAGGTTCCCACCCGCGTGCACTCCGATGGCGGGTGTGCGAGGTCTCCCACCTGCGTGCACTCCGATGGCCGGTGTGCGAGGTTTCCACCCGTGTGCACTCCGATGGCGGTGTGCGAGATCTCCCTCCCGTGTGCACTCCCATGGCGGTGTGCGAGATCTCCCTCCCGTGTGCACTCCGATGGCGGGTGTACGAGGTTCCCACCCGTGTGCACTCCCATGGCGGTGTGCGAGGTTCCCACCCGTGTGCACTCCGATGACGGGTGTGCGAGGTCTCCCACCCGTGTGCACTCCCATGGCGGGTGTGCGAGGTTCCCACCCGTGTGCACTCCCATGGCGGTCGGTGTGCGAGGTTCCCACCCGTGTGCACTCCGATGGCGGTGTGCGAGGTCTCCCACCCGCGTGCACTCCGATGGCGGGTGTGCGAGGTTCCCACCCGTGTGCACTCCGATGGCGGGTGTGCGAGGTCTCCCATCCAGGTGCACTCCGATGGCGGGTGTGCGAGGTCTCCCACCCGTGTGCACTCCGATGGCGGGTGTGTGAGGTCTCCCACCCGCGTGCACTCCGATGGCGGGTGTGCGAGGTCTCCCACCCGCGTGCACTCCGATGGCGGGTGTGCGAGGTCTCCCACCCGCGTGCACTCCGATGGCGGTGTGCGAGGTCTCCCACCCGTGTGCACTCCGATGGAGGTCGGTGTGCGAGGTTCCCACGCGTGTGCACTCCGATGGCGGGTGTGCGAGGTTCTCACCGTGTGCACTCCCATGGCGGGTGTGCGAGGTCTCCCACCCGCGTGCACTCCGATGGCGGGTGTGCAAGGTCTCCCACCCGCGTGCACTCCGATGGCGGTGTGCGAGGTCTCCCACCCGTGTGCACTCCGATGGAGGTCGGTGTGCGAGGTTCCCACCCGCGTGCACTCCGATGGCGGGTGTGCGAGGTCTCCCACCTGTGTGCACTCCGATGGCGGTGTGCGAGGTCTCCCACCCGCGTGCACTCCAATGGCGGGTGTGCGAGGTCTCCCACCCGTGTGCACTCTGATGGCGGGTGTGCGAGATCTCCCTCCCGTGTGCACTCCCATGGCGGGTGTGCGAGATCTCCCACCCGCGTGCACTCCGATGGCGGGTATGCGAGGTTCCCACCCGCGTGCACTCCGATGGCGGTGTGCGAGATCTCCCACCCGCGTGCACTCCGATGGCGGTGTGCGAGGTTCCAACCCGTGTGCACTCCCATGGCGGTCGGTGTGCGAGGTCTCCCACCCGCGTGCACTCCGATGGCGGGTGTGCGAGGTTCCCACCCGCGTGCACTCCGATGGCGGGTGTGCGAGGTCTCCCACCTGCGTGCACTCCGATGGCCGGTGTGCGAGGTTTCCACCCGTGTGCACTCCGATGGCGGTGTGCGAGGTTTCCACCCGTGTGCACTCCGATGGCGGTGTGCGAGATCTTCCTCCCGTGTGCACTCCCATGGCGGTGTGCGAGGTCTCCCACCCGTGTGCACTCCCATGGCGGGTGTGCGAGGTTCCCACCCGTGTGCACTCCCATGGCGGTCGGTGTGCGAGGTTCCCACCCGTGTGCACTCCGATGGCGGTGTGCGAGGTCTCCCACCCGCGTGCACTCCGATGGCGGGTGTGCGAGGTTCCCACCCGTGTGCACTCCGATGGCGGGTGTGCGAGGTCTCCCATCCAGGTGCACTCCGATGGCGGGTGTGCGAGGTCTCCCACCCGTGTGCACTCCGATGGCGGGTGTGTGAGGTCTCCCACCCGCGTGCACTCCGATGGCGGGTGTGCGAGGTCTCCCACCCGCGTGCACTCCGATGGCGGGTGTGCGAGGTCTCCCACCCGCGTGCACTCCGATGGCGGTGTGCGAGGTCTCCCACCCGTGTGCACTCCGATGGAGGTCGGTGTGCGAGGTTCCCACGCGTGTGCACTCCGATGGCGGGTGTGCGAGGTTCTCACCGTGTGCACTCCCATGGCGGGTGTGCGAGGTCTCCCACCCGCGTGCACTCCGATGACGGGTGTGCAAGGTCTCCCACCCGCGTGCACTCCGATGGCGGTGTGCGAGGTCTCCCACCCGTGTGCACTCCGATGGAGGTCGGTGTGCGAGGTTCCCACCCGCGTGCACTCCGATGGCGGGTGTGCGAGGTCTCCCACCTGTGTGCACTCCGATGGCGGTGTGCGAGGTCTCCCACCCGCGTGCACTCCAATGGCGGGTGTGCGAGGTCTCCCACCCGTGTGCACTCCGATGGCGGGTGTGCGAGATCTCCCTCCCGTGTGCACTCCCATGGCGGGTGTGCGAGATCTCCCACCCGCGTGCACTCCGATGGCGGGTGTGCGAGGTTCCCACCCGCGTGCACTCCGATGGCGGTGTGCGAGATCTCCCACCCGCGTGCACTCCGATGGCGGTGTGCGAGGTTCCCACCCGTGTGCACTCCCATGGCGGTCGGTGTGCGAGGTCTCCCACCCGCGTGCACTCCGATGGCGGGTGTGCGAGGTTCCCACCCGCGTGCACTCCGATGGCGGGTGTGCGAGGTCTCCCACCTGCGTGCACTCCGATGGCCGGTGTGCGAGGTTTCCACCCGTGTGCACTCCGATGGCGGTGTGCGAGATCTCCCTCCCGTGTGCACTCCCATGGCGGTGTGCGAGATCTCCCTCCCGTGTGCACTCCGATGGCGGGTGTACGAGGTTCCCACCCGTGTGCACTCCGATGGCGGTGTGCGAGGTTCCCACCTGTGTGCACTCCGATGACGGGTGTGCGAGGTCTCCCACCCGTGTGCACTCCCATGGCGGGTGTGCGAGGTTCCCACCCGTGTGCACTCCCATGGCGGTCGGTGTGCGAGGTTCCCACCCGTGTGCACTCCGATGGCGGTGTGCGAGGTCTCCCACCCGCGTGCACTCCGATGGCGGGTGTGCGAGGTTCCCACCCGTGTGCACTCCGATGGCGGGTGTGCGAGGTCTCCCATCCAGGTGCACTCCGATGGCGGGTGTGCGAGGTCTCCCACCCGTGTGCACTCCGATGGCGGGTGTGTGAGGTCTCCCACCCGCGTGCACTCCGATGGCGGGTGTGCGAGGTCTCCCACCCGCGTGCACTCCGATGGCGGGTGTGCGAGGTCTCCCACCCGTGTGCACTCTGATGGCGGGTGTGCGAGGTTCCCACCCGTGTGCACTCCCATGGCGGTCGGTGTGCGAGGTTCCCACCCGTGTGCACTCCGATGGCGGTGTGTGAGGTCTCCCACCCGCGTGCACTCTGATGGCGGGTGTGCGAGGTCTCCCACCCGCGTGCACTCCGATGGCGGGTGTGCGAGGTCTCCCACCCGTGTGCACTCTGATGGCGGGTGTGCGAGGTTCCCACCCGTGTGCACTCCGATGGCGGGTGTGCGAGGTTCCCACCCGTGTGCACTCCGATGGCGGTGTGTGAGGTCTCCCACCCGCGTGCACTCTGATGGCGGGTGTGCGAGGTTCCCACCCGTGTGCACTCCCATGGCGGGTGTGCGAGGTTCCCACGCGTGTGCACTCCGATGGCGGGTGTGCGAGGTTCTCACCGTGTGCACTCCCATGGCCGGTGTGCGAGGTCTCCCACCCGCGTGCACTCCGATGGCGGGTGTGCGAGGTCTCCCACCCGCGTGCACTCCGATGGCGGTGTGCGAGGTCTCCCACCCGTGTGCACTCCGATGGAGGTCGGTGTGCGAGTTCCCACGCGTGTGCACTCTGATGGCGGGTGTGCGAGGTTCTCACCGTGTGCACTCCCATGGCGGGTGTGCGAGGTCTCCCACCCGCGTGCACTCCGATGGCGGGTGTGGGAGGTCTCCCACCCGCGTGCACTCCGATGGCGGGTGTGCGAGGTTCCCACCCGAGTGCACTCCGATGGCGGTGTGCGAGGTCTCCCACCCGCGTGCACTCCGATGGCGGGTGTGCGAGGTCTCCCACCTGCGTGCACTCCGATGGCCGGTGTGCGAGGTTTCCACCCGTGTGCACTCCGATGGCGGTGTGTGAGGTCTCCCACCCGCGTGCACTCTGATGGCGGGTGTGCGAGGTTCCCACCCGTGTGCACTCCCATGGCGGGTGTGCGAGGTTCCCACGCGTGTGCACTCCGATGGCGGGTGTGCGAGGTTCTCACCGTGTGCACTCCCATGGCGGGTGTGCGAGGTCTCCCACCCGCGTGCACTCCGATGGCGGGTGTGCAAGGTCTCCCACCCGCGTGCACTCCGATGGCGGTGTGCGAGGTCTCCCACCCGTGTGCACTCCGATGGAGGTCGGTGTGCGAGGTTCCCACCCGCGTGCACTCCGATGGCGGGTGTGCGAGGTCTCCCACCTGTGTGCACTCCGATGGCGGTGTGCGAGGTCTCCCACCCGCGTGCACTCCAATGGCGGGTGTGCGAGGTCTCCCACCCGTGTGCACTCCGATGGCGGGTGTGCGAGATCTCCCTCCCGTGTGCACTCCCATGGCGGGTGTGCGAGATCTCCCACCCGCGTGCACTCCGATGGCGGGTGTGCGAGGTCTCCCACCCGCGTGCACTCCGATGGCGGTGTGCGAGGTCTCCCACCCGTGTGCACTCCGATGGAGGTCGGTGTGCGAGGTTCCCACGCGTGTGCACTCTGATGGCGGGTGTGCGAGGTTCTCACCGTGTGCACTCCCATGGCGGGTGTGCGAGGTCTCCCACCCGCGTGCACTCCGATGGCGGGTGTGCGAGGTCTCCCACCCGCGTGCACTCCGATGGCGGTGTGCGAGGTCTCCCACCCGCGTGCACTCCGATGGCGGGTGTGCGAGGTCTCCCACCCGCGTGCACTCCGATGGCGGTGTGCGAGGTCTCCCACCCGCGTGCACTCCGATGGCGGTGTGCGAGGTCTCCCACCCGTGTGCACTCCGATGGAGGTCGGTGTGCGAGGTTCCCACCCGCGTGCACTCCGATGGCGGGTGTGCGAGGTCTCCCACCTGTGTGCACTCCGATGGCGGTGTGCGAGGTCTCCCACCCGCGTGCACTCCAATGGCGGGTGTGCGAGGTTCCCACCCGCGTGCACTCCGATGGCGGTGTGCGAGATCTCCCTCCCGTGTGCACTCCGATGGCGGTGTGCGAAGTTCCCACCCACGTGCACTCCAATGGCCGGTGTGCGAGGTCTCCCACCCGTGTGCACTCCCATGGCGGTGTGCGAGATCTCCCTCCCGTGTGCACTCCGATGGCGGGTGTGCGAGGTTCCCACCCGTGTGCACTCCGATGGCGGTGTGCGAGGTTCCCACCCGTGTGCACTCCGATGACGGGTGTGCGAGGTCTCCCACCCGTGTGCACTCCCATGGTGGGTGTGCGAGGTTCCCACCCGTGTGCACTCCCATGGCGGTCGGTGTGCGAGGTTCCCACCCGTGTGCACTCCGATGGCGGGTGTGCGAGGTCTCCCATCCAGGTGCACTCCGATGGTGGGTGTGCGAGGTCTCCCACCCGTGTGCACTCCGATGGCGGGTGTGTGAGGTCTCCCACCCGCGTGCACTCCGATGGCGGGTGTGCGAGGTCTCCCACCTGCGTGCACTCCGATGGCGGGTGTGCGAGGTCTCCCACCCGCGTGCACTCTGATGGCGGGTGTGCGAGGTTCCCACCCGTGTGCACTCCGATGGCGGTGTGCGAGGTTCCCACCCGTGTGCACTCCGATGGCGGTGTGTGAGGTCTCCCACCCGCGTGCACTCTGATGGCGGGTGTGCGAGGTCTCCCACCCGCGTGCACTCCGATGGCGGGTGTGCGAGGTCTCCCACCCGTGTGCACTCTGATGGCGGGTGTGCGAGGTTCCCACCCGTGTGCACTCCGATGGCGGGTGTGCGAGGTTCCCACCCGTGTGCACTCCGATGGCGGTGTGTGAGGTCTCCCACCCGCGTGCACTCTGATGGCGGGTGTGCGAGGTTCCCACCCGTGTGCACTCCCATGGCGGGTGTGCGAGGTTCCCACGCGTGTGCACTCTGATGGCGGGTGTGCGAGGTTCTCACCGTGTGCACTCCCATGGCGGGTGTGCGAGGTCTCCCACCCGCGTGCACTCCGATGGCGGGTGTGCGAGGTCTCCCACCCGCGTGCACTCCGATGGCGGTGTGCGAGGTCTCCCACCCGTGTGCACTCCGATGGAGGTCGGTGTGCGAGGTTCCCACGCGTGTGCACTCTGATGGCGGGTGTGCGAGGTTCTCACCGTGTGCACTCCCTTGGCGGGTGTGCGAGGTCTCCCACCCGCGTGCACTCCGATGGCGGGTGTGCGAGGTCTCCCACCCGCGTGCACTCCGATGGCGGTGTGCGAGGTCTCCCACCCGTGTGCACTCCGATGGAGGTCGGTGTGCGAGGTTCCCACCCGCGTGCACTCCGATGGCGGGTGTGCGAGGTCTCCCACCTGTGTGCACTCCGATGGCGGTGTGCGAGGTCTCCCACCCGCGTGCACTCCCATGGCGGGTGTGCGAGGTCTCCCACCCGCGTGCACTCCGATGGCGGGTGTGCGAGATCTCCCACCCGCGTGCACTCCGATGGCGGTGTGCGAGGTCTCCCACCCGTGTGCACTCCGATGGAGGTCGGTGTGCGAGGTTCCCACCCGCGTGCACTCCGATGGCGGGTGTGCGAGGTCTCCCACCTGTGTGCACTCCGATGGCGGTGTGCGAGGTCTCCCACCCGCGTGCACTCCAATGGCGGGTGTGCGAGGTCTCCCACCCGTGTGCACTCCGATGGCGGGTGTGCGAGATCTCCCTCCCGTGTGCACTCCCATGGCGGGTGTGCGAGATCTCCCACCCGCGTGCACTCCGATGGCGGGTGTGCGAGGTTCCCACCCGCGTGCACTCCGATGGCGGTGTGCGAGATCTCCCTCCCGTGTGCACTCCGATGGCGGTGTGCGAGGTTCCCACCCACGTGCACTCCGATGGCCGGTGTGCGAGGTCTCCCACCCGTGTGCACTCCCATGGCGGTGTGCGAGATCTCCCTCCCGTGTGCACTCCGATGGCGGGTGTGCGAGGTTCCCACCCGTGTGCACTCTGATGGCGGTGTACGAGGTTCCCACCCGTGTGCACTCCGATGACGGGTGTGCGAGGTCTCCCACCCGTGTGCACTCCCATGGTGGGTGTGCGAGGTTCCCACCCGTGTGCACTCCCATGGCGGTCGGTGTGCGAGGTTCCCACCCGTGTGCACTCCGATGGCGGGTGTGCGAGGTCTCCCATCCAGGTGCACTCCGATGGCGGGTGTGCGAGGTCTCCCACCCGTGTGCACTCCGATGGCGGGTGTGTGAGGTCTCCCACCCGCGTGCACTCCGATGGCGGGTGTGCGAGGTCTCCCACCTGCGTGCACTCCGATGGCGGGTGTGCGAGGTCTCCCACCCGCGTGCACTCTGATGGCGGGTGTGCGAGGTTCCCACCCGTGTGCACTCCGATGGCGGTGTGCGAGGTTCCCACCCGTGTGCACTCCGATGGCGGTGTGTGAGGTCTCCCACCCGCGTGCACTCTGATGGCGGGTGTGCGAGGTTCCCACCCGAGTGCACTCCGATGGCGGTGTGCGAGGTCTCCCACCCGCGTGCACTCCGATGGCGGGTGTGCGAGGTCTCCCACCCGTGTGCACTCTGATGGCGGGTGTGCGAGGTTCCCACCCGTGTGCACTCCGATGGCGGGTGTGCGAGGTCTCCCACCCGTGTGCACTCCCATGGCGAGTGTGCGAGGTCTCCCACCCGTGTGCACTCCGATGGCCGGTGTGCGAGGTCTCCCACCCGTGTGCACTCCCATGGCGGGTGTGCGAGGTCTCCCACCCGTGTGCACTCCGATGGCGGGTGTGTGAGGTCTCCCGCCCACCAGTGCCCTGTCTCAGTGGGACCTGGGCCCAGCCAGCCACACCCTCCTCCCCGCCCTGTGCCTGGCTCCGGCCTCCTGACTCTGGGATCTTGGCCCCGCCCCCGGCACCTGCCTGGGCCCCGCTGGGCCCTTCTCCCCCCGGACGGGCCCTGTGAGGACCGGGCCTCCTGCCAGCCCGCAGCGCTCTGCTGGCGCGGGCAGGAGACCTCACCCTCCTCTCCGTGGCCCCTCTTCCTCTCCCCGCGTCAGTCACCGGGCCAGGGGGCACCCAGATGGCCAGTGCTCTCCAGGCCGAGGTGTGAGCGGCAGAGTCCCGGCTCAGTGTCCCGGGTTCCAGAGACCTGGCCCTGAAGTTGGGATGGATCTGGTGAAGGGTCTAGCTTGTGTCTGGACGGAGCTCCAGCTTGTGTCTGGACCAGCTGTGACCAGTGGAGGCACCCGGAGGGGAGCGAGCAGCCCTCAGCGCACTCTGGGGACACGGCTGCCCGCAGAGGCCCAGGACCGCCCGATCCCCTGCCCCCCCCTCGGGTTCACATGCCTGAGGACACGATTCCTGTGCGAGCAGAAGGACAGCCTGGCCTCGGGCTCCTCCTCTGTCCCTGTCCCTCCCTGACAGCTCCCCCGGGCCTCGTGACAAAGAAAAACAGCAAACATGCGCGTTGGCGGCTTTGTATTAGATGTTGTGTCTGTGAACACGCTCGGTGATTATTTGTGCCTGTCACCCTGTGGGTAAAGCTCTCGCGGCCGGAGTCTGTCCCTAAAGGGGGCCAGGGCTGGCTTCCGAGCCGCAGTCGGCGCTGGAGAAGGCTGGCGGCTGGGCCCACGAGGGCCCGGCCAAGGCCCTGCGGGGAGCGGGGCGGGCACCTGCGAGCTGGGCCGCGGGCAGGTCCGGGCGGGTGTGGTTCAGAAGCCTCTCCAGGACACTCCTGTCTGTGCTCTCCCTAAGTCCTGGCTCCGGGCCTCCAGGCCTGGGTGCCCCACCCTCAGGGCAGGGAGGAGAGGCCAAGCCCCCCTCAGAGGCCTGCCTGGCTTGTGCCCGCAGGCGCCCTGGCCTGCCCGCCTGCTAGCAAACACTTGTGCCCAGAGGAGGAGGGAGGGGGAGATGATTGAATTATTGAAGAGAACAAGCTGTTTTCAAGCACCTGATTTGCATACGGCTCTGAATATGCTCATCACAGACCATTCTTCCTGGTCCCTAAGGAGCAGCCCTCGCTCCCGCCAGCCCCAGGGCTGCTCCGGGCAGGGCACTGTGCGGTGGGCTTCCCGCCGACAGGCATGGGCGGGCCTCTCGGGCGTGGCCGGGAGGGAGACCGGTGTCTGCCCCACCTCCGAACGCCACCCCCTCTCCTCCAGGGTCTCATGGTACCCAGTCCCAGGACTAACGCAGAGGGGGGCGGAGACAGCAGGGAGGGGTGTGCTCTTGGCCCTGCCGGGGAGCAGAGCTCAGGGCTTTGGAGCTGGAGACCAGAGCAGGGAGGGTATAAGCTTTGGGGAGCGGCTGGGCCTGCTGACTGAGGCCAGAGCTGGGCGGCTCAATGGTCAGACCATCCCTGTGGGGAGGGCGCCTCAGCCTGGAGCCTGGGCGGGGGTGGGGGGCAAGTTCGCTGCTCTGGGGGAGCCCGGCCCGCACACCTGGCACCTGCTGGAGGTGCTCGAAGGTTGGGCTCCGATGGGACCACAGGCCCGGAGGAGGCGGACCCCGGGGGAGGGGATGAGAGGGCCTGGCCGCCACGGGGAGGGGAGAGCAGCGGCAGTGCGGCCACCACCTCCGCCCCGGGCTCTGCTCTGAGCCACGGACTTGCAGCTCGAACGTGGCCTTCGGCTCGTTACGGAGACGCATTGGTGAAGTCAGGAGGATGAACACGGTTCGATCGCGTTTGTTAACTTGGTCTGCAGCTCGGAGACTGGGCCTGGGGGCAGGTGGTCGCCGAGCCTGTGCCCTGAGCCCTCCTGTGGAGGGGGGGGCCTGGCCGCCCGTCTCCTCCACAGCCGCCGTGGATGTGGAGAGCCAGCTGCCAGCCCTCGTGCTGGGAGCCTGGTCCCCGCCCAGGGCTGCTCCGCGGCTGAAATTACTTTCCTGCTAATTAGAGACAGCACAGCAGGCGGTCCTTTCCAAGTTGCTTTTAAACGCTCCAGTTTCTCTCGGAAGCCGGTGGCTGGCCCAGAGCGGGAGCGGAGCGCTGCTGCCGGCTGGAGAGTAAGAGGCTGGTCCCGTCCCCTCAGCAGACGTAGCCCTTCAGGCCGCTCTCTGGGCTGAAAGCCCCCTTCTGCGCCTCCTGGGCGACCAGAGAGCTCAGCACCCTCCCCTCCTGCCAGAGCCACCCCGTACGCCCCTCTCACTGCTCTCACCCCCGCTCCGTGGCCCAGCCTCTGCACCACTGCGTCCCTGGACTTGCAGTCAGACACTCGGCCAGGCTCCAGAATTGAGTCCCTGCTGTGGGTGGGTGGGTAGGTGGCTAGATGGGTAGATGGATGGATGGATGGATGAGAGGGTGGCGAGTGGGTGGTAGATGTGTGGATGGATGGATGGATGGATGGATAGATGAGAGGGTGGTGAGTAGATAGGTGAGTGGGTGGAGGATGTGTGGATGGATAGATGGATAGGTGGGTAGGAGTGGATGGATGAGTGGGTGGTAAGTGGATGGGTGGGTTGATGGATGGGTGAGAGGGTGATAGATGAGTGGATGGGTCAGTGGGTGGTGGGGAATGGATGAGGGGGTGATAGATGAGTGGATGGGTCAGTGGGTGGTGGTGGATGGATGGATAGATGGTGACCTGCAGTCTAGTGGTATTGAGTTTGTAACGGCAGAGACAGAGGATCTGATCTTGCTCCTAGCTTGGGGCACAGGAGTCCAGATCACCAAGCAGGTTAGAAGGGAGCCTTGGGGATCCCTCTGACTGGGGACCCCACAAAGCCAAGACCAACACCTTCAGTAAGCAAAGTAGGGAGCCCCCCGCTGCCGGGAGTGTAAGCGGGTGTGAGAACGGGGGGGTGGTGGGCAGCGTCAGGAAGGGTCTGGTGTGGACTCGGTGGGCTGAGCCTGTTTGGCACTCCTCTGGCGGATCCTCTCACGTAACGGACGGGGAGCGGAGGCTCGGGGGTCACTGTCAGTTCACGGAGTCAGCCCTGACCCTGTGCGGGAGACAGCCCCCCAACAGAAACCCTGTGGAGCCAGCCCTCACGTAACGGGCGTGGGCAGGGCCGGGCCAGGAAGCCTTCCTGGAGGAGGTGCTGTTTAAGCCGAGTGTCCGAAGGCCAGTGGGAGTCGGCAAGGGCACGCATGAGGGCATCGCGGGTGCTGGGGGGGGACAGGCGGCGGGGGGGGGGGCACAGGCTGTGGGTGTAGAGGCCTCGGGGAGGGGCTGGCGGTCTCAGCCAGGCCTAGAGCCTGGGGGGCAGCGAGGGCCTCACCCCTACATCTGCGCCTCTGGTGTCCTCGGCAGGCCCCCCTTCCCCTGGGCCGGCTCCCCCTGGCTCCCCGCTGGCCTGGCCCCACTGCAGCCGTGGGAGGTCTGCACACCCTGCCAGAGGCCGGTATGCCGGCCCTGCTGGGCACCAGGGATGGCGGGGGCGGGCCCCGGCCCTCAGGACTGCTGATGGGGGCAGGGCAGGCAGGAGGAGTGCAGAGACCAAGGCACCGGAGGGCAGGCTGCCGGGAGGTGAGGCTGAGCCGAGGCGGCAGCTCCCGGCAGAGGCAGGGCTCGGCCTGTGGCAGGAAACCAGCCGCCCGCCTCCTCCCACACCCGCCGGGACCTCCCCATGCTCCCTCCCCGCGTGTGACCTGACCCTGCAGGCGAGCTGGTCTGAGGCCGGATGGCACTGTGGCAAGGACCAGGCTGGGCGCAGAGCCACGGGAGGGGGGTCCGCTGGGAGGCAGGAATCTGCGTCTCGTTTAGAAAGGCCTGAGGGAAGATGGAGAACGGGGATTGGAAAGGTAGACGTGGCTTGGGGACAGACGAGCATTAAAATCCCCTGCTGCTCCAGAGGGCCCCGCCAGCAGGCCGCTTCCTCCCGCCTGCCTTCTCCCTGTCTGTCTGCAGTCTGAAGTGCTTGTCCAGGAGAAGGTGGAAGCAGAGGACTTAATAGAGGCATGAGCTCGATCCCAGGGCGTTCCCAGTGTAGTTCCGTGCCTGGGTGCCCGCGCCCATGCCAGTGCCCATGCCAAGGTGGCCCTGGGCATGGCAGCTCCCTGCGGCCTCACACTCCCTTCTGACGAAGGCTCAGTTAGATAAATGCTGGAGGCCTGCAAATGTCTCCAATAAATGCCAGGATGCCCCGCCCACCCATGGCTACACCTACAAAAGACCCCGCCCACCCCACGGCCCCACCCATCCATGGCCCTCCCACCCCACGGCCCCACCCACACATGACCCTCCCATCCCTCCTTTACTCAGGTCATTTAGTTCTGTCTGCCAGGAGAAAGGGATTGTGGGAGGGATGTGTTTGTGGGCCATGACCCGTGTTCTCTCCACACTGGGACCTCAGCCCTCCCCAGACACATCTCCTCTGCACCCCCCAGCCCTCTGGCCAGACACTGCCTCCCATTTTCAGACAAGGAGGCAGCAGCCCTGGCTTCCGAAGGGGCTCAGCTGGCCCCGCAGTGGGCGCCCGTGAGGCCGGAGGACGCGGGCATGGGGGTGGGGTGGGGCACTCCCACCGGAGGGCTGTGGTGCTGGCCATGTGTGTGTCTTCCCCCACGGCAATCACAGGCCACGCCAAGACGCAGCCCAGAGACCTGACCCCGGGCCGCCCTCCCGCCCTGTGAGCTCGCCCGCCCCGCCCTCCTCCCTGGGCCCGCCCCTCGGTGCCCGCGCCAGTGCCAGCTCGCGGTGGGCTCGCTGGGGAAGCCAGGATCCTCTCCACAGAGAAGCCCGCGAGGCACGACTTCCTCTCCACTCGCCTTAATTTTAATTTAATTCCCTTTAATCTTTAATGAAAAGTTGTAAAAGTAAATTATTTACCCGAGAGAGCCGGGCAGCTCCTCAGGGGCGTTCCTGCCCGGAGGGTAATTACGCGTTGTGGGTCCTGCAGGCCTCCCCGGCCCCGAGGGCCAGGCGCTCTGGCTCAGGCACTGATTAGCCGCCTCCATCACTGTCACAGCGCAGGCTCCTGGCAGACGCAGAGCAGGCCCACCTGCCAGGCGCTGGGTGATGGCCCGGGGCAGGAGGAGCCGTGCTCCGCCCGTGACCGGGGAGCCGAGCAGAGCTGCGCTGAGCAGGCCGCCCTCCCGGCCTGTCCCTGGCTCCGGCGGCCTCCCTGAGCCAGCTCACCTGCTCCGGGCCCCTCCCAGCCCTGCTGGGGCTCCAGGCGGGGCAAGGGTGACGGACGGGGGAGCCCACCTGCCCAGGTGCCTCTCTGCCTTAGGCCCGCGCTCAGAACACCGTCACCCCCCCCCCCCCCCCCCCCGGCACTGTCCTGCTTCGACCTCTTTTTAAAACTCAGTGTACAGAGAGGCAGCCCAATGACAGTTAGGGAAACCGTATTTGGCACAGTTGGTCAAGACTGGCAGGAGTGTGTGTGTGTGTGTGTGGGGGTGTGTGTGTGTGTGTGTGTGTGTGTGTGTGTGTAGGGTGTGTGTGTGTGTGTGTGTGTGTGTGTAGGGGTGGGGGAGTAATATGACCACCAAAGATTCGACGTCTGTCCTTTTAACTCAGCTTCCTAACAGCCAAAGAGAAAAGGTCAGTTACTTGCCTCTCCTCAGCACAGAGGGGAAAGCTGCGGTCGGTTCAGTACCGTGCCACGCGCTCCTGGGCCTCAGAGAAAGGTCCCCTCTGTGCTGGGTGCCTGGCAGTCAGGAGGTCTCGCGCGGTCTGCCTGTGCCGCCCCGAGGCCCTCCGGCCGCTGGGAGGAGGTGCAGCCCGCAGCAGGCCCGGCCTCCGCTCCCTCGCATCCCGAGGCGCGGCTGTCTTATCACGGGACCAGCTCCTCGCTGACTCCTGGCCAGGCCTCGCCGCAGTCAGCCGGACTGAGGGTTCGGCTCACGGGGATTTCCGGGGGCTGGAGAGAGCATGCGCCCGAGAAATCAAACGCTCAGATGTGCTCAGGCCGGAGCGGAGCGGCTTGCTGCGCTCACTCCCGCGGCTCCTGGCCGCCACCTCGCTCATCCCTGCGCATTGCTCTTAAGCCTTAAAAGTGTTTTATCCAAAATTAGGTATTTGCACCCAAAGTCTACTGAGCCTCCCGTTTCCTCTGGTCCCCAGGGCCAAGGGTTGTTGTGGGGCCCGAGGGGAGGGGTCCTCCCTGGGGTCTGAGCTCTGGGCAGGGCCCCTGCTGCCGTGGGCGCCAGGTGCTGAGGGCAGGTGAACAGGTTGTCAGAAAAGTCACTGGAGCAGGGAACGGGGGCCGTTCCTCCTTGTCACAAAGAGGTTTCCTGTGATCTGGGGTCTCCTCTGGCACTAAGGGAGCTGTGCTGGGCGGGCTCTGCCCGGGACCCGCTCTCCTGCCGCCCTCCTCCACACCTCCTGTGGAAAGGGCCGTGGGTGCCAGCTGAGCGGCACCAGTGTGGCCCTGCAAGTGGTGGCCTGGATCCAGCAGGTGGCAAGAAACAGGCCTCTGGCCACCCACAGGAACCCGACAGTGGGCAGGGGGCTGGCTGAGCCTGCTGGGGGAGGGGCCCTGGGAGGGGGCTGGCTGAGCTGCTGGGGGAAGGGCCCTGGGAGGGAGGGCTGATCAGGACAAGCCCCTTCCACGACTCCCCCACCTTCTCCAGGCTCGTTCATTCATGGAAACCTCCGAGGGAAGCATGCGAGGCCGATGGCCAGAGGCTGAGGGCTGTGCCCCAGAGCAGGGCAGCTTCTGCTGTGAGCGCGGAGAGCCCAGCAGCACACGCAGCCGGGCCGGGCCGGCCGCTTGCACGTGCCCGGAGCCTGGCTGGGAGAAAGCCCCGCCCCTCCACCACCTTCCCCAGCCCCTCACCCCTGCGCCCCTGCCCCACCGTGGCCACCCGGGGCCCAAAGGCAGGCTGGCACCAGGATGGCCTGGCACCGGGGCTTCCTCCTCCTCCCTGGCCCGAGGCCTCCCTCCTCTGGTTTCTATTTTTAGCCCGTGTGTCTGTCGCGGCCGTGCGGTGGCATAAGCGTGCGGTGGTTTCAGGAGGCATTCTGGGCCAGGCGGAATTAAGTCCGTGACTCCAGCTGTGTTACCAGTGAGGGGATAGGGGCCGGGCTGGGCGGGAGGCGGGGGTGGGCCGTGGCCCCTTGTAACGCTGTGGGGGCAGAGACTAATCTGCTCCGGATGTCTAACGAGGGCCTCCTGCGTGAACCAGCTCCTGCAGGAGACCTGGCGCTGCGAAGGGGCCCCGGGCCGGGAACGGGGGGCCGGTCCCGATCTCCACCCTCACGGTACAGCCGGCTGGTCCCCAAGGCATGTGGGCCAAAGCCCACTCACTCATGTATGCATTCACTCACTCACTCACTCATTCACTCACTCATTCACTCATTCATTCACTCACTCATCCACTCACTCATTCACTCACTCATCCACTCACTCATCCACTCATTCATTCACTCACTCATTCACTCACTTATGTATGCATTCACTCACTCATTCATTCACTCACTCATTCACTCACTCATGTATGCATTCACTCATTCATTCACTCACTCATTCACTCACTCATGTATGCATTCACTCACTCACTCATTCATTCACTCACTCATCCACTCACTCATCCACTCACTCATTCATTTACTCATTCATTCACTCACTCATGCATGCATTCACTCACTCATTCACTCATTCACTCATCCACTCATTCATTCACTCACTCATTCATTCACTCACTCATTCACCCATCCATCCACTCATTCACCCATCCATCCACTCATCCATCCATCCATCCATCCATCCATCCAATAAATATGGACTAGAACCAGAGTCTGCCTGGCCTGGGTCTTGGGGACATGGGCAGTGGCGGTTCTCCGGAGCTTCTCGGGGAGGACACACAGGTGGTTAATAGTTAAACAGGTGGGTAAACAGGAGAGCTTCCGGTAAGAGGCTGTGGGTCATGAGAAGATGAAAGAGGATGGAAGCGTGGCCTGGGTTTCTTCAGTCCGAAAGGGCTCTAGGCTGGGCGGCCCTGTCCCACCCTCTCAGCCTCACTCCGTGCCCGGTGCCCTCCTGCAGGGGGGAGGCGGGCGGAGACTGGGCGGACGGCGCTGCGAGGTCCTCTGCAGCCCCCGCTCCGTGGTGGAGTGGGCGGTGTGGTGAGCCACGCACAGGGAGGTGGAGCACAGGGAGGAGCCTGCCCCTGGGGGAGGGGGTGCTGTGAGGTGCAGGCCCGGAGCCTTCCTGGAGGCCACCCCCCAGGACCCGCCGCTCTTAGACGTGTTTACTTTTGTCCCAGTGACTCCTTTCCTGGGCTCTGTCCTGGGAGCGTCCGTCCCAGTTCAGACAGAGCTCACTGTGCAGACGTGCACACGGCGAGACACGGGGGTGGGTACGTCACGCTTGTTTCTCGCCGGATCCTCTGGGGCCTCCGAGAACATCCTCCCAAAGACGTGGACACCTGGGACATGCTGGCCCCACGGCCAGAGAGCAGAGCTCAGCCCCCGGCCACGTTAACAAGCCGGAGGGGAGCGGGCCAGGGCCGGGGATATTACCAAAGTGCCCTTCTGTCCACTTTCCCAGGGTCTGCAGAGCGCTGTGGGAGCTCCCGACTTTAAAGAAACAAAACAGGGGGGCGGGACTTGATCGCAGAAGGCTTCCTTGAAACATGTATTTGGAGGGAGCTGGGTGGGGGGTTTGCTGACTTGCAGGTGCACCCCCCCAGGCACTGCCAAACGGAGTGGGTGTCGCCAAGGCCCAGCCAGGGGCCACTCCTCATCCTGGGGGCCTGTGGCCAGAGCTCAGCCCTTCCTGGACCCCCAACCACCTTGGGCCTCCCAGCGCTCCGGCCCCGTCCTGTCCCCGCCGGCCTGCACGCCGGCAGAGCAGGGACGGGACCGTGCGCCCAGCCTGGCCCAGAGGGGCGGCACACATGTGGATGATGGCGTAGGGGATGAATGAATGAGGGAAGGAGTGAATGGATGAATGAATGAACAAGAAGACGGAGGAGAAGGGGAGGCTGCCGAGGCTGTGTCCCTGACAGTCCCCCGTCCTGTGTCTTTGGCAGACGTGCTGGTGGACGGGCAGCCGTGTGACTGCGAGGCGGCGGCCTGCCAGGTGGGCGACCCCATGCGCCTGGAGGTGCGGCTGACGAACCGGAGCCCGCGCAGCGTGGGGCCCTTCGCCCTCACTGTGGTCCCGTTCCAGGACCACCAGAACGGCGTGCACAGCTACGACCTGCACGGCGCCGTGTCCTTCGTGGGCTCCAGCACCTTCTACCTGGACACGGTGCGTGGCCGGGAGCCCCAGGCGGCCCGGGTGGGGTCCCGCTGTCCCCCAGCCCTCTGGCTGACCCTGGTCTGCGGGCTCACTCTGAGGCCTCAGGCACCTCACTGCTCTGCACCGGAGCCCTGGGGTGAGACCGGGGAAGTGAGGTCACCCCGAGGGCTGTTCAGGGGACAAGGCGGGGGCGGGGGGGCAGGATAGCTGAGGTCACCCGTTCACCATCGCCCCGCCCCATGCGGTCACCTCCTCCCTGCCTGTGGTCACTGCAGGGGCCCAGGGGACTGAGGGGCCCCACCTCCCAGCCTCGCAGGGCACAGCCCTCAGGCCCCACCCCCACCTGAGTGCCCCCCAGAAAGGAGGCGGACGCTGGGACAGGGACAGGACTGTCCCGGCGGCAGGTTCGGGGTCTCCCGGCTGACACCGCCCTCCTGCCTGCAGGTGCAGCCCGCGGGCCAGGCGGCCTGCCTCGGGGCCCTCCTCTTCCTCTACACGGGCGACTTCTTCCTGCGCGTGCGGGTGCACGAGGACAGCACGAGCAAGGAGCTGCCGCCCTCCTGGTTCTGCCTGCCCAGCGTGCACGTGCGCGCCCTGGAGGGCCAGGCCTGAGCCGGTCCGGGCCTGCGCTGGGGGGCCCCGCCTGGCCCCCCAGCCTTCGTTGTAGCTCCTGCCCCCCCTCCGGCCCAGCCCCAGCCCAGCCCCCTGCACCCCTTTTCCTGCAGCACCTTTTCTGGCTGTGCCAAGTGTGGAGACATGGCAGCCTCACCCCTCCCCGCACTGCCCACCCTGGACCCTCTGCTGGAGCCTGGCGCTAAGCCCAGAGGGCGATGCTCAGCTCCCAGCGGTGTCTCTGCACCTGGGGTCACAGCCCGCCAGGGTGGGCCTGGAGACCCCCAGGGCTGGCCCTTCTCCCTGAGCCCCCGAGGCAGCCCCTGTGCCAGGCGCTGGGCAGGGTCTGGGCGGGGCCCCGGGACCATGGCCTGTGTGTGTCTGTGTCTGTGACAAGTTCTCCAATAAAGGGCTGCCTGGCTCCCCGCTGTCCGCCTGCCTCCGGACACCTGCTTGTGCGCGGGGCTCCAGCCAGAGACCCCCAACACACGGCTGGTGGCCAGTGGGGCCGGGCCGGATCTGTCTGTCTCAGACCCCACAGTTCCTCCCATCGTGTGCTTCTTGGGCCTGGCTCCCGGCTCCCCAGCCCCTTTGGGAACATGGGGTCCAGCCCCCACCCGGTCCCCAGCCCCCAAGATGGCGCTGGCCATGCCAGCCTCTTGCTCTCTCTCCACCCTGTGACAGCGTCCACAGTGCCCTGGGCCTCCCAGGCCAGGCTGCCCGGGCTGCCCTCAGGGAGGGCGTACAGGGCAGGGTGCAGCCTGGCGGGGTGCAGGGCTGTGCCGCCCAGACAAGGCCCTCGTTCTGACTGCGGAGCTGCCCTGAACTGTAACGCCCGCCTCCCCATCAACTTCCACCTTCCAGGCCTCCAGCCCACCCTGCCCTCTGCTCCGGGCAGGAGGAGGCTGGGCCCAGGAGGGGGCTCAGTGAGAGGTCACACAGCAAAGCCTGCACAGGAGGAGCTCAAGCAGCCCGTCTGGGAAGTGGGGTCCCCCTGGGGGCCGTGTGGGAGTCCTGAGGGGGGCTGCCACAGGAACCCTGGCTCCGAAATCCTCAGGGGAACCGGGGGGCGGGGGGAGAGCCCCCTAGCCGGGGGCGGCCGAGCTGGACTGGGCATCCCTGGAGTTGGTTCCTTGGTCCCGGCCCCTGTGCCCCCGTCCCCAGGAGGAGGACCAGACCCTGCCCCGGGGTGTCCCCCACAGTGAAGTCCCGGGGATCCCAGGCAGGGAGCGGGCTTTGGCCGAGGCGAGGCAGGCAGAGGGCGACAGGAAGAGACTGGCCTTTGTCCCTGCGGGTCCTGGCCTGGAGCCCCATCCCCTGGGACTTCCGGGTAACGGGAAAGTCTGTCCAGCGAGGTGACTCTGGGTGGGCCCCTGGGTGGCCCCTGGTGGCGGCAGGACGGGACTGGTCACGAAGGACCAGCGTGCTTTGGGTCTGGGAGCCTTCGCCCTCCCTGGCCTCCCTGGATGGGGTTGGGGCCCATCCTGCCCCCCTGGGCACCTCGCTCCGACACCCTCGCCTCGAGCAGTGGGCGCTTCCTGGTGAACGCAGTCACGTTCAGGCCGACACAGAAGCTCCTGCACCCGGGCCCCTCCAGACCGCACTGTGCTCGCCCCGTCCGCCGCTCACCTGCATGCTGTGTCACGCCTCCTGTGGTCACCGGGCACGTAAGTAGGTGTTTGTCTGAGTTCTGGGCTCTGTCACAGCCAACTGTCAGACCTGGGGGTCAGGGCCCCAGCGCACGGCTGGCTGTTAGAGGTGGGGGCCTGCACCTGCGCTGGCGTCTGAGCTGGGCCGGCAGTGGGACCGAGCCCTTGGCTGTGGGTGGGGCTGTGCCCAGGCCAGAGGCAGCGTGAGAGCCGGCTGTGGGGCACCAGCTGCTGGGCACGGGGTGGGCGCGGGGCGCCGTGTGCAGGGGCCCGGCCGCCCAAGCTCCCGACACCTTTCAGCTGCTGGGGCTCCGGGCTCCACGGAGGGCGGCCCTGAGGGAGCGGAGAGGGCTCCAGCAGAGTCCTCCCCGCGCCTCCGTGTCCTCCCGGCCACTGCCTGACCGCTGTCCCCGGGAAGCTGGCCACGCGCCCTCACCGTCTTCTTAGACTCTGCGAGGCTCCTGTACCAGGCGGCGGGGGACAAGGCCGGCGCTCTCTGCACTGCGGCCGGGGAGGGGCTGCCGCTGAGCCCCGTGACCGTCATGCTGAGCTCTTTGCACTCGGGCCGAGGCCGGGCCTGCGGATGGTTCCGGAAGACGCGGTGTCAGGTGATGGCTCTGAGCTGCCAGCCTAGGGCCCGTCCCCGTGTGGCTGGGCCAGCCGGGCCCGGGCGCAGAGAGGGGACGGGGCCCGTGCCGCCTGCCCCTGGGCCTGGGAACTGTGTCCTCGGGCTGAGGCACACAGTGAAGACCAAAGGGTGTCACTGTGATGGGGGCCCGGCCTGCGCCGCCTCCAAAACCGGCTCCGTGAGGGCACGTCTGTTACAGACACGCGATCCCACCGAGCGCGGAGGAGAGTCTGACTGTGGGCAGAACCCTGAGAGGGAGGGCGGCGGCCCCATTCCCACAGAACAGGGAGGGGGAGGAGCGAGGCACGCCCACCAGGTGGGGAAGCTCAGGGGAGCTGCACCCCATTAATTTGGGAGCGGAAGGATTCTACCCTGAGTAAGGGGTGAACTGAAATCATACCCCCCCCCCCCCCCACTCAGCGTGGAAATAAGACTGTCCCGTCTCCACGCTCCGATTCCACCCACGTGGCCCTCCGTGACCGCAGGCCCAGGCCGCACCCAGCACCGCCCAGCCGCGCCCTTCGTTAACGGGAAAGGGGTCCCAGGCGCCCGCGGCAGACGGCGGCAGCAGTGAGCACATCCTTCTGGAGGAAGCCACTCTGTCCCAGACCTCCAAGGCGCATGAATAATTCAGTCTTAAGAGAGAGAAAGCCATCAGACACACGCGGAAGCCGTGCGTCATGTGTGAGGGCGAACAAAGGCGCGGGCCGGCCGGAGGAGAACAGCATGGCTCCCTCACACACGGGGCAATGGGCGCCTCGCCGCCACGGACATGACAGAGGAGAGGGACATGAGTGAAAATAACCAAACGGAGCCCTGTAGCCTTGACAGAACTAAAATTAAATACTTAACGAGTGCGTGGAAGGCGGATTAAACCCAGCTGGAGGGAGACGAGTGAATGGAAGAGAGAGCCAGGGACCTGATAAAAAATGCAGCTCAGAGAGGACGGGAAATGTGAAAGAGACCAACCCACAGCCAGCAGTGAGGGGGTTCACCCAGTCAGAGGGCCTGGAGGGGAGGACAGGACGGAGCGGAGGCAGGAGGGGAGGGCCATGACTGAGACTTCCTCCGAGCTGACCCCGCATTGCCGGGAGCCCCATCGCGTCCACGGGGCACAACACTGAAAACGCACCGCAGACCCCTCGTGATAGGATTCCACACACCAGGTGCGAGGGTGATGGCTGAGGGGCTGCATGACACGGCAGATCCTCCGCAGAGGTGGCTATAGCCCGCTTCCTGTCCACCACGGCGGAGTCCAGGTGTCCGTGGGGCGACATCTGAGTGACACCAACTTGTTCTAACAGCGAAAGAGCAACATTCTTACAGAAACAAAACCCAGGCTTCCCCCGCCACAGCCTCACTGACGGAGCTCCGGAGAATACACTCTGGGCAGGAGGAAATCCATATTCGGAAGTTGGAAATGCAGGAAAGAAGGAGCAACGAGCAACGTGGGTAAATCTTACCCAACATCTACGGTGCCATCATCCCCGTCACCATGAATTACAGAGTTGAGACATCACAGACTTAGCATGCACAGCAAAGCAGCACACACATGTGAGTGAGGGAAGATGGAGTCAGGGAGTGCTAAGGTGCTTTAATGTTAATTCCACAGGCTCCGGAGGAGGATAACGATATCGATTAACTTAGACGCAAGCTTTTGTGCTTCAGATATGGATTTTCAATTTCTGCGGTAACCATTAAGAAAGTAAGGAAGAGCCGAAACCGGTTTGGCTCAGTGGATAGAGCATCAGACTGTGGGCTGAAAGGTCCCAGGTTCGATTCCAGTCAAGGGCACGTACCTTGGTTGCAGGCACATCCCCAGTAGGGGGTGTGCAGGAGGCAGCTGATTGATGTTTCTCTGTCATCAATGTTTCTAACTCTCTATCCCTCTCTCTTTCTCTCTGTGAAAAATCAATAAAATATATTTTAAAAAAGGAAGTAAGAAAGTGCATGCACAACTTCCTAACTGGATGCTCAAAAAAAGAAAAGAAAAAGAAGAAAAAAGAAAGAAAAATGGACCAAAGAAATAAATGGAAATGGCAGAACAAACGAAACCACGCTATAATGGCTGTAGTTGAGGAAAGTGAAGGACAGAGTGGATAAGTGACAGCCAGACGTGGTTATGAAGTGAGTAGTAGACATAAAGTATATCAGTACTTACAATAAATTAAAATACTGAATATCCCAGATAGAAGACTAGACAACAACCACAAAAATCAGGTTTATGATATTTACAAGAGACACTAAGACAAGGATGTAGGAGGAGGTTGAAACAGAATGGTAGGGGAAGATATACCAGAAAAATCCCAATGAAAAGAAAGTCTAAAGCAAAAAAGTTAATGATGCCTAGAAATAATTACATCATGATAATAAAAACCGAGAAATAATTACATCATGATAATAAAAACCAACTTGCCAGGAAGCTAAACTACAATAACTTCAAATACATACACAACCAGTAACACAGTCTCAAACACATAAAGGAAACCCTGAGAGATCTCTCTCAGAAACTGAAAGATCAAGGAGACAAAAAAGTGTTAAAGATATAGAAGATTTGAAAGTTTCAATTAATACATTGACTCTAATAGATTTATATAGAATACTTCACTCAACAGCTGTAGGAAGGCATTTTTATCAAGCATATATGTTGAGATTTGCTGTGGCCCATATGTAGTTGAAGGACTGTTATCATAGACATACATTCTTTGAACCTGATATGCTTGAGTTAGAAATCAGTCACAAAAAGATAATTATAAAAGTTCCATGGATTTGGAAACTAGGAAACACTTGTAGATCACTAAGAGTTGAGAGAAGAAGTCACCGGGAAAGTAGGAAATACTGAAATTGAACAATAACAAAGTATATATATATCAAAACTGTATGAGGCTGATAAATCAGTATTTAGAGGGATATTTTATAAATTTAAATGCTTATATTCCAGAGGAACATGTGCTGAAAAAGATGGCAGGAGAGATCATTGAGAAGAATAGAATAGAGATAAGATCGTAAATTAATAAAATAAGAAAAATCCACAGTAGCAAAAAGCTAAAGGTTGTTTCCTGGAAAGGCTAATAAAAGTGAGAAGCCTCTCACTGGATTAATAAAACAGAAAAGACACAAATAGCCACATGTCAAATAAAGAGGGGACATCAGATACCACAGACAATGATGGGAGGATATTAGGAGAGGAAATTATGAAGGACTTTACACCAATAAACTTCAAAACAGAAATGAAATATAATTTTCTAGAAAACACAATAAACATTAAAGTTTTCAATAATAATAATAATCAGAAAAACCGAGTAATCTTAAAGCCATTGAAGAAATCAACTCAGTAGTTAAAAATCTTTTTGTCAAGGAAATTCTAGGCCCAGATGATTTTTACCATTGAATTCTAGTTCAAGAAACAAACAAACAAACATCCAAGTGTGCCCAGAATATTTCTGAATGTGGAAAAAGGGGGGAAATATTTAGTTATTTTTCATAAGGCTAGTATGGCCTCGACACCAAACCTTACTAAGACAGCCTAGAAGAGGAGATTGCAGGCTAAATCGTGCATTCACGTAAGCAAAAACACCTGAATCTGAATGTCAGCAAACAGATCCAGCCGTATGTGAAAGAGAGAGCATCTCGTGACCGAGTCGGATGAAGAGAATGCAAGGTTGGTTTCCCATTGGACAGCATGTGAATAATCCACCACGTTGTCAAGTTAAAGAAGAAAAATCACATGAACATGCTTGTAGATGTGGGAAAAGTCTTGATAAAAGTCAGTGTCACCCTTCCCTCAAAAAAACTAGAAAGCTATAGGTCTAGAGAGGTTTTCTTTTAACCTGATAAAAGGTTATCTGTAAAAAACACGTATACGTCAAACCTTCTTCTCAGTGTTGCAATGTCGTAATCATTCTAAGATCAGGAATGGAGCAGGGATGGAGCAAGGCTGTCCCCACAGGTGTATGTGGCCCTGCCAGCACAGAAACCAAAGGAGAAAAGGAGAAAACCCACAGAAGGCACAGGGGCTAGGAAGGAAGAAGAGGATATGTCGTTATTGACATAGCATGTCATCTACACAAAGGAGGCTCAAGAGTCCTCAGGTTTGTTAGAATGAGTCCGTGCTTACCAAAGTCTGAACAGAAAAGCCTTAGCGTTTTATAGCACAGCCACAAACGGCTAGACCATAGAATGGGCTGCCACACACAGAACTACAAAAACGGCAGAATCTGTGGTAGGCTGCGTAAGGGCATCCCGCAGATGGCCACGTCCCAATCCTCAGCCCCTGTGGATGCCCTAAGACAAAGCGGAAGTGCAGGCACGGGTAAGATTAAAGATGCCACTCAGCTGACTTTAAGACGGGAGGTTATCCAGGTGGCCTCAGTATAGCCACAGCCCCCCGGGAAGAGGAGCGCAGGCGGGCAGCGTGAGAATTCAGCCTGCGGCCCCTGCTGGCTCAGAAGGTGAAGGAGCTGGAGCCGAGAGATGCCTCCACCTTTAGGAGCCGGAAAAGGCTAGAAGAGGGATTCCTGCCATGAACCCCAGGAAGAACAGAGCTCTCCTGAGAGACTCCTGTTTAACACCTGGGTTCCGGAGTAGCATGGTATTCCATGTGTGTTGTGGAGGCCGCTAAGTGTGTCCCAGTGACCACAGGAAACGGGCACATCTTCAGAGTGCACGCCCACCGTGGAACAGGACGTAACAGCGTCTGGGAGGTCGGTAACCTGCCAGATCTAAGTGGACGGCAGGGAGACTGCCTCAAAGATGGAAGTCTCCGCCATATTGATTTATGGACTCAATGCCGCAGTAATAAAAAGCTTAATTCCTTCGGGTGAAGCTTGGCAAGCAGATTATGTGGAAGTGCACAGAGCCAACAGTCACTGGCGCGCTGAGGAAGAACAGGTGGGAATGCAGTGCCGTGGTGCACACACATGAGCCGGCGGGAACCCGGAAGTGACCCATGTGCAGGTGGACACGGGCTGGTGAACTGTCGCGGTCCTGTGCCAGGGGAGAGGGTGGGGGAAGGAAGCGGGTAGATGTGGGCAAGGGAGACACCGGATCGCGGACCGCGTACGAATATCTATCCTAGGTTAAGACCTAACTGTGAAAGGCGAAGTGTGAAACACACAGAAGACATGCTAAGTAGCTCCATGATCTTGAGTTAGAAACAGATTTCCTAAATGAGACAGGAAAACCACATCTTAAAAAGTGAAATTAAGAACTTGTGTTCCTCAGAAGATTCCGGAAGGAGGTGGAAAGACGTGTCACACACGGGGAGAAACACGAGGAGGGCCTGCCGCTCTAATGAGCTTATTCAGACTGGAAGTGGTGTGAGTCACTTCTGCTGACGATCCACAGAGAAGAGCAAGCGCAGGGCCCCGCCTGCCCACCATGGGCCTGTCTCCTGCAGAGAGACGTGGGGACGGGATGCAGTGAGCACCAGGGTCTCTACCAGTCCGAGCAAAGCTGAGCTGTCCATATCCCATGGCCCAGTGACCCCACTACCATCCCATATCCTAAAAGAGACTGGGTGGTCTGCCCAACATGAGCCACATACTGGAACATTGGTGACGGAATTGCTCATGGTAGGAGAAGAGGATGTGATCCCAGTGCCCCATTAAGAACGGAATGTGGCCGAAACTGGTTTGGCTCAGTGGATAGAGCATTGGCCTGCGGACTGAAAGGTCCCGGGTTCGATTCTGGTCAAGGGCATGTGCCTTGGTTGAGGGCACATCCCCAGTAGGGGGCGTGCAAGAGGCAGCTGATCGATGACTCATTGATGTTTCTAACTCTCTATCCCTCTCTCTTCCTCTCTGTAAAAAAATCAATAAAATATATTTAAAAAAAAAAAAAAAAAAAAGGACAGAATGTGTCACTCCATTGTGGCCGATCTGCGTAGCAGAACAGAATAATATGCAGTGATCACAACACAACACAGATGCTCGTCAAACACAGCGATGATGGACGGAAGCAAGCGACGGAAGAACACCTGTGGCATGACCTCGATGACAGGGAGTCCCCAGAGCAAACCCGAGTGTTTATTAGGGCTCCCTACACAAGTCGCTTTAAAAAAAATGCCGTGGAAACAAAGAAGGAGCCACGGACACAGAACGCAGCCCGACTCCCTCCGGCGGAGGGGAAGGCCGGGCTTGAAAGGGGCGAGCGGGAGCTCGGGGATTAGGATGTTCCGTTCATCCTGCCGGGCGGTGGAAACCTAACTCCTGCCTCTCTCCAAAGATTGAGATGTTTGAGTCCGCCCCAGGCGAATTGTCAAAGACAGGGCTTTTGGTAAAAAAAAGAAAAATCCTTTGGCACCGATTCAGCAAACCAATAAAGAATTCTTCCCTTCGTCCACCTTTGGAATTTAGTTTGCCATTTCAAACCTGCTGATTAATCACACTGTGTCCCTGGCAGCTGCCCCGGCCAGCTCCTCTGGAGACGGAGGTGGCAGCCCTGGGCGGGCGGCCTTCAGCACCGCGGACAGCGCCTCGAGGCCGGCTCTGCAGCGCCCGGCTGCTTCCGGCATCTGAGTCAGAGGAGGGCAGAGGGTTTCCGAGACCTGGTCCAGCCCCCCAGGCCTCCTGGCACTTAACCCAGCGCTCATTCCGGGCCCTGGCCTCGGGTACACAGACGACTGGAACCCCTCCGTGAGCCGGGAAGTCACCGAGGTCGGGGTGGGGGGGGGCTTCCACGTGTGGCTTCCACGCGTGGCTTTCACGTGTGCCACGTAGAGCTTGGGCTCTGCGGCCAGTCTCGGCGGGAGTCAGATCCGGACTCTGCCCTCGCCATCTGAATGCTCCCGGAAGTCGCCGCCCCTCTCCAGGCCTCTGTCAATCACACCGGCTCCCCGCAGAGGGCTGCAAGGATCCTGTGCTGTGCCAGGCACCGCAGGCTCGGCACCAGGTCCTCGGCGCCGGTGCGCACCCAAACGCAGCCCGATCTTCTGGCTGCCGCCTCGGCGGGTTTCGGATCAGAAAGGAAGTGGCTTTGTGGAATTGTTGACAAGGTGTTGGAACAACGTGGCCACTCGGAGTCTGTTCTGGAATAAACCCCACATGGTTCCCAGGTGAAATCGTGGCATTGGCTCCTCAGATGTCTTATGCTGTCCCGTCCTGTTCATTTGAGCCCCCCACCCCCATCATTGCCGAACGGGTCCTGACTGACTCCCCAAGAGACGCTCAGAGAAGAGGGGTGACAACATGCCCACAAAATGTCCCCAGGGCCAAGATCCTCGCCCACACGCGCACCCCTGCAGAAACCTGAGGGCTGTGCCGTTCTTCCTGGCAGTCGCTGGCTTCTGTCCGCTGGCATGGCACCTGGAGTGTGCATTCCGTTCCTCCGCACGCTCGGCCTCGGGCCCCGCGCTCGGTGTTGCTTGTGCTCAGCTATTGCCGCGGCGGGGGGTGAGCCAGGGCCTCTCTCTCCCGTCTTTTCCCACGACCCATGGCGTCCAGGAGCCGGCGGGATCAGACCTTCAGAAATGAGCTGCACCTCGGCCGCGCGCCCGCCTGGTTCTGGCGCCTTTTCCCAATAAAAATTCAATCGCCTCCTAATCTCCTTTATGGTAATTGGTCTATTAACGCGTTCCGTCCGTTTTTCTCTCGGACTGACTTCGGTAATTGACTGATACCATGAAACGGCCCCGGTCCCGAGGTCCCACACAGTTGCATACAATAGTCTCTCATAATTATTTCTATCTCCTCGGCATCTGTAGTTCTGTGGGTATGTCTGCCTCCTTCATTCCTAATCTTGTCTAATCTTACAATCCCTCGCTCTCCGTGCCCTGTAATTAGGCTCACGAGGGTTGCTTTTTACTTTATTAGCCATTTCAAAGAACAAGCTTTTGCAGTTACGTATTCTTTCCACTGTTTAAATTTTTCCCCCGTTTCATCCATTTCACTGATCTTTATGAATTTTCTCTTTCTTGTTTCTTTTGTTGTTTTCCCCCTAATTGCCGGAGCCAAGCACGGGAGCTGGCGCTGCGGTTAGTCTCCGTGTCTGGTGAGGGCCTTTCCGGCAGCGCCTCCCTGAGCCGTGGGCTCTCCTCCGTGTGTCCTGACCCATGGCTCTTCCTTTGGTTTCCCCTTTGGTGATGCAGGAGTCATGCAGGGATGTTTCACATTTGCAGTTGAAGGGTTGGGCTTCCCTTCCCTTCTTTATTTCTCCTGGCAGTGGGCATGGCCCGAGCACCGAGGCTGGTGAACAGCACACTCTGTGGCTCTGGAACTCGGTAAGGCTTCCTTGCTGGCCTGCCGGATGCAGCCTCTGGTCAGTGGCCTGTGGGCATGTGTATTCCCTCTTCGAGAACATACAGAGTGTGTGTTACACGCACATCCACACGTGTGGGCTGCGTCATTCCGGTGTTATTCCGTTGGTGTTTTAAAATGTCACGGGTACAGAAAAGCACCGGGACTCAGCTGTGCCATGATGCCGGGCGTGGTTCTCACCGAGGTAAAAGCAGGAAACGACCCACACCCTCGATACCTCCGCTCCCTCCGCCGCCCTCTGCCGTAGAGAAGGACGCGTCGCCGGGTAACCGCGGTGCCAGCACCGCCCAGAGAGGACGGTGATGCCGGGGGATCTCCTAGGACCCCCCCACCCCACCCCACCCGTGTTCCCAGTGTCTGTGACGTCACTGCAGCGATCCGATCTGTTCAGACCGGCTCTGACCAGGGTCCCGTGGTGCACTCTGTCCGTTTCTGATGGAAACCAGCAGCTGCCTCTCTCATGCTTACGTTTTTATCAAGTTCTCCTTCCCAGTAGGCTTTGCTGTAAAAGTTAGCTCTTCCTCTCTTATAAACGCAGGCTTCCGACTGTGTGTCTCTCCGTTGCAGAATGTTCTCCTTTATCACCTGTGAGTATCTTTAACCTTTTTTGAAATTAGAACCTGCCAGTCCTGCCTTATTTTCACTTGCTTTGTCCTTGCAAACATCTCCCCAGCCACCTAAAGAGCTACAGAATTCTGTTTTGAGTTTATTTCCAGTGAACAGCTTATATTGGGCTGTTTCTTCTGAACCCAGATGGCAAGGTCTGGCCGTTCTCATGGAGAGTCCATGTCTCTCCATGTAAGGTGGTAACTCACATATTTAACATACTTCCCATTGCTGGCTTTTTATTTTACATCATTGTTTCTTCCTCACTTTTGATAGTTTGATCAAGTTACGGTTCCTTCTTTTTTTTTTTTTTTTTTTTTTTCTTTGTCAATTAGGAATCCCTACTTTTGCTCTTCTGTTACTGAACGTTTGTGTCTCCCCAAAATTCACATGTTGAAACCCCAAACCTTTGTGTGACTGTATTTGGAGATGGGGCCCTTGAGGAAGTAGTCAAGGTTAAACGAGGTCATAAGGGTGGGGCCCTGATCAGATAAGGTTAGTGCCCTCATAAGAAAAGACACTAGAGCTCACTCCTGCCCCTCCCCGCAAAGCACGGACAAAGAAGAGGTCACAGGAGCCCACGGCAGGATGACGGCCATCGCAAGGCTGGAGACTCGACCTCAGAATGAAACCTACCTCGCCAGCCCTTGGCCTTGGGCTTCCAGCCCCCAGGACTGTAAGAAGCAAACGCCCGCTGTGCCGGCCACCAGTCCCTGGGACTCTGCTGTGGTGCCTGAGCAGACACCCAGACCCTCCTCTTCCCTGCGACCAGACAGATTTCTCTGCACCGGCGGAGAATAAGACGCCTGCTCTTTCACACAGGGACCCACGATTCCTCCTCAGCCCGGTGTGGGAATTTCTGGAATTCTCCTCTCCCTGCCCCTCGAGGATGAGGTCCTGGGAGAGCCTGTAAATTTCCCCTGCCCAGGCCTTGTGCGGTTGCTGAGCTAGGACTTTTATAAACAGACCATCGCTGGAATTTTCCCTCCCCGGAGGAGCCTCTATTTCGGGAGCCCTTACTAAGCAGTAGGTGGCGGAGTCTGGCAGGTCGATCCGTATTCATTTTGATTTAATTCCCCACCCGTCAAGGCCCGCTCACCCGCTGCCTTCCCTCCTCATCTTCCTTCATTTCCTGGGCTCCTCCTGTCTCATTAATTTCCCGTCCGGAGTTTTCTCTCGAGTCTCCCTCACTCGGCGGCGAAGGGGTGCGGGGTGCGGGGTAGACCAGGACCCAGGAGGTGCATCTCCGACGGCTTCCTGCGCCCTTGCAGTGAGCCACACCTGGGCCGGGCGCCATTCCTGGGCGAGGTGTTTGCTGGAGTGTGGCAGGGCTGACCAGAGCGTGGCCACGTGGCATCGCTTCAGAAGGACATTTCTGGGCAGTCCCTCGGGACCTTGGTGAGGACCTGGTCTCAGAGGGGCCCAGAAAGCAGAGCTGCTGTCAAATCAGGAGCAAGAAGAAGCCTTTTCAATGTGGAGCCGCTGCGTTTTCCATTTTACAGACGGGGCCTGCTCTGTCTCGGCTCCGGCTGAGGGTGTGGTCTGTGCTCCAGGCCGGGCCCATTGCTAAAAAGTCTAACGTCCCCAGGAAAGGGGGGCGGGGGGGGGGGCGACTTAGGTTTTGCTTCTCTTGCTTTTGCTTCTTTATATTTTCCTGTGTCTTAGATTTTACGCAGAAAGGCGTTGTGTGTGAGGAAGAATAAGTCAATGTGAAGACAGAATGATTTTTGAAGAGCCAGTGACTCAGGCTGCCACTGTGACAGGGACTGTGGGCCCCGGGGGAGCTGGGGAGGGGCTTGGGGGCTGGGGGCCCTTCCCGGTGCCGTGGAAGCCACGCTGTGCCCCCAGGCCCGTCAGCGGAGGGCCAGGCCGCTTCCAAAGCCGCTTGACTCCACCCCGCTCACCCCCAACCCCCAGCGAGGGGAGACGCCCAGCGTGGCCTCTGGGGGCTGGCCGCAGCCCCAGCGCCTCAGTCATTGGAGTTGGGGTCCTGATGTTTCCACTGGCCGCCCGCTCCTTGGGGACTTTTCCTCCGGGTCGGAGAGCGTCCCAGGCCCCGTGCCCTGCGAGGCCCACCCAGCAGGAAGGTGGGGCCCACCCGTCCAGGGGGGTGCGGTGTGGCTCGGCTCCCTCCTCATTCCAGGGCAGCGTGGCTCCTGGGGGCAGTGACAGCCAGTCGTGTCCCCCCCCCCCCCCCCCGCCTGCCTCCTGTCCTCCCGAGGCCTTGGAGCCCTGACCTCTGACCTCATCTTGACCCGTCACCTTCACATTCTTGCTCTTCTCTGAACCAGCCAAGACCCGTCCCCGGCTCCAGGGCACCAGCCGCTCCCTCTGCCTGGATGACCTCCCTGCTCCCCACCTGTGATTCCAGTCGCAGCTCAGACGCTCTCTCCCGAGGCCGGCTGACCCCGGCCCCAGGTCTCTGCCCACAGGCTTCTCAGGGGCCCATCTTGCATCACGGCCGCCTGGCCAGAGCTGTGCCCGCGTCCGCTCCCCGCAGCCCGGCCTGGTGCGGGCTGGCGGGTGGGTGTTGGCGGCCAGAGCCGGGCCCCTGGGCTGCAGGGCTGCCGTCACCCTCCGGGCCGGAGCTGGGCGGTGTCCTGGCCTGCTGATGGTGACGCCGGCCGCCCAGCTCGGCCAAGGCCCCTCAGTGGTTAGCAGCGGAAGGAGACCGGCGGCCCAGCTCCCCCCAGGCTCCCCCGCCCCCCCCGGGGGGAGGTCTCTACCATCAGCACGTGCCCACCCTCGGGGCCTGCCTGTCTGCTCCGCTCAGAGCAACAGAGTGGGCAGCTCAGGGCTGGGGTACGGCCTCGCTGCTGGGAAGCATTCTGGGGTCCCCTAGTCTAAGCTGACGGAGGCTCCAGACCCCCTCTGACTCCTGAGCATCCTGTGCCATAGACCCCAGCACCCCCACCCGCCGGTGACCCCGGCCTGGCCGAGGGCAGTGCAGAGGGGGAACCCTCGGGCCCTGAGGCCTCGGCGGTGCTCCCGGAGCCCTGGTGCCGCTGGGACACAGCGAACAGGACGGGCTCAGGGAGGCCCCGGGGCTGTGTGCACGGGCCCAGGCCCGTGGCCGGCAAACTGTGGCTGAAGAGCCACATGCGGCTCTTTGGCCCCTTGAGTGTGGCTCTTCCACAAAACACCACGGCCCGGGCGAGTCTATGTTGAAGTGGCGTTAGAGGAAGTTGAAGTTTAAAAAATATGGCTCTCCAAAGTAAATTCAATCGTTGTGCTGTTGATGCTTGGCTCTGTTGACGAATGAGTTTGCCGACCGCTGGCCCAGACCACTGGCCCAGTCCTAGCCCAGACCAGCCAGGGCAGGCAGGCTTCCTCGGGGTGGGGCCCGGGGCTGGGCTCAGGGAGCGTCAGGCCTGGAGCACCCGCCCCTCCTCCCTCCGTGGGAGCTGCAGGCGGCAGGACACAGAGGACACACCTGCGGCCCCGAGCAGCAGCGGCGTGCGCAGGGCCAGCCTCCCTCACGCGGGGACGGCGCTGCAGAAATGCCTTCTGCACACAGGGTGGAACTGGCAGCGCCCAGAGCCAGGCTCCGGGGGAAGGCGGTTAAACACCTTCCGCAGGCCCCGCGGGCTCCGGGCACAGGACCGGCCATGTGACGGCTAAAGTTAGCTCCCGCCGGAGGGAGCTGGCCGGGCCGCGGGTCCCCACGGCGTGCGGCCTGGCCTGTGGCGCTGGCTCCGGTCCCGCGACCGGCGGGCAGTCAGCCGGAGAGAGGACAGGCCTGCTGCACGTGGCAGAAGGTGCAGTGGGAGAGGGTCCAGCTGGGGTGGGTGCTCTTTCCTGCGTGTGAGGCCCGGGAGGCCCCCGCTTGGCCACGGGAGGACGGCAGGCTGGGCTGGGCCACAGAGGGGAGGACGGAGCATGGGGTGGGCCTCAGGGAGAGGCTGCTTCTGTGCAGGGTCCCCTTGGCCGCTCATCCTCCGTGCTGGCCTGTCCAGGTGTTCTCACCCCCTTCCCACTAACACCCGGAGGGCACCCCACCGCAGCCCAAGTTCCGCACGGAGACTCGGCCACTTGCCCGAGGTGGGGCAATTATTGCCGTCCCAGTCAACGGTGGTTTTTATTATTTTTATTATTAAATTTTTTAAAATTGATTTTAGAGAGGAAGGGAGAAGGAGAGATAGAAACACCTGTGATGAGAAAGAATTGGTCAGCTGCCTCCTGCTCGCCCCACACTGGGGATCCAGCCCACAACCAGGACCTGTGCCCTGACCGGGAATCGAACCGTGACCTCCTGGTTCATAGTCGATGCTCAGGTGAAGATTGTTATCCTTAGTTTTTGTTTTTATCTATTAAGTGGCTATTATTAATTTTAAGAAAGCAGGTAGCGGGGTCTCTCTGAATGCCCAGTGATCCCGGGCTTGGGTGTGAGCTCGGAAGGGCCCTCCGCGCCCCCTGCCTGGCTGTGGAGCGGCCCCCCTCATCCACCCTGGGCTCAGGCCTCGCTAATGAGACCCTCCTGCTGGCCGGTGGCCCTCGGCAGCCCCTGGGAGCCGTCAGCTGCAGATGCTCCGCCGGCCACCCGCTGATCCTGGCAGAGCTGGCTCCGGGACGTGACGAGCTATTTATGGAGCAGGCACGGTCAGACCCACTCAGCAACCTGAGACCCGCTAATCACTTCTCCCCTAACGAGGCCAGGCCACGCGCGTGCGGCCACGGGGGCGCCGGCCTGGCCTCGGAGGGCACGGCCTGGCTAACGGTGGGAAGTGGGGTGAGGATGCACGGGGGGCGCTCGGGGCCCTCGGCGGGGAGGGGTCCGTGTTCAGAGGGGCTCTGGCTGCAGGCGGAGGGGGAGCCACGGGAGGCAGGGCCCAGCCAGGAGCCGAGGCCACAGGAGTGCACGCGTGGGCTTGTGTGAGGCCTGCCTCCCGGTGCCTGCTCTCCGGGCTGGGCAGGTGGCTCCCAGGAGTGGGCCCAGGAGCTGGTGCCGAGGCCACAAAGTCATGTGACCACAGGGTCTGCACCACGTCTGCAAAGCCTGGGCCTTGCCCAAGGAGCCAGGTGTCCTGGGACCAGTGGCAGGGGGCATCCTGGGCTCTGATTGGCCACGCTGAGCTCAGAGTCCCCTTCCAGGCGGGGCTGGAGGTGGGGTTTCCAGAACCACTGCGGCAAAGGGAAGGTGCGAGGTGTCTCCCCCCATTGCTCCTCCCTGTCCCTGCCCCCTCCCCCCCAGACCAGCCTGACCTTTCTGGACGGTCAGCCACCGCAGGCCAGCTGAGACCGCTTGGGGAAGGGCTCTTGGGGCGCAAGGGAGGGGTCAGGAGCCCACGCTCTACCTGTAGGTCAAGGCCATGGGAGGAGTGTGGGGTGTGGAGAGGGGGTGGGGCAGATGGCAGGCCAGGGCACCCTCCGCTCCCCCCCACCCCTCCATATTCTGCCCTGGGGCCCGGCTCCCGCCTGTGTCTCTGGAGCGGGGGAAGGGAGACCAGCTTTGGGGCGGTCTGTGGGCACGTGGCACGTGAACTTGGGCTCAGACGGCAGGGCCTTGAAGGAGCGCTGGGCGGATGGCCTGTCCCTGGGCGCGAGGTCCGCGGGCCGAAGTGCTCCCATCGGTAAAAGGGCGGCTGGGACTAGCTTATCTTCCGGGGCCCTTCCAGGACGGCACGAGGCGACTCTTTTTCCGAAAGGCAGTCTGCGAACCCAGTGAAAGGCTTTCCCGCACCTGCCCGCCTGCCCTGGAGGCCCCCCCCCCCCCCCCCCGCCCCTCCCAGGCCGCTCCCAGGCGGACCGTGGTCGGAGTCCAGTGCCCCCTGGCGGCGCCCCGGCGCCCCCGCTCCCGGACGGCGGGGGCCCTACGGCGGTGAGTCAGGGCGCTCCGCGGGGCTCGGGCCCGGCTGGGGTTCCGCGGGCGGCGGCTGGGGTCCCGTGGGCGGCGGCCGGGATTCCGTGGGCCCGGCCGCCGCGCAGCGCGGTGCCAGCTGCCAGGAGTCCTGGTGACTCACCGGCGGCCGCCCCACCGCCGAGCGCAGGGCCCGGCTTCCAAAATGAGTCCTAGGGGGCGCCTCGGGCGGGACTGGCGCCCCTTCTCCGCCGGCGCCCCAGGCAGCCCGGCCCCGGGACCCCGCGGCCGCACAGCGCGGCTCCGCCCCGGCGGCGGGGCGCACGCACCGCGAGCCCCTGAGCCGCGCGGGGAGCGGGAGCCTCCGGGAGCCGCGGGTCCCCGCGGGGTGCGCGAGGTGGATGTGACCCCCGACGGCCTCCCGCACCCAGCCCGCCTCTGCCCCCCTGAGCCCGCCGCCGGGGCGCCCTCTCCCCAGTCTCCCCGGCCTGGCCCGGAGGCGGGGGCCGCGGTGGGGTGTCTCCGCGGCTCCAACCGGCCCGGTTCGAGCTCCAAGAGGTCAGGGGCCGTGGTGAGAGGACCCCGCCCGACGCCGAAGGGAGCGGAGGGAGGAGGGCAGAGGAGGCCGACATGGAGGGGAGGGAGCCCGGCGGGGCTTGGGCTCCTGACACCGGAGTCGGTGCGCCCCGCAGGAGGGGCGCTCGGCCCGGGCGGCGGGAGAGGGCCTGGGGCTCGGGGAGCCGGGTGGGGCCGGCGCGTCCGGTGCCCCGCGCCGGGCCTCGGGGAGCCGGGGAGCGTTTCTGGGAAAAGCCACGGGGAGGGAAGAGGGAGCGGCCCGGACCCCCAGGATGGCAACCCCTGCCGACCTCGGCGCTCCAGGTAACGGCTCAGGTTGGCAGGTCCCGGGCCGCGTCTGGGGCGCTGGGGGGCCGAGGCGACCCCGGGGACCCGCACGCCGGGAGGCGGCGCAGGTGGCCGGCCCCGGGGACCGCGCTGCCGCTCCCGGTGCCCGCCCCGGCCGGGGCCGCCTCTCCCTCCGGCCGCCGGGGTGTGGCCTGGGGCTGAGCCCCCTCCTCCCCGCCCCGGTCCCCAAACTCTCCGCCCGCGCGGCCGCGCGCCCGCAGGGCGCCCAGGGCTCGGCAGCCGCCCTGCCTGCCCAGCCTCCGCGCCGAGACCTGCTGCTGGCTCCGCCCTCTCCTCCCTCCTCCCCCTCCTCCTCCCGGACACCTAGGCCCCCGCCCGCCCGCCCCGCCCCGCCTGCGCCCCGCGCGGCTCGGTCTGCCGCGGGAGCGGCCGCCTGGCCAGCTGGCCGGGGACCAGGCGGGGCGGCGCGCCCCGGAGGCCGCGGGGGGCGGGCGGGGAGGAGGGGAGGCCGGGCCTCCGCGTAGCCCGGCCCCCGCCCCCCGCGGCCTCCCGCCGGAGCGGGGCTGCCACGCGCGCGCGCGCGCGCGCACACACACACACACACACACACACACACCCGCACACAGACACGCACACACTCGGCTCCCTCCGGCGCTCACGCACGCAGCGCCCCGGGCAGATCCGCGCCGCCGCCGCCTCCCAGACCCCGGACGCCGGAGGGCCCGGACCCCGGCGCGGCTGATGCGCCCGCGCCCGCCCCGCAGCCCCGCGAGGCCCGCGGGGCCCCTCCCGCCGCCGCCGCCGCCGCGCCCGCCGCCCTCGGAGACGCGGGCCGGACGCCCGCCGCCGCGCCGCCTCCCGGCCGCCCCCGAGGCCGCCGCGCCGCGGGCTGAGCCGCCCGGAGGCCGCGCCCCGCTCCCGCGCCCCGGGGGCTGAGGCCGCGAACTTGGACCGGCCGCCGCCCGCAGCGCCCCGCCCGCCCCTGCGCGCCCGGGGCCCCGGCGCTGGGACCCGCGGGCCTCGGGCCGCCCCGCCCGCCACTGCACCTGCCGGCCCCTCCCCGCCGGCGGGGCCTCCGGAGACGCCGGCGCTTCGCAAACTTTCCCGCACCCCCCGGGGGGACCGAGGAGCCGAACCCGGAGAAGCAGGTCCCGCCGGGCGCGCGCCAACCCGCGGGCTCCTAGCGGGGCGCCGCCGCCCGGCAGCCGGACCCCGAGGGGCGCGGGCCCCGGAGGCCGCCCGCCGGCCGCGCCCCGCCCCCGCCCCTGCTCCCCCGGCGGGCGCGGGGCGCGGGGGGCGGCGGCCGGCGGTGCCGGGGGCGCCGCGGTGCATGGCCCTGCGGGGCGGGGCGGGCTGCCTGGGCCGGCTCTGGCGCGGGGTGTCGGGGCTCCCGGGCGCCTGGCCGCGGCGCTCCAGCAGCCTCCTGTGCCTGGCCGCCTTCGCGCCCGCGCCCGCGCCCCTGCCCCGCCGGCCGCCCCGCGGCGGTGGCCCCGGCGGCCCCGGCGGAGGGGGGCGCCCCCGGCCTCCCCGCCCCCCGCCTCCCCGCCGCCGCCGCCGCCGCTGCTGCGGCCGCCGCCGCCGCTTACAACTTGGACTCGGAGGCGGCGGCGGCGGAGGCGGCGGCCGGGCGCTGCAGAGGGACGCGCGCGGCGGCGGCGAGGCTGCGGGACATGCCCCCCGCGCCGGCGCCCTGCTGGCGGCCATGAAGAGGCAGAACGTGCGGACCCTGGCCCTCATCGCCTGCACCTTCACCTACCTGCTGGTGGGCGCCGCCGTCTTCGACGCGCTGGAGTCGGACCACGAGATGCGCGAGGAGGAGAAACTCCGGGCGGAGGAGGCGCGCCTGCGGGGCAAGTACAACATGAGCGGCGAGGACTACCGGCAGCTGGAGCAGGTCATCCTGCAGGCCGAGCCGCACCGCGCCGGCGTGCAGTGGCGCTTCGCCGGCTCCTTCTACTTTGCCATCACGGTCATCACCACCATCGGTAAGGCCGGCGCCCGGCTCCCCACACCCAGCCCGCGCCGCCCGGAGGGGCCGGGAGCAGCAGCCGGGGAGGAGCCGGGAGGCGGCCGGGCGCGCGGCGGCGCGGGGCTGGGTGTGCGGAGCCCGGGGCCCGGCCCCTCCCGCCTCCCTCCGAGCCCCCTCCTCCTGGCGCACGGTTCCCGGAGGACCCGGCTGGGCTCTCCCCGCGCAGGTGCCCGGCCCCGAGCGTGTGAGCCCGGAGCGTGCGGGCTCCGGGGGGCGGAGGCGCCGCGCCGGGAGGCGAGTGGAGGCTAAGAATAACCCGCAGACACCCACCGCCCCGGCCTCACACTTACTACCGCTCGGAGTTGGGAGGGCGGCCTGGCTGCCATCCGCGTGCGGAGACTCAGGCGGCCGGCCGGCTCCCGGGGCGTGGGAGGCGCTGACCCCGCCAGCCAGCCTCCTCCCTGCGGGCGCCCCTTCTCTGAGCCCTGCGGCGGGTGTGCCAGGCCTGGGGGAGAGAGTTAGTGTCCGGTGGTTGGCGAGGGGCCGGCAGCCGGTGAACGGTGCTGGGAACAAGGAGGCGCCCGGGGAGACGGTCCTGGCCAGCCCAGCCCAGGGCCGCGGGCAGGACCAGCCTGCGTGTTGCCTGCAAACCAGAGAAGTTGGCCCCAGCCTGGGGGAGCCCTCTGGTAGGCCCCGGGGGCTCCCCTGGCCCCCACCAGGCGCTGTGCTCCCCGCATTCCCTGGCGGGTGCCCGCAGCACGCAGAGGCCCGGGCTTGGTGAACTTGCAGACGCTCCACTTTGAGGGGGACCTTCGGGAGGGAGCTCAGGCAGGTCCCTTCCTCCCAGGTTGGTGGGTGCCCGCCCGGCGGGAGGAGGTGGCGTCTGACCGGCATGCCCCAGCCTGCACCCTGCCCTCCGCACACACCCTCTCCTCGCCCTGCCAGGGCCCCGTGCTGGCCGGAGGTCTCTTTCCCGGCCCCGTCCAGCCCTGTCCGTCCTGCACCCGGGAGGAGGCCCACCCCCCTCTGCTGTCCCCTCGGCGTTTGCCGTCCGGGGAGCGCTGTGTGCTGGCGGGGCTGCTCGCCGTGCCATATGCAACAGGAAGTCCTGGCTCGGCCTGCCTTCCCGGCTCGGCTGCAAACACTTTTCAGTCATCTTGTCAGAAATGTTTAATTCATGGCTGCAGCATCTCATGGTGTTGGAAGGAAGCTGTCCTTCTGTCATCTCCATATCCAGCTCTGCTCCGCGTCCGCCCGCCACCCCTCCGGCCGGGGCCAGAGCCCAGGAGAGCCTTCCCCGCCCTCGGCGTGCTCCGGTGCCGGACGGGCCAGCCGGGCGCTGCCATGACGGTCCTTTCTGTCTGTAAACTTCCACTGTGAGCTGCGGCCGGAACACACAGGCGCAGGCAAGGCCCTGGGGGTCAGGGCCTGTGAGCTGGAGGCAGAGAGCAGGACAGGTGCCCCTAAACTGACCTCCGGGGCGGGGAGGCCCCCCTCTCCCAGTCTTTAGTGCTCCCCACCCAGGACAGGGCCGTCTGGCCGCTCTCCGGACACGCCAGGACGCAGGGCCGGTCCCAGGAGCTGACCCCGTAGGAGAGGGTTGGGGTTGAAATCGAACCTGGAGATGCGGGTTTGCCTGAGAAAAGGAAACTGTGAGATCCGTGCTGCTCGGGGCGTGTTTATTGATTCTGACGGGTCGTTCTGGGCCTGTGCTTCCCACGGTGACGGCTGGGAAGAGAAACCTCCGGGAGAGGGTGGCCCAGCGCGGTGTTGTCGCAGCCGGGGCTGTGGGTGTGCCCCAGGGCGCCTGGCACAGCGCGGATCCCTCTCTGGCCGTTACTGAGGGCCAGCTGCTTTCCCGGGGAGGAGGGTCGGGGTAACCCACCAGGCCTGGAGGGAAAGACCGTCTCCGCCCAGCCGCCCTGGGCCGGGGAGACGCTGAGCGTGGAGCCCAAGTCCAGCCACTCCGGGCGCTTCCCAGCTCCCAGCCTCAGTTTCCCCACCTGTAAGAGGGAGGGGCATTGCACAGTGGCCACCTGCCAGGCTGACTCTGAAGGGTCGGGGGAGCCCTGGTGCCTGCAGCCACCAGCGAGGGGAGCGCTTAGTAGCTGGGTACCGGCTCCTGCCTGGGCCTGCTGTCCTGCGCTCTGCCCCAGGAAGCTGGTGAGTGGAGCCCTGGAACTTACAGGAAACAGAGCACCTTTCTAGTTAATTCTGTTTGTTTTCTCCTTTTTTTAATATAAATGCAAATGAAGGTGTTCCAGGCCCAGAACAAAACCCAGCCCCACGCCGGCTCCCAGGCCTGTCTCCTGTCCAACAGGGGCCTGTGCTCAGGTCCCTCCAGCCGGGGTGTGGGGCGTGAGCTCCCACTCTCGGCTCTCACCGAGGTGGGCAGGGCCCGGGCACTCCTCCGCTAAGGAGCCACCTCTCAGAGGCTGCTAATGGCTTGCTCTGGGAAATGGATCTTAAACACTTAGCGTCGGGTCTGTGGTTGCGCCTTCGAGAAAGGCTTTGGAGGGACAGACGCTGAGTCTCGAGGGACCCCGGGCACGGCCTAAGGAGGGCGCTCAGGGGTCCAGGGCCCGAAGGCGGCTTCGGCTCTGCCACAAGCCCAGCCCCGCTGCTGCCTGCCTCGGCTGCTTCGATGTCGGTGCCACTGGTGCCCACGTCCCGAGGTCCTGCTGTGATTCTGTTCGTGGGGAGCCTAGACCGGGGGGACGCTCCCCCGGGTTACCGATGGAAAGCCTGCCGTGCTCGTCTGATCGGCAGGACGATTGGGAAGCTCTCCCCACCCCCAGGCGGTTGGTGGAGGTGGAGGTGATGGTGATGGAGGTGATGGAGGTAGAGGTGGTGATGATGCTGGTGATAGCGATGGAAGTGGTGGTGATGGTGATGGTAATGGGGGCAGAGGCAGTGATGGTGGTGGTGATGGAGTGATATTGATGGTGGTGGTGGTAGAGGCAGAGGTGATGGTGGTAGAGGTGATGGTGATGGTGATGGTGGTGGTGGTAGAGGAGAAGGTGGAGGTAGAGGTGAAGGAGGTGGTGGTGATGGAGGCAGAGGTGGTGATGGTGATGGTGGAGGTAGAGGTGATGGTGATGGTGGAGGTAGAGGTGAGGGAGGTGATGGTGATGGTGAAGATAGAGGTGAGGGAGGTGGTGGTGATGGAGGCAGAGGTGGTGATGGTGGTGATGGAGGCAGAGGTGGTGATGGTGATGGTAGAGGTAGAGGTGAGGGAGGTGGTGGACTTGGACTGCTGGCGGCCGGGCTTGAATCCCTCTGTCTGGGGCTGCGGTCTGGGTGCACTGGGGACCCTGGCACACTTGTCACTTCCCTGCAGGAGGCTCTTGAGGCCAGAATGGGGTTCCACCACCAGCGGCTGCTCCTGACAGCAGGGTGGGGTCTCCATGACACCCCCTTTTCCAGGCTAGCAGGGGCCCAAGCGGTGACCCCCTCAGGGTCACGGGGGAAGAAACCCGCTTAGAACTCAGGTCTCGCCTGGCGAGCCAGGAGGGCGAGTTACAACCTGCCCTGGGAGGGCAGGGGGGTTTGAGAGGGGAGACTGACAGCCGGGTGTGAGTCCCAGGTCCGTTGGGCCCAGCTGGCCGGGGCGGGGGCGGGGGGAGAGGGGGCACTGCTGCAGGAGCCGCGGGGATCGCCGGGGCAGGCCTGGCCGGGGTGGGCACCTCTGAGTCGAGGCCGAGGGCCCGTTGTCTCCAGACCCAGTGCTGCACCTGCCGAACCCGGGCTTTCCAGACGCCTCCCTTATCTGGTTCGCACGCAGCCCTGACAGCGCTGGGTGAGGCTCTCCCCGCGTCCCGGGCCTCGGTGCGGCTCCCCCAGCGCGTGTGCGCCTCCCTGGCCGCGGCCTGGCCTGCGCTTTGCTCTGGGGACCGTCTAGATGACAAGATAAGGCCTGGCCTTCGGGAGGGAAGTGGAAACCCAAGCGCTGGCTGGTGCTGTCCAGCGTGAGGAGCAGATCAGCTGAGCCGTGAGCCCCTCCCTGCGGCCCGCGGGGTGGGCCTGCCTCCAGTCCCCCTGGCTTCCCCCTGGGCCCTGGCCCCCATTCCCAGCGTTGTGGAGACCAGACTGAGTCCCTTCTCGCGGCATCTGCCGGATGGCACACCCCACACCCTGGCACTCACTCTGCCCGGGCCTGGAGGGGTGCTGCCCCACTTTACAGCTGGTGAGACTGAGGTACCAAAGCGGCAGCGGGCCTTGAACGCCATTTTAATCTCACAGCTCACACTCACCTTCCCCATCGCAGGCACCCACCACCGCTCACCCCTCCCTCTGCCGAGCACCCTGGGCCCTGCGTTCCCAGGCTCATTCATCCCCCATTCAGCAGCTTCAGCTCCTTCCCACGCTCCTGCCGGGAGGGGCACAGGTGCAGGCACAGGTGCTGGGAGGGGTCGGGTGCAGACACACGGGCCTGGAGGGGCGCAGGTGCTGGGAGGGGGTGCAGGTGGCACCCTGGGACCTGTCCTCTGAGGCCTCGCTGGGCCGGGGGCACAGGCGGAGGGCCCCGGGCGGAGGAATTCTCGAGTGGGAGTGCGGTGGGGTCTCCCCTCTGCACAGGGAACCCCTCCGGGCCTGCCGGGGCCGGGCCTGTGCCACTCCCTAAGGCTGTGGGGCCGCCGTCTGCTCTCCCGTTCGGCCGGCGCCCACGCTGTGCTTTAAGTCCCGGGACCAGGGGCGGCGTGGAGGGGCGCCTCCTCTCGGGAGCATGTCCTGGAGGTTGGAGACGGCTCAGGCCCCGCGTTCCTACCCATCGTCCTCTGCTCCGTGAGCCTGGTGCCTCCCCCCGGGGTGCTGGTCTCTGGGTGTGCCCCCTGACGGCCTGGCCCTGCAGGAGGAGCCAGCCCGGGCTCCGTCTGTCCCCCTGTGAGGGCTGGCGCCCCCCTCTGGGCAGCCCCCTCACTGCGTCCCGAGTGCTCAGTGCACTGGCTCCCGGGCAGGGCCTGGGCACAAAACAGAAGCAGGTGTGGGGGCGCAGGGAGAGGGCTGGTGGCTGATGGGAAAGGGAAGCCGGGAGGAGCACACGCAGGAGCGCTGTGAGCACGGGGCCCGGCGGGGGGCTTGGTGAGCAGACCTGGGCCCCCAGGGGAAGCGGGGTTCCCGGGCTGAGCACAGCCTGCTCCGCCCGGGGTTCTCGGTCCTGGCTCTGCCAGGCCCCGCGGTGCCTGGGCAGCTGCTGGGGAGGTGGTGCTGGCCAGCTGGCTCAGGTGGATTGGGGGGAGGGGCTCGGGGGGGCAGGTTAAGCTTGCTCCTGTGGGCAGGACAAGCTCAGTGAGCTGGGAGAACGGGGTGACCCGTGGCTCCCCAAAAGCAGAGGCTCTGGGAGATGGTGCTGGGGGTGGGGAGCCTGGGGCGCGTGGTGCCCACCCGGCTGCGGCCTCCGGGGCAGGAAGCTCTCTGCCCACAGCTGTGCCCGCGTCGAGTTCCGTGTCTCAGACTCAGTGGGCAGTGACGGCTGGGCTGCCTGCTCCCCCCTCCCCCCCCCCCCCCGGTCCCGGTGCTGCAGGGGACGTTGGCGAGTCCGTCCTGATGCCAGTCCTCTGGGCGGATGCGTGTCTGGGGCAGCGGCCCCCGAGTGGGAGGAACCTGGCGGCTGGCACATCGTCCAGCGCCCACTGGGGCCCGCGCTCAGGCGCAGGGAACGGGAGCGGAGGCCAGTGTGTGTGGATCCATCGCTGGACGGGGGGACGCGGGAGCAGCGGCGGGAAGGATGGCGGAGAGGGGACAGAAGCCACGCGTGCGCGTCCCCAGCTCCTCGGAGCGCTCTGCTCGGACTGCCCGGCGCCTGCCGCAGAGAACCCGTTAACAGCGGCCCGGCCAGCAGCCGGTCTCCTCGGTGAGAAGCCGGGGCCGGCCGCGGGGCTGACAGCGGCTCCCAGGCCCCCCCGAGACGCAGGCTCCTCTCTGCTCCGCAGGGTCAGCCGGCTCCGTCCGCAGGACGCGCCTCACGTGCCGAGGTGGCCGCTGAGCCCCCGGCATCGCCTCCGCATCCTTCCCGGCAGGAGAGGGAGGAGCAGCGAGCAGAGCCCGGCCGCTGAGCCCGCTCCTCCAGGAGCTCCCGGGCAGCCCCTCCGAGGCTCCGCTCACATCTCACTGGCCGGACTGTGTCTGCCCACCCGAGCGGCCGGGGCCTGGCACGCTGGCCGGCGGGTCCAGGGGAGGAGGGAGTGGACACGGTAGTGTAGGGCCCCAGGCGTCCGGGTGCTGTTCCCTCCCCTGCAGAACCCCTTTCTCTTTACGTGGACACAGACGGCACCCAGTGTGTCTGCGCCACGGGGAAACGTGCTTTCACGGCTGTACATCTGCCGAATGGACATCATCTATTAACAATCCCAGGGTGTGTAGTGATTTTAAAGAATCCCTCCCTCCTCTTGCCAAGAACAGATCGCTGAACTCCTTTATTGAACTTCCATGTGTACAGATGTTGCTGGTTTTTTATAAGTATAATTTTATTGGTTTCAGAGAGGAAGGGAGGGGGAGAGAGAGAGATAGAAACATCCATGATGAGAGGGAATCATGGATCTGCTGCCTCCTGCACGCCCCACTTGGGATGGAGCCTGCAACCCAGGCCTGTGACCAGGAATTGAACTGTGACCTGGTTCATAGTTCAACGCTCAACCACTGGGCCACACTGGCCGGGCTGTTTTTGTTTGTTTTTAACGTGAGCGGCTCTCAGCATGCTGGGAACGTTTCCGATGTTCTCTCTCTCCCAGCACGCTGTCTCAGCAGTCAGGGTTGGAAGGCTGGTGCCTTACCTCAGACGTGGCGCATCCTTGGGACAAGTGGGTGCAGCTGTAGACAGCGCAGAGCCAGGAGGAACGGGAGTCCGTGGGTCTTGGTCTCGCTCCAGGGACGGAGCGGCTTCACCCGGTCAGTCTGGTCCAGCCAGTTGGTCGTGGCCGCTGAAATGCAGAGCGGGGATTGATTGGTCATGCTTGCCATGGTGACGCCGAAGAGTGCTGTGTGTGATTGATTGGTCATGTCTGCCATGGTGACGCCGAAGAGTGCTGTGTGTGATTGATTGGTCATGTCTGCCATGGGTGCAGAAGGGCCAGCGGTGGCATGCTTGCGATCCCTCCCTCCCCCCACTCCTACCCCCCCGGGTGGTGAGAGAGAGGCCTTCTGAGGTGCAGGCCTTTCCTGGGCGGGAATGCTGTCGCTTTGGAAACGGTGGCTATTGCCCGTTTCCTGTCTTTTGCAAGGCGGAATCTGCCTACCTTGGTGTCCCCATTTGTAGACTGTGGTGACCCGCCTCCTTCAACACGCTTGGGGGTGTATGAAGTTACTGTGCTTCTTTTAAACCTCTTTCTTCATCCGGCTTTTCAGCAGGCAGCAGGCGGTGCTGCCGAGGTAGAGTATATACGTAAACGTGCACAAAGCCCTACGTAAACCTGCTCCGTCCAGCTCGTTCACCACGTTCCCCGAGTCCCTTTCAAGGGTAGAACACAGGTGACTGCTGGCTAAGTCCCCCCGCACACGGCTGGCGAAGCATGCACACACCGGGGGCAGGTGATCATGCTTTAGTGACGTCTGTGCTTTTAACGGGTTTGCTCTCCGTTCAGTCCGCTGCCGTCCTGCATCCCCCTGCCCCCCACCCCCGTCTTCCTCACCTGAGGTCGCCTCACTCGCCGGTGCCTCCCCGGCTCTGCACGCCCGGCCCTGCTTTTCTACGACCGATTCGGACACGCTTCCCGCCTGGCTGCGGAGGGAAGCCCGCGGTCTCTCTGCTCGGTCGCGTTTGTCTGCCGTTTCTCCCCGCAGGGCGGGCCGATCCGGTCTCAGGAACGTGAGGCTCGGTGGCCGATGCCCACGCCCGTGCGAGGCGCCCCCTCTCGGTGGAGTCCTCTCGCTCTCACAGAACAGGCTGCTCGGTCGTGTCTGCTACGTGTGGCCCCAAGGGCTTCCCCCGATGTCAGCTCTGTGCCTCCCTCCTCTCCTCAGCGTGGGTCACACCGACGCTCGTTCTTTAGCGCCTTCCTGCCTCCTCCTCAGGGAGGCGCTGAGACGGCGTGTACAGAGGTCATGGCGGTGAGGCGATGCCCGCTCCGGTCAGGGTTGTCCTGGGACGGTCACGGGCCTCACCGTCAGGCTGTCCGTGGGACGGTCACGGGCCTCACCGTCAGGCTGTCCGTGGGACGGTCACGGGCCTCACCGTCAGGGTGGCCGTGGCTCCCTGGGAGGGGGACAGAAAGCAGCCGGTCGGTGCTCTCCGCGGTCACCAGGGTGTGGGAGCGCAGCTCCCTCAGGACTCGCCAGGAACGGGCGGTGTCGGGAGCCCTGGAGGGGCCGCCGGAGTGCGGCTGACCTGGGCTCTCCAGGGCCGGGGGCAGCAGACCGCAGCCAAGGAGCCACATGCGGCCTTCGGCCCCTGAGTGTGGCTCTTCCACAAAACACCACGTGTGGGCGCCCACGACCAGTGCGACTGAAGGAGTCCCCTAAGTAAGCGGTTCCTCCTGGGCCAGCAGCACCGCCCGGCCCCCAGGCTGCTCAGCAGTCAGTGCAGTTCCCTCTCCTTCCATCAGGGGGCGTGGCCAACTGTGGCTTAGGGGACCCATGCCCGGCCCGCGGCCCCCTCCCCCTCCCCGCTCCCGGCCCGGCTGTCAGAAAGGCTTCCCTGCAGGTGCCTCCCCAGCCAGCGCTCTGGGCACACCGAGCCGCTCCGCTTGGCTCCTCCGGGTGGGCTGGCTGGCCCCTGCTCACGCAGCACCCCTCACCCCTCACCTGTCACCCGCCACCCCTCACCCCTCACCCCCACCCCTCACCCCTCACCCCCACCCCTCACCCCTCACCCCTCACCCCTCACCCCTCACTCCTCACCCCTCACCCTGCACCCCTCACCCCTCACCCCTCACCCCTCACTCCTCACCCCTCACCCTGCACCCCTCACCCCTCACCCCTCACCCCTCACTCCTCACCCCTCACCCTGCACCCCTCACCCCGCACCCCTCACCCCTCACCCCTCACTCCTCACCCCTCACCCTGCACCCCTCACCCCCCACCCCTCACCCCTCACCCCCACCCCTCACCCCCCACCCCTCACCCCTCACCCCCACCCCTCACCCCTCACTCCTCACCCCTCACCCCCACCCCTCACCCCTCACTCCTCACCCCTCACCCCCACCCCTCACCCCTCACCCCTCACCCCTCACCCCTCACCCCTCACTCCTCACCCCTCACCCTTCACCCCTCACCGCTCACCCCGCGCCCCGCGCCCCTCGCCCCTCACCCCTCACCCCTCGCCCAGAGCCTGTTAGCCAGGGAGCCCAGGCCCCTGATGATGTGCACCCGCTGCCCGGGCCGTCATTCCATTGCCTCACTGCCGGCTCCCAGCGGCCTGCAACCAGGCCACGGGCCCCGGCTCCCCGGCCACAGGCCCCGGCTCCCCGGCCACGGGCCCCGGCTCCCCGGCCACGGGCCCCGGCTCCCCGCAGACGTCACCTGAGTCCTGTGTCCTGCGCCCAGCCCCCCCAGCTCAGCACCTGCCGCCCGGGCTGCCCTCCTCCCCTCCCCTCCCCTCCCCTTCCCGGAGCACCCCCCCCCCGCAGGCCCGGCTCCGGGCCAGGTGTCAGGCTGCCGGGCGCAGGCCCGGGAGGGTGTTTGCGGAACCTGGAGTGAGTGGAACGGCCTCCCCGGGTGCTGTGTGTCATTGTTCTGGAAGGTTCTCCAGGTCTTTCTGAAAAGCAAATGCTCGAAACACAGCTGCCCGCCGTTCGGAGCAGCAGGTGCTGGCGGCAGCGGGAGGCGGGCCGTGGGAGGGCAGTGGGGTCCCCGCACCCTCACCTGCCACTCACCCAGGGGCTGCCACGTCGCCGCTTTTCCTCCGAACCCAGGCCCCCGGGCCTGCCCGGGCTCCGGCCCGAGCTGCTGTCTGAGCACCCCCCCCCCCCACCCTGGGCCTGCCAGGGGCCACCCCGAGCCCCCGCGCTGCCGCAGGGACACTGTCCCCGTGCGGGGCCTGAGCACAGCCGCTGCCCTCTGCAGGGAGCGTCCAGGCCGCCTGCTCAGGCTGCCAGGGCCCTGCCCCTCGAGGCGGGACTTGCCCACCGCCTGGGCACCACGGAAGGTTCGGACTCTCCTTCCTTTGGGCAAAGGGAGTGCCGGCCTGGCCCGGCTGAGCCGGGAAGGCCCTGCGGAGGGGGTGACGCCCTGGAGCTGGCGAGTCCCAGCCCCCAGCCCCCAGCCCCCAAGCCAAGTCCAGCTTCTGAGGCCGAAGGCGCTCCCAGCGTCCTCGCTGGACTGGGCGTCTGGAGCTGGACCGGGCGGCCCTCTGCCCCGTGGTGGCTGGTCCGGGTCCGAGAGCCTGGACCCGCCCCGCCCCTCCATTCCCTGTTCTGGGAGGGCCCCCCTGCTCGGCCCATTGCCCTGGGGATTGCTGTTCAGGGAGGAGAGCGAGTAGGGGCCCCCCTGGGCATTGGGGTCATTGTCACAGAAATGGTGGTCACCGGGGTGAGTCAGAGTCCCGAAACCCGAGGAACGTGGCGGGTCTGGGGGCTCTGGATAGCTGTCACTAAGGAGGGAAAGCGGGGTGCGGGTGGCACTGATGGCTGGCCCAGCGCTCCCTAAAGAGGAGAAAGGAGGAGAAGCAGGTGCGGGGTCCTGTGGAGAAGTCGGGGCTCTGTGGCCTCACTGCCGTGGCCTCGCTGCTGTGGCCTCACTGCCTGTGGCCTCGCCTGCCTGTGGCTTCACTGCCGTGGCCTCTCTGCCGTGGCTCAGTGGTGTGGAGAGTCGGGAGGTGACCCGTGCTGCCTGCCCCGTGCCAGCCTGGCCTCGGGTGCAGCGTGCCCAGTGTCCGGGATGAGGACCGTGGGCGCCGTGGGCATTGCTGGGCTCCGTGGGGGTTCAGGTGTGTTTCTGGCTGCCTCGGGGAGCGATTGGGAGGCACGTTTCGAGGCCCAGAGAGGATGGGGACTGAGCCCACGTCTCTGTCCTGCCTGGTCTGGGGGCTGCGGGTCCCTCTTGAGCCTAAGGTGCTGGCGGGGGTGGGGTGCCAGGAGGAAGCAGTCCGGGTCAGGGTGGGGGCTGTGGTGAGCCCAGTCGCTGAGCGGGTGGGGGGCACGGGCCTCCCCTGCCCACCTCCTGCCCTCTCCGCAGTAGGTGGGCGAGAGGGAGAAGCTGGGCCTGGCGGAGGCCACGAGCCGGCCCCCGGGGAGCGGACAGCGGCCGTGAGTGCGGGCGGCGGGGCCGACACTGCAGGGCCCGCCCAGCGCCACGGTGGCCGCTCCTGAGCACCTCCGGGTGCCGAGTCTCCCTCCCGCCCAGCGGCCAGCAGGCTGCTGCCAGGGGGGTGCCAGGGCAGCAGGGCGGGCGGCTCCCCAGGGAGGGCTGGAGTGGGGATGGGCTGGCTGTTCAGGCTCAGCTCTTGGGCGCCCCCTGGGGGCAGTGGGGGCAGGGCCTCATTCCTAAGCCAGAGCCAGGAGCCAGGAGCCAGGCTGTGCTGCCTGACCCGTGGGGACCCTGGGCCAGGCCCCTGGCAGCCGGGCCTCCACCCGTGGCTGCCGTGGGTCCCAGCACCTTCGTGTCTGGGAACTCCGGAGGCTCCCCCGCCCCCTCCGCCTCAGGGCCGCACACGCCCTCCCGGGAGCGCCTCCCTCCCCCCGTGGTCATGGCCACGGCGCCGTCGGCCCCTCGAGCCCCCTGCAGGGCTGGGGAGCAGGCCGGGCTGCTGGCCGGAGGGAGTCTGCGTGGCCGCATGGCTGAGGTCTGGGGCTGTCCCCGCCAACGTCCCTGAGTTTTGAACTATTGGGGGCTCCGGAGCAGCAGTTCTCAACCTGTGGTTTGTCCCTTTCACAGGGGTCGCCTAAGACCATCGGAAAACACAGACACTTACATTACGATTTATAACAGCAGCAAGGGCACAGTTATGCAGCAGCAACGGAAGTGACGTTATGGTTGGGGTCACCACCCCGGGAGGAGCTGTGTGAAAGGGCCGCGGTGTTAGGAAGGCGGGAACCCCTGGGCTGGAGGGACGGTCTGGCCACCGGAGACAGGCCTCTGCCCTCCCGTCTCAGCGTCATGCTTGGGTGGCTGCACCCCGACCTGGGCCTGCACCCTGCCCCCCCCGTGCTGCCCCCCCTGCACCCCTGCCTGGCTCCCCAGGCCCGCAGGCCCCGCCCCTGCTCCGCGCGGCTCCCTGGCCAGCTGGTGCCCTCAGCCTCCCCTTGCCTCTCCGCCCCGTCTTCAGAGACGCGCCCGAGTGGACTTGTGCTTCCTGCCACGACCTTGACTTGGGACAGCCCAGGCTCCACTCACCTAACCCCGGCAGGAGGCCTCGGCCCGTGCCACCAGCCCCCTGTCGCCCCCACCCCCACCCCGGGCGCTGCACCTGGTGCGGGGGCTTCTGTGACGGCAGCGGGAGAGGCAGCGGGAGGCCCGCACCCCGCAGGCAGGGGCACCCCTCCGCGCAGACACAGGCCTCCTGCCCTGGGCTCCTGGCCGGGCCTGTGCCGCACCGGCACCTGCGGGCGGGGCTGTGCTCTCGGACCCCTCCCCCTCCCCCTCCCCCTCCGGGGCTCCTCTCTCAGGTGTGGGGTGTTAGCCCCGGGGGGCGGCTGCAGAAGCTCAGGCAGGGCGAGAGGGTGCACCCCTCTCCCCGGGGCGTCCTGGCAGCGGCCTGGGCCCCGGCACAGCGCCTGGGGCAGTCCCATGGCCCCGGCGGTCCCGCTGCCTGCCCGGCCGCATGGGGGCGTCTGTGCCCCCTCCGCGTCCCCAGCCGTCCCGCCTCAGTGCCTTTCCCTGTGGGTCCTGGTCAGGCCCATGAGAGGTTCTACTCAGAGAGGCTCAGCAGCCTGCCCGAGGCCACACAGCCCACCCCTGCCCTCCTGCCGCTCAGTGCCCTCCCCCCCCCCCCCCCCCCCCGCCCCGGGCAGGGCTGCTCCCGCTCAGGGCTGCTCCTGGTTTCCTCCGGAGCCCCAGAGGCCCGGCTGGGCGGAGGAGCCGGCAGCTGCCGCTCGGCTCAGGTCTGGCCCCAGCTGGTTCGTTCACCTGCCCGGGGTCAGTGTCTGCCCCAGCCCTGGCTCCCTGACCCCGGGCTGTGCCAGGAGAAGGTGGCCCCGAGTGCCCCTGCCTGAGCCTCGGCTCAGTGCCGTCGAGGCTGCCGGGGCCCCTCCCTCGCCTCCGTGTCTGATCAGCCTGTCTGACCCCCCTGGTCCGCCCAGCGTTCTCGTTCCCATTACACAGACGAGGAAGCTGAGGCCCCGAGGCTCCAGGAATGTCCCCAGGCCTCACGGTGGTGCCCTGCCTCTCACCGGCCAGAGGTGGGATCCGCTCAGGAACCTGCCTCCTCCAGGAAGTCTTCCCTGACTGCTCGGGGCTGGCCACCCCGTCTGCCTTCTCCGCTCCCACTCGGGGGAGCAGAGCCCGGGAGGAGGACGGGTGTGGAAGGAGCAGGCTGTGGGGCCCAAGCCCGGACGTCCCCTTGCTGGGCCTCAGTTTACTCAGCTGAGGAGGGGCATGACGGCACCCTCCTTGCCGGCACCTGCCAGCTCCCTGCTTCCCCGAGGCGACCCCGCCCCCTCATCCTCTCCCGCCCCTGCACCCCCAGCCCCGGGCTCCGGGTTCCAGAAAATCTGCCGGGTCAGGTTTGCTGAGGGAGCCAGCCAGCGTGTCCGGGTGGCGAGAGGCTATTTTGGGAAGGCGCCGGGAAGGAGGCTTCTGTTTTGCTTTGTTTTGTTTTGTTTTGTTGTGTTTGCTCCTCGTGATTACCAGAGGTGGCGGCCTGCTCTGCCCCCGGACCCGGCGAGGGCTGTGCGGGGATTGGGGGCGGGGGGCACGTTCGCGGGAGATGGACCATCAGACTCCTGACAACCGAGGCCACAGGGGCCTGCAGCCAGCCCGTCACTTGTCACTGTCAGTGTGTTCCAGGCGGTCTGAGCGCAGGCGTGTGTGTGTGTGTGTGTGTGTGTGTGTGTGTGTGTGTGTGTAAGCAGGGGCCTCTGATCCTGACACACCAGAATGGTGCTTCCAGCTCTGCCTTTTGCCCACAGGTCCACCTTCCCACTCACCAACCTGTGTCCAACCAACCCACCTTCTCCAACCACTCATCCCCTATCCATCCATCCATCCATCCATCCATCCTTCATCCATCCATCCATCCATCCATCCATCCATCCCCTTATCCATCCATCCTCTTATCCATCCATCCATCCATCCTCCATCCATCCATCCCTCCATCCCCTTATCCATGCATGCATGCATCCATTCCTCCATCCATCCATCTATCCACCCATCCATCCATCCCCTTATCCATGCATGCATTCATCCATCAATCCCCTCATCCATTCATCCATTGTTGAATTAACCATTGATTCACCTAAACATCAGTCTGCCCATCCATTTGTCTATCCATCCATCAATCTACCCACCCACCCGCCCGTCCTGGGAGACCTGCCCACTCCGGGCCTCCACGCCCCTCGGGGGAGGAGCTGGGGTGAGACGTGCGGGGCGCGTTCTCGGGAGGGAGCTCCGGCCGGGCTGAGCCGGGCCGGCAGGGCCTGGGCTCTGGTGCAGCAGCCCGGTGCGCACGGCCATGCGTGGGCGTGGAGTTTCCCTCCGCCGTCTGCTCCGTGTGAGTGTGTGGGCGAGGTGTTTCCTGGAGTGGGTGTTGGGGTCAGGAGGGGTCGGGTGGCCCTGCCCCAGGGGCTCACATTGGGGGGGGGCGGGGGGCTCAGCCGCCCCGGAAGTGTCAGGTGAGAATAGGAGGAGGGGTCTCCGTGGGCCCAGAAGACGGCCTGGAGTGGGGAGGAGGGTCCCCTGCAGGGGGGACGGGGAGGGCTGGGTCGGGGGCGAGGGGGGGCCTCCGGGTGTGGGGCCTCCATGTGACCCGGGGCAAACCCGGCGTGGAGAGGTGGGAGAGTCGGGTGAAGCCACGTGCGGTGAGTGGTGCTGACACCGTCTGCCGGGCCGCGGCAGGCACGCCGGCTCTCAGAGGAAGGCTACGGGCACTGCTGGCCGCCGGCCGGTGGGAAACCTACAGGAGCCAGAGGCCGACAGGCTGGTGGCTTCTGTCCCTGCTCCTCACCGTTTCATGCCACGGACCCGGGCCGGTGGGGGCCGGCCCCCGCCCCCAGGACTGGGCAGGGCCCGCAGCCCGCGCTGCGCCCTCCCCTCCGCATCAGTAGGCACTGAGGACGGAGGCCTGTGCGCGGGGGGCCCAGACGGCCCACAGGGGACTCAGCAAACGGTCCTCATGCACAGACCAGTCTCCCCGTGGCCGCGGCTCTGCCACCCCAGCCACCCAGGTCCCGATCCCACGCAGGAGAGAGGCGGGGCGGAGCCAGCGCCCGGCCCTGCGGCCCAGGGCTCCGCCTGGGCTGAGGGAGGGCCCGCCGGAGCCCAGAGCTCGCCATTGCCTGGTGGCCGGCACCCGCAGCGGCCAGCAGTGTTGGGCATGTCGCTGGCCGGGAAGCGGCGGTCACCACACCGGCCCTCCCTCTGAGAGCTCCTCAGGCCGCACTCCCAGCGCGGAGGGCAGAGGAGGTAACCTCCATCGGCCTCGGCTCCTGCACGGCTCCTGCGCTCGGGAACACTGGAGTCTGGTGACTCCCCCCTCCCATCAGAGGCAGCCCCTCTGTTCACCGGGAGGAGCACTAGGGGCAGGGGGCAGGCAGAGGCTGAGCGGGGGATTGAACCCGAGCCCCTGGGACAGCCGAGGGCCGGAGGGAGGTCCCAGGTGCAGTGGTCGGCTCCTCCACTCTTCTTTTCCTTTTAAATACACTTTATTGATTTTTTACAGAGAGGAAGGGAGCGGGAGAGAGAGTCAGGAACATCCATGAGAGAAACATCAACCAGCTGCCTCCTGCACGCCCCCCTCTGGGGATGAGCCAGCAACCCAGGTACATGCCCTTGACCGGAATCGAACCTGGGACCCTTCAGTCCGCAGGCCGACGCTCCATCCACTGAGCCAGACTGGTCAGGGCCACTCTCTTCTTGTTTAAATGTATTTTCAGAGACAGGAAGGTGGGCTGTGAACGTGTCCTCCGAGGCCTCGGCCTCCCTGGCTCCATCGGAGAGGCCGCTGTCGGCCCTCGGGGGGCGTCCCCGGGCGGGCCGGTAGCAGGGACAGAGCCGGGTCCCAGACCAGTCTCCGCCGGGGCCCAGGAAGACCACAGTCCGCCCGTTTCTCATCCGGGCCCCGGAGGGAACACCGCGCACCTCCCAAAGGCGGTCCCCTCCCTGAGAGGGAGGGACTCGGGGCACCCGCGTTGTAGCTCCTCGCCCTCTGGGACTGTTGGCGGTCCCGCCGCCACCACCGCCGTCTCATGGTAACCTGGTGGTATTGCCAGTGCTGCCGCAGTGGACGCTAACTTCTGGGGGAGACTTCCCACCACCGAGAGGGTGAGGGGCACCCCCCTGGTTTGATGGTCCCTGGGGAGCCTGGGCTGTGGGCAGTGCGGCAGGCCTGGTGGGCCCGCAGTCCCCCGAGCTCCCGCCAGAGGGCGCCCTTGCACTCCCGTCCCAGACGGACTCCAGTGCAGGCCCGTGGGCCCTGCAGGCTGCGGCTGGAACCGTCCTTTCTGCCCATTAAACTCTCATTGGCTGCACGTGAGCCTCGGCCCCAGCCCCAGCGAGTTCACCTGTGGGCGGAGGGTGTCCCCGGGCACGCTCCACACTGCTGTCTCCAGCCTCGGAGCTGGGAAGCTGGGAGGGGCTGGAGGGGTGTGTCTGGGTGCCCAGCGCCCGCTGGCTGTCTCTCAGGGCGAGCTGACCCCGTGGGCGCCTCATGAGCGTCCCAGCAGCCGGCAGCCCTGAGAGACGGGGTGGAAACGGGCTGCCCCCCACCCCCGCCTGCTGCTCAGAGGGCTCAGCTCGGCGGCCCCGGGCCAGGCCCCTCCCCGAGCCCTCGCCCCTGCCCCCTGCCGGCTCCACGCTCAGACCCACACCCTCAGGCGGCTGCAGGCAGGGCCGAGGGCTGCAGCCTCAGCCTTTTCTCTCCTGCGAGATGGGGAGGCATTCCCCTCGGCGGTTGTGGGAAGGGGCCTCAGTCTACCCAGAAGGCCCTGCTCCCCGGGCGTGGCCCTCCTCCGTCCTGTCGGGGCAGGGGGACCTCTGCTGCTGGGGGAGGCGGCCCACGGGCCGTGTCACCTCTGTCGCCTCGATTTGTGCATCTGTGAAATGGAACCGTTGTGGGCTCAGTGACGGGGGGGGGGAGGGGAAAGGGGGCTGGGTGGTGGGGAGCCCGGCATGTGGCTCGCTGAGCCCCCCTCTGCTGCCCCCTCCTCCCCCAGCCCCTCCTGCTCCCCCCCCCCCCCCGCCATGTTGGGATGCCTCTGCTGCAGACAGACAGATGGCTGCTTCGTCTTGTTTTGAGTGCCCCGTGCCACATGTAGGAATGTGTAATTAGACACCAATTAGATCCCACACTCCAGACCCCGTCTTCCGGCTTCTCTCCGAAATCAGGGCCCTGGCCCCCGCCCCCCCGGCCTCCGCCCGCCCGCAGCCCGCTCCCTCACCTGCCGGCCCCACCTCCGCGGACAGGCCAGCGGCTCCCGGGAGGGACCCCGGGGCGTGCGGGGTGTCTGCGCTGTGAGTGCTTTGTTACCCACACACACGGCTGCTCCTTCTCCGCCGGCACAACCAGGCGTGGGGCCTGCTGAGCCGTCATCAGTCACAATCAAAACACTGGCGGAAGCCAGAGGCTCTGGTGGGGGGCCGTCCGGAAGGCGCTGAGTGACCCCGGCTGGGCCATCGCCCTCCGGGCCCTCCGATGCCCGCAGGAAAGCCCCTGCCCATTGGCTCAGGGCGGGGCTGGCACCCAGTCAGAGCCCACAGGAGGCACCTCCCCTGCGCCCCCAGGGGTGATGGAGGCGGGTCCTGGGGCTCCGGGGTCCTGGGGTGACGGGGGGGGGGGCGGGGGGGGCTGGCCAGGGCGGTTGTTTCAGATGACAGAGCGAATGCAGGAAAGCCACACCTTCACCTGACTCTTTTTTTAAAAACGTGAATTTTTATTGCTGTCAGAGAGGAAGGGAGAGGGAGAGAGAAACGTCAGTGAAGAGAGAGCATCATGGACGGCTGCCTCCTGCACGCCCCCTACTGGGGACTGAGCCCACAACCCAGGCCTGTGCCCTGACTGGGAACCAGACTGTGGCCTCCTGGTTCATAGGGCAATGCTCAGCCACGAAGCCGCGCCTGAGTTTTAATCGTGTGTAGCTCCTCCGGAAACCTGAATGGGGCCCGATGTGGCAGGGGGAGGGGAGGGAGGGAAGGGGGAGAGGGGGCGAACCCCAGGACCAGCAACAGCACGGAGCTGCGGGGAGCCTGGGGGTAGCCCGGACCTGTGGAGCGGCTGTGCGCTGGGAACTGGCAACGGCCAGCGGCGGGCTCCCCAGAGCCCTCAGTGGCCTCCGCCTCGGCCTCCCTCCTCCGGGGGCAGGTGGGGCAGGCTGAGCCAGGGCTGACCCAGGCCGGAGTGGGAGCGGCCAGGAAGCCGGGGGCCCGCCCCCGTGCTGCCCTGAGTCATTCCTTAATGCGATTTGTGCCCATTGAACTCCTACAGCGCCGAGTGCTCGCCTGCGCTTCATAAATATTTCATTCTCTTCCGGCAGCAAATGTGCCGAAGCCCAGAGGCCCAGTGCTAGCTCCGGCCCGGCAGGCAGGCCTGTCCCCCTGCCCCCTCCTCCGCCCCCTCCTCCGCCCTGCAGCTGTGGGCGGGAGGAGCCAGGCCTACCACCCACACCTGGCACCGGCCTGCCAGCTGCTCCCACTTGCGGAGCGGGGAGCCTGGAGCCGGGAGCGGGCAGCCGGGAGTCGGGAGCCGGGAGAGGGGAACCTGGAGCTGGGAGCTGGGAGCTGGGAGTTGCGAGCGGGGAACCTGGAGCTGGGAGCTGGGAGCAGGGAGCGGGAGCCGGGGCTGCAGTGGAATTGGCAGGAGAAGACAGGCCTGGGGAGGGGGACGGACCGGACAAGGTCCCTGTGGGACTCGGGACTCAGACTGGGGCCGGATGCCAGGGCCGGCCTTGTCCACGAGTGTGCAGCAGCCCGTGGGAATTCTCGGCCGGGGATCGACCCCAAGGGGCTTCGGGGCAGCTCAGGAGGGGCCTGGCCCTCTCGGGCCCCGGCGGCCAGAGGCAGCGGAAGGAGCTGTGTGCGTGTCTGGTGCCTCCACACCTCGTCGCTACTCCGCTCCACCCGCCTCGTTCCCCTGCTCCGAGCGCCCGCTCTGCAGGAGGGCCCGGCTGCCTCGGGGGCCGGGCAGGAGCCGGGTGGGTGTGGGATGTGCGTGGCTCGTGGCGCCGTCTCGGCAGGTCCCGTGAGCAGAGGGGACGAGCAGTGGGTCCGGTGGGTATTTACAGGACACGGCGCCCTCCGCACCGGCTCTTTAGAAGCTCAGACACGGGTCCCGGACCCTCAGCACCTCCCGGCTCCGGCCTCCTCCCGGCGGGCTGTCCACTGGATGCTCCGCACTGGGAGCCCGAGGACCATGTGACCTGCAGGCTACCCAGGTGCGCACTGTCCCCGGGGGCTGCCTGCTGACCGGTGCTGACAGCAGGGGGGTGCAGGGAGGCCCGGACCCTGGGGTGCAGTGTTTGAGCCAGAAAAGGCCAGATCGGCTTCCGCCAGGGCACACATCCCACAGGGGCCGCGAGCTGACGTTACCACCGTGCTCACTCCCCGCATCCGCCCGGCCTTCTGTGGCAGGCACACAGGTGGGCCCCGTGGCGGGGCGGCGGGCGGGGCGGTGGGCCCCGTGGCGGGGCGGCGGGCCCCGTGGCCGGGCGGCGGGCTCCGTGGCGGGGCAGTGGGCGGGGCGGTGGGCTCCGTGGCAGGGAGGCGGACCCCGTGGCAGGGCGGCGGGGCGGCGGGCCCCGTGGCAGAGCGGTGGGCTCCCACCCCGCACAGGGGTACATACGCACCCACGTGTGTGCCGAGGTGCTTCATCCCCTCCCGAGCTGCCGTCTCCGTCTGCATCTCTTCCTTCCAGGCAGAACTTCCTCCCTTTATTTTTAAAATATATTTTTATTGATTTCAGAGGGGAAGCGGGAGGGAGATAGAAACACCAATGATGAGAGAGAATCACTGACTGGCTGTCTCCCTCCTGCACACCCAACATTGGGGCTCGAGCCTGCAACCCAGGCCTGTGCCCTTGACTGGAATTGAACCTGGGACCCTTCAGTCCGCAGGCCGACGCTCCATCCACTGAGCCACACTGGCACAGACATACCTTCCTTTGGAAGTCACGCCATGCAGATCGGCTGTTAGCAAATGTTCCTTACCCTGAAAATATATTTGGCTTTCCTTCTTAAAGGATATTTTCTCTGCGTAGACAATTCTGGGTTAACAGCCTTTTTCAAAAAGCTCTTAAAGGTGCGATTCCACTGTTTGCCGCAGAACTGCACCAGCCGTGTCCCTGTGTGGGACCCCTTGTTTCTCTCTGGCTGCTTTCAAGATCGTCTCTCCTTGGTTTTCGGCAGTCTCACTCAGACGGGTGGCTTTCCTCGTATTTATCCTGCGTGGGGCTCACGCGGCTTCTTGGATCTGTACACTCGGGTCCTCTACCCGATGTGGCTACATCCCTCCCTTTTGGCCTCGGTCTGTTTCCCTTCTCTGATCCTTCCCTGATTGCCCGCAGCTGTCTGAGGCGGTGCTTGTTTATTTTATCTGCGCTCCTCTCTGTCCTTCAGACCGGGCTGTTCCTATGGGTACGTGCTGATCTCCCTTAATAAAGCAGCGGCGGACGGCGGGTGTGAGCCCGAGCCTGGCGCACCGTCCGCGCTGGCCCAGAGAGGGCTGCTGGTCTTCGTCGGGCTTGAAGCTCGGCAGTGCTCTTCGTAGTGAATGGGCTGTCTGTATTTTTTTAAACTTCGTGTTGCTCTAAGAACCATGAACCGTGAAGGGGCTCCCACACTCTTCTTCCTCTCCCAACGGAAATGACGCAAATCACCACCTACACCCCCTTCCCATGACCGCCCCCCCCCGGCCCCAGGCTTCAGCGGACAGCGCTCCTCCGATTCCTCCCACCCCTCTCCCCTCCCTTCGGGATCTGGGCAGACTCCAAACTCACCCCAAGGAAACCACCCAGGTGCCCCCTACCCGTCTGCATTGGTTGTCTCTCTCCTCTAACCCTCACCCTGAACCCGCCCATGATGGGGGTGTTCCAACCCCCTCCCACGGACACTCCCCGGCCCCTCCCCATTGAAACACCCCCAAGCCTGCCCCCCCCCCCCCCCCCGTCATCCAACCTCACGGCCCTCCGGTCACCGCTCTCCCTGTGCTCTCTCCCCCCTCCCCCCCCGCAGGTTACGGGCACGCGGCCCCCGGCACGGACGCTGGCAAGGCCTTCTGCATGTTCTACGCGGTGCTGGGCATCCCGCTGACGCTGGTCATGTTCCAGAGCCTGGGCGAGCGCATGAACACCTTCGTGCGGTACCTGCTGAAGCGCATCAAGAAGTGCTGCGGCATGCGGCACACGGACGTGTCCATGGAGAACATGGTGACCGTGGGCTTCTTCTCCTGCATGGGCACGCTGTGCATCGGCGCGGCCGCCTTCTCGCAGTGCGAGGACTGGAGCTTCTTCCACGCCTACTACTACTGCTTCATCACGCTCACCACCATCGGCTTCGGCGACTACGTGGCGCTGCAGACCAAGGGCGCGCTGCAGCGCAAGCCGCTCTACGTGGCCTTCAGCTTCATGTACATCCTGGTGGGGCTCACCGTCATCGGCGCCTTCCTCAACCTGGTGGTGCTGCGCTTCCTCACCATGAACAGCGAGGACGAGCGGCGGGACGCCGAGGAGCGGGCCTCCCTGGCCGGCGCCCGGAACAGCCTGGCGCTGCACCTGCCCGGCGAGGCCCCGCGGGGCCGGGCGCGGGGCGGCAAGGCGGACGGGGACCTGCAGTCCGTGTGCTCCTGCTCCTGCTACCGGCCCCCGGGCCGCGCGGGCGGCCGCCCCGCCGCCGGCCACCAGAACTCGCTGGGCCTGGGCGGCCAGCTGGGCCCGCAGTACTTCCACTCCGTGTCCTACCACATCGAGGAGATCTCGCCCAGCACCCTGCGCAACAGCTTCTTCCCGTCGCCCACCAGCTCCGTGTCGCCGGGGCCGCACAGCCTCACGGACGTGCACCGGCTCATGCGCCGGCGGAGGTCCATCTAGGGGGGCGGCGGGGCGGGCCGCGGCCCAAACCGGCGCCTGTCGCCTGTCACATTCCACCGGCCCCGCCCGCCCGTCCTGCTCCGGGTTTCGTTCTGTTTCTGTTGATGTCGGAGAGGAAGGGGGAGAGCGAGAGATGGAGAGATCCGTGATGAGGAGAATCATGGATCGGCTGCCTCCTGCACGCCCCCACTGGGGACACGACCCGGGCCTGTGCCCTGGCCGGGGATCGCACCGTGACCTCCTGGCTCCTAGGTCAATGCTCAGCCCCTGAGCCGCCCAGGCCGGGCCCCCTGGTCTCTCCTTTATTTATTAGCTGTTCTCGGCCGGAGTCATACTGTCATCGTCATACGTCCTGTCCTTCCTTCCGTCTCGGTTTCCTTCCCCGCCCCCGCCCCTCCCCTTCCAGCCGGATGGAGCTGCCCAGTCCTCCTCTGAAACAGCATCTGAGCATGAGCATGGGTTCCCCCTCCTGACCAGCAGCATATGCCTTACCTCCCCCGGCGGCCCCGCGGGCGGCCCACCCAGCACGGTGACACCGAGACCACGAGACCGAGCGCAGGGTGCCCGGCCCAGAGCTGCGCCCACCAGAGCCTCGGCGCCCACCATAGGGCGACCGCCAGGGTGCCACTCTTCCCCCCCGGGGGCGGGTGGCTGTGCGTGTGCGTGCGTGTGCCTGTGTGCCTGTGTGTGTGTGCCTGTGCCTGCGTGTGCCTGTGTGTGCGTGTGTGCCTGTGTGTGTGCCTGTGTGTGCCTGTGCCTGCGTGTGCCTGTGTGTGCGTGTGTGCCTGTGTGTGTGCCTGTGTGCGTGTGTGCCTGTGTGTGTGCCTGTGTGCGTGTGTGTGTGCCTGTGTGTGTGTGCCTGTGTGTGTGTGTGCGTGTGCGTACGCGCGGGCGCCGTGCGGCGCGGGGGGAAGCACAGGTATTCATTTCTTTTCTCCATCCTACAATTTTGTTAATAGCCTGCTTCTGGCTGCTTCCAAACAACCAGGAAAACAAAGCCCACGAGGTGTTTGATTTACGTCCGGCCGAGCGAGCATGCTCCGCGAGCAGCCTCCGTCGCGGTGCGCCACGCCTGTGCTTCCCCAGCGCTCGGCTCTCAATCAGTCACTTAGTCTCGGGGCGGCGGGGGGCACGGCCACAAGGACCATCGCAGCTTGCCCGTTAAAAACCTTTTAAAGCATGCGCTCCGTGCAACGGGTCCGCGCTCTGCACAAGGGAACCCATCGGAGGATGACCGAAGGCACTGGTCCTGTGACGTTCCGTTTTGTCACCTCAGCTCTAACTGTGCGCCGTGCGGCTGGCAGTGCCCGGGGACCGGGCGGGGGGACGGTGGCCCGTCAGCTCCCTCCTGTCTCTGTGATGATGGGGTGGGGGGGGGGGGCGGCAGGGAGCCGTCCATCACGGGGGACAACTTTTCCCCGAGGGGAAATCCCTCCCCCTCCACTAGGGGGCGACCTCAGAGGGACAGCTGGGCTCAGGCACCCCCTGGAGGGCCCTGCAGTGACAGCCATCCACGCCCCTGCTCCTCCTCCCTACGGGAGGCTCCCGCTCCCGCTCCCGCTCCGGGTGGGAACAGGCTTTGGCGGGATTGCTCTGAGGGTGCAGGGAGCCCTGGGGGATCCTGGGAAGAGGAAACCTACCCGGTTTCTTAAGGGAGACATCACCAAATGCCGCCAGTCCCAAGCCTTTGGCCCACAGGACTGAAACCCATCACTCAAGGCCCCTCTGAACAGGCACGCACTCCATGCTACATCCATGTTACACACATGCTACATCCATGTTACATCATGCCACACACATGATACACCCGTGTTGAACACGGCCCCTTGTGCAGGGCACAGGGCTGGGAAGGACCTCAGACGCTCTGGGCCACTCGGGACAGATCTCAGTCTCCAAGGTCTGTCTGCACTCGCTCGTGTCTAATGTTATTTTTTTTAAACGTCAGGGCCCTAACGTCCGTGCAAAGGAGAAACAGCGGCTCTTTCTGCGTCTCCCCTCCTGGGAGCGCCGCTGGCTCCGGGGCCGCAGGGCGAGGAGTCCGCACTGTTCGCAGAGCGCTGAGCGGAGCCGGAGGCTCCTGAGAGCCTGGGTCACGTGGCCCCCCGGGGGGGGGGAAGGCATGGGCCTGGCAGGACTTGGCCTGGGTGTCTGGTCAGCTGCCACATCAGAAGGCTGAGCCTCCAGAACAGAAAACCCGGAGTCATCTGACTTGGCAGGTGCTGGGAGCCGGGAGAGGGAGAGGGAACAGGCAGCATCACCACCAATATGGCCCCGGGCATAAATCGGTTTCCTGTGGCTTTCTCGGCCTCACCTTGGTAGAAGCAACAGAAAAGAAAGAGAAAAAAAAGAAAGAAAAAGAATCCTCCCCACAAACTTTCTATTTCGCAAATTTCAGATTTACCGAGATGTGGAGGAGTGGTCAGGGGGACTCCCCAGCCTCCGCCCCCGGCCCCCGGCTGCCTCTCTCCCGCTGCCCCGCCCCCACACACTCAGGAACTTGGAGGATGAAGGGATGTGTGCCGCCTGAAGGCGGTGCCACCAAAGAGAACACTGGTCTCAGATAACTGAAATTCCACCCAGCAGCATTTATCTAAAACAGCCCATTGGCGCAGCGCTCTGACTGTCCCCCAAAATGTCCCGCAGAGCAGTAGGTAGGTCTGAGACCATCTGAGTTGGGCTGGGACATTGTGCTGCCCCGCCCCACCTGCCTGGGACCCTGGGACGCTTGGCACCCTCTTCTGGGATGGCCCGCGAGCCTCTTGGGCTCCCTCTGGTGGAGGAGTTTTGGGTGAGAACACAAGGGCCGTGATCGATGCGTTCCATGCGCCATTTCCCCGGAGACCCCACGACGGCCTCTCTGTGTGGGTCAGTGTGTCATGAGAGATGCCCTCCCCTGTGAGAGACCCTGCAGCGGGGTGCCCACGGGGCCCTGGACGCCAGGTCTGCTAGCCAGAGCTCACTGCTGCTTCCGAGTTCCCACTTGATCTCCCTTCTGTGCTCGGCATCAGCAGTCTGTCCCCGAACAACTGGGGGAGGGTCTGGTCGGCTATGAACATGGACAGCAGGGGCAGGCTTTCCTGGACTAGACAGCGGGAGGTGGGGGGGGGGGGCAGGTGCCGCCCGGCAGGGGTTTCGTAAGGGTCCCTGGAAGCCGGCCGGGGCACGTGGGCACCAGCAGCTCCTAGTGAGAGTGGGGGTTCGAGCCCTTGCTGGCATTAGTGATCAGAACCAGCACCGGGGGCACCAGGGCTAGCTGTTGTGGCCGCCGTCTCGGAGATACTTTCTCTGGCAGGTTCTGCATGACCCACTCAGTCTGAGCATAATGCAATCCCCTGCATGGCCTCGTAACCCTCCGTTTTGGTCAAGGAACTACATCCATACAGAGTCCCACCTCTGAGCCTTTGCCTGCGCCGTTCCACCTGGAAGGCCCCCTGCTGCTTTTCAGCCTGGTGGTGGGCGGAGCCAAAGCCTCCCAGGTCCCCTGGCCCCCGAGGGACTCAGCGAGGCCCTCCTTTGGGCTCTGTCATCCTGTCTCTCAGACAGATGGCCTGGGAAGCAGCCTGCTGGCCGGGCTCGGGGCAGCCGGTGCGGGAATATTGACAGGCAGGACCCAGCACCTTGCCTCCGGGGCTCATCGCTGTCATCAGGGTCATCGTAGCTCCAGGGGGCGCCGCGCCCACCCCTGGAGTCCATGCACATACTGTGACCAGAGCCCATCGGCCCCCGTGGACTGGCCAGAGGCACGAGGCTGGCCAGGCTGAGTGTGCCCGCACAGCAGGGCGATGGGCTGTCTGCAGCCTGGCACTCCCTGCCAGGTGGTAAACGCGTGCGTAGTGAGTGGCAGGTTCCCTGCCCAGTGCTGACCTGGCCACAGCCCGGGGGAGTCCGGAGGGAGGGCAGGAGGACTCCATGGGGGGGTCTCGCTCTGGCCTGTCTGCCGGCCCCGGGCAGCTCCCTGCAGGCCTCAGCGCGCGGAGGGCGGGCTGGGCTGAGGAGGGAGTCCCCGGAGCTGGCGACATGCCTTGGCCCTAGAGACAGAGCCTCAGCCTCGCGCTCCCAGCTCCTCACCTCGTGGGGGACCTCAGGGCCCAGCAGCCCCGCCGTGGCTGCCCGCCCTTCCCGTTCTCAGGCCCGTGGCCTGGCACCCGTTCTCCCTCTGCCACGGGGTGAGCTCCCGGGCGGCGAGAGGCCGGCGGTCTGGGGCTGCGGAGGGCGGGACCCGGTGTCATCCTGTCTGAGGCGTCGGATGGACACGATGGTGGCGGTTTGGAGGCTGCGCCGGGGCCCGGTCCTCCCTCTCGGGCACCGCGTTTTTCAGGGACAGACCTCTCACACCAAAGAATCGCGTCTCTCGGCTCCTCCGACTCCTCGTGGCTCCTGGGCACGGACGGCAGTCCCCAGGGACAGGTGCCTGGAGGTGCGTGTCTTCCTGCGAGCACGCCCGCCGCTCCCGAGGCCACAAGCCCAGTGGCCACGTGCTTCCGAGAGGCTCGGGGCCCAGAAACGGCCTGGCGCCCGGCGCTGGGACCTGGACCACCTGCCGTTAGAAGTTGAGGGAGAACGGTGAGGGCCATGCGAGCTGCGGGCGCCCGCGGAGCAGAATCACCAGCACCGATTCCCGGCAGCTCGCTGGCCCCGCCTGCCCGGGCCGAGGGATATCCGTCCATGCGGCCCAGGAGCACGGAGGCCATTGGCCGGACGGGCTGGCAGAGGCCACTGCCCACGGGGCGGCGGGAGCAGTGGATGCGGGAGCCGGTCTAACCAGGGAACCAGATGCTCCTGCTGGGGGCTGGGGGCCGTCCCTGTGACCCGAGGTTGACGGGCAGGTACAGGGGCTCCTCTGAGGGGCGGGGTGTGAGTGGGGGGACCCTCACGTATCCATTGGGGTGCGTGTGTGCGCTGAAGGGGCACCTTTGGGGCTCTGGCTCTCTCGCTCTCCCGTTTCCACGTTGCTGGGCGTTTGTGTGACCGTGTGGTCGGGGGACCTGGCTGGTCACGATGGCCGAACTGTGTGCTCCCAAGTGCTCTCGGGGGGTGGGGAGGGAGGAGGCAGACATCAGGAATTTCTCCCCGAAACTGGGGCTCCTTGGCCACGTCTGTCCGTCCGTCCGTCCGGAGGCAGGGAGCTACCTCCCCACGTTGGTGGGGGCCTGGGGCGTGGACCTCTGGGGGAGCCACGCAGCATCCAGCAAAACTGGGGTTCCCCTGGGCCAGGGGGACCCGGATTCCAAGCAGCCCCGCCCCGCTCCTGTCTGTCCCTTTTGTCTCTCTTCTCTGGCCCTCTCCGCCCTCGGGGGGTGGGGGGGCCCTCACACATGGCCTTAGCATGCCGACTGGAGCTCCCGGATGAGACGCCGCAGGACCACGCCGGTCCGCCCCGCGGCGGCCGGAACGACACTGTCACCAATGTTTACAAGTCCCCGCAGACACCGCCCGTGTACAAATGTAATTTATGCAAGAGATTGCACTTCCTTTTGTAACGAATGCACTCAGCAGCCTGTACATATTTTACAAGGTCTTTACAGAGAAGAGCCTTTACGGTAGTGTTGTAAAATACGCAGTTTTCTAATTTTTTCATTAAAATCTCTATGGCACGTTTGCAAATGTGTCTTGGCCGTCCTTCTCCCGCCTGCACACACCTGCCACCTGCTGCTCTGCTCGGGCCCAGGAGGCAGGGGCTGGGTGGGGAGCGGAGGGGCTGGAGCGGGTCGGGGCCCACGGAGAGAGAGGCCCTGGGACTCCCCGGCCTCTCACCTGCCACCGGGAACACGCCCGCCTCGCCGTGTGGTGTCTCTGGGCACAGGCGCCAGGATGGGGCAGAGGGGCCTTCATGCAGTCACCCCTCCTTCGCCACGGCCCCGCCTCAGTGCACCGCGTGCTGAGCGCTGCCCTGTGTGCCCCGCCGGCCGCTGTGGCCCTGCCCCTCCCGCCCCGCCCCTCCCCGCCCCGCCGTGCCATGCACCTCAGTTGGCGGGCGCAGCTCCCACGTGACCCACCAGGTCAGTGGCCACGTCCTGCCCGGGCACGGAGGGGCAGGTGAGCCCGAGGCCTGGTGCTGACCAAGGGCGGACTGCGAGGGGCCAGGGCGTCGAGGGCGGCAGTCGCCCTCACCCTCGCGGGCGTGCTCAGCCCATCGCCACGGCGGCCAGAGCCACGGCGGCCAGAGCCACGGCGGCCAGAGCCACGGGGGTGAGCACGGCCTGAGGTGCCCTCAGCTCTCAGCCGGGTCCACAGATTGTGTCAGTCCCTGCGAGCCAGTGGGCTGGGCACCACAGCCAAGGCCGGGGACCTGGGGAGAAGGCGCACACGGGAGCCTCCGGGAGCTCGCACCCGGGCTGGGGGGTGAGGGAGCCCAGGAGGCGGAGGAGGGTCTGTGCTTGCCAGCAGCTCGCACCCGGGCCTAGGGGGGTGAGGGAACCCGGGAGGTGGAGGAGGGTCCGCGCTCCCAGCTCAGAGACGGGCTGCGGCTCACACCCGCTCTGCAAACCACCCGGTCCCCACAGGCCCATCGAGAGGCCAGCCAGCCTGCCGGGCCTCCCAGAGTGCCCGGTTACCACGGCAACGCCTTGGTAAGGCACCGGAAGAGACGATTTTTTTTGGGGGGGGGATCTTGTAAAAAGTATTAAACTGGAGGGATCCTCCCGGAGGGACTCTCCGAGGGGCGCAGGGCCCGGCACCCCCAGTGCGGCCCGGCCCCTCCCACCCCGACCGGCCCCCTTCCTTTCACTCCTGTGCCCACACCCCCGGCTGCCTGGAGGGGGTCAGTGGGGCACGAGGGGCAGCCAGGCCTGAGGTCCAGGGGCCGAGGGGCAGGACCGGTGCCCCCCATTCATCCCCCCCCTGGGCCCTGGCCTCCTCCAGTAAAGGGGACGCATGGGGTTCGGGGCTCAATCCTGGGTCCCCTCCTCTGGCTGAGAAGCCCCAGGCAAGTCCCTTCACCCCCAGAGGTTCAGCTGCCTTATCAGCCCCCCCCCCCCCCGGGAGCCATACCAGGAGGAGGGGTAGACATCAGCCGTGAGGACCCAGTGCACAGGGCGGGGGCCAGCTCTGCCGTCCGGCCCGGGGCCGCCGTCCCCGCAGCTTCTCTCCGGAGGAAGCCCTGTGCTCTCCGCCTTCCCTCACCGGGTCAGGCTGCCAGGTCCCCGGGATGATGCTGTTCCCGTGAGTCACGTCGTATGTCCACACCGTCCCGGCGGCGCCCAGGGCTGGGGGAGGGGGGATTGCAGCCGTGACCCCGGCGGCCCCTCTGTAACGGGCGGTGGTTTGGGGGACCTGTGTGTGTGATCCACACGCGGTGTCTCCGGGGGACGCTCCCGTGTGCCAGGCGTGGGCCAGGCGCCTCCTGACCCTCACCACCAGCCTCCGGCCGGGCCGGGCCGGTCCGATCCACGTGGACCAGCGAGGAAACCGAGTCACGCTGCGTGGGCACAGCGGCCGTCCCGGGAGGGGCCGCGCCGGGAGGGCCCGAGCCGGTCCCCGGGGCCTGGCCAGCCTCCTGGAGGAGGCGAGGCAGTGCCACCCTCGGAAGGAAGCCCGAGGGCCCGGGGCAGCGGGCAGCGCACTCACCCCCTGCACCTGGGCGCGGCCGTCTGCGGCGCCGCTCCCCTGCGTCTGCGTCTCCCGAGGCCGGGCTGGGCCGCTGGCCGGCGGACTGCGTCCGGGCCGGCCGTCACCGAGGGTTTGACGGTGAGTAACACACGCGGGTGAGCTCTCCTCCCTCCGCTCCTGTGGTCCATGCTCCGTGTGTGTGTGTGTGTGTGTGTGTGTGTGTGTGTGTGTACAATGTTCCCCACCCTTAAAGGTGAGCAGGCAACCCAAGATTACCAGGAATTGGGGGGGGGGGGGCGGGGAGATGGCTAACATGAGAAGCAGAGACCACAGCACACAACGCCGAACCAGACGCGAAGCAGGGAGACACGTGGAAAAGCGAAGTTGTCATCCTCAGAGACGCCGCAGGCCTGACACGGAGCGAGAGGGTGCCTGTCAGGGGGAGATGTGGGGACGAGAAGGACCTTGGGGTTGGGAAGACGCACAGACCGGAAGCAGCCTTTGAGGAGCTGGTCAGGAAGGGAGCCAGGAGCAGGCTGAGTAGTGGATGAGCATGAGGACGTGAGCGGATCATGGACAGACGCAGAGTTCTCCGAGGAAAGCCAGAGGCGAGGTCGTGGGAAGTGAGTTTTCTAAGTGTTTTTCCCGGAAATCAAGGACGTGGCCTGGACGGAGCATGTTCCCGAGGCCCCACACACCAGTCCCCACGCCACTCCACAAAGTTACAGACACAGAGAGATGAGAAGGCCACTGAATGCTGTGGGCAGAGGGGGGGCGGGGAGGAAGAACTACACACACACACACACACACACACACACACAGACACACACATATACCCAGATATATACACATACACACAGATATATACACACATACACACATATAAATGCACACATGCATACACATACAAACACACATACACGCATATACACACATATACAAACACACACATACACACAGATATATATGCATGCATACACACACACACACATACAACAGAACCAGAGTCAGATGGTACCGAGAGCACCGGATGGTTCCCGGGGCGGGGCTGGGGTGGGGCTGGGTGAGGAGGCGGAGGGACGGAAGTGCTGGGGTGGCTGCAGAGCAGTCGGGGGATGTGCAGGGCCCGGTGGGGAACAGAGCCAATAGGACGGGAATAACGGACGGTGCCAGGCGGGTACCGGGATACTGAAGGAGGGCGGTGCAGTGTGTGATTGTCTGGCCCCTGTGCTGTACCCTGGAGATCAACACGACATATCAAATGGGAAATAACACTCCTTAGGAAAGAGGCAGCGGGCACAATGGAGGGGACGGGCTCGGAGCACAGGACGGGGCCATGAACGCCGCCGTGGGGGGCTCAGTGGGCTCTCTTTGGACCCCGAGTGCCGGTCAGCGTCCCCGAGAGGACTGCGCCTCCCCGGGCCCCAGCGGGCAGGACGCCGAGGGGACAGAGCGGAGGTCTCCCGGTCAGCATGGACGTCACCACGCCGGCTGTACCGTGTGTGTGTGTGTGTGTGTGTGTGTGTGTGTGTGTGTGCGCGCACCACGCCGGCTGTACCGTGTGTGTGTGTGTGTGTGTGTGTGTGTGTGTGTGTGCCATGCTGATGGCCCCCCCCTCCCCCCGCGTTTGCTAACCGCCCGCAGAGGAAAACCATCGATCCGGGCCGCCGAGTGTCCGGGAGCGCAGTCTGAATAATGACTGCTCTGTGTTCAATGCGAGGTGTATGCCTTGGCTTACAATTAACGTTCAACCGCCCTCATAGGAAATGGGATTTTTAAATAAAACCGTCAGGCGTGAGTGAGTCTCGGGCTTAGAAGCCACCGAGGGAGGGGAGCTGTGGGCGCACCTGTCCGAGGTGATGGCCTCTTGGGGGGACACAGGGGGCGGGGCTTGGCGAGGCCGGACCCCCACCTTTAGCCCCCAGTTATGAAATGTTAATGACCTCACCCTCCAACTGGGATGTATGGGTAACAGGCACCCAGCACCTGGGCCCTGCACCGGCACAGCATGAGTCACACCGCACACACTCCCGGCCTGAGGCTTGAGGACTGAGGCTTTCCTGGGAGGCGGCCTCTGGGCCTCAGGAGGAGGAGATGAGAAAAGGGGGGCAGCTCTCCAGGGAGGAGGGGCCTGAGGAAGAGCCAGTTTTGCAAGTTTGGAATCCCCACAGCGCCCCACTGCCCCCCTGACCCACCCGCAGCCAGTCCAGAATCGGGGAGCCTGACCTGGGGCACTGAGGACACCAGCCAACCAAGGGCCGCGCCCAGGCAGCCCAGGCCAGGGGCCCCTCTGCACACCCTGCTCCCCCGCCCTCCCAGCCAAGGACAGCACGGGGCCTGCCCTGCCTCTCGCCTGTGGGTTCTCCCCGCCCTGTGGGTCCTCGGGGACCAGGGGCAGCGGGCGGCGGGCCAGGCGGGGCCCCTGTGTGGCAGGAGGGTGCAGGGGAGGCGGGGCGGCTCTGAGCCAGCAGCTTACCGTGAACACTCCTGGGCGGTCCTCGCTGGCCTCGGGGCCACCAGCTGGGCCCTGTGTGCGTGGGGCTGTCCGAGTTCAGCCTGAAAGTCCCACAGGGGAGAGCCTGGGGCCCCTTGGGGCGGAGCACACAGCCCCCCTGGCAGAGGAGGGTGGCGGCTTCCCTGGGGCTGGGGCTGGGGCAGGAATAAAGCGGCCTGGTGAGGGCAGTGAGGGCGCCCGGGCCTCCACAGGTGTGGGCGGGGGAGCCGTCTGCTAATGGGCCGCGCCTGGCCTCCCGCTGAGCCTGTGGCCCGGCTGCACCTCGTTGAGGCGGGAGCACGGCCCGCCCTCACCCCCATGGCTGCCTCCGGGCAGGAGGGCCGGTGCCGTCCGGTGCGGACCTGTGCGTGAGCCGAGGAGCCACAGCTGTCCTCTGCTCCACAGAACGGACCCGCCCTGCTCCGGGAGTTCAAATACCAACAGAGCCAAATACCAACAGCACAACGACTGAAATGTCTTCGGAGAGCCACATTTTTTAAACCTAAACTTCTGACGCCACTTCTTCAACATAGACTCGCCCAGGCCGTGGTATTTTGTGGAAGAGCCACACTCAAGGGGCCACAGAGCCGCCTGTGGCTCGAGGTCCGCAGTGTGCCGCCCACGGGGCCAGGGCCACAGGCACGCCTGAGGGGTGGGAGTTCCATCGGGACTTCTCCTCAGGGGCCGCAGGGTCGTGGCCTCTGTGTGTCCCCGGGGCGGCCAGGGAGTGCCACTGCCGGCCCTAGGGACACCAAGCTGTGGAGTGACTGACGGAGTACGGCTCCGCTCAGACATGTTAGACGTGCGTTGCGTGGACGTGCGTTGCGTGGACGTGGGTTGCGTGGACGTGGGATGCGTGGACGTGCGTTGCGTGGACGTGGGATGCGTGGACGTGCGTTGCGTGGACGTGGGATGCATGGACGTGCGTTGCGTGGACGTGTGCAGGTTACAGGAAACCGTGTGGTATGAGCAGCGAGAGGAGTTCGCTCCGGGTCTCCCCTCAGGGACGGCTGGTGAACGCTGAGGGAACTTTGAGCTTCTGTGCCCCGAGATGACCCAGCACCCAGCACTTCTTCAATCTGTTCAGGAGCGGTGACATCTCTCCGCCCGTGAGCGGGGGCCCAGCGTGTGACTGGCCAGGGTCCTGGTGGGCGCCTCAGGGTCTAAGGATGGCGTTGCCTGCGAGCCAGCACCTTCCGGGGCCTTGAGCGGAGACCCACTGTGGGCTGGGCTGTCCCCCCGGGCTCCCAGCCTCCAGCCCCCAGCCTCCCAGCCTCCCAGCCTCCCTGCCTCCAGCCTCCCAGCCTCCCAGCCCCCCCAGCCTCCAGCCCCCAGCCTCCTCGCCTCTCTGCCTCCCTGCCTCCCCGAGGGCTCAGTGCCGGGGAGAGGGAGAGCTTGGCGGGTCTGCCCTGAGGACGCCCTGTTCTGCCGTGGAGTGTAAGGTCACCGGTCGGGATGCTCGGGACAAAGCGGGAGCTCTGAACTCAGGCTGCTAGGGTCCGTCTTGCTCCCCGGAGGGACGGGAGGTGGTCCGTTTGCCTGGAAGAAGGGCAGGGCGGGGGGGGGGGCTGTCAGGTGAGCCCCTCAGGAAACGGAGGTTCCGGGAGGAGGCGACAGCCCCTGGGCGGCTGCTGGGCCGGAGCGGGGAGCAGCCACACGCCTGTGGGCGGGGACTCGGAGAGCCGTCCCCTGCTCCCGCCACGCTGCCCCCCCCCCCCCGGCCTGCTGTCACGCCACCCCCGTCCCCCCCCTGCCATCTGGGCCGCCCGCTCACCCGCACGTCCCTGTCCGTCCCCCAGCCCCCCGGGGCCCGCTGGCTCCCTTCCCTCCCGCCCAGGCCAAGGCGATGCCAGCCTTTGCCAAGAGCCCGGGAAGCAGTGGCCGGGCGTGAGGGAGGCAGAGACCAGGGTTGGGGCTCCGGCTGTCCCTCCATGCCCACTGCAGGCCAGGATAGAGCTCTCCAAGGTGAGAGGCTGTGTCTTTTAAAAAAGATAAAAAGTATGAACAATGAAATGGCAACGGACACATATCCGTCAGCAATTGAACCTAAAATAAAAACAAACAAACAAGGAATGTAATGAACAAAATAAACCGGTGAGCGAAGCAGACCTGGAGGCACGGAGACAGGGAACAGACTACGGAGGCTCAGAGGGGAGGGGCGGGCGGGAAGAGGTTAACAGAAGAGCTTACGTGGATCACCCGTGCACACGGGCATCGGGTGGGGAAGGCCTGGGCGGGGGTCAGGGGGAGGGCGACAGTGAGGGGAAGAAGGAGGACATAGCTAATGCTCCCGACAATGAAGGTTAAAAAATAATACTTCCGGAATGTTTTTGGTGATCGCCAATATCCACTCATTCCTCCTTCTGGCACCACGGTTACAAGGATGTGGAGGCGCCCCGTCTGGCCACATGCATTCTGGGTGATTTCCTCAGGACTCATCCATGCACCAACCATGTATTTCATTGTATCATGTCATTTACATGCCACAAACTCAACCCGCTGAATGCATGCATGTCCATGTTTCTCAGCATAGTCACGGAATTGTATAACTACCACCACAGTTTAATTTGGGAAACTTTTTAACAAACTGATTTCAGAGAGAGAGAGAGAGAGAGAGAGAGAGAGAGAGAGAGGAGGAGAGATCGATGTGCTGCTCCAGCGATTCATGTGTTCCTTTGGTTGCTTCTTTTTTTTTTTTTTTAAACACACATTTTTATTGATTTTTTTTTACAGAGGAAGGGAGAGAGATAGACAGAAGTATCGATGAGAGAGAATCATCGATCAGCCGCCTCTTGCACACCCCCTACTGGGGAGGTGCCTGCAACCAAGGTACATGCCCCTGACCGGAATCCAACCCGGGACCCTCCAGTCCTCAGGCTGACACTCTATCCACTGAGCCAAACTGGTTTCGGCTGACCTACGGGCTTTTTTAAGCCTCTCATCGTAGACAGGGACGCCCGGACCCCTGCCGGCCTGGCGGGGGGGATATGGGGACTATTTAGAGGCAGGTACCCGGGCTATGGCCTGAAATGCAAATGAATGAGCACAGGCCTCCGCCTGGGTGGTGGGAGCTGGAGCTGGAGGTGGGGGTGGGGGTGGGGGTGCGGGTGGAGCTGGGGGTGCAGGCGGGGTGGGGGCCTCCCGCTCAGGAAGGTGACCTCCTGGCTCTGGCCCGCACGCATCAGGGGACCCGGCCAACTGCAGACGCGCCAGGAGGCGCCATCTGGCCCGCCCGCCGCCGAGGACACCGCGGCACCGCGATCCGTGTCCCTGCGCCGGGCACCAGCCTCTCCCAGGCCACCTCCCCCCGCCGTCCATGCCCCGCGCAGGGCCGCGTCTCCACAGCGTCCCCGGGAGCTCGCGGTCCGGGCTGGGATCCTGCTGCCCACACTCCCTGGAGGGGGAGCCCCGAGCACGTGACCGTTCTCTCCCTGCCTCAGTTTTCCCACCAACACAATGGGACGGTTCTGGGGGTGAGATGGGGAGACCCAGGTGAGGGCTCCTATGGTGCCGGGTCGGCGGTGAGCTCTCCATGGAGGTCGGTCCTGCTAACGGCCCAGCCGGCGAATGCCTCCGCCGGGGGAGGTGAGGGAGCCGCTTCCAAACACATGAGTCCATGCGACAGGGTCCCTGCACGTAGCTCTGCCCTCTCCTCCGGGACCGGCGTGGCATGCCGGGGCGTGTCTTCGTGCCACGAGGAACCCGCACCGAGAGGGAAGAGCCCGCCCCTCGCAGCAGCTGGCTACCGTCCTCACGGTGGGTGATTTCGGCCGGACAGGCCGCGGGGCCTCCCGGTCAGAGGCCGGGGGGTTTGGGTGCTCCCCCACCCCCATGGGTCCTGTCTTACCAGGACTTCCTCTCGGTCTCCGCTCACCTGTGCCAGCCCAGTCCTGCGTGGATGGGGACAGAGCCCGCAGCCGGTCCCTGGGCACCGGCCCCCCCGCCCCCCAGGCCGGCCCGAGCCACGCGGAGCGAGTGGCAGCTTCCCCGGGGACAGGCCAGGAGGCTGCCGCGCCCACGCCGGCCTGCCGCCAGCGCCCTCCGGCTCCGCTCCACTTCCTGCCGTTCCCGCACGGCTCCCCCAAGGCCGCCTCCCGCGTGTGCAAATCCTCCTCTTCCCTCCCCCTCTCAGCCGGGCCCCCAGCCCGCACCTTCCCCCTCTCTCTCAGCCGGGCCCCTAGCCCGCACCTTCTCTCTCTCTCAGCCGGGCCCCGAGCCCGCACCTTCTCTCTCTCTCTCTCTCTCTCTCTCTCAGCCGGGCCGAGCCCGCACCGCCCCCTGGAGACCTGGCGGCCGGTGTGGCTGAGCCTCTGTGCCGGTCTGAGTGCCAGGACCAGAGGCGGCCTTTCGCACGGGCGTCCCCGTCCACGCCCTCCCTCTGCCAGCCCGTGTCCGCCCTCCTCACGGGCAGCGTCGGTGTGAGACCCGTCCCCCTGCCGCAGTAACAAGCCGCGGCTCCTCTCCCTCTTCTGACAGGGCGTCCCGGGCGCTCACACGGCCACGGCGGTCCGGTCTCCTGTCCGGGGCCGCGTGCTGCTGGCCTGTTTGCCTCTCAGGACGAGCGTGCAAGGCCGCGCTGGCGGCCACATGGGTGCCGTGGATGCTGCAGGAAGAGGTCCGGGGGCTTCTTTCTGCCTCACCTCCGCGTCGCCACACCCAGACGGGAGTCCTCTCTCGTGTCTCCTTCCAGACGATGGAAACCCTGCTGTCCCCCCCCGCCTCCGTCCCCCGCTCCCTCGAATCCGCTCCCTCAGCTCGCCCCACGCACTGCGTCCCCATCAGCTGCTTCATCACCCAGGCCCTGCGCCAGGCCGGCCACGGGCCAGCCCGGGTCCATGTGCTCAGGACACGGTCACGCCGCGACACGGGGCCAGGAGATGAGCCTTTCCCACGGGGTCACGAGGGGTGTAAAACGGAAGAGCCGGGAGGGTCTGAGGGCTCCACGGGAATGGAGGTGGGAGCAAGGCGGGGGCTTTAACGAGTCTCTGCCGCACACACGCCTCCTCGGGGGGAGCAGCTCAGGCCCCGTGGTGGCTGCAAGGGTCCTCGGCCAGTGACGTGGGCGGGGCTCGGCCAGGCAGCCAGGCCCACCCCCTGGCTTCGCTGACCCTGACCTGACCTTGACCGGGGCTTGGGGGTGAGTCTGTCCAGCGCCCAGGTTGGCTGGGAGCCAGCAGACGCTCAGCAAAGGCTCCCGGGTCCTCCTCCACCCCCAATCGCATCCTCCAGCAAAGAAAAGCCATGGGAACAGGGGGTCTAAGAGCCAGACCCCCTCTTAGGGCCCAGGCTTTGAATGGCACGACGTCCCTGCCTCCTATTGGCCGCAGCAGGCCGGAGGGCGGGAGTACCGGCCACGCTGTGGCTGGGAGAGGCTTTCCCACCCGGCTGCACGGAGGGCTGCCCACGGACGCCGAGGTGCTCTGAGCGCCAGGACATCTGGACAGGAGTGTCCCGGATCCGAGGCTCTGGACAGACACCTCATATTAAAAACTGGTTCTTCCTAGCCAGTCCGGCTCAGTGGATGGAGCGTCGGCCTGCGGACTGAAGGGTCCCAGGTTTGATTCTGGTCCAGGGCACATGCGGGGTTGGAGGCTCCATCCCCTGGAGGGGGCGTGCAGCAGGCAGCTGATCCATGATTTTCTCTCTCCCCCTCTCTCTCAAATCAATAAAAACATACTTTCAAAAACACCACCACCTGCGCTGGCGACCCACACCCGTGCCAACCTGCCCGCGGCCTGGCTCTGTGGGCGCAGAGGCGCTGAACGCCGACGCTCTGCACATCCCCGGTTCGCCGCAGCCGCGCCCCAGGGCCACCAGCCCCTGATCCAGCGTCTGGCCTTCTCAGGTGCTGGCTGAGCCCGCTCAGAGCCATCGCGCAGCACTGGGGCCGGCCGTGCACTTTTTTCATATGTTAAACCATTTTTACTGGTTTCCGAGAGGAAGGGAGAGGGAGAGAGAGATAGAAACATCGGTGACGAGCGAGAACCATCCATCAGCTGCCCCAGGCCTGCACGCCCCAGGCCTGTGCCCTGACCAGGAATTGACCTTCGACCTCCTGGCGCATCGGTGGACGCTGAGCCCCTGAGCCACACTGGCCGGGCTGATCCCTCTCCCTGGTGCCCGTGCCTCTGTCCCCAGCTCCCCTCCCGCCCTGTGCCCCATCCCCACGTCCCCCGTGGCCCCGGCTGTGCCTTCTGCCGTTTCTGCTGAATCCGCTCCGAACTCCTGACTCTCCGTCACCCCCGCGGCCAGCGGCTCCGGCTCCAGCTTGGCGCGGGGAGCGGCCTGTCCTTCCCCCCTTGGCAGCGTCCGGCCGGCCTTGACGCTGATTGGAAAGGACGGAGTCTCGGGTGGCGGGACCACCGCCAGGGGACGGGGGACGGGGGGTGGGGGGGCGTGTCCTCTCCAGCTCCGGGGTTCTGTGCCCGTGGCCGCTCCGTGCCCGTGGCCGCTCCGTCCACGCATGGGCGGCGGGGCGTGGGGCGCAGCGCCCTCCCCGCCCCCTCCCCGCCCCCTCCCCGCCCCCTCCCCGCCCCCCGCCGCGGGTGCCGCGGGCACCGTCTGGCGGCTCCGCCCGGAGACAGGCGGCCCCCGCCAGGTGCCCTCGCTCCCGGAGCAGATGGCGGCCGCGCCCCGCCGCCCCGGCAGCCGCGGCCAGGCTCCGGTCACGCCAGTATGTCCTGGCGCGGACGCCGGTGACTAATTTCCTGTGCCCGTGCCTCGGCTCGGCTGCCAACGACCCTTGTTTCGGATCCCGCCGTCCGTTCCTGACGGGCGCTCTGCAGGCCGGCCGAGGCCCTCTGTTACCTGGAATCCAGGGCCACGAGGAGGGACTGGGGTCGTGCTGCGAAGGTGCTGTCACGCTCTGTGGTGATTTCCTTCCGAGAAGGTGCCTGGCCGTCCTCTGACGGAGCCCGAGGGTGTCCCCGGGACGCAGAATCCTGCTTGCTCTGCTCCCAGGGCGTTCGGGGAGCTGCGGGATCCTCTAACATTCCCCCACCCCTCACCCCCTTTTTTTTTTTTTTAAATATATTTTATTGGAAGGGAGAGGGAGAGAGTTAGAAACACTGATGAGAGAGAATCATCGATCAGCTGTCTCCTGCACACCCCCCACTGGGGATGTGCCCGCAATCAAAGTACATGCCCTTGACTGGAATCAAACCTGGGACCCTTCAGTCCGCAGGCTGACACTCCATCCACTGAGCCAAACCGATTCGGCTCCTTTCCCTTTTTAAAAAAATTATATTTCTGTTGATTTCAGAGAGGAAGGGAGAGGGAGAGGGGATACGTAGAAACATCACTGATGGGAGAGGATCATGGACCGGCTGCCTCCTGCACGCCCCGCACTGGGGATGGAGCCCACAGCCCGGGCCTGAGCCCCGACCGGGAATGGAACCGCGACCTCCTGGTTCATAGGACGATGCTCACCCACTGAGCAACACCGTTCGGGCCACTGGCTTTCTTTTAAAGGAAGATTTCTTTTTACAAACGCAGGTGCTGGGACCTGGAGATGGCTCACCGGGAGGAGCCGAGCCCCCAGCAGGGTGTGCGGGCAGGGCGGGTCCTCGCTGAGCGGACAGCGGTGCCACTGTCCCCCGGAGCTGAGCTCGGTGCTTTGCCTCTAAGAGGCCGCCTGTCTGAAGAGCAGGAAGGGGACGGGCACGGGGCCTGGGCACAGCTGGCCCAAGCCCTCATCTCGCGTTTTCCTCCGCAAATCCCCAGTTCTCCCGGGCAGTGGAGCCGAGGCCACGGGGACCTGCCTGCTCTGGATCCGCCAGGAGGAACAAACGCCCAGGACCGGGTGGTTACACAGCAGCAGAGAAGCCTCTCTGAGCTCTGAGAGCGGCGAGTCCACAGATCCGTCTCCGGTCAGTGTCCTCACGTGGCCGGCCCTCCCCGTGTGCCGTGTCCCAGTCTCCTCCTATCAGGACGGGTCCGGCTGGACCAGAGCCACCTGGACGGCAGGGCCAGGGGTGCAGGGACGGCCCCGGGGCCAGGCGCTCCGGGAACTGGCTCTGAGTCCACTCACACAGGAGCGTGTCTCCGGGAAGGAGACTGAGCGCCCATCCGTTTGCGAAGAGGCTGAGAGGCAGACCCGCAGGCGGCGGAGAGCGGGCTGGAGGAGGGGCCGCACCTGGGGCAGGACTCGCTGGGACACCCGTCCCACCACGCAGGGCCCGTACGGGGTAATCCCGGCAGGAAGACGCTTCCGGGCTTAAGGACAGGAGGCGCCCGGGGGAGGAGGGAGGGACGTCAGCCAGGCCCGGCACTCAGGGTGCCTTTGGAGAGAGAGGTCGGTGGCTCGGAGGGCGCGGTCACATCTGGCGGCGGCGGTAATTCGATTAGGACGCCGAGAGACGGGAGAGAGGGCATCCGTGTAATTGTCCCGACTCCGCCGGAGCCGGACGTGGGGCTGGAAATAGACAGCGCAGAGGTGACCTCCAGCCGGAGCAGGCCGAGCCCGGGCCCCTGTCCAGCAGCTTCCTGCTCCCCCTCTCCCCAGGAAGGCCTGAGGGTGAGGGTGCCCTGGCGGCTCCGGCTCCCAGGCGTCCTGCGGCTGCAGCTGGTGCGGCCCGGGGTCTGACTTCAGCCGTTCCCGGCGGCGCTGATGCAGGTTCAGTCTGGCAGCCAGCGACCTGGTTTCTCCTCTCGCAACGTCAGCACCTGAGAGACCCAGAAACTGAGAGACCCAGAAACGGGAGGGACTCCCGTCCGGCCGGCCCTTCGCGTACGTCCTAGCTCATTCCTCCTCTAAGCAGCGTCGAGAGGGCACCGTGTCTGACTGTGGTCGGCAGAGGAGGATCCTGAGGTTCTGAGAGGACCCGAGGCCAGCCCCAGACCACACTGCTGCGGAGCGAAGGGAGGGGACCACATCGCTGCCTCCCAGGGCCCACAGGCCCTGCGGTCTGGGCTTCCCTCCACCGCCCACAGAGCCCCCCCAGGACCCCCCAGAACTCCCCACAGAGCCCCCCACAGAGCCCCCACCGTGAGGGGCAGGGTAGCCCCTCGGGGTAGCATGAGGACCCGCCACCGCCCGTCTGATCCCAGTAACAGAGTGTCGGGGTTCTTTCCGGGCTGATGGCCGGGAGTTCTATTTTTTATTTATTCCTTGTATTCATTTTTTTGTTAACCCAACCCTCACCCGAGGATATTTTTCCATTCATTCTTAGAGAGAATGGACGGGAAAGGGAGAAACACAGACACACACACACACACACACACACACACTCACACACACACACATTGATTGGCTGCCTCCAGGGCCAGGGATTGTGCCTGCAACCGAGGTACATGCCCTTGACCGGAATCAAGCCCGGGGCCCTCCAGTCTGAGGGCCGATGCTCTAGCCCCTGAGCCACACAGGCTGGGCTGATGGTCAGGAATCCCAGAGCTGCTGTCTCCCTGGGGCCCGGCATCAGGAAAGGAGCTGAAGCTGCTCGGTTGACGGGATGACGCCGGGCCTGCCCCTCACGCTGCAGTACGCCACCTTTTCCCACGGCCCCCAGGGTGCCGGGCTCGGGAATGGCTCCTGCTGACACCACAGGCGGGGCCTCCACTGTCTCAGCCTTCACATCGGTCCCCGCAGGAAGCAGGCAGCACACAATTTTTTTTTTTAAATTTAAATAGCAGGTTTATCGAGATGTTTCCTAAACGTCACCCTTCTCGTGTGTGTAGCGCAGTGGCTTTGGTGTGGCCACAGTCCTAAACCATCCCTCCCCGTTAACCTGGGTAGCCCCATTCCCACCAGCAATGCCGCCCACGCCCCGCCCTCCGCCCGGCGCGCGCTCCGTGTAGCCAGGTGGGCATTTCGTGGAGACAGAACCTACCCGGAGGCGCCTTCTGGGACGGACGGTTCTTCCCGCCACAGGCTGGCGTGGTGCCGGCCGTTCCTCCATCCCATCGCCTTCGGGCGCAGCCCTCTGCCTGCTCCGCACACCAGCCCTCGGAGGGCGGGCCCCTTGCCTCTTAGGACAGGGAGAGGCTGCCCACAGGGGCTCAGGCGGTCCAGGCAGTCCCGGTTGGCGGAGGGAAGCAGCTGTGCCCCCTGCTGTCGGGGTCAGTGTCGCACACCCAATCGGAGATGGAGACAAGTCCACGCGGACGCCAGGGGAGGGCGCTGTGCCCGCTTCCTCAGAGAAGCGCCTCTGTCTGCGGCCCGTCAGACGCCCCCGAGTGTCTGACACTCTTCCCAAGACCTCTCCCTCCCCGGGCATCGGGGCAGCCGGGCCCCGTCACCCACAGGCCCGGGAGGCCCTCATGCTGGCTCCGGGCTGCCCTCTGAGGGCATTTAAACTTCCATTTCCCTGGGAGACAGCCGTCAGGTGCGAAGGCTCCCTCTCACCTGGTGGGCGTGGCTCGTGGTTGACCTATGAACCATAGGTCAACCTAGGAACCAAGAGGTCGCAGGTTCAAACCCCAGTCAGCGCACCTGCCTGGGTTGGGGGCTAGATCCCCAGGAGGGGCCGTGCGGGAGGCCGCCCATCGATACTTCTCTCTCATCGATGCTTCTCTCTCCCTCTAACATAAACACACCCCTCACCATGTGGCAAACACCTGTGGACACAGTGCCCTCACCCCCCGAGGGGCAGGTGCCGAGGGCAGGCGCCTCTCTGAGCGCTGTGTGGAGTCACGTCTCCTCGTTGGCGTGGGGGCCCTGGGTGGTGGGGACTGTCACTGCCCACAGGGGTTCAGGTCTGGATATTGAGGTTCAGGAACCTGTGTGGCTGCAATGAGGGGAGCTCCTCAGGAGGACCCCCTCCTAGCAGGTCCCCTCGCTGCCTTCTCCCTGCGGTGACATGTCTTTCCAAACCCATCAAATGCTCCCTCCTGGCCGGGGGGTGGGGAGACCCCATTTGTCTGCATGACACGCCTCTGTCCCTTCCCAGGTGCTGCTCCCATGGCCCCATCTCGGGCTGGCTTGAACCCCGGACTCCCCAAATTCCTGCCCAGGGCAGCCTTTCCCCAGCTCCACCCCCACCCCCAGCAGCACCTGGAAAGCTCTCTGCTGCCCCCTACCGGCCCTCAGGAACTCTTTATGAGGACAGGAACCCTGTAAACTTGCTCAGGGTAACCCTGGTGCTGGTGGTGACAGTGATGGCGGTGGTGGTGATGGTGGTGATGGTGATGGTGATGATGGTGATAGTGATGGTGATGGTGGTGGTGGTGATGGTGATGATGGTGATTGTGGTGATGGTGATAGTGGTGATGGTGATAGTGGTGGTGATGGTGATGATGGTGATAGTGGTGGTGATGGTGATGATGGTGATGGTGGTGATGGTGATAGTGGTGGTGATGGTAGTGATGGTGATGATGGTTATGGTGATGATGGTGATAGTGGTGGTGATGGTGGTGATGGTGATGATGGTGATAGTGGTGGTGATGGTGGTGATGCTGATGACAGTGATGGTGGTGATGGTGATGATGGTGGTGGTGGTGATGGTGATGATGGTGATAGTGGTGGTGATGGTGGTGATGGTGATGATGGTGATGGTGGTGGTGATGATGGTGATGGTGATAGTGGTGGTGATGGTGGTGATGGTGGTGGTGGTGATGCTGATGACAGTGATGGTGGTGATGGTGATGATGGTGATGATGGTGATAGTGGTGGTGATGGTGGTGATGGTGATGATGGTGATGGTGGTGATGGTGATGGTGATAGTGGTGGTGATGGTGGTGATGGTGATGATGGTGGTGATTGATGGTGGTGGTGGTGGTGTTGATGGTTTTGCTGGTGATGGTGGTAGTGATAATTATGATGAAGATCACATGGTGATGGTGATGATGGCATCATTAGCTGACACAGAGAAGGCACTATATGCCAGGAGCTTTAAGGAGGTTGCACTGTACCTGTGTTATCAAATAGAACGATCACAAAGCCTGAGGGAAAACTGAAGCTCAGAGCGGTTACATGTCCAAGGTCCCTGAGCTCACGCTCAGAGAGGGAGTGGGAGGCACTCTGGCATGGGTGAGGTGAGAGGAGGCAGGACTAGGACGCCGGGGAAGCATCTGGGATTGTGGGAGAGAAGAGTCACGCTCTGTGAACCGCGGTGGTTTTATGCTGATGAGAGAAGGCACAGCGGTTCAGAACCCAGGGAGAAGGGACCCAAGAACCCAGGGGAACCCGGGCACCCCATCTTTGTCTGTGCTGCACCCTATCGGGTGTTCACAGAGGCGGCTCGTCCGGACCCCCGGGGCGGGAGCGGAGAGGAGGCACGTGTGCAGGATGTGTGCGGGATCTCGTGGGGCCCGGAGCCCGGCCTCGGAGGAGGAGGAGGAGGATCTGTGGAAACGGTGTTTTCCCCGCTGCCGGCCGGGCGCCAGGCCCGCTCACCCCTCGCATGGGGGCCCCGGCGTCCTTGTCTGGCCAGAGGGGGCTATGCTCAAGCGCAAGTCACAAGTTCAAAAGCTAAAATGGTCAACTGGGATACAGATCGGAGAGAAATAGCCTTGAATATCCAAGGACACTCAGGGTTCGCAGGGCGAGGGGAGAGGGGTTCTGGCAGACGTGGGGTCCCGGGCCCCTCCCTCGGGGAGCAGCAGCCGCAGCCTGGGCGGCCAGGAGGGAGAGCAGAGCGTCCCCAGAGAGAGCTGCGTCCGAGGACAAGCTGGAGACCTGTGTCCTCGGAGAACTAGTTCACCGTGAAATATCAGCCACGAAATCGATTTATCTTTGCATGCCCAGGGCGGATGGGACATGATCTGGGAGGGCAGTCTGACCTTCGAGCTGGAGGATAAGAAGTGAGGATAAGGCGGGGCTCAGTGGTTGAGCATCGACCTAGGAACCAGGAGGCCATGGCTAAATTCCCGGTCAGGGCACAGGCCCGGGGGTGCGGGCTGGATCCCCGGTGTGGGGCGTGCAGGAGGCAGCCGATCAATGACTCTCTCTCATCCTTGATGTTTCCATTTCTCTCCTTCTTCCTTTTGCTATGAAATCAATAATAATAAAAAAAATCCTATATAATAAAAGGCTAATATGCAAATCAACCGAATGTCAGAATGACCAGTCGCTATGATGTGCACTGACCACCAGGGGGCATACACTCAACACTGGGGCCCCAGACTGTGAGAGGGCGCAGGCCGGGCAATGCTTTGGGGCATATATTCAGGAGTGGAATTGCTGGAGCCATGGTAGCTCTTTTTTAAATCGTGGGGGGAAACCTTCACCCTGTTTTCCATAGTCACTGCATCGTTTTCCACACCCCCTCTCCCCCAGTGTGCAGAGTTTCTGATTTCTCCTGTGTGATATGTGGAAACCAGAGGAAGCCACGGTTAACAGGTGTCCGGAACAATGGCGCACACCTGACCTACAGGTGTCTCCTCCTCTGTCTCCCCTCTCACCCCCCTCTCACTGCTGACTCCTGGCAAAGGGCGACCTCCCGCTCAGCCTCCCTCCCTCAGCAGAATGGGAATATGATTAACTCTGCGGAATGACGGCTGGCTGTCCAGGGGGCAGAAATTAATAGGATTTGTAAAATTCATGGCCGGGAAGGGATTAGCAAAAAAAAAAAAGACTTTTCCTATATTACTGATGGGATTGTAAATGATTACCGTCAGTTCGGAAAGTAATCCATTCTATTAAAATTAAAAACGCATCTGACGTTTGACCCCATAATCCGCTTTGGGGAATATATATATACACGACAGGGATGGAATTACAGGCGTGTCCGGGCACATGTGGGCTCATATCTGTGCAGTGTCGGCGGTGGCAGGGAACGCCCTGGGAAAATGCCGTTATCGGATACTTATCATTTACCTGTTTTAAGTCTTTATAGCTGAAAGTGTTACCTAGGTCCTCCTCCGCCCATTGACCTCTCCCAGCCCACTCCCGCCCCCCGCAGGCCCTCAGCACCCCATGGTCTGTGGCCACAGGTCGTGCACACCAGTTCACAGGTGGATCTCTCCCCACCACCCTCCCCGCCTTCCCTCGGAGGCCCAGCAGCCTGCTCCTGTGTCTCCACCAGCCCGCACCCCACACCCAGCCTCTCCCTGCACCAGCCCGCACCCCGCACCCAGCCTCTCCCTGCATAGCCCGCACCCCGCACCCAGCCTCTCCCTGCACCAGCCCGCACCCCGCACCCAGCCTCTCCCTGCACCAGCCCGCACCCCGCACCCAGCTTCTCCCTGCACCAGTCCGCACCCCGCACCCAGCCTCTCCCCCGCACCAGCCCACACCCCACACCCAGCCTCTCCCTGCACCAGCCCGCACCCCGGCACCAGCCTCTCCCTGCACCAGCCCGCACCCGACGCCAAGCGGACTCCAAGCAGAGGAACCTGGCTCTGCGCCTTGGGGCTCAACACGCAAATGCACACATGACACCACCTCCCAAACCCTCTGCCCACGAAACCTCCTGTGTCTCAAGCCCCCCCCCCCGTGCTCTTTGCCCCCCATTGCCCCCCGCAACCCTTCCCCCTCCCCCCTCCCCCCTTGCAGCTGGGCGCTCCTTTCCTGAAGCAGCAGCTGCAGCCCAGCCCGCCGGCTCAGCCTGTGATTGGGGTGAGTCACTTCCTGTCGGGGGCGGGGGGCGGGGCTGGAACCCTCAGAACTCCTCACCGGGGAAGCCTCTGTGCATCACCCCCTCACTCCTCCTCTCCCCGGGAGCACTCACCCCGCCTCAGCCTCAGCCTCACTGGGCCATCCATCAGCCCGCCCCCGCCCGCCCACCAGAGGGGAGGGGAGGGGAGGGGAGGGGGGGAGAGGAGGACTGAGGACTGCAGACAGGCCTGCGGGCGGTGACTCATGTGCAGGAGCCCCCCACCCCCGTATCGCCCCCCCCCCCCCCGTGCCGCCCCCGAGTTGCTGAGCCGGGCTCCACCCCCAGGCTCTGAAGCTGACCTGGATGCCAGGCCCTGGCTGACCCGAGCCCCATCTTCGTTGTCCATCTCTGGGGTGACGCTCGGGTCTGGCTCCCTGCTCTGTGCTGAGGGCAGGCGTGCTGACACTCCACAGCTAACTCTTCAAGAACACGTGTGTGTAAGGGTTTTAGAGAGCGAGGGAGAGAGAGAGAGAGGCACCCACGAGAGAGAAACAGCAAGAGCCATCGGCTGCCTCCCGCACGCCCCCTCCTGGGGACCGAGCCCGGGCCCGGGCGTGCGCTCCGGGGCCACAGGTCCACGCTCAGCCCCTGAGCCACACCGGCCGGGCTGGCCACCTGATTCTCACTCAGCGCCTCGAGGACATAACTGCTCCCTCCTCGCAAGGACGAGGGCGGCAGGGGCCGGAGGGAGAGGCTCCGAGACGCCCGGCCAGCCAGCTGCGGAGGCGGCGGCGATGGTGAAAAGCGGAAGCTGGAAAGCTGGGCGTCTCTTCTGTATAAACGGGGTGAGAGACGGTGAGTAACAGGTGCCAGGGCCACCGCCGAGGAGCGGTGTCCGGACTCACACCTCCGGCTCTCAGGCCAGGGTGCTGCTGCCGCCCCCGCCCGGCCGGCCGGCCGCGGAGGCTGGGCTCGGGGGAGGCCGCGGGGCCCCGCAGCCTCGGCTCCCGGCCGGCGGGGCGCGTCCACAGCTGAGCTGTTTCTCGCTGGCTCCCTCTCTCTGGAACAGCTCTTCCCTGCAGGGAGCTGGCGGGTAAGAGCCGGCTGCTGGTTAGACTGCTCTTGTTTCCACCGTTCTCAGCGTCAGGAGGAGGAGAGGAGGATGAGACCCGGCCAGCGGTCCTGCCCGAGGCGGCCCAGCCGGAGAGGAGAGGGGCGTGAGCAGACCCCGCAGGGATGCTGAGTCTGAGACGCAGACACAGGGGCGAGGGCCCGGGTGGCTGTGGCGGGCTGCCTGGTGGGCACAGCTCGCTGAGTCACCGGCTGGGAAGGATGTGGGGGGCGGAGTCCTCGGGGATGTGCGGCCCGGCGCAGGGAGAGGTGTGGGCGGGTTTTGTTGCCGTTTTCACGGAGCTCTATTTCCGTGGGTCCTGAGACGCCCTCTCTCTGCCCGGGGAGGGGAGCCAGGCGGGGGGAGGAGGCCGGGCTGGAGCCTCTCCCTGGGCCCGCAGCGCCCTCTGGTGGCGGGGAGCCCAGGTGCCTCTGCTCAGGTGTCCCTGCTGAGGGGCCTCCTGAGACCCCCCCAGCCCCAGCCAGCCCTGCCTCCCCCACCGGTTAGCGTCTCCCTAACGGTAATTTCCTCCGGCTGCAGAATAGCCCACCCCACCCACTGGGTGTGCTCAGAACAAGGAGGGTACATTGTATCCATCAGCTGGTAGGAGGAAGTGGCTACTTCTTTCTTTTCTTTTTTTTAAATTAATATATATATATATATATATATATATATATATATATATATTATTTTTTTATTTTATTGATTTTTCACAGAGAGGAAGAGAGAGGGATAGAGAGTTAGAAACATCGATGAGAGAGAATCATCGATCAGCTGCCTCCTGCACACCCCCCACTGAGGATGTGCCCGCAACCAAGGCACATGCCCCGACTGGAATGGAACTCCAGAACTTCTCAGTCCGCAGGCCGACGCTCTAGCCACTGAGCCACACCGGTTTCTTCTTTCTAAGAAGGAACCAGGAGGGTACATTGTGTCCATGGACTGGAAGGAGGAAGTGGCTACTTCTCCGCAGGAATGCTGGGTGAGTGACGTTTATGACGATAACATCTCAGCCCGGCTGGGGTGGTTCAGTGGTGGAGCGTTGACCTGTGAACCAGGAGGTCAGGGCCCAGGCTGTGGGCTCCATCCCCAGGGTGGGGCGTGCAGGAAGCAGCCGACCCATGATTCTCTCTCATCGTGGATGTTTCTACCTTGCTCTCCCTTCCTCTATGACATCAATAGAAATCTTTTTAAAAATTTAAAATGAAATAACATTTCATACGTGAAATAAGAGAAATGTAATTTGCAGTGAGCGATACTGCCCGGGAGGAAATCCCGGCCGCAGGAGTGTTTGCCTAATAAATGCCTTTGATTCTTCTACAGCCTCCCCCTCATCACCTCCCCCCGAACCCCTCCTCTCCTCTGAGCACATGGCACTCTGTCCAGCCTCCTGGGGGGAGACCTGATTACAGCAGAAGCAAGACACGCAGGCATTCCAGGGGAAGAAATGCAGGAACCGTTAAGCAAGACTAACTCCGCACTCCGGTGGGTTTCAGCGCCATTCCTCCTTGTTCATGGTGCAACCCCAATCTGAATCCACACGCGAGGGGGTTGGAGGTCACAGCTGCCTCATCACTCATGGTGAACAATCCTGATTAAACAAACCCTGGAATAATGCAAAGCCATAACTCACCGGAGGTCTTTGGTGCCGCTGAAAATGCTGACTTGAAGGTTATCGGATTTATAAGGTTTCACATAATGAGGAGAAAAGCAGAAATGAAAAATGCATCCCTCTGTACCCTACATGGGTGCAGATACTTTTTCTTTTTAAAAAAATATATTTTATTGACTTTTTACAGAGAGAAAGGGAGAGCTAGAAACATTGACCAGCTGCCTCCTGCACAACCTCCTACTGGGGATGTGCCCGCAACCAAGGTGCATGCCCTTGACCGGAATCGAACCCGGGACCTTTCAGTCCGCAGACCGACGCTCTATCCACTGAGCCAAACCGGTTTCGGCCAGATACTTTTCCTTAACGCAGATGTACATGCGTTTTGTGCTTCCATCACAATTTTTGCCGCCCTCCCAGGGGACAGTCACTCCGGACAGGACAGCTGGGTGGCTCTCCTGGAACCCCGGCAGGTGCCCCCGTCTCTCGCATCCCCGGTGTCTGCGATCAGTTCACTCCCTGCAGTCACCGTGAACGCTTCACCTGTAACCATGACTAACCTTGGGGGTTCCTGGACCCTCCTCTGTGGTTTGGGAAGCACCCGGCGGGGGAGCCAGGCGCTCTGGGGCGTTGTTCTGGGGGCCGCGGCAGAAGTGGGAGGCAAGGGTGGCAGGGAGCGGGAGGAACACACACACACACACACACACACACACACACACACACACACGGCGTGTTTGGGTGAGAATGTCCAAGTTCCTTTTTCATTGGTGCATTGATGTTTGTCATTGATGAGTCCAACATGAAGCAGAGCTCAGAGAATCTACCGGGGTTCTCTCTCTCTCTCTCTCTCTCTCTCTCTCTCTCTCTCTCTCTCTCCCCCCTCTCTCTTTCTTCTCTCTCTCTCCATCCCTCTTTTTAAAAAATATATTTCTATTGATTTCAGAGACAAAGGGAGAAGGAGAGAGAGATAGAAGCATCGACGATGAGAGAGAGAATCACGGACTGGCTGCCTCCTGCACGCTCCACATTGGGGATGGAGCCCACAACCCGGGCCTGTGCCCTGACCGGGAATCAAACCCTGACCTCCTGGGTCATAGGCTGACGCTCCACCACGGAGCCAGGCTCCCGGGCGAGGTCTCTTCTCTTTACAGACAATCACACAAAGGCCCGAGGTCCCCACACTTCTCTGGGCCGCCTGTGCTGGCTGGAAAGACGGGGCCCGCGGGGGCAGCCCTGTGGCCGTGGACTGTGCACCCTCACGGGGATTGTAAGAAAGCCCCGGAGTACATCTCGCGGAGAGAGATGCCAAGGTCAGATGTCAGAAGGGGGCGTATACATACACTATTCAAGGAGCCAAGAGGTGGTGGGAAAACAAGCATTTCAGCACCTGGACAGCTCCCAAGGGCACGCTGGCCCTGAGCCCCGGTCCGGTTCTGAGAGGGTTTCTGCCCATCCGTCCTGTAAGGACTCAGGAGGCGCTGGCACCCACACTGCTGACCGGCCAGAAGCAGAGAAGCCCCGCATCCTTCAGGGCTGACACCGGGAGCGTCGGCTCTTCTCTGAGATACCGTCCCGTTTCCACAGGAATCTATCGGCTGGGCTTTTCCAAAAACAGCTACCGAGCGGAGCCGAAAACCACTCCGTAAGCGAAACCGAACACAAAAAGCCAGGAGGTGGGGGCGGGGCGGGGTTATCTGGGTGAAAAGAGGGAGCCCCATTGCTGGGGGATAAAAAAATGGGGTATAAAATCGCACAGACCCGCAATGAACCGTTCAGATAGGAAATGCGCAGAAACACCTCCGGGCCGCAGGGGAGAGTGACGGAGATGAAAACCAGGAAGCCCAGTTAGTCCTGCAAACGGAGGTGGAAATGATTCAGGGATGAACATGGAGACATTACAGATGGCTGAGAACAGGGATCATATTTTATGGAAAACAGAACGGGCAGCGAAACCGCCGTGGTGATTGACAGCACTGCATGCCAGGCGGAGGGGCGCTTCCAGGGTCCGGGGAGACAGGCTCTGACGGCCCCTCCTCCCGGACCCCAGGGCACCCTGGGTACCGTCCCCGGGGGTGGGAACCGCTGGTGCCAGGCGGGTGTGCCTCACGCCCGCTCACCGCAGCGTGGGCTCTCGGGCACATGTGTGCGCTCCGGCTCCCCCGTGAGCCGGGTGCTCCGTCCTGTCTGGGAACCACAGGGCGTGTTCCAACCTCCTGTGTCGTATGTGTGTGAACACGGAGGCCTCCCCTGTCTCATGTGTGTGAACATGGAGGCCTCCCCTGTCTCATGTGTGTGAACACAGAGGCCTCCCCTGTCTCATGTGTGTGAACACGGAGGCCTCCCACATGGAAGGAAGGGGCCTGCGGTGCCAGGCGGGACCCGGGTCGCACTGTCACCCTGAGCCACAGCCCAGCCTCCCGCCCGGGGCTCAGACCGGAGGGAACGGCACCGGCCCGCTCGGCGCCCCTTTGTGCCGAGAAGCCTGAGCCGAGAGGGAAACAGGAAACGTGACAGGAGACGTGGAAACAGCACCACAACGCAGACACCGTCCAGATAGCCAGCCTCGACGGGGCCCACACACACGGCTTTGCTAGGATGAGAGCGAAGCCGGCTGGAGACACGCGTGTGCTCACCCCACCGCTCCCCGGGAGGGCGGCTGAGATCTGGACACGTTTTGCTTTTTTGTGTCACGTGACCCCCTCTCCTCACCGTCTTCCTCCTTTCCCACGGAGACAAGTTAAACGTGTGTGTGTGTGTGTGTGCGCGTATGTGTGTGTGTGTGTGTGGGGGGGGGATGGGGGGACTCCCCCTGAAACCAACTTTGCTTTCTGACCGGACACAAACGTGCCTTGCATGAGCTTGCAGAGCAGCTGCCCTGGGCAGGGCTTCTGGCAGGGGAGGGCGGACAGGGCGGACAGGCCGGAGCGGCCCGGCCCTCACGGGGACCCAGGCCAGAGCTGGCCCCGCGGGTGACAGACACGCCCGCCAGCAGCTCTGGAGGGGACCCGAGGGGACTGAACATCAGGGCTCCCGACTGGCTTTCCTCACTGGCACGTCCCGGCCCCTCTGTGGCCCGTCTCCACCCCTTAGAGGCGTCCTTTGGCTTCCACGTCCTGTGACTTTAAGAAAGGAGTCTGACTTTGGTAACCTTACTGGGGGAGGGGAAGCGGGGGAGATTCTGCTTGGATGGCTCCTGAGCTCGGAGACGCTGCCAGGCCTCTTCCCAGCGGACAGTTAACGTGATGAGCAGTGCGGACCTGGAGAGGGTGCCTCCCGCAGACGGAGGGACACGTTAAATAACACTGTCCTTATGGATTCAAATAACAGGGGCCAGCTCCCCCTGGAAGACTTGATCATTCTCAGCAGCGCCACCTGGTGGCCACCCGACGGGCATGCTGCTGTCCCAGGAGGCGGCCGCCCCCTGCAGGAGCTGCCTCTCCTCCCCGGGTAATGAGGATCTATTCGTTAGGGTGCCCGCCCCATCCACGAACTGTCCTGGGAACTCAGACTGCAGACCCTGACCGGGGAGTCCGTGTTCCTTACAACGTGGCCCCTGGGTCCAGACCCATGGCCCATCCTCTCTCCTCGGTGGAATAAGAACGGGTGACATGCTCGGCCGGCATGGCTCAGGGGCTGACTGTGAACCCGTGAACCCCTGAACCAGGAGGTCACCGTTCCATTCCCAGCCAGGGCACGTGCCCAGGTTGCAGGTTCGATCCCCAGTAGGGGGCGTGCAGGAGGCAGCCGATCATTGATTCTCTCCCATCATTGATGCTTCTTTCTCTCTCTCTCCCTCTCCTTTCCTCTCTGAAATCAATAATAATAATAATAAAAAACAACAACGTTAAAAACAAAAAAGAATGGGGGACTGTTCACTGTCGCCCCACCTTCTCCCAGACCCCTCGTGGATGCGTGGAGCTGTGGGTACGACTGCGCCCTGTGAGTTATGATTTTTTTCCTATGCACAGGTACCTGTGATAAATTCTGATTTCTATGCATACGCACCTGTGAAACACTCTGATTTCTCCATGAGGCACAGGAAGAGACTAACCACAATGACTAACGATAAACCAGAACAACGATAACCACATACTATTAGTGACTCTCCCCTCCCCCTCAGCCTCAGCGAGCCAGCATGCAATCCTAGTTCCTTCCTCAGGGCCTCATGGAGCGGAGGTCTGTTCTCTGCCACAGATCTTGGCGACCTCGGCATACGGTCTCCTCAGGCAGTCACCCTTGTCGCACAGCACCCAGCGCAGTGGCCGGAGCTCACCAGCGGCCGGTCCCGGTGAGGTCCCTGCAAACCTGAGGGAAGGACCCCTTTCCCCCCGCGGCCCCACCGCGGCTCTCCCGGGCGGCCTGGGAGAAACCTCTGGGAAACGTCTGGGGCCGCACCAGCTTCCAGACACCCAGGGGACACGTGCAGACCGTTCGACAGACCGCCGTTCACCGGACAACCGCGTCCGTTTTTTAAAATCCGGTCTGCTCGGCGGTGCGGGTTCCTCCAGGGGCCTCGCGGGAGTGCAGGCTGCCTGCCTCCTCCCATTAGCGCTGATGAGACCGCGATGCTCACGCAGGAGCGGTCCCGCGGCGCTGAGCGCGTTAATGAGACAATTACGCTGCTTTTGCTAATGACATTCTTGAATAAATCCTTATTTATTCTTTAAAACCAAATTTGCATATCTTATCCTCCTCACCGCCTTTGCGAAGCTCTTTAGGCAGAATTGGTGGTTCTAATTAGAGATTATATATCGCTCCTATTGTATATAATGTTATGTACACATATATAATCTCTAACGTGTGCCAGCATATATTTATTGGGAGGCCTGGTGCACAAATCCGTGCACGGGGGGGGGGGGGGCCCGGGGCCAGGCTAGCTCGGGGGAGGGGTGTGGGCGGTTGGTGAGCTGGCCCTGTCCCCTGGTAGAACTCCCCAATGAGGGGACAATTGCATATTATAAAGGACAGTGTTTCCCAACCTTCTCTCATGATGAGAATCACCTGGTGGAGTTGTTAAAACACAGATTCCTGAATCCCAACTAAGAAGTGCTAAACTAGAATTTTTGAGAACATATAGGTAAAATTGCATACCTAACTTAGTGCTCTGTATATAACATCTGTGCTAGAGCACTAGTTAAGTATACAATTTTACCTATATGTTCCCAAAAATTCTAGTTTAGCACTTCTTAGGTGGGATTCAGGAATCTGTGTTTTAACAACTCCACCAGGTGATTCTCATCATGAGAGAAGGTTGGGAAACACTGATATAGGACACACACACACACACACACACGAGCGTGTAAGTCTTCTTGATTCTTTTTTGTTTGTTTGTTTTGTTAATCCTCACCAGAGGGTATTTTCCCATTGATTTTTAGAGACAGTGGAAGGGCGAGGGGGAGACAGAGAGAAACAGCATGTGACAGAGACACATCGATCGGTTGCCTCCTGCACATACCCCAACCAGGCCCAGGGAACATGCAACCAGGGTACATGCCCTTGACCGGAATTGAACCCGGGACCCTTCAGCCCGAGGGCTGACGCTCTACCCACTGAAGAAAACCCGGCGAGGATTTTATGGATTCTATGAAGAGGAGGGTGAGGAATGTTGAAGGGACTATCCGCTGACTTCCTCTTATGTCCCAGCTTCCATAAAAGAGTGTATTTATTACGGGAATGGAAGTTTGATTTGATATTAAAATTGTAATCACTGTAATTCACACATTAATAACACAGGAGGACAGCTCCATGGTATTCCCAACAAAATTTGATACCTGTGTAACGATAAAAAGTAATTAACAAAGGGAGTTAAAGGGAGCTTTTTTAATTTGGTAAAAGATATCAGCTAAAAACCTCTTCTTATTTTGCACCCGATGGTGAGACATTTAGTGCCTCCCCCTGAGAACGGGAACAGAACAAAGATGTCAATGTCATCATTTCTAATCAGCTTTGTCCCGGAGACTTTAATCAGCGCAATTATGCACAAAATACAAATAAAAAACCGAAAAGATTAAATATGAAATTAAAAGAGTTGTCTGTCTTCACAAATGGCATAATTATGAATTAGATCTACAGTTGGGATTAATGAGTCAATTTAGCAAAGACGCCGGAGTCAGGCCAATGCGAGGCCCACATGAAACCTGTTATGGTTCTATATCCTCCCAGCAGAGAGTTGGAAAGTAAAGTTGATAATACTGCTGTCTGCAATTGCATAGGAAAACCCTCAAGTACACAGAAATAAATCCATGGAAATATGCGCAATATTAAAAAAAATCAAATAGCTGGCAATGAATCTGGGGAGAGGTGTGCAAGAATTCCGCCCAGAACACAAAACACCGTGGAGAAATGCTAAACAAATGGACAGATGATGTTCCCGGATTGAGATACTTAATTTTACCGAGATTTCAATTCTCCCCAAATTTATCTGTAGACGCCATAGAATTCCAATAAAAAACCCAGTAAGATCACCCTTTTTAAGTGAGCATTTAGATACTGATGACGCACAAACCCTGAAGTTTTATTGAAATGCTCTGGACACAGAATTGCCATGATAATATCCTATATAATAAAACCCTAATAGGCAAATCAACTGATCGGCGGAATCACCGGTCACTAGGATGAGCACTGACCACCAGGGGGCAGACGCTCAACGCAGGAGCTACCCCTTGGTGGTCAGTGCCCTCCCAGTGGGAGCGCCATTCAGCCAGAAGCCGGGCTCACAATGGCGAGCGCAGCGGCGGTGGGGGGGCCTCTCTCGCCTCCGCGAACACCCCCTGAGGGCTCCCGGCCTGCGAGAGGGCGCAGCGGGGCTCAGGTTCACCCCCCCCCCCGCAAGTGCACGAATTTCCTGCACCAGGCCTCCAGTTTAAAAGGCTAAAGGGAGAGGATTTTAGGATTCAACATCTAGAATGAAGGGAAGTGATTAGGTCAGTGTGGGCATGGACGCAAAGATGGACAAACAGAGCATCGGTCCACACAGAGTCCAGAAACAGCCACACGGAAACCCTTGATTTTCACGGGAAAAACTGTCCTTTCAATCCACTCCCCCTGCCCCCCAGTTCCAACATGTGAGCGGGGGAAATGGGCTTTCTATGCCACAGCTTCATTGGCGGAAGATCGTGAGCATCGGTCTGAAAGCTAACATAACGGAGCTTCTGAGGAAAGCCGCAGAATGGCTTCATGATCTTGTTGGTGGAAACGGTTTCTTAAACAGCTACAAACCACTGAAAAAAAAATTAAGATAAATGAGGAAACGTACGCAGACTAGAAAATGCTTCCCACCCAAACACAGAACGACAAAAAGGACGTGTGGGCCTGGGCCTTAGAGAGAGTGTCTGTGGCCCCTCCGTGCCCCGGCACCATCTCTGCCCAGGCACCGGCTCTGCCCCGGGCACCAGCTCTGCCCGGGCACCAGCTCTGCCCGGGCACCGGCTCTGCCCGGGCACCAGCTCTGCCCCGGGCACCTGCTCTGCCCCGGGCACCAGCTCTGCCCGGGCACCAGCTCTGCCCGGGCACCAGCTCTGCCCCGGGCACCAGCTCTGCCCCGGGCACCAGCTCTGCCCGGGCACCAGCTCTGCCCATGCACCTGCTCTGCCCAGGCACCAGCTCTGCCCGGGCACCGGCTCTGCCCGGGCACCGGCTCTGCCCGGGCACCGGCTCTGCCCGGGCACCTGCTCTGCCCCGGGCACCAGCTCTGCCCGGGCACCGGCTCTGCCTGGGCACTGACTCTGCCCCGGGCACCAGCTCTGCCAGGGCACCAGCTCTGCCCCGGGCACCGGCTCTGCCCGGGCACCGGCTCTGCCCGGGCACTGGCTCTGCCTGGGCACCGGCTCTGCCCCGGGCACCGGCTCTGCCCGGGCACCAGCTCTGCCCGGGCACCCAGCCTGGGCCTCCGCGGGCAGAGGACAGGGTCGCTCTCCCCCGCCTCTCCCGTGCCCGGCGGGCGGCCCCTTGCTGTGTCGCAGGGGCACGAGAGCTCCTGCTCTAGGGAAGGGCTCGCGGCCCACCACGCCTCCTGCGAAGGCAGTGTCTCCTGACAGGAGCTCCATTCTGCAAACGTCCGGAAGGGCCCCTCCGAACCCAGGATGGAAGACTCCGCTGGGAAAGCGAGGCGTGCCCAGCCTGAGACCCACGGCCAACGGGACCCGCTCATCAGGCAACCTGGAGCCCGCTCCCTGGGTTAACGACGAAGGAGGTCCGGGGAGAGCAGAGCGACGGGCTCACACCTTCCACCGAGCCCCCCTGTGGCCACGGGGCCCCGCGGACACGCTGCGTGTTTGTGACCGTCCGTGATTTCCTGGCTAACGGGAACGTGGACAGAAAACACGGTGGCCGCCCATAGTTCTCCGGCGCCAGCACTTCCTCCCCTGGCCCGGGCTGTGCGATCGATTCCAGAGGAAGTTTGATTTGCAGCTGTTGCTAGGCGACGAGGGCCCGTTCGGCATCGGGCACTCCTGCGCGCAGACAGCAGCCTCCATGTGCTGGGGCTGTTACCGGCGGTGACAGAGGCCCCGCCCACGGCCCCTGGGCTCCGGCCCTCCCAGCACCCAGGTCTCTGGGCGATGGCAGAGAGCCTGGGCCTGGGTCTGGGATCATAATCAACAGCTTCCCGAACGCCCGCCCCTCCCCTCCCCCCCACAGCTTCCAAATTAGGACCGAGTGGAGAAAGCCCAGTCCTCACCCCTAAGCAATCACACAGCAGGTCCTGCCTGCTGCCGGGCCGCCCCCAGCATCCCCAGGCCAAGGGCACCGGTCAGCCACACCTGCAGCCTCCTTTCCCCCTCCCCCTCCCCCCTCGCCCTCCTCCGCCTCCCCCTGTGTCTCCGCCAAATGCTGGTGGTGGGGTGATTCCCCGGTCAGAGCCAGCGCAGAATGAATGGCTTTGCTTGTTTCCATTTCGACGATCTGCATTCATTTTCACAGCACAGAGCATGGAACCGTGCATTTTGTATCAAACACGAAATATGCGTACTTCATGTAGATAGCAGTGTGATCGTGCGTGCGTGTGTGCGTGCGTGTGTCTGGGAGTGTGCACATGCCTGAGTGCAAGGAAGAAGGATGGCAGATGCGTTTGAGAAACCGGCCAGACCTGCCTCAGCTTCCATGGAGGTGTCAGCGGGGCCGGTCTCGTCCGGGGCTGGACCGGGGAAGGGCCTGCCCCCGGCTCAGGCACCTGCCAGCAGCACTCACCCCTGCTGAGCGCCGCAGCAGACGCACGGGGGTGCTGTGCTGCTCTGCTAACGTATCCAACCCCGAAGGGGGCTCCGAAGAGATGCGTTTTAGGGACGATGGGTTACGTCTCCATGAAAAGGTCTCTTTCTTTGGCTGTTCACGTGCGTTTGTTTAAAGGAACCAAACACCCCACAGAGTGGGTATCGCCGTGTGTAAACACGGCCTCACCTCAAAGAAGCCAGTGTAAAGACCGGGTTACAGAGCTTCTCAGATGTCCACGGAAAACCACCCTGCCAGACAGGGCCCGGGGCCGAAGGAGAATCTCGGATACGCAGATAAGAACTCCCGGGAGGAAGCTCCGTGCTCCTCTTTGTGGGAAATAATAAGCCCGAAGGAGGATAGTTCTATTGAAAAAGACCCATCTGGCTTTGCATTGCCTTTCCCTCACAGCTGTGTTCTGAAGATTTACCCAGTGGTGATTCCAGAGGTAAAAATCCACAAAACACAGCTGTGACACTTCACGGTCTACCTGCAAGGTAGAATCCACAGCACACAGCTGTGGCGCCTCACGGCCCACCTGTCAGTAGCCTCCAGCGTCAGTCAGAGCTCTCTAAGCCCGCCCCTGGGTGAGACTGGGGACGCGGTGTGCTCTGTGGTCACGTGTCCCTGTTGTCACTGTTAACCCACGTCTTTACAGCCCCTGGGTCACAGGTGAGCTGTTAGCAGCCACTGCCTCCTGGTGCGCACACGCCTGTGTGTGTGCTGTGCATGTGTGCGTGTGTGAGAAATTCACGCAGCTCCTCCCGGCCACGGGAATGGTGCCCGGAGCACAGAGTGGGGGCAGGGGCCTGGGAGCAGCAGGCAGGTTTCTGGGGAGAGTCCACTCAAAGGCCTGGGGGTGGGGGTACGCTGGGATCTTCCGAATACAGCGCACTGACCCCCCTCTCTCCAGTCAGCTCCGCTGAGTGCTCCCCCACTCCTGAGGGCAGGCTCTCTGGGGTTTAACCACGCACACCTGCAGCCCCTCAGACCCAGGCTGGCTCCCTGAGGGGCCAGGCCCGGGCAGGGTCAGTACCCCCGCCGGCCAGCAGAGGGCCCATACTTGCCGGGAATCAGCCCGGGCCCAGCGGCTGGAGGGGCCCTTCCCCCTGCACTTGCCCATGTGCCCCTGCCTCCTGCAGGGATCTGCCTCCCGCCGCCGCACCCGCAGGTCACACTGTCACACCGAGTCACAGGCCCTGCTGTGGTCACGGTGGTCAGCGGCGTGGTGCTGGCCTGGGGCGGACCCCGGTCCCTGGGAGGCACCGAGAGCTGGAGATGGACCCACACACACACTCCCAGCTGATCCGACAGAGGGAGGCACAGAGCAGCGCGTTCGAGCAGACAGGCCTTCCACAGACGGTGCGGGGCCGCACGCAGAGAACAGGAGGGAGCCAGACCGGGCCGGACCCCGTGCCAGAAGGAACCGGCACGGGCCCCAGACCGAAGTGTCACCTGCCAACCCCAAAGCCCTGAAGGTCACACAGGAGAGGCGCCAGACGGCCTCGGGTTTGGCAGACACCTCAGAGATGGAACCGGAGACGCCGTCCTGAAAGAAATCACCGATAAGCGGGACTCCGCTAAAATAAAAAAGAGACACGGCCGATGGACAGAACACCTGCTCTCTAAGTGCACAAAGGACCTCGCAGACCCAGCAGCGAAACACGACCCCCCGGAGAGCAGACGAGCCGGTGGAGCGGGGCCAGAGATGTAACAGACCTCGCCCGGCGAGGAGCAGGTGGCAGGTGCGCGCCCGGAAGGGGCCCCATCCCTGCCGTCACACGTCTGCTCAAACCACAGGACGCGTGAGAAGCAGGAGCCGAAGGCTGGGGAGGACTGTGGGCGGTCACGCTGTGTGCACGCAGGCCTGCGAACTGCCACCGAGGCCCTGCTCTGCAGGAAGGTCCCAGTGAGGCCCGGGTGTGAGGGGCGGGGAGGGGGGACATCTCTGCTCGGCCTCGCAACTCCCCCGTGAACCCAAAACTGCTCCGAAGAAAAAACGTGACACCTTAACACACACACACACACACACAGAAACACACACAGAAACACACACACACAGAAACACACACACAGAAACACACACAGAGAAACACACACAGAGAAACACACACATACACACACAGAAACACACACACACACAACAGAAACACACACACACAGAGAGAAACACACAGAAATACACTCACACACAGAAACTCACACACACAGAAACACACACACACAGAAACACACACACACAGAAACACACGCACACACAGAAACACACACACAGAAACACACAAACACACACACACAGATACACACACATACACACAGAGAAACACACACATACACACACATACACACACACAGAGAAACACACGCACAGAAACACACAGAGAAACACACACAGAAACACACACTCACACCACAACAGAAACACACACACACACAGAAACAAATACAATGAGCACTCCACCGTAGTGAGGTACGTAGGGGGTTCCAAAGACGTGACCGTGTGGAGTACGGGTGGCGGAAGAGCACAGCGGAAGGAACGCAGGTCTCAGCGGCTGAAGCGAAGGGAAGACGACGGTGACTCACATTGTGCACAAACCAATGGGCAGCACCAAGGAGGTCGGCCGTCACGGCGGCCCCTCCGAATGCACGTGCTCCCCGGGCCCAGCAGGCGAGCTGCAGGCGTGCCGAGGGAGCAGCACCCCAACCCCCCACCCCCTCCCCCGAGTCCCCCTGCACGTGTCATGTCGGCACGGGCCCCTCTGTTCTCTGTGCTCACGCACCCCGTGTGCAGGCCCCGCTCCCCGCTCAGGGCCGCGGCTGGCTTTGCCGAGGCCTGTGGGAGCGGCGGTTAGGGGATGTTTTAGGGAACTCATTGGCAGTCGCCCTTGGATGACATCCTCGAGCCCGTGTGACGGGGTCAGGACGGAGGGCCGGGGGGACCATGGGCATGTGGGCCGAGGCTGTGCTGCCAAGGAAGTGGCTGGACGGGGACTCACGGGGTCGCCCAGGCCTTCTGCCCCGTGCCCGCTGGGGGATGCTCTGACCTCTGACCTCTGACCTCTGACCTCCGACAGGGCCCCGCAGCCCTCTCCTCGCCCAGGGAGCCCGCGGGCCGGGCCAGTCCAGGCTGCGGGCCTCCCGCCGCTCACTGCGCCTCCCGGGCAGAGGGGCGAGGGCGCGGCAGGACGGTGTGGGCACAGCAGTCAGGCTGCGTAATTGGCGGTGGAGGCCGAGGGCCGGGCGGAGGCTGTCACCCTGGAATGCACACATGTGTCGTTTGGAAAGCGGGCCGGTGCTTCTGGAGAAGGCGGCTCCACGGAGGAGGGCTGTCTCCGGGGCTCTGGCTGTCTTGGGTCGCTGCGCCCCATTCCATCCGTTTCAAAGCGGGGAGCGGAGTGGGGGGGGGGCTCGGCCGTTGCTCCCTCGGACACAGACGGCTGGCCGCTGAAGCTCACGCTCCTCGAGTGGGAGACGGGCGTGCGTGGCGGGGGCTGTGGCGGGGAGGGTCCAAGGGCGGGCACAGGAGCCAGGGCTCCCCGCCCTGGGGGACACCCATGGAACGGAAAGATGGCGTGTCCGGTCCTCACAGAGACCAAAGGCGAGCAGGAAGGCAGGCAATAAACTCGCTTTTTTTTCTTAATTACCGATTTCAGTAAGTGCAGGATTTTGGGGAAAGGGTGTGGCAGGCTGGGATTGTGCCCTCAGGAAAGGGGTCCCGTCCGGCTCCCAGAACGAGGCCGTGAAGACGGGAAGACGCCCGCTGGCCTGGCCGTGCCCCGGGCCCAGTGACCCCGATCGGGGAGGTCACCACAGGAGCCCGGGAAACCAGCCTGTCTGTGTGGCCGAGGAGGAGGCAGAGCGGTGACTGCGGCCGCCGGGGGCGGACGGGCACGGGGCCGCGGTGGAGAGGCGGCCGGAAGCCGGGAGCCTGCCCTGGTGCTAACAGGCAGCAGAAAACGGGGTCTCAGGTCTCAGCCGCAGGAATGAATGAGGTCATTCACCCCCGTGAGCTCGGGGCAGACCACCCCCGGGCCCTCAGCAGGCTCTGCGGTCCCTCCAGCCGGGCCTCCGCTTCCGGAACCCCAGCCGACGGCCGTGATGGGGAACACAGACTCCGCTCCCACACGGGGCTCCGACGGGCTGGCAGCCGCCTCCGAGTTGTCCGTGTGTCCATGACCGTGATGGTGAGTTGTCCCTGTATCCATGACCCGTGATGGTGAGTGAGAGGAATGGGAAGAAGCTGAGCCATGCGGGGGCACTGCTCTCTCTGGCAAAGGCACGGCATGTATTTCCCGTGACGATGATGTGTGCGCATGTTTCTCTCTGTTTAATCCATCTCAGAGCGTGGGACATGGTGTCATCCTGGCAGAGACCAGCCCGGAGGGGAAGGCACAGCCAGCAGCTTCCGGATCGTCTTTGCAGAAGCGCTGCTCTCGGCCTCCAGCCTCGCGGCCTTTCGTGGCAGAGAGAGCACGGCGGGTCTGTGCTCCTCGGCTTCGGGCAGAGCAGGGCCGCCCACAGGAGAGCCAGGGGGAGCGAGGCGGTGCTGAGCACACACCCCAGCCGTGCCCCAGCCTGGGGCACTCCCGGAGCGCCCTCTGTCCGGGCGCCCAGCATTCACCACAGTCAGGAGAGCGGGGCACAGGGAGCCTCCCACGGGGTTCCAGAGGGCATCCTGGGTGCAGGGCACTGTCCTCCGAGCCAGACCTCCCCCTCGGATCTCAGGGTCACAGGGGGGAGAGGCTGTCGGGGACCTCTCAGTGGCCGCCCTCCACCGTGCCATGCTGCTCTCCACTGCGGCCTTCGCTCATGCTGCTCCACCCACCGCACACGCCTTCCGTCCTCCCGTGTCTCCGTCCTCCTCCCCTTCCTGTCTCTCAGCACCGGGATACCGGCCGCTCCCGGAGGGGTCCGCTCCCGGTTGTCTGTCTCCCAGCAGGAGGCACGGAGGCCAGCCCCACACTCAGGGCGCAGGCCCAGCACCTGGCCGCCGGGGCACCGGGGCTCCGGGCAGCCTCCGGCTGTGCAGTGACTGTGCCACGTGGCTTCTCGGCAGCTAAGGCCTCCCACCCACTGTGCTCCAATCGCAGGGCACCCCAGCCAGGCCTGTCCTCACCGCACAGCGCCTCTGCTCCTGCAGTGGCACTTACTGGGCATGTGTGGAGTGAACAGCCACAGGGCAGGAGACAGGGCAGGGGAGGAAGCCATGGGGCCGACGGCCCAGGATTCCCTGGGTCCAGGAGGAGCCCTGCCCGGCCTGCTCATCGAACCCTGCCCCCCAGCAGGTGGCACACCAAGTGCCCGGAGTTTAGGAGCCTGCTGGGAGGGTGCAGGGGGGGAGGGCACACGAGGGAGGTCATGCTCTCACCTGGCTCACACCCCCCGCCCGGGCCCCAGCCTGCTCTGCCGGGGACCCGCCAGGTGACGGGCTCTCCCTGAGCCTGTCCCGTGTCCAGCTAAAGATAAGGGGTTCCCCCCCGCCTCCCGGCCACCTGCAGATGGCAGGTGCTGGACAGGAACAGCAGACGCTGCCCCCTGGCCCGGCCCAGCCCCTCGGCGGGGAGACGCTGCAGTTGCTGCCTGTAGGGGCTATTTCTGACGGGGCTGGACACAGCACCAAAATACCCGGGAAGTCTATAATTGGGCAGAGCTGGCAGTCTGTGTGCTGGCTTCCAGGGGAGGCCTCTGCTGCCTGGAACCCGTCACTGTCCCTGCCTCCCCCGGCCCCCGCCCCCGCCTGCCCCCCTTCTTCTGGGGACCTCCCCTGCCTGCCCTTCCTGCCTCTTCAGCCCCAGGGCATGGCTCTCCCTGGGAGTCCACCGCCTGCCTGGGCCTGGCCCCGCCCCCGCCTGGCCCCGCCCCCCGCCTGGCCCCGCCCCCGCAGCTCCAGGCTGGGGATCCCTGTGCGCTGGCCACTCTGCCCTGGGGGACCAGCAGCTGGGCAGCCGCCTCTGCCTCTGGGAGGCAGGGTCCCCCTTCCCGGCTTCCCTGCTTCTCCCCGCTTTCCTGTTTATACTCTGAGCCCCACGCCTTCCCCTTCCAGCCGCACTCAGTTCGTTGTTTTAAAACCAGCTCTGCCTCAGGACCTCCGGCCGGGGGAAGCCCCCGACTAATGACGAGTCTCCTCTAGAGACAGGGGAGGTGCCGGGTCCGGGGGAGGGTGGGTGCAGCCGCTGGCCGGTGACCCAGGACGGGCTGCCTGGGCTGGCATCTTCCCACCGTCCCGGGACGCGCTGCTCCCCGAGGACCGGCCTGGACCGGAGCCCCCGCGGGCCTCTCCCGCCAGGTAAGGCCGGTGCTGTCCGCGTGGCTGCTGGAGGCGGGCCTCACGGCCACCTCTCAGGGGACACGAGGGGGAGCCCTGGGCGCGGGAGGGCGGGAGGAGCCCTTTCCAAGCCCAGGGGTTCCCGGGGGGCTGAGCTGAGGGCTGGGACCTGCCTGATGCCAGGGCCCAGGGGAACGGGCTGCAGGGAGCCATCTGTCGGGTTGCCCTGGGGCGGCCGGGGAAGCGAGGAGGGGGGAGGGAGACACAGGGGCCCGAAGGGGTCAGGCGCGGGCTGGTTTCGGAGTGGCTACTTTTAAAGCCGCGGAGATAGCCAGGCCTCTTGCAAGTTTCCCGTAAGAGATGCGGAGCCAGAGCCAGAGGAATGGGGGGAGGGGGAGAGCTCCCCTCTTCCACCAGGCCGCTGCGGTCAGAGGAAGCCTGCCTACGGGTCCACGGGCAGGTCTGTCCCGTCTGAGCAGCGAGCCTCTCCATCTTCCCGCCCCGTCCTGTGGCTGCCCCTTTTCTGCCCGTGGCCCTCCGTCCGGCCGAGCTCACACCCAGGTGGCCGAGTGTAGCCCGTTAGTCACGGTGTTGGCAGGTGCCCTCACGCGTCTCCACTGAAGGGAGACGCAGAGATGACAGGGACCCGCTGGTCAGGACCCCTGAAGGAGGAGACTCACTGTCCTGGGCGGCTCCTCAGAGCGTCTCCTCTTCCTGCCAGCTTCCAGGGCCCTGGCAGCCCCTCTCTGTCTCCACACGGGGCAGTGCAGCCCAGGGTCTGTCTCGCTGACCACGTGCCTCTGGCAGAATCCTACCAAGCCCGACTTCTGCCTGAGAACCCCATCTCAGATCCTCTGAGTTGGGCCCACTGAGTTGGTCTGTCTAAATCCTGGGGCATTGCACTGTTAGTGGTCTGATGGTGGGCGTGCTGCCTGCTGGTGCAGGAGGAGTAGGTGTAGGAGCAGGAGGAGCAGGTGCAGGAGGAGCCGGTGAAGGAGCAGGTGTAGGAGCAGAAGAAGCAGGTGCAGGAGGAGCAGGTGCAGGTGCAGGAGGAGCAGGTGAAGGAGGAGCAGGTGTAGGACAAAAGGAGCAGGTGCAGGAGGAGCAGGTGCAGGAGGAGCAGGTGCAGGAGGAGCTGGTGCAGGAGGCACAGGTGTAAGAAGTAAAGGTGCAGGTGCAGGAGGAGCAGGAGCAGGAGCAGGAGGAGCAGGTGCAGGTGCAGAAGGAGCTGGTGTAGGAGGAGCAGGAGCAGTTGCAGGAGGAGTAGGAGCAGGAGGAGCAGGTGCAGGAGGAGCAGGTGCTGGTGCAGGAGGAGCTGGTGCAGGAGGAGCACGTGCAGGAGGAGCAGGTGCAGGAGGAGCAGGAGCAGGTGCAGGAAGAGCAGGTGCAGGAGGAGCAGGAGGAGCAGGTGCAGAAGGAGCAGGTGCAGGAGGAGCAGGAGCAGGAGGAGGAGGTGCAGGAGGAGCAGGAGCAGGAGGAGCAGGTGCAGGAGGAGCAGGTGCAGGAGGAGCAGAATAAGGAGGAGCAGGTGCAGGTGCAGGAGGAGCAGGTGCAGGTGCAGGAGGAGCAGGAGCAGGTGCAGGAGGAGCAGGAGCAGGTGCAGGAGGAGCAGGAGCAGGTGCAGGAGGAGCAGGTGCAGGAGGAGCAGGTGCAGGAGGAGCAGGAGCAGGTGCAGGAGGAGCAGGAGCAGGTGCAGGAGGAGCAGGAGGAGCAGGAGGAGCAGGTGCAGGAGGAGCAGGTGCAGGAGGAGAAGATTAAGGAGGAGCAGGTGAAGGAGGAACAGGTGCAGGAGGAGCCGGTGCAGGAGGAGCAGGTGGAGGAGGAGCAAATTAAGGAGGAGCTGGTGCAGAAAGCACAGGTGCAGGACCGAGCCCGCTGTCTGTCTTGCTTTCCAGTCCTCACTCTGTCGCTCAGTCCTGTTCTAGGGGCTAGGAGTGAGTGTCCAGTGAGCCTCAGTTTCTCCTCTGCTGAGAGGTGACAGGAGGGACAATGTAAGCTCCCCCGGGCGCCTGGTGCCTGGTGAGGGGACAGATCCCAGTTTGCTCCCCACTCCCCGAAACGGGGAGGGAGCGGCGCCAGTGTCTCTGGCGGAGGAAGCACCCCCAGGTCCCCATCCTGGGTCTCCTTGTCGCTCTGCTGCTCACGGCCACTGCGTGGCTTTGGAAAGCTGTCCCGTGCTGTCGGACCTTCCTGTGAGGAAGAGGCCGGGAGAGATGAGGGGATGGCTCTGGGGAGCCCACAGGCCTTTAACCGTTTGGAGCAGCTGGTTTTCTGGGGCTGCTGTGTGCCGGCGAGACGGTCCCGCAGGTGGGCTGCCGGCCGCCAGCCCCAGCCCTGGGCAGCTTCCTCCGGTGACGTTAGCTCTGTGCCAGGGCTCGCCAGCACCAGCCGTGCGGGTTTCCTGCACATACCTCCGTCTCTGGCTGTTCTCGAAGCATGAGGAGGTGGGGGCCGTTGGGCTTGACTCCCTGTACGGCCGGCAGAGGAGCCGCCACCGTAGGCAGCGGGTGCCCTCCGGCCGCCCAAGGTTGTCTGCAGGGGCCGCAGGGTCTCCCCAGACACCGGGTGTGCGGGCTCCGGGCTGGATGGCCCGGTTCTCTCCCCCCCTCCGGTCCCACCCACTGTGCGGGGGCCGCGGGGGGAGGCTGGGTGGCTCACGGGGAGTGACAGATGCCCCCGCCACAGGGGCCCTTGGTGTGTGGCCACGGTGCCCTGGAGGGCTGCCACTGGGAGGCGGCAGGTCTTGTTCCATGCCCTTTACTGAGACAAACCCCAGACTTCCTGGCGGAATGCGTCCCAGAAGGCAGTGCACCAGCTGGGATACCTTTCTCGTTTTAAACATCTTTCCTGTTGGAATGTTTCCAGTGACAAAGCAGCCAAAGCGTAAGGCTACCTGGGCAGCGATGTCGGCACCTGCCCCCCGCGGCCCCCCCCCCCCCCCCCCCCCCGCCTGCTATCCCCCAACACAGCCGACCGTGTTACCTTTTCCACCACTTTGTACCCAAGCTCACACGGCAGACAAAACCAGCACCTGCAGGACAGGGGCGCAGGGGACAGCGGGAAGCATTCCTAAGACATGCTCCCGCCGGGCCTGGAATGGTGCAGCGCTGGGCGTGTGCGGTTCTGTCTGGCCTCACATGGAAGGCGCTCAGGATGTACGTGGTGACTGAGTCAGGGGGGGTGGAGGTGGGAGGGAGCCCCGAGTGGCTACGGGCAGCTCAGCTCCGGCATTCCCCGAATCTCAGATTTTTAAAGAATGTTCGTTTATTGATTTCAGAGAGGAAGGGAGAGGGAGAGGGAGAGAAAGAGAGAGAGAGACAACAATGATGAGAGAGAATCATGGATCAGCTGCCTCCTGCACGCCTTCCCCTGGGGATGGAGCCTGTGCCCTGACCAGGAATCATGCGCAACCACTCAGCCACACTGGCCTGGCGGCAGTTTTTCATTTGTATTTTTTTTATTACCGTCACTGACGGGCAACCAGGCTCCGTGCCAGGGATTCTCGTGCCCAGGACTGCGGAGGCCACTGAGTGGGGAGAGACGTGGCTGCCGCTGGCCGCACAGCGGGTGCGTGATGGAGAAGAAGCCACAGGTCTGTCCGGACCACGCCCAGGGCTCCCCATCCACTGCACCGTCTCCCGTCTCACTGGGGACGCGGCTGTGGCTTCTGCTCACTCTCCCCAGCGAGGGGGCCTGCGGGGGGCGCCTCCCCACGCAGTGCGGTGCCGCCGCGGCGCTATTTCTGTGCATTGCTTCACGGGGCCAGACGCTGCTCAAAATAAGCCAAACACACATGTCCCCGTGTCCTCGGGACCCTGTAACCGGAGACGGGCTCTTGTGAAATGAGCCGGGAGCAGTGTGGTTGGGGGGAGGAGGGCTTGGAGAGGGAGACAAAAGGAAAGAAGAAAGAAATGGAAGAACTCAGCACTGAACATGTGACCATGAGGAGGGGCTGTGACAGCTCAGAGAGGTGTGGCTGGGCTGATCAAACAATACAGAGCCTCCCGGCCTTCTCCTGCGGACGGACGGCGGGGCCGAGGTGTCTCCTGTCCGGGCCACCACCCCATCGCGGCCCCACAGGCTGGGAGGGGATCCAAGGAGTGGCGTTAGGATGCTGGTGGGGTGTGTGGAAGGGAGCTGGGAAGGAATGTGGATGGAGGAGGAGGGCTGGGCACCCACCCAGTGACCCCGCCCGGCTGCCTTCCTTCCGGGGTGCCCATTGGACTCATGGGAGATGTGCCACATGGAATCTTGGGAGTGCAGGCTGCCCCTCCCTGCCCCTGCATTGCCAAGGTGGCCCCCCTCTTCTCCTCTCCCTCTCTTCCCCCTTCTCCTCTCCGTCTCTCCTCCCCCTTGTTCACATTGGGCCACACCCACATGCCGCCCGGTGACCAAGGTGGGCCGGAGTGGCGGGGACAAGCCGGCCCAGCAGGCTCTGAGGTCAGAGAGGCCGCTGGCCTCCCCGCCTGCACACCGGCGAGAGGCAGGAGTGGGACGGGACCACAGGGTTCTGTCTGGAAGCTGCGTCAGGATGTGTGTCCCTGTCCTGGAGCGATCGGTGCCGAGGACGGTGCCCGGGACACGGCGGGTGCTCGGGGTGTACGTGGTGACCGAGTCAGGGCACAGGGAGCTCAGTTCTGCGCCCAGGTCTCCGGCCTCGGCTCCTCCCAGGCCCTGGGCCCTCGGGCACCCCCAGAGAGACACGAGCCACAGCTCCCTTTGCCCATCCGGCCGGCCAGAGCGGCCTGGGTCACACACGCTCGCTGGCACGCTCCGGCCCGCGCCAGCCGGGGGGAGGACCTGGCGCAGCGGTCTGGACCCAGTCACGCCAGGCTTTCATGTCTCAGCCAGATTCCTGCCCGGAGCATCACCTGCCACCCCAGCAACACATCCTCGGTGCCTCACTCCCCCTCCCCTCCCCCCACCCCGCCTCCTCCCCGGGGGCAGCAGCCAGCGGCCAGGCTTTCTGAATCAGACAGCGCACACTCTGCCCGGCCTGCCCTTGCCGGGTGCCAAATCTCATTTTCTCCCCCGAAATTGCTTTCTGCTCCGCGCCTCTCCCCCCCACCCCCCCACCTGTGGGCCCCTGAGAGGGAATGCTGGTTACCATGGCGACGGGCTGGCTTGTGGAAGGAACGCGGCTTCGCAAATTAAGTGCTGGACGTTGGGGACTGAGGGCAGAGCGCGGCCCCCCGGGACAGGGTGCGGCCCACGTCATGCCAGCTGGGCGGCCGGGCTCCGGAAGGCACTCGGGGCCTGGGGAGGCAGCGGGATCGATGGTGCCCGCGGCCGTTTGTAGGGGCTGCCAAAGGCCTCCCGGTGACTGTGCGTCTGGTCTGCCCTGCCTGCTTCGCAGAAACGACGTTCTATGACCTCACGGCACCCCCTTTCAGGTCACCTCCTTCCAGGGGGCGGGGATGCTCACTGACCCACCGTGGAGTCCCTGAGGGGCGTTGGCGGTGACCACTCCTTTATAGTTTTCCCAGAATCCGGGGGCACAGGGCGCATTTCCCAACGCAGTCTATGAGGTCAGCGCTCCCCTGGCCCCCAAACCAGAGGACAGTCCAAGAAACAGGAAATGACAGGCCCACATCTCTCATGAACACAGATGCAAAAACCCGCAAAAATATTAGCAATTCAAGTCTGCTAATATCTAAGAAGAACTTACACACCATGGGCAATGAGGCAGGAAAAAGAAGCAAAGGCATTCAACTTGGGAAGGAAGAAGTAAAATTATCTCTATTCGCAGATGACGTGGTCCCATGTGTAGGAAACGCTAAAGAATCCACAGAAAGCTATGATAATACCCCCAATCAGCCACGTTTCAGGATATAAAATCAACACGCAACAATTGGTGGCAAATGTGGTACAATAACAGCCAATAATTATAAAAAGGACAATTAAGAAAATAATTCCATTTATAATGAGCATGAAATATTCAGGAATAAATTTAACCAAGGAGACACAAGCCTTATACACTGAAAACTACAACTCGTCATTGACGGAAATTAATGAAGACCCAAGTAAATGAAATGGTCTCCTGTTACTGCTTAACTAGAAACCTGGTGCAAGAATTCGTGCACGGGTGGGGTCTGGCCAGCCAGCCCCGATTGGGTGGTGGTGGGGGAGTGGACAGGGGCTGGGGCTAATGGGGGGAGGGGCCATGGGCGGTTGGCCAGCCAACCCCCCCACCCTTCTAACCCCAGGTGAGGGAACAATTTGCATATTAGCCTTTTATTATATAGGATGGTTATAGACTTTCAGCCTGTGTGATTACAAAATCCTGGAAACACAAATATAACTTATGCCACCGAATTGATGATACACTTAAAATAGCTAAAATGGCACAACCGGTGTGACACATTTGTCATCATCCGCACAAAAAGAGGGTTCGTGCCCCAATCCCTGTGAATCAGTTCAGTTACTCATCAGGGAGACTTAAGGGACAGGTGGATTAAGGTTGCTACCAATCCGACTTTAATATATTTTTCATTGATTTTTAGCAGAGAGGAAGGGAGAGAGATAGAGAGCTAGAAACGTCGATGAGAGAGAAACATTGACCAGCTGCCTCTTGCACACCCCCTACCGGGGATGTGCCCTCAACTAAGGTACATGCCCTTGACCGGAATCGAACCTGGGACCTTTCAGTCTGCAGACCGACGCTCTACCACTGAGCCAAACTGGCTTTGGCTACCAATCCGACTTTAAAAATGGAGACTCACCTGCAGCACCTGGTGAGCTCACGTCATCACAGCGTCCTTGCGAGTCAGAATCAGAGAGATGGCAACCCGAGAAAGACCTGATTGGCCACCGCTGGCTTTGACCATGAGGAGGGGTCGTGAGTCAAGGAATGCCTCTCAGCTTGGCTTGGCTGGTGCTGGTTCAGGAAGCCAGACCTTCCTGCAAAATGATCACGCGATCCCCCCCCCACCCCCCAAATGCTCCCATAAGCCTTTGCTCTTCGCTCTATCTGCACTCATTTCATCTGCCCTTCCTCGGGCCGAGTCTCACCTGTCTTCCAGGCGCCAGGGAGTGGCCTCGAGGGTGGATTCGGTGTCCTTCACCGGGCTGCCCTTTGCATCAGGCACCGGATGCCACTGGTAAACACCTATTAAGTGAATAAATTAACTGTGAACTCTATAAACCTTCTTTCCTTTCCTGGATTGTGCATGAATAACGCCAACTACTTTTTGAAAAGGACATGAAACTACAGAGAGGGGAAAATACACTTAGCTAATAAACATCATGGGTCAAAGAAACGCATAGAAAGTGAGAACCATAGCCCTAAGCGGTTTGGCTCAGTGGATAGAGTCTCAGCCTGCAGACTCAAGGGTCCCAGGTTCAATTCCGGCCAAGGGCATGTACCTTGGTTGCAGGCACATAACTAGTGGGGACTGTGCAGGAGGCAGCTGATCGATGTTTCTAACTCTCTATGCCTCTCCCTTCCTCTCTGTAAAAAAATCACTAAAATATATTTAAAAAAAGAAAAGAAAATAAGAACCAGTGTCTCTCCTGTCGAGGTGGCCACGGGTGAAGGCGTGATGCCACCCGGTGCTGCCAGGTTCAGGCGAGAGGGGCCCATGCACAAGCCCACCGGGAGGCAGCTGGAACCAGGCACTCTCTGTATTACCAAGTCTGTAAAACACTATGACAGGTCATACCGGCGTCCTTTCAAAACTCAAACGGCATCCTGCGTATTTCCCACAAGCCTGCCTAAGAAAAGAAAATCTAGGCCGAGACAGGTACACAGATGTCCTCTGGTAACACGTTAACCTAACAAAATAGCCATTCCATGTCCAAACGCAGAAAACACCGCAGCCGTGGCGCCGGGCCCCGGGCAGCGGGGCGGTCAGTGGTGGGGGGCCTGGGGGCCTGGTGCAGGTGAGCCAGGACTGAGGGGGCAGGGGCGGAGGGAAGCAGTGAAGGGAGGTCGCACGGCTGGCGGAGAGGGTCGGTCTGACGAGGGAAGACGTGCAGGCGCCCGGGTCTGGGGGATTCCTCCTCCTGGGCCCAGCGGTTGCTTCTGCGGGGTCTCGGCTCGAGGGCCGCCGCTAACCGTGTCTCTCTCCACAGGAGATGCCGCGGTAGAACCCAGAGGCCTCTTCCTGGCGGAGCCGCGCTGAGCCCCAGCCCGGCGGAGCCATGGCCGGCCTGCGCAGGGCTGCTCCCGCCGGCCCGCTGCTGCTGCTGCTGCTGCTGTGGGGCGGGGGCCGCGGCCGGGCCCAGAGGGCAGGTGGGTCCAGGGGCTGTGCGGGGGGCGGGGGCCGCGGCCAGGCCCAGAGGGCAGGTGGGTCCAGGGGCTGTGGGGGGGGCGGGGGCCGCGGCCGGGCCCAGAGGGCAGGTGGGTCCAGGGGCTGTGCGGGGGGGCGGCGGCCGCGGCCGGGCCCAGAGGGCAGGTGGGTCCAGGGGCTGTGCGGGCCTGTCCGTGTGCACGCCTGGGCGTGGGAGGGCGCGGGAGGCTGTGCCCCAAGAGGGCTGGTGACTGTGTGTGGGGGATAACCAATGTGTGTAACAGTCACTTATCCAGCAAGGGTGTGTGCCTGTGTGTGTGAGTGTGAGTGTGCGTGTGTGCCTGTGTGTGTGAGTGTGAGCGTGCGTGTGCGTGTGTATGTGTGTGAGTGTGTGAGTTTGTGTGTGTGAGTGTGTGTGTGAGTGTGTGTGTGTGAGTGTCTCTGTGTGTGTGTGAGTGTCTCTGTGTGTGAGTGTGTGAGTTTGTGTGTGTGAGTGTGTGTGTGAGTGTGTGTGTGAGTGTGTGAGTGTGAGTGTGTGTGTGTGTGTCTGTGTGTGTGTGAGTGTGTCTGTGTGTGTGTGAGTGTGTGTGTGGGTGTGAATGTGTGAATGGGTGTGTGTGAGTGTGTCTGTGTGTGTGTGTGAGTGTGTGTGTGTGAGTGTGTGTGTGCTGAGAAAAGAATGAGCTGTCTGGACCCGTTTTGAGTGAATCAGAGAACGGTCCTGAGCTTGTCCCTCTCAAGTGCCTGTCAGGGTAGGGGCAGCAGGCAGTGCTGTGTGTGGTCGTGTCCTGGGAAGGCGCTGCCGCCATTCCAGGGGACATGGACACATGGGCCCGGCCAGAGGGGTGGCCCGGCCAGAGGGGTGGCCCGGCCAGAGGGGTCTGCAGTGGCTGAAGGAAGCGGGAACAGGGGCGGAGAAGAAGCTGGGCAGGGTGGGCTGGGGGAGGGGGCCTGGCGATGGCTCTGCTCACCTGTTCCCTGCCAGGGCCTCTGGGAGGAAGACTCTTGGGTGCGGAGGCGCAGGGCCAGCGGGAGCACTGGGCACCAGGTCACTGGGCATAAAGCCCCGCCCCACGCGAAGCACCTGCCTAGGCAAAGCCACGCCCCATGCAAAGCCCCGCCCCACGTAAAGCAGGTGCTCACGTAAAGCCCCGCCCCTCACAAAGCCCCGCCCCGCGAAGCCCCACTCCACATCATTCCCCCCCACGCAAAGCTCAGTGCCCACGTAAAGCCACACACACCCCCACGTACAGCTGGCACCCATTTTGCGGGTGAGAACCAGGTGAGGAGGCACAGGCCTGTGCGGTGAGGCTGGGAGCCCGGTGCTGATCAGAGGCCCAGCTATTTCTCTGAAGCTGCAGGAGACAGAATAAAAACAAGGAAGCCCCCCGCCGGAAGGCTTGGCTCAGCATCGTTGCCACGAAGCCTTCCCTGTGTTTCACTTTGTCCACCCGGCTCCAAGCCCCGCTCCGGGAGAGGCGGCGATGCCGTGGCCTCCTGGGCTCCGGGCGGGTCCGGATGTGTGTCCACCGAGGCTCCCTGTGGGCAGTTCACACACGGGGGCCTCCAGGTCACACGTGGGCAGGCTGAGGACAGCTCCCATTCCACAGGTAGAGAATGAGGCTGGAGGGAAAGGCGGTGACCTGAGGGGGGTCACATGGCCTTCCCCGTCCCGGAGCAGAGGCCAGAAGCCAGGCACCAGGCCCAGGCCAGGGCCGTGGCTCAGACGTCACACTCACCTCTCATGGGCCTGCCCCCGGCAGCCCCCTGGCCGCCGGAGGAGATGTGCCGAGCGCTCCCCCGGGCTCCTTGCGGAGGCCTCTGAGCGAGTCCTCTTTCTGCAGCTTTCAGACAAGCTCGCTCAAGGGTTATGACAGGCTCCGAGCGGGTCGGGGCCGCTAGGACGCGGGGGCAGCACGTATCAGAGGAAGCTTTTACTGCAGGCACCTGGGTGCAGCAGGGCCGAAGGGGGAGGCCACTTCTGTAAACCTCTGCCGGCCGCCGCCCGCCGCCGTGAGGGTCCGGCCGCCGTGAGGGTCCGGCCGCTGCGAGGGTCCGGCCGCCCTGAGGGTCCGGCCGCCCTGAGGGTCCGGCCGCCCTGAGGGTCCGGCCGCCCTGAGGGTCCGGCCGCCCTGAGGGTCCGGCCGCCCTGAGGGTCCGGCCGGTCCCTGGCTGCTCCCGGGCCGGCATCTTCTGGTGACCTGGCTGCACCTTTCTGCAAGAGACCTGCCGAGCACAACACGCTCTCTGCCCCGCTTTATTCTCTGTAGCCCTTTCCGGTCCTCAGAGGCGTGGTCAGCGGCTGCTCTGGCAGGCCCAAGCCTCAGGTTCTGGGAGAGGCAAGACCAGGCTTCTTAAAATCAAACAAACCTTTTCATTGATTTCAGAGGAAGGGATGGGGGGGGGGGGGAGAGAGAGAGAGAGAGAGAGAGAGAGAGAGAGAGAGAGAGAGAGAGAGAGGTATCAGTGAGAGTGAATGATTGATGGGCTGCCTCCTGCATGCCCCTGCTGGGAATGGAGCCTGACAGGGAATCAAACCTCGACCTCCTGGTTCCTAGGTTGTTGCTCACCCGCTGAGCCAGGCTGGCTGGCAAGGCCGGGCTTCTTGAGAGCTCCCATGTGTGTGCGCAGCACTTTGGGGCTCAGAAAACATCCCCCCGCTTGCCCTCTCGTTTGAAATGGGGGTGAGCAGCGTGTCTGCTCTTGTTGCTGCGAAGACCAGAAAGAATGCTTTTTGGTGTTTGACCCAAAGCATTGCACCGTTCACAGGAAATCTGTATTTGTACGCGTACCACAGATGTAAGCACAATTTTACAAGGCTTTATAGAATCCCGCGAGTTCGTATTGACGGTGTAGGAACGCGGTGCGTTTCCTGTGCTTTCCGATGGCGGGGGCAGGGAGCTCTTCCAATGCCCCCGGAGGGAGGAGCGCCCGCTAAATAAATTATGCTCATCCTTGCCGTGGATGCTCCGTCGCCATGGAAACGGATATTCTCTGCCGAAGGCGGGTTCCCAGCACCGTGCTGGATGCAGGGGAAACAGCCTGCCCGTCAGCGTGTCTGGTCCAGCCCCACGCCCATCCACAACCGTCCGGGAATGAGTGCAAAGCGATCAGGTCGCTGCAAGGCAGCTCACCGTGTCCCTGCAGACGGGCATGTGAGCGGTGCAAGCCTTTTTGATGGCCTTTCCGGGCGTCTCTGAGCTGGGCATGCGCTTTTTAAAAAAATATATATTTTTTGATTTTTTACAGAGAGGAAGAGAGAGGGATAGAGAGCCAGAAACATCGATGAGAGAGAATCATCAATCAGCTGCCTCTTGCATACCCCTACCGGGGATGTGCCCACAACCAAGGTACATGCCCTTGACCGAATCGAACCCGGGACCTTTCAGTCCGCAGGCTGACGCTCTCTCCACTGAGCCAAACTGGTTTCGGCTGGGCATGCACTCTTTTGAGGCAGGTTTAAAAATTAACGAAGTCACCTTAACCACGTTGTGAGGGACATGGGCCCAGGGATGTTTCATGAATGCTGGCCCCTGTCCTGAAAGAATATACACCGTCCACCGAGCCTCCCAGCAGCCGTGGGGACACACGCATGACTGTGTGATGGGAAACGGAGGTTTCGCTGTCAGGCCCCTGGCCCAGGCCCCTGCCCGTGGGCTCAGAGCGGGCGGGGGGCCTGAGGCAGGTGGTGTGACCCAGGGACCACCCCGCCAGGCCCCCACGGCCCCCTGACATCCGCCCTCCCCTCTGTGGCCCCTGCAGGTTGCAAGAGCGTCCAGTACGACCTGGTGTTCCTGCTGGACACGTCCTCCAGCGTGGGCCGCGGGGACTTCCAGAAGGTGCAGCAGTGGGTGGCGCACCTGGTGGACACCTTCGAGGTGGGGCCCGCGCACACCCGCGTGGGCGTGGTGCACTACAGCGACCGGCCGGCCACGGCCTTCGAGCTGGGCCGCCCCCAGTCGCGGGCGGCGGTGAAGGCGGCGGCGAACGCGCTGGCCTTCCAGGGCGGCCACACCCGCACGGGCGACGCCCTGCGCTACATCACCAGCCACAGCTTCTCGCCGCGGGCCGGCGGCCGGCCGGGCGACCGCGCCGTCCAGCAGGTGGCCATCCTGCTCACGGACGGCCGCAGCCAGGACCTGGTGCAGGAGGCCGCGGCCGCCGCGCACCGGGCCGGCATCCGCGTCTTCGCCGTGGGCGTCGGGGAGGCGCTGCGGGAGGAGCTGGAGGAGATCGCCTCGCAGCCCACGTCCGCCCACGTCTTCCACGTGTCCGACTTCGACGCCATCGACCGCATCCGGGGCAAGCTGCGGCGCCGCCTGTGCGAGAGTGAGTGCCTGCGGGCCCGGGGCGCAGGCTGCTGGGCGGAGGGATGGGGAGGGGTGCAGGCTGCTGGGCGGAGGGATGGGGAGGGGTGCAGGCTGCTGGGGCGGAGGGATGGGGAGGGGTGCAGGCTGCTGGGGCGGAGGGAGGGGAGGGGTGCAGGCTGCTGGGGTGGAGGCCTGCAGAGGGGTGCAGTCTGCAGAGGGAGGGGGCGGAGGGCTGCAAAGGGGTGCAGTCTGCAGTTGGGGAGCGGAGGGCTGCAGAGGGGTGCAGGCTGCGGTGGGGCAATAGGGGTGGAGGGCTGCAGAGGGGTGCTGTCTGCAGAGGGAGGGGGTGGAGGGCTGCAGAGGGGTGCAGTCTGCAGAGGGAGGGGGCGGAGGGCTGCAGAGGGGTGCAGTCTGCAGAGGGAGGGGGTGGAGGCCTGCAGAGGGGTGCAGGCTGCTGGGGCGGAGTCTGCAGAGCGGTGCTGTCTGTGGTGGGGTGGAGGGCTGCGGAGGGGGTAGGGGATGCGGGGCTGGAGGATGGTGCTGTGGTGCTCCCTCCTAAGGGCGTGGGGCCTCTTGAGCGGGGAGAGGCCACGTGGCCAGGTTGGGTGAGGCCTCAGCTCCATGCCTGGGGGGACAGTGGTGCCTGTGTCCACCCCGCCCGGGCTCTGGAAGGAGCGAACCCCAGTTGCCCCTGCACACCTCCCGGAGGCCTGACGTGGTCCCCGGGGACTCCACCAGCCGCTCCCTGCAGCGTGGGGGGCGGGCGGGCCCAGAACACCGCCTGTAATTAGGAGCTTCTCCCGCCTCTGCGTGGCCGCGGGGCAGCTGGATATAGCTCGCCGGGCGGCCGTAGCCAGCCTGCGGTGCCTGCCCCACGAGAGCCCCGCCCACTGCTATTTCAGGGGCCTGTGGTGGTCCCGCTCCCACGGCCAGGGACACGGCCTGTCCTGTCCGTCAGCTCCTGGACACGGGCTGAGAGGTCAGTGGGATGAGCCAGGGAGGAGCCGCCCCGCCCTTCTGGGCTCTGCCTCCTGGCACAGGGTCACCCCGCGTCTCTGCCGATGTGGTCACGGCCAGCTTCCGCCTGCTCCCGGGAGAGCTGGGACCTGGACACTGCTCCACTGTGGTGGGACAGAGACAGAGACAGAGAGACAGAGACAGACAGAGACAGAGACAGAGACAGAGACAGACAGAGACAGTCAGAGACAGAGATAAGAAGAGACAGAGATAGAGACACACTCACACACACACACACACACACACACTCACACGCATACACACACACTCACACACACACACACTCACACGCATACACACACTCACAGACACACTCACACACACACACACTCTTACACAAATATGCATATACACACACAAAACACATATACTCATACTCCCTGAAATACACACACACACACACACACACACACACGCACGCACATGCACACAGCTGGGAATATGCATGTGGCCTCGAGGTGACCCCCACCCCCCCACTGGCCATGGGCGGACCCGGCGCCGGCGGCAGCGGCAGGGCTGTGGCTGGGAGCGCCACGTGGTGTCTGTGCCCGGCCCCGGGCGGGCCGGCGGCCGCAGGAAGCGGGCAGGCGAGGCACCCTCTCCCCGGGCACTGGGAGCGGCCGGGAACGGCTTGTCATGCCGAGGTCACCCTGCAGTCATCGGCCTCTGAACGCCGGTCACGAGCTGAGAAATTTCATTAGACGCTGACCGAAAACACCCGTAATTCCCCTTTAATTTGTTTACAGGCGAGGGCTCTGGCAGCCAGGCCGAGCCCAGGCACAGAGCCCGGGGCTCCGCCTCAGCTCTGCGGGACGGGCACTGCCCTCTGCGGACCAGGCCGGCCCAGGGCCCTCTCACTGTGGAAGGAGCGTGTCCCGCTCCGCTGTGGGCACGGCCGTCACTTCCTCAGCTCCCCCCCGGCCTGCGGCCGCTGCCCCGGAGAGTGCCCTGCCACGCGTCCCGGCTCCCTTTGCTCTGGCTGTGTGTTTCCCACGCTGGCCTCCGTGCTCAGCAGATAAAGGGACGGAATAGAGTGGCCGCCACCAAATTGGTACTTGCAAAAAGCGTGTGTACACACACGCAATCTGTATAAACCGCCGGCTATAAATACAGCTCCTTGTAATTACTCCGGGAGGAAGGCTGGGTGTCTGAGCGTCTCCCGCCCTGCGGCTGCCCTTGTGCTACTGAACGCGTTTCACACTTGTCGGGGGACTCGGGCGGCATAGCAGGTCGGGCTTTCCGAGACGTGTGGCTGGGCCCGCCTGCCCCTTCCCGCAAGGCCGAGGGCTCCAGCTGTCGCCGCCGGCTGCTCAGGCGACGTGTTTGACTGTGAAGCGTGCCAGTCCTTGTCCTTTTAATGAGCGACCCTGGTCTCTGAGTGTGTCCCCACCGGATACAGGTGCAAACCCCCCCACACACACACGCACGCTCACACCAACACAGACACGGGTTTCCGCTCGAACACCCCGGGACACACTCACGCATGCCCAGGCGTGCACACCGTAGGTGCATGCGTGTGCGCACGCCTCCCTCTGCCCCGCCCCCGGGCAGCCCGCGTGCAGCTGCGGGAACGGCTGTTTAGAAGCTGGTGCACTGAGGCGGCCGCTGCACCGGTGAGGCCCGGCCGCACGGGGGGAACCTGACCAGCCGCCTGGCTGCGGGACAGGCGCCTGGGTGGGCGTTTTGTTTGTTTGTTTGTTTGTTTATTTCTAAGAACGGTCCTTATGCACACCAGTCTCACAGGCGTGGGGAGGCGTGGGTCCGCGGCCTCGGTATAACCGTGCCTGGGGCGCCTGAGGGGGCCTGTCAGCAGGCGGGGAAGTCCTGGGGGGGGTTGTTTTCTCGCAACCCCCTCCTGCCTCTGACCCCAGATCCCGCCTTGGGCTCTGGGTGGGCTGCAAGCCAGGCATTCGGGGCCGGAGCAGGGCTGTGCCCGCGGGAGCCCCTGGGCAGTGGCCCTCCTCCCAGGGCGTGTGCCTCCCGCTCCCCCGGCCTCCGCCCTGCCGGACCAGCGGCATGTGCCAGGGAAGGAGCTGGGCACCCAGCTGCTCCTCACTGACATCTGGCCGTGATCCCCCCGCCCCCAGCCTGCCAGCCCCTTGGGAACACAGCCCGTGGCCAACCCAGCGCCCACCTCCTCCAGCCTCAGAGGGGAGAGCAGACAGGGGCAGGGCGGGCTGGGCCTCTGGACCAGTGGCCGGCCCTGGCCTTGCTGCCCGAGGCATCGGAGGGCAGAGCCCGGCCCTGCCCGCTCCCCGGGCGGGAGGCGGGGGATGGGGTGCTCGGTCTCCTATTCCTGGGGCCTGCCTCTGCCACGGGTGCTCTGGTTCTGGGGACACGACCCCGAGCCTGCCTACAGATACGTCTGGTCCCAGGCCACATGCTAATGGAGAGAATGTGGCCGCGGCTAGAAAAAATAAATAGCCCCGTATCTTGTTTGCCATCTCCCCCGAGAACCACAGGCTGCTGGCGGAGGCAGGGACGGGCCCCTTCCCTCCAGCCCCCCGCCCCCCGGGCCTGCTGGGCTTTGCAGCCAGGCCTGCTTTTCTGAGGCTGAGGGGGGGAGGGGGATGGTTTGTGGCCACAGGGTGACTTAGGGACAGCGCTGCCCCCACAGCCCGCCGTGCTCACGGCGTTGGTACCTTCTCTCCCGTCGTGGACGGCCGTGTCCGCGCGGAGGGCAGGGATGGGCTTGGCAGCCTCCTGTGGGCGCCCTTTGCCGTCTCATCACCACCTGCCCGCGGGGGACCCGTCGGGTGGGAAGAAGGAGGTCCTCCCTCCCTGCCGGGGTGCCCCGGCCTCCGGGTCCGGCACCTGCCCCTCATGTGAAGTCCTTGGGGCGCCCCTCCCCGCGATCCCCGGAAGCTCGGGGTTCATGGGTGACCGCGGGCAGACTGGGTGCCGTGACCCCCCCCCCCCCCTTTCCCACAGCCCGGGCCCCGGGGGAACGGACAGGAGCAGAAGGGGCAGTGAGAGGTCGGGGTCGCTGGGACCGGGGCTGGCTCCCGTGCTGTCCGTGGACTGATCCCCACTGGACCCGGAGGGCGGCCGTCAGAGTGGATTGTGTTCCTGGACTGAGCACACCCAGGGGGTTTAGAACACAGGGTGCCTCACAGGGTCCCCCTAGCCCGGAGCCCGCGGGGCAGGGGGAGGAAGCTCAGAGCGGCTTGTGCGGGGGCGGGCGGAGGGGCGGAGGGGGCGCTGCTGAGGTGCCGCCCGGGGCCGGGAGCGTGAGCAGAGCGTTGGCATCAGGCCGCGGGCAGAGCTCTGCGGGCAGCGTGCGGCGCTGGGAGACACACCCTCACCCCGTGGACTCAGCCCCTCGCCCCCGGGTTCCCGGTCCACCTGCCGCCTCCTCTGCCGTGTCCTCTTCGCCTCCCAGCGTTCCTGCTGGCGGCCAGGACTGGCTCTGGAGTCTCCCCGCTCCCTCATCCACGCCCGGGACGCCGCACGGTCTGCACGGCCGCTGGCCAGGCAGAGCCAGGAGCCCCTCCCCGCGGAGGTCCCCGCAGTCTCTGGTGACCCCTGCTGGTGCCTGGCCCGTGGGGCACTCCGGGGAGGGAAAGGGGCCCCAGGGACGGGACATTGGCAATCACACCGTACCTGCCCCTGCCCCTGCCCCTGCCTTCTGCCCGGCCTCCAGAGCACACCTGCACCCGGCATGCCATCTTTCATTGCCCTGAATTCCACACCCTCCTGGTGAGGACCAGGCTGCCCCTGGCCCAGCTCCCCCTCCCTGTCCTCTCCCCTCAACCAGGTGACGGGGGGCTTCCCCCCAGCCCAGGGCAAGCCAGCCCCTCCCTCCGCAGGGCTCTGCTGCGGCTGGGACGTGGCTGAAGCCCTGTCTGCTTGCTCTTCTCCTGCTGGTTCACGCCCCTCGTAGCTCTCAGCTCCTGCGGCTCAGCCGAGAGGTTTTCCCAGACCCGTGGGTCTGAGTGGGAGCTGGACCCACACCCAGCGCCCATCACCTGGCCGACCACTCCTCCCTCACAGGAGGCCCGGAGCCCGTGAGCTCTTCTCACTGGCTCATTCTCGTCGCGAGGAAGCCATGCCTGGCAGGGGCCCAGCCCACCGCTCAGCGTCTCCTTCTCCGTCCAGGTGTCACTGCCCTCTCTCTTCTGCGTGGGCTCAGACCTGTCCCCACCTGGGCTGCGGGGACAGTGTAGATGGAGTTGGACTGAGACGCAGCCGGTTCTGCGGACTCCCACCCCGGGGGAGACAGACAGGTGCACCCCCAGGCCTAGGACCCGGGCGCGGAGAGGGCCTCCTCACGGGGGGAGGGGCCGGAGCAGAGCGGGGGGTGGGGCTCCAGGCCGGGGAGATTCTCAGAGCTTAGGCGGGAGGAGGGCTGAGAAGCCAGGAGACGGGAGGTGCTGCTCTCTCGTGTTGTCCTCTCAGCCAGCCCAGAAGGGCCCTGGAGCGGGGACGGTGACCCATCTGCCATCCCTCTGTGTGTCCCGGCGGATCCCGAGCCTGTGAGGATGGAGTTAGAATGAATGAGATGCGGTAATGCAGACATAAATAGGCCATTACCCAAGCACCGGGATCTCTGGGCCGGAGGGATCGGTTATGGCTGAGAGGGTCGGGGTGCTGAGCCTGCCTCCCCGCCAAGCAGGTGAGCCCGGGCCCCCAGGCCGGGGCCGGCTGGACGGGGTATTTCGGGCCCCTGTGTCCTGGCTGCATGGAGTCAGCTATAAACAGAGCCTGGAGCCTCTGAGGCTTAGTGAGGGCCCCAAAGGGAACCTGGGCAATATTTAGACGCTCCACCCAGGATGGCGGCAGCTGGCCTGGGGCGTCTGGCTCTTGAGAGCCGATCGGGCTAGTGTGATGCTTTGGGGAGACTATTTTTTCTGCCTTCAGGGCCCTCAGCTGTCCCTGTCCGTTGGGGTTCAGAATTAGGCTGTCCCCCTGGGATACCCGTGGAGACAGGCTCAGTGGCTCTGCCCCTGCCGAGCCCCAGCCACCAGTCCTGGGGGTCGCTCATCATCCAGGCAGGAACCTCCAAGTTGACTCCTCTCATGACGCAAGCTTCCCAGCGCGTCCCTCTGGCCGGTGGCCGGAGGGAAAGCCGCCGATCGCCGCCCCACAGCTGCCACCGTCGCGGGTGGAGTGTCTAAATATCGCCCAGCGCTGGCCGCCTCCCTCAGACCGGGTCCCAGACAGACTGCGTGGTGCTGGGTCCAGAATACCTTCCTCCATGGGGCTTGTCGGACCCCCGGTGCCTGTTAGGGCCAACATTGAAAATAGCTCTGCCCGCCCTGGCTTGTCTGGCTCAGTGGGTAGAGTGTGGGCTCGAGGACTGAAAGGGCCCGGTTCCATTCCCGTCAAGGGCATGTGCCTTGGCTGCAGGCTCAATCCCCGGCTCTGGTCAGGGTGTGTGTGGGAGGCCACCATCTCTCTCTCTCTCTCTCTCTCTCTCTCTCTCTCTCTCTCTCTCTCTCTCTCTCTCTCTCTCTCTCTCTCCCCCCTCTCTCTCCTCTCTCTCCTCTCTCTCCCCTTCCCTTCCGCTTGCTCTGAAAACCAATGGAAAATACCCTCGGTGAGGATGATGAAAAATAAAAATGAAAGAGCAGCTCCTCCCAGACCAGGGAATGACCTCCTCGTGCCCCTCACTGCTGCTGGGCCCAGGCCCACGCCCGCCCGCCCTCGCACGCGTGCGCCCCAAGACGGGGAGAGGGGGTGGCGCGTGGAGCGGATGGGGTGCGGAGGTGCCTGGCGGTGTGACGTGTGGTTATAACAAGAACGCGTGTGGCCAGGTTGCTTCATGGGCGGTACACGCTAAGCTGCCTCGGGGGCTAGGAGGGGCCGCTTCCCAGCCCAGTCGTGTCCTGGGCGTGGCCTCGCCCATCCGCGGTGCAGCCCTGAGACACGCGTGTGCTCTGGGCCTCCCTCGGCACCCACCGCACACCCAGACCCAGAGCTTAGGAGGCGGGCGGGGAGCCAGGCCTCTCAGGCTCACAGTCGTGCCCTCCCTGGGACGGACAGCCCTCTCCGCCCTCGCTTTCCGTACGCGAGGATCGCGGTGTGCTCATGGAACGCCCGTCCGTGGTGTATTTTATCGCGTGCCTCGGCCTCGTGCGGCCCAGCAGTGTGGCAGTCTCTGGGTTTGCCCTGCAGCTCCTTGAGGTGCCTGAGAGACTCCTGCTCGGTCCCTGGCACAGAGGACCGTGGACTGGGGGGGCGTCGCTGACCTGGCTTTCCACGTCCAATGTCCGCCTTTCTCAGGCAGGCTCCCCTGCGGCGTCCGTGCGCTGCGCTGGCTCAGCCTCCCTGCTCCTCACTGGAGCCTCCAGCCTCGCCTCCCGGGGAGGCCCTGAGCCCCAGCACCCATGCCCTCGCCTGCCCTGTCACCTGTCCCTCTGGGTTTGGTGTCGGGCTCCCTCTCTCGGCAGACCCCCTGGGCTCCTCCCGGGTGGGGCCGGGGCCTCCTTCACACGTGCATCTGCTCCAGGCGCTGGACCCTCCGTGCTGTGAGATGGGGGTCCGTGTGGCCCTCCGTGCTGTGAGATGGGGGTCCGGGTGGCCCTCTGTGCTGTGAGGTGGGGTCCGGGTGGCCCTCCGTGCTGTGAGGTGGGGTCCGGGTGGCCCTCCGTGCTGTGAGGTGGGGTCCGGGTGGCCCTCCGTGCTGTGAGGTGGGGTCCGGGTGGCCCTCCGTGCTGTGAGGTGGGGTCCGGGTGGCCCTCCGTGCTGTGAGATTGGGGTGGGGGGCGCAGAATCCCTGTGAGGTCTCGTTCCCGGAGGGTCTGGCTGCCCTCGCTCACTGTCTGCTCTTGCTCCTCAGACGTGCTGTGCCCCAGCGTCCGCGTGGAGGGACACCGCTTCAAGCACACCAACGGCGGCACCAAGGAGATCACAGGTGAGAGGGCGCCCACAGGAGAGCCGCTGCCGTCCCCGCCGGGCCTGTGTCCGGCTCTCCCCACGTCCCGGCCCGGGCCTGTGTTAACCAGAGACCCTCTGGGACGGTCTGAGCCTGCAGGTGCCAGGCCCCCCAACACCCGCCTGCCAGCCCAGGCTGCCGTGTCCGCGGGCTGGTGGGCGTCCCTGTTGGTGTGAGCGTGAACGCGGTGTCACCGCTGGGAATGACGCCGGTGATGGGCAGGGCCCAGGAGGGAGTGTGCAAGGCGCTGGGGGTGAGGGGCCGAGAGTCACAGCTGTGACTATGTGAGTGGGGCGATGGGGAGAGGACAAAGGGACAGGGACCAGCCGCTCCGCAGAGGCTGTCCCTGAGGTGACAGGTGTGCGGGGACAGGCGGGTGGCTCAGGCGGCTCCCCATCATCCTGATAACGGGGAGCACCAGCTTCCTCCCCCCTGTGGCCTGGAAACCCCCCCAGGACGGCAGCCCACCCTCCTCCCCAGGCCCCTGGGCGCCCTCTCGAGTCCACCGCGCCTCGGGTCCAGCCCTGGGTCGGGCTCCCCTCCGGGCAGGGAGCCGGGGACCATCAGGATGGGGTGCTATGCAGGTGCTGCCGGGTGGGGGCTGCCGAGGACTCAGAGGCTCACCCACTGTGCCCGCGGGCTGTGCGGAGGAGGGGGCGGCATGCTGCCTGGAGCCCTGGGCGGAGAGGGCGGGTGAGCAGCCTCAGGAGCAGCTGCTGCCAGTGACTGTTTCTCTTTAATGTTTTTACTGATGTCAGAGAGGAAGGGAGAGGGAGAGAGCGCGAGAAACATCCGTGATGAGAGAGATTCATCGATCGGCTGCCTCCTGCACGCCCCACAACGGGGATCGAGCCCGCACCCCGGGACCGGGCCTCCACTGGGAATCGGACGGTGACCTCTTGGTTCATAGGTCAACGCTCACCCACTGAGCCACACCGGCCAGGCCAGCCAGGGGCCGCTGATGTAGAGACCCCTTGGGCCTCATTTCCCAGTTTGCCCATTGGATCCAGCTGCAGGCTCAGCCCCGCGCTCCTACCAGCTGCTACCTTCTCTGTGCCCCCCCCCCTCCCCCCGGTCAGCATCACCCCAACCTCAGCACCTGGTCCTGCCCGGTGCCCAGGGGCCTGCCACCACCATCTGCTTTGTCTGACGCACGAGATGACTCAGCCTGTTCGCTCGTTAACTCCGTCACCTTGGAGCGAATGTGTTCGCAGCTGAGTCACTGCCCGCTGGGGGGCCCTGCCGGCCGCCCCCGCCGACTGCCCTGGTCTCCGTCCCCAGCTGGGCGCTGACGGCACCCGGTTCCAGGGCGAGGCCCGGTGCCCCCCTATCGCCCCCCCCCACCTTTTCCTGGGACAGGGATTGGAGTGGGAGCTGGGCCTCGCCTTACTCCCTGCTGTTGGTTTGCTCCCAAGTTTGTACCTGCCGGTCCCCCTCGGAGGCCCCCTCACTCCCGGGGGGCGGAGGGGGGCGGGCAGGCTGCCTCTGCAGAGCGAGGGGCAGCTCCTGGGTCTCCGCCCCCTCTCTCCAGACTCCCCCTCTCGCCTCCCCGCAGGGTTTGACCTGATGGACCGGTTCCGGGTGAAGGACGTGCTGGGGCAGCGTGAGGACGGGGTGCAGAGCTCCTACGTGCGGATGGGGTCCTTCCCCGTGGTGCAGCGGACCGAGTGAGCGCCCCCTGCGGGCGGCGGTGGGAGGGCCAGGCAGGCCCCTCTGCTTCCTGAGGACAGCCGCCGCCAATGACCCTTCCCGTCCGCACTGTAATAACTTTCCTCGTTTTTCCATGTATAATATACACGTGTAGTACATGTGTGTGTATATACACTGAGTGGCCAGATTACTAAGATCTCTGAACACATAGTAATCTGGCCACTCAGTGTATATCCTATAGAATAAAAGGTTAATATGCAAATTGTCCCCTTGTCCAGGAGTTCGACCAGCAGGCAGGCCGGCCAATCGCCCATGTCCCCTCCCCCTGGCCAGGCTGGCCGGACTCCACCCATGCACAAATTCATGCACCAGGCCTCCAATACACACACACACACACACACACACACACACACACAGAGTGGCCAGATTATTATGGGTTCAGAGATCATAATAATCTGGCCACTCAGTGTATATGTAGTATATGTGTGTGCCTATGTAATATATATATATATATATATATATATATATATATATATATATATATATATATTACACGTGTGTATATATGTCCTAAGGAAAGGCTTAGTTCCTCTCTGTAGACATAGATAAATAGAAACAGATGTAGATGTAGTATAGATATCTATGGCATAAATATATAGGTAGAGTAATATATAGCATATAGAGATATCCCTATACACACACACACACACACACACACACACGTGTGTTCTCTCAAAGGTCTAAGAGGGAAGTGTGTGTAGGAAACAACAGGCCAGTTGGACTCAGGAATGAACGTGGAGGAAGTGAGGTGACGTGGGCTCTGGCCTCAGAGCCGGTGTGTGCGGACGGAGGGAGTCCAGGCCACGGCCTCAGGGTCCCTGGTCCGGGGGCGGCCCGGGCGCTGAGCCCGCCTGCTCCAGTGCCCGGCCTGGGCCTGGGAAACCGGCTCAGACGGGACTTGGAACAGCTGCCACCCCAGCTCAGATCTGTGCACGGGAACCGGACAGCGAGGCCGGACTGCGCCAAGCCGGGGTCCCTGAGGGTCTGCCGTCTGAGAACCAGGAACCCGGCCGCCTCCTCACTTCCCCTCCCGGCTGGCTCTCTGGCCAGACGGCTAGCGGGGAAGCCAAGGCCCAGTGCGCCCCAGGCAGCCGCCGCCCCGGTGTGCAGGGGGTGCGTAGGCAGCTGAGGGGCGGCGAGCTCTGAGATCCTGGCCCCCGGCCTCGGTGTAAGCCTTTGCCTGACTTGGGCCGGCCACACAGGAGCTCACCCTCCCAGCCTGGCTGCCCCAGCGGAGACAGTCCGGGCGCCCTCAGCACTCCTTGTGAGGGACTGTTCCGTTCTGGATGGGGAGGGGAGCTGCAGGGAGCTGGGGACCCCCCATTGGGGGCTGCTCCCACGCCCACGGGAACCCCGGGCTCTGTGGAGCGGGAGGATGACCTGGTGCAGGGCCAGGGCACCAGAGGTGGGCCTTGCTGCCGGGACAGCAGGGAGTGTGGCCTGGACGGCGTGGGGGGCGGTGGCCCTGGGGAGAGGGGAGCATTGTGGGTGGGTTTGAAGGGGCCAGTGGAGGGGCCACAGGAAGGTCTCAGAGGGCCACCCCGGAGGTGGTAGGAAGTGGGGAGGGGCAGTGTGGGGGGGGGGGAGTGTTCAGGAGGCTCAGTGGGCAGGGCTTAGGGACCAGGCTGCGTGGCCCGCCCTGGGCAGCTCCTGTCTGGTCGCTGGGCCTCGTGGGCATCGCTGTCTGTCTCCGCCCCCCCCCCCCCCACAGGGATGTGTTCCCCCAAGGCCTGCCCGACGAGTACGCCTTCGTCACCACCTTCCGCTTCCGGAAGAGCTCTCGGAAAGAGGACTGGTACATCTGGCAGGTCATCGACCAGTACGGCATCCCGCAGGTGCGCGGCCGGCCACTGCCTCCGGCCTCTGTGCTGGGCCCTGAGGGCCAGGGGACCCCTGGGGGGGGGGTTTCCCCGCTCAGAGAGGCACCGCTTCCCCCGGGGAGGGGGGCACGCTGGCTCTCCGGTGGGGCGAGGACCTGCCCCCTGCAGGCCTGGCAGCAGCTCTGGCCGATGGCACCCGTGTGAGGAGCGGGAGGACCCAGGCTCCATCTGTGTCTGTGTGGCCGGAGACTCGGTCCTCTGCGTCTTGGGGTTCTTTGCTGTGAACTGGACACAAACCCCTCCCAGTACAGCGGGCACGGACAGCCCCCTCCCCGTGTCACGCTGCGTGAAGCAGGGAGGCGGGTCTGCCCGTCTGGTGCTCGGGCTCTGTCCCTGGGGGTGGCTCTTCCAGAGCAGCCGTGGCCGGGAGGCGGCGGCCTCAGCGTCACAGCCGCAGCACCAGGAGCCATGCGAGAGGCAGCTCTGCGAGGCCCAGGCCTGGCTTCCGGTCCGCGGGCCCGCCTGTCTGTGTTCGCCCTGCTCTTTCCTGAACCGGAACCGGGTGAAGGAAGACAGGGCTGCCTAGTGGGGGGCGCCAACTGTACTTCCACTCGGGTTTCATTAGCACCGAGGCCGCTCGGGCCCTCGCGTGGAGACCAGCTTCCCCGACCCTGACCTGGAGCCCACCTGCCACCCACATGGGCTCATCTCCACCTGCTCACCCACACAGGCTCACCCACATGGGCTCATCTCCACCTGCTCATCCACACGGGCTCACCCACACGGGCTCACCCACATGGGCTCATCTCCACCTGCTCACCCACACGGGCTCACCCACACACACTCACCCACACAGGCTTACCCACACAGGCTCACCCACACACACTCACCCACACGTGTGCACACTTGGCAGGAGCTGGGGGTGGTCCTGAGTGTGCCCCACATCCCAGCCCACTGAGTCCTCATCGCAGCCCCCTGAGTGACCTGCTGGGCCAGCTCAAGGGAGGGCACCGGCCACAGTGAGGGTGGGCACGTGCTTGCCTCTTTAAGGCGACGCGAGGGGAGGTGGGATTTGAACCCAGGCAGTCAGCCCCACGGCTGTCACTTCTCCCACCCTGTGTGGTGGCTCTGTCTCTCGAGTTGGTCCCGATGTTTCTGTCTCGGGCCTGGTCACGCCGCCATGGGCTTACCCAGGCTGCCTGCTCGTGGCCCGATTTCTTCACGTGGGAGCAGCGTGCAGGGACCAGAGTCTCCCCCGCACTCCCCTGGGGCCCTTCTGGAGAGCAGGCAGCTGGTGCTGACCCTCGCCCTGGCCTGCCAGCACCCGGTCCTCTTCTCCGGTTCCCAGGGTCTCGGCCACGGGCTGGGCGCCGGCCACGACATTCCTGTGGGCAGCCGCGCCTCCCCCGCAGTCTGGGCCCGCGTCCTTTATGAGGTTTGCAGAGCCGGTGCTGCCGCCGCGCCTGCTCCCCGGGGCTGCCGGCCGCACCAGGATGCTGCGAGGTGACCGGGCAGAGGCCACCTGCCAGGACCTCAGGCCGTTCCCCCCGGGTGCCTGGCAGCTCACCGTCACGGGGCAGCCTCGGCGGCTGCGGCCACTGGCAGTGTGATGGGCACCTCTGTGCCCTGGGAGGCCCTGGGACACTGAGCGGGATGGGTCCCTGGCCGCCCATGCCCTTAGCCCTCATCCACCTGCTCACGGAGGCTTTCAGATGCCTGGTCCTACTCACTGGCCGTGTGGTCAGCCACCCAGCAGGCTGGCATTGTCCATTGCCACTGGGAGGAAATGAGGGCAGTCACTCATTCCGACCCAATGCAGGGCGGGTAGGAGGCTGGGTAGAGGGCAGTGTGCGGGCAGTTAGAGGGGCGGCCACGGACCCTGGCCAGGTGGGCAGGTTAGGGTCTTGTTGGAGACCAGGCCCCGGGAGGTGGGCAGCCAGGAGACAGGGGGACTGTGACAGGCGTCCGGGCAAGGTGCCACTGACCTGCCCCTGGGAGGGGAGTGCCTGTGGGGATGGGCCCGGCTCTGGTGGATGCAGATAAAACCATCGGGATTTGCAACAGGTCTGAGCCGTGAAGGGCCTCCGGGGCCCCAGCCAGGGCTGGTAGGCTCAGGCCTCGGGTCCCCCACCCTCCCCCACCCTGATGTGCACCTGCTGGAAGGACGGAGCCCTGGAGGGGACCCCCGTGTTCTCAGGAAGCCCCCGGGGGGTCGAGGACACGGGCCTGACCTGGGAGACCAGCTTCAGGACATGGAAGGGGTCCGAAGTGTTATCGGTCAGGGCCTGTGGTTTTCCGGGTTCACACCGGACAGAGCACGCGGGCAGGGAACTGACGTGTGCCCGAGGCTCCTGGGCCCGGAGAGAGGAAGGCCCCTCCCGCCGTCGGCCCCACGAGCCTCTGGTCCCCCAGGTGTCCGTCCGGCTGGACGGCGAGAACAAGGCGGTGGAGTACAACGCCGTGGGCGCCATGGAGGACGCCGTCAGGGCGGTCTTCCGCGGCGCCCGGGTGGACGACCTGTTCGACCGGGACTGGCACAAGCTGGCGCTGAGCGTGCAGGCCCAGAGCGCCTCGCTGTACATCGACTGCGCGCTGGTGCAGACGCTGCCCCTGGAGGAGAGGGAGAACATCGACATCCAGGGCAAGACCGTCCTCGGCAAGCGCCTCTACGACAGCGTGCCCATCGACGTGAGTCCGGGCGCGGGGTCGGGGGAGGAGCCGCGGGGTCTCGGGCTCCCATGCCGTGCCCTCCTCACACGTTTGTCAAGCCCTCGCCTCGCTCCGTCTGAGAAGGGAGGGTCCTGACTCAGAACTGCCGTGTGGGAGCCCAGGGTCACATTGCTCGCTCACTCACTCAATCAGCCAGCCATTCAGTCAGCCATGGATCACATATCTACCGGGCACCTACTGTGTGCCAGGCACTGAGCTCAGCCTCCGTAGAGGGTACGCTATTCTACGTATCTATACCTATATCTGTATCTATAGCTACATCTCTCTATATATCTACTAAGAAATACGTGCAACTTTATAGCATGTAGTCCATATGCATACTAACTACTTAGTACTGTAGTTATACATGCTTACATAATCCTATCTAATAAAAGAGTAATATGCAAATTGACCATCACTCCAACACACAAGATGGCTGCCCCCATGGTGACACAAGATGGCCACCACAAGATGGCCAACAGGAGAGGGCAATTGGGAGGGATCAGGCCTGCAGGGGAGGGCACTTGGGAGGGACCAGGCCTGCCAGGAAGGGCAGTTAGGGGTGACCAGGCCTGCAGGGGAGGGCAGTTAGGGGTGACCAGGCCTGCAGTGGAGGGCAGTTAGGGCAATCAGGCTGGGAGGGGAGCAGTGAGGCATCAATCGGGCTGCCAGGGGAGTGATTAGGGGGTGATCAAGCTGGCAGGCAGAAGTGGTTAGGGGCAATCAGGAAGGCAGGCAGGCGAGCAGTTGGGAGCCAGCACTCCTGGATTATGAGAGGGATGTCCAACTGCCCATTTAGGCATGATCCTACTAGGACAGTCGGACATCCCTCGAGGTATCCCAGATTGGAGAGGGTGCAGGCTGGGCTGAGGGACACCCCCCCTCACCCATGCACAAATTCTGTGTACCAGGCTTCTAGTATAGAATAAACCTACTGTTTGTTCATTTTGCTAATTGTATGTGCCCCTCCTTTGGTTCAGGCACTAAAGATATAACATAATTTGATTTTCTTAATGCCTTTGAAATGTCTGGACGGTTTTTACATTTCAGAAAAAGGAGCTTTGTCTCGGGAGGCTAACCTACCCCAATAAGCAGAGTTTGTCTTATTCTTGGTTGAGGCGTGATCCGTCAGTGAACGGCATAGATGCTCCGTGTGTCCCTGGAGGGGTCCTGTCCGGTGCACGCCCGGGGCAGGCCGGGTCCCAGGACGCCTCCGCCCGCTCTCTTTCAGTTTGACCTGCAGCGCGCAGTCATCTACTGTGACTCCCGCCACGCGGAGCTGGAGACCTGCTGCGACATCCCCACGGGCCCGGTGAGCAGGCCCTGCAGAGAGGCCGGGGGGAGAGGGGTCCTGGGCCTCCAGGAGGGGGGTGGGTGTCCGGCCTGGGGAGGGGCAGTCGGGGTGCAGGGGACGCCCACCATTAGAAGCCCGGAGTCATTGCTAGGGACCCGTGTCCTGGTCCGGCCGGGCGAGCGGGCCGTGAGGTCTGTCCGGGGCTGCGAGGAGGCTCCAGACAGAGCCTGTGGGGAGGGGTGCTGGGTGAGGAGCAGGTGCTGACCCGCCCGCTTTCCTTCCAGTGCCAGGTGACCGTGCAGACCGAGCCCCTGCCCCTGGCCCCGCCGCCACCCACCGCCGGCAGCGAGCAGGTCGGCTTTCTGAAGACCATCAACTGCTCCTGCCCCGCCGGAGAGAAGGTACCTCCTGCAGCCCTAGCGCTGAGCGGGCAGGCTGGCCCACAGGACCGGCCGTGGAGGTGGGAGTTTCCCATCATGCATTGCTCTGCCGGGGCCTGCGGCTCCCAGGCTCCGTGACCTTCAGGTCAGGGAAGTGTGCTTGCTCCTCGGACATCTCACTTCCTGGTCGTGTGCACGCCAGGACGGGGGCTCCGCACACAGCTCCCAGGGCATTTCCCCTGGAATCCTGGCCCCTGCTGTGGCCCCTGCCCTCGCGGGCAGCTAAGCAAACAGGACTTGGCTTGAGAATCAGAGAGAAAGGCTGTGGTGGGTGTGGATGGGGTCTGTGGACACCCTGGCCCCTATCTTCTCCACGTTTCTTTAATGAGCCAGACTCCAACCTCAGTGCGTAGGCGAGTAGGTTTGTACGCATCTTTTTCTAATTTTATTCTATTTTTTCAAAAACTATTTTATTGGCTGAAACTGATTTGGCTCAGTGGATAGAGCATCGGCCTGTGGACTGAAAGGTCCCAGGTTCAATTCCGGTCAAGGGCATGTACCTTGGTTGCAGGCACATCCCCAGTAGGGTGTGTGCAAGAGGCAGCTGATGGATGTTTCTCTCTCATCGATGTTTCTGACTCTCTACCCCTCTCCCTTCCTCTCTGTAAAATATCAATAAAATATATTTAAAAAATATTTTATTGATTCTTTTAGAGAGGAAGGGAGAGAGCACAAAACATTGATGAGAGAGAAACATTGATCAGCTACCTCCTGCACACACCCCCCCCTCCCCCCACTGGGGATGTGCCTGCAACCAAGGTACATGCCCTTGACTGGAATCGAACCCAGGACTCCTCAGTCTGCAGGCTGACACATCATCCACTAAGCCAAACTGGTTTCGGCCATCTTGTTCTAATTTTACAAATGAGTGTGCGTCTGTGGATACATGGCATCCATTACCTAGACTGAGTCTGTTTCTTTGTGGACCACCGGCCCTTCCGGTAAGAAAGAGCAGAACAGAACGCACACAAGCAGCACCAGAGGACAAAAGCAGGTCGTGCTGGGCAGAGTCTCCATGAGGTTCACGGGCCTCGGCCTCCAGCCTGCGGTCAGGCCTGTGGCCGTGTCTGCCCTCCCAGCGGGCAGTGCCAGGCGGTGCTCGGCGGTACGGCCAGGGAGGAAGGAGACAGAGGCCTGGGCGGGGGATGCAGCCGTGTGGACAGCCTCAGCGCCGCGCAGAGACCGGCTGTGCTCGTGGGTGGGGCGCCCGTCGTGCAGGGAGACACAGCCTGACTCCTGCCGTTTCTCCGTTCCCGCAGGGAGAAAAGGGCTCCGCTGGCCCCGTGGGACTGCCCGGCCCCAAGGTCAGTACCGGGGCCGGCCGGCCGGGGTGGCTCTGAGCCCGGACACCTCGGCCGTGCTCTCCGGGGGAGGAGGAACCCGGTGCTCGGCCCCTGTCCGGCGGGCGTGGCTCCCGGCCGGGCGGGGTGGAAGGAGAAAGCAGGGGCGTGAGCCTCTCTCTGCTCCATTTCTCACCCCGAAACTGAGCAAGGAGAGGGACACAGCCCCGACTCAGCCGCAGCCGAGCTGGGGTGCCGCCTGGGGCTGCTTTTAGAAAAAAAAAAATTAATGTATTTTTATTTCAGAGGAAGGGAGAGGGAGAGAAAGAGAAACATCAATGACGAGAGAGAGTCATGGATCGGCTGCCTCTTGCACGCCCCACATTGGGAATTGAGCCCGCCACCCGGGCATGTGCCCTGACCGGGAGTGGAACTGTGACTTCCTGGTTCCTAGATTGACCACTGAGCCACACTGGCCGGGCAGACCTGGGGCTTCTAACGCTCCTCGGGGCCCGGGCTCGGTGCAGGGCCAGGCCGTTCCCAGGAACAAGCGTGACCTTGCAGGCACTCGCTTCCTCAGAGGCCCTGGCTCCTGGGGAGGAGGCTGGGAAATTACCCAGCTCTCCCCTCCTCGGGCTGGGCGGGTGGCCTCGTGGTGCAGGTGACAAGGCCAAGGTCAGCTGCTCCCCGGGTGGGGCTCGCGGGCTGTGGGCAGCCGTGCGGGGCCCTGAGGGAGGACCTCCATGATGTTCATCTCCCGTTTCCACTCCCCAGGGCGACAGGGGCAGCCCCGGGCTGTTCGGGGCTCCGGGACCCAAGGGTGAGAAAGGCGACTCGGTGAGTGCTGCCCCCCCCATTCCCCCGCTGGCTGGGGAGGGAAACCCCGGGCCCCAGTCATGCCTGTCCCTGGAGTGCATGGGCCCTGGTGGGCGCCAGGCCCTGAGTCCTGTCCCTCCCTCACCACGAAGCCCTGGCTCCTGGCTGTGGGCCCGGGGGTGGGGCGTGTGGGCAGGGCACATCCGGCCGCTCTGACCGTGACCTCACCTCCACTCTCACCCTGGACCTCGGCCACCTGATGGGAAATCACGTGCCCACCTCTTCCCCGGCCCCTGCGTGCACTCCCTGCAGGACCAGTGTGCCCTCCACCCGCCTGGTGCCCCCCCTCCTGTCTGGCTTACATTGTCTCTTCACGCACAGTTGGCAGTGGGGTGCCCTGGGGTACCCCGCCCCCAGGTCTGGGTACCCACCGCCTCTGTGCTCCACGTCACCTCCCTTCCCGGGCCCAGCGTGCAGGAGGCTGCCTCTCGGTGATGCTGAGCCGGGAGGACGGGGAGCAGCGGGCTGCGGCGTGGTGGGGGGTGTACATGCGACGGTGCCCGTGAGCATCACCGCTCTGCACGGCGGTGGCCGTCTCGTAGGCTGCGGGGCAGAGCCACGAGAAGCTGCCCACGTGTCCGTCCCCGGGAGCGGCTGCCACGCGATGCCAGGCCCCCGGAGGCCCCAGGGTCACCTCTGCCCTCTCCCTTCCTCCTCAGGGCCGAGGACCATTCGTCCACGGAGAGAAGGGTGAAAAGGTGAGCGTCTCCCTTGCTGTCGGGCTCCCCAGGGCCCCGGAGGTGGGTGTTTCCGTCTGCTCTGTCTGTCCTGACAGCTCAGGAGGCGCAGCCTCAGGCTCCTGATGCCCGGAGGCCCCCCGGTGCCCGCAGCCCTGCCTGAGGCACGGCTTCTGCCCCCGGAGCTGCAGGGCCACAGCCAGAGCGGGGCCTCTTGTGCTCCGTGAGGGCGGGAGGGACAGGCAGCCGGACGGACGGGCCCGATGGCTCTGTCCTTGGCTCCCACGCTGGGCCGTCAGCTGTGCGTTCTCAGCAGAGTCTGCGTGCTGGCTGCGCCACAGGAGCGGCCGTGTGGCTTGGGTGCCACCTCCGCTCTGAGCCGCTGCTCTCCCCTCCGCAGACATGGGGAGGTGGGGGGTGGAATGCTGACGCCTGCAGGCCTGGCAGGGCGGCTCTCAGATTGGGCCCGGGCCCCCTGCAGCCCGAACCCCTGGAGCTTCCTCGTGTGGGGTCTCTGGTCTCCCTCGGAGGACGGGGCAGCCCCGTGGGTCCCCCGGGCCAGAGTCCACAGAGGGGAGACGGTCACTGTGACTAAGATGCGTGAACAGGGCTGAGCAAGTGGCCTCCTGCTAGAATATTCTCTCCAGAGGGATTTGCAGAGGGGTGGGGGCAGGGAGGGTGATCGGAGGGACGGGGGCCTTGGGGCGGGGCATCACGTGACCGATCTGGCTGTGACCTTTGTGTGTTTTTGTGTCATTTACCTGGAGACGGTGTGCGCTGGCCCTGGAAGACTGGGACCACGGAGAGCAGGGGGCGGGGGTGGCCTGCATGCCCTCCCTTCTCTCGGGTCCTCAGTGAGGAGGTGGTGTGTGTGGGTCCTGCGGGGCGGGCCCTGGTCAGTACGCGTCTCTGGAGGTGTGGTCTGCAGACCCCGGGTATTAAAGTCTAGAAACAGCACAAACACGGCCACAGCGGGCAGTTTCCCGTGAGCAATCTCATGGTGCCTCCCAGGGTCCTGCTCTGGGCGACCAGGGCCTGCAAGGGAGGAAGCTGCAGCCTTCCTGGGCCCACAGCGCCCTCTGGTGCCGGGAAGCCAGAGCGCAGGCTCCAGGCTGGCTCTGCAGGGCCCCTGCCAGGTGACCTCTGTCTGGAGAGGCCCTGCCTGCCTTCCCGGGGTTTGGCCTCCTTTCCTGGCCCCTGGGGAGCCTTGGTTTGGGGCTCAGTCCAGGCTGGGGAAGGTGGGCAGACCTGGCCTGGGTCCCTGCTCTGCTGCGGCTGGGAGAGCTTGGTTCACTGCCTCTCTGGGCCTCAGCTTCCTCGTCTGTGAGGTGGAGCCAGGCATGCCGACCCCCTGGGCTGTGTCGGGGGACAGTAGGAGGTGGATGATGCCCACGGAAGCACCCGGCGTTGTCCCTGGCCCAGGGAAGCTGCACGTATAAATCTGCGCAGCCGCTGAGCCACACGGCCGGGCCCTGGCGCCTTTCCTAAGCCAGTTCACACCGAAAGAGCTCAGGACTTTTGCTTGGGAGTCAGAGACAGCGGCTCCGCCCCCTGGGCCCGGGGTGGGAGGGGGGAGCTGCACATCCCTGCTGTTCGGCTGCCGGGAGACGGGCAGGTTCCAGCAGGGGAAGGAGGCGCTCAGAGTGGGTCCTTGTGAGCAAGTGACGCTGCTGAGCAGAGTCAGGGCTCGACACAGGGCTGTCTCAGAGGAGGCGGCTGGCACCCACATGGGAGCTGAGCTGGCTCCAGATGCAGTGGGAGAAGGCCTCCAGGCAGCGCCGGCCGAGCCCGGGGCAGGGAGAGAAGTGCTGAGTAGCCTGGTTTCCCCGGAGTGGGAGGGGGTGGCCCCCGGCCCCCGTGGTGGCGTCTGGCCCACCCTCCCCATGCCCAGGCCCTGGAGATGCGAGGGACGGAATTGGGGCAGAGCGTCCGCAGAGCGGGTCCTGGCTCAGCAGCTCCTCACTCAGCGCTCGCTGGAGGGAAAAACCCAGAAACAGCCGCCTGGGAGCCTGCCGTAAGCATCTCCATGGGCGCCCGCGCGCAGTAACTACAGCTCCGTGTGGCCGCTGTGCGACTGCTCAGAAAATACACCCGGGCCCAGCGCCAGCCTCGCTGAATGTCCCTGGGCTGCGAGGCCGCAGCAGACAGAGCGTTCCGCCCCTCAGGCCTCGGTTCCTGCTCTGTCATGCTTGTCCCCTGTTTCTAGCGGGGCCAGCACCCCGCCTGGGGACCGCTGGTGCGAGGGTGTCTGCACCCTGACCCACAGCCCCGGCTGCCCCGACTTCCCAGGATGCTCGCTGCCTCTGGAAACTCCAACTGGACGACCCCAGAGGCTGCGGGGCCCCCTGCAGGCGCCTGAGCTCCGAGGTCATCGCGTAGGGGGGTCTTTGCGGGTTGGCTCACCGTGACGTTAGAGACATCGGTGCCGGCTGGGAACCGGAGGCCAGAGATGAAGTGAAGGAGGGTCCTGAGGAGGCGGGTGCAGGCGGACTGTGAGCCGCCCAGCCCCTGGGGCTGAGAAGAGCGGCGGCTGCCCCCCTGTATGCCACCCCCAGGGGGCCGGCGCTCCCTCCTCTGATCTGGAGTTGGACAGTGTGGGCACCTCCGAGCTGCTGTGGACCACGCACCGTCTGCCTCTCGGGCCAGGCAGGAGGCTTGAGGGGACTCCCAGTGGCAGGCTGAGGGGACAGAGGCCGTGCCTGTCTGTCTGACCCCAGGCCCCCGCTCGCCCGGTTTCCCCAGGCGATGCTCAGACCTGAGTGTCCTTGACCCTCAGAGCCAGGCCCCTGTGGGAAGCAGCTTCTTTTGTCCGGTGAGCCAACCCGCAAACACCCCCTGCGCGATGACCTCGGAGCTCAGGCGCCTGCAGGAGGCCCCGCAGCCCCTGGGGTTGAAATTTCCAGAGGCAAATTTTTGCCTGGGCCCTAACACACGATGGTGTGTGTGTGTGTGTGTGTGTGTGTGTGTGTGTGAGAGAGAGAGAGAGAGAGAGAGAGAGAGAGAGAGAGAGAGAGACATCTGAGGTCTGTCCATGCCCGTTGCCTCTGGCTCGGGGTCCCCTCCTCTCAGGTCAGGCCCTCCCTCAGCCGGCTTCTATTCTTAGCCCGCCGCTAATGCGTGTTATTCACGGCCATTGGGCTGGATAACGGAGGTGGAGGGCCTCCTATTTTTGTAATAATTGAAGGGTTTGGGGTAAACACGTTGGCTGCGTGTGCGCCCTCCAGAAGGAGGTGGTGGGCAAAATGCCAGAAGCTGAAATACATGAAGGTGCCCCGGACCCTGTCCGTGGTGCTGAAGGACGCACGGGACGGTTGTGTGTTCAGGGGACCTCACAGCCCCAGGCAGAGCCAGCTAGGGACGCCTGCATTTCCCCCCAGCTCCGTCCGACACTCACTCGGGGCCATCCCAGGACCCAGGGCTGCACCCAGCAGGTGGGGGCGTTTATGGGAATTAGGGTGGGGGTGCGAATGCTGGCGGCCGGCCGCTGGCCTGGGAGGGCCGGGAGGCTGAGGGCTCGGCCCTCACAGCTGTGTGGCCCTGGGCAGTCCCTCCACCCCTGCAGCCCACGCTTTTCTCAGCATAAACCAGGGCTGCCAGCTGCCCCAGAGGGCTGCTACCAGGATGCAATGAGCCAGAGAAAATAAATGAGTTATATTTGTGCAAAGCGCTCGTACGTGTTAAGGGTAATTGCCCTTTCAGCAGCACGGCACTCCATTTCTTATACACAAATGATGTCCCCTCTGCCCTCGCATCCGGAGGTCTGATCCCCAGGGGCGCCCCCGGCTGGGAAATGCCAGGGATCCTTCCCCCGAGGGGACTCAGGAAGCCGGGGGCGGGGCGTTGTTAGAAAGTGCATTCCAGGTGCTGTGCACAGGGGAGTGCCCTGTCCTCTCCTCAGTTCATCCCAAATGGCTCATCGAGCAGCTGGAGGGTGTTCTTAAAAAAAAAATAAAATTATTTATTTTTACAGAGAGGAAGGGAGAGGGATAGAGAGTTAGAAACATCCATGAGAGAGAAACATTGATCAGCTGCCTCCTGCACATCTCCTACTGGGGATGTGCCTGCAACCAAGGTACATGCCCTTGACCGGAATCGAACCCGGGACCCTTCTGTCCGCAGACCGATGCTCTATCCACCGAGCCAAACCGGTCAGGGCTAGAGGGTATTCTTGTCCCCATTTTACATGCTCATTGACCACATGAGCAGGAGCAGGGAGCCTGTCTGTATACGTGGCCCAGCCTGGACCCAGGCTGTGGTCCGGCTCCCCGGCCTGCACTTAGCGGTGCTGAGAGGCGGTTCTCAGACACTGACTGAGCCCCCGAGCCGCCTGGATGGCTTGTGAGAACACCTGCTGGGCTGTACCCCAGTGTCCCAGGCTGCCGGCGCCAGGCACCCCCCCCCCTGAGGACCACGGCCCAGAGGACTCTCTGATCCCACCAGGAGCACCGGGCCGGGCTCCCCCTGGTGGGCGAAGAGCTCACAGCACCCTCCTGCCCGGAGCCACCTCTCGGTCAGCGTTCAGGGAAAGGCCTGACCGTTCATAACGCAGACGTGCCGGACGCCGGCTCTCCTTCCTCGGACTTTCGCCCGATGAGGTCACCCCCAATCCCCGGGCTCCGGTTCTGGCCCCTGGGCGTGGCGGGCCGCTTCCTGCCAGATGGCCCTCTCCGGCGGCTCCCAGTGAGCTCACGGGGCGGGGCGGGGCGGGTGCACAGAGGTCAAGGCCTTGACGTGGGCTCAGGGCCGGACGTGGAGGCACAGCTGCCGGTGTGCACGGGGCTGAGCCTCTTTCCCAGCCTGGGCACCGTCCGGAACGGGTCTCGGTCTTATCTACGTCATCCTCTTACCCGAGTGGTTTCCTCTTATTTTTTTAAAACATATTTTTATTGATCTCAGAGAGGAAGGGAGAGGGAGAGAGAGAAACACCAGTGACGAGTGAGAATCATGGACCGGCTGCCTCCTGCACGCTCCACGCTGGGGATGGAGCCCACAGCTCAGGCCTGTGCCCCGACCGGAAATGGAACCTCAGCCTCCGGGTTCATAAGTCCATGCTCACTCAACCCCTGAGCCATGCCGGCCAGGCGAGCGAGTTCCTTCTCACAGGCGAAGCATGAGGCTTGGACCATTGACCCAAAACGGCGGCACTCATGCTGGTTTCCAGCCCCCCCTGCGTGCAAAATGTCATCACGGCGTCTCAGGAGCCCCGTGTGCGGAGCCCTGTCCCCAGGGTCCCTCTTTTGACGGGTGTGGCTGAGACACCACCCAGCAGGGCTCAGCGGCTCTGCTCAGTGGCAGGAGTTACGTGGGGAGCCCAAGCGCCTGCGTCTCTCACCCTCCCAGGCGCTGCCCCGGTGCCGGGAGGGGGCTGGGGGGCACTCCGAGCAGCCACACCTCAGCGGTCCTGCCCGCCGTCTCCGGTGCCAGCACACCCGGAGCCCGTCCCAGCGCCTCCTCCCCGCTAACGCTGTGCTCTCTGTTCCCAGGGTTCCCTGGGCCCGCCCGGCCCCCCCGGGAGAGACGGCAGCAAAGGCGTGCGGGTACGTGTGTCCGGCCGCCCTCCCGCCGGGCTGCGCCAGGCTAGGACCCCCGCCCTCTGCGGGGATGGCCCTGCCGGAGGGCAGCCTGGGTTACAGTGGCAGCTGCAGCGGTGGCTCCGGCCTCCCTGCCTGCGCTCGGAGCTGTTTCTCCGTTAGTTCCGCCGGGAGGGCGTGTCCCCAGTGCCCAGACCTGGCACCAAACGGAGGCCCAAGGGGAGGGGTTAGCCCCCGACCCCCGTGTGTAGCTGGAGGAGTCGGAGGGGGGGGCCCGCACAGCACTGTCCCCCGCAGGGCCTGCCCGCCTCCCTGTGCCACCCCCTTCCGCCTCCACACGGGAGCCCACTCCGGACGGGCAGAGCAATCTCCCCTCCGGGCTCAGCTTCTCCCCGGGAACCCCCGGAGACGGGGTTGGGGTGCCCACCCCCTCCCTATGCGATGGAAGCCACAGTGGCCAGGCCTCAGTGCGGGAGCCCCCGAGCCCCCCGCTGTCAGCGCTCGAGGACGGGGGGTCTGGGCGGAGACGGGACAGAAACGGGAGCCCACGAGGCTCCAGGCCCCCTCTCGCTCCTCCGTGGAGACAGCCTCCCGTCGCCCCCGTGGCTCCACTCCCCCGGCCCGACCGTGCTTCCTCCGAGAGCCTCCGAACCGGGCGGCGGGCCAGGTGACCCTCCCCACCACGCTCGGCTCCTTCGCTCCCCGGAGGGGGCTGGAGGGGCCTGGGCTCTGACCGCGGGGCCACCCCCCACCGCAGTGCGTCCTCAGCTCCAGGGAAGGGGACCCAGTGGGGGCTGCCCGTGGGGCCCGGCCCGGCCCCCGGGGGTCCTGACGGTGCGGTCTGTCCTGTGTGCAGGGGGAGACTGGAGAGCCAGGGCTGCCTGGTGAGGTGGGCATGCGGGTGAGTGCTCCAGCTGCGTCATCGGTCCCGGGGGGCAGGCCTGGTGCAGACCCACAGCTATAGGTGGGGGGGAGGGGGCAGGCCCGGTGCAGATCCACAGTTTCAGGTGGGGGGAGGGGCCCAGGGGCCTCCCTGCCGTGGGCATGTCTGTCCACAGGTGGTTTTCCCCACATTCTTACAAAACGAAGCCTCCCGCAGCCTGCGTTTACCTGCTTCGTTTCACAAGAGCCCGGGGACCCTGCCCCCGGCGGGCGGCACGGAGACACGGCGCCCTGGGCAGTGCGTGTCCCTCCCCGGCGGGGCGGCGTCTGCACACGGCTCCCCGCCTCCCCGAGGTGGTTTCCGATTCCACTGAAATCGATGCGGCCGTCTCCGCGTGTCCTCTGTCTTCATTCGGGAGAGAGCACACACGGCACGCCTTTTAACTTAAACGGCTTTTAATAGACGCGGCCACATCGGTTACTGAAAGGCCGTGGCCGCGCTGGTGCAGGTGGCGGGGGAGGGGGGGGCCCTGGGGCTGTGGGCATTGGCGGGGCCGGGTCAGGCCCCATCTGGCTGCAGGGCCGGTGGCAGAGCGAGCCCTGCAGGCCTCGGCCGTGGGCATCAGGAGCTGTGCCCATGTCCTGGCCTGGTCATGGCACAAGGGGCACGGGGCTCGGGGCAAGGGGCACAGGTCAGGGGGCAAGGGGCACAGGTCAGGGGCGAGTGGAGGTGGGAGTGGTCGCATTGGCCTCATCAGAGCTCAGATGCGCTGGTTGCTAGTCCGTGACGCTGAGCTGATGGGAGGTGAGTCAGGAGGTGGCAGGGGGCTTGGGGGTGGGGTCCGGGGGTCTCGGTGGGACCGTGGGAGCAGAGTGGCAGCGGCGGGGGAGAGCAGGGTCTCACGCCCACGTGGTGTGGGCTGAGCGTGGCCTGGGCCCCCGCCCTCGCTTCCCGCTTGCAAACCTGTGGCTCTCCTCACAGGGGTCGCCGGGGCCGCCCGGACTTCCCGGCCCTCCCGGCCACGTCGGCGCTCCGGTAGGTACCGCGCTGGGCTGTGCCCCTCTCTGGGGGCGGGAGACCAGGCTGTGGGACAAGGCTCCCTCCTTCTCCCCCCCCCCCCCCCACATCCATCCACGGGGACCGCTGTCCCGCACGTGTGGGGGGAGTGACTGACGGGTCTCGGCGCTGGGCGGCCGGGGCCCTGGCTCGGGAGCCTGCCCTTGGCCAGAGGAGCTCAGGGGCCAGCTGTGTCCCAGCCTGTCCGGAGGCCCTGGTCACCCAGCCCCGGGGCCAGCCGGGAGCCCCTCTGCTGGCGGGCTGAGGGGAGAGCAGCCGGCTGTGTGTGGGGACTCCTCACCCCGCCCCGCAGCCGTGCCTGGCCCCACGGTGAGGACAGAAGCTGGACCTGTATGTGGTGGTGACTAACCTCCCCCCTCCTCTCCCCACCCCCAGGGTCTCCAGGGAGAGCGCGGGGAGCGGGGAGCCCGAGGAGAAAAGGTACGTGCTCGCTCTGCACACGGACGCAGCTCCCGTGGGGAGAGGAAGAGGGCGCCGGGCCGTCCGCTCTGTGCCGTGTGTGCGTATGCGTGTGCATGCGTGCGGGTATGTGTGTGTGTGTGCATGTGTGAGTGTGCGTGTGCATGTGTGCGGGTGTGTGTGTGTGTGTGCGTGTGCACGCACATGCCTGTGGGGTGCCCGGGGCCCTCCGGGTCAGGTCTGGGAGAGGGAGTGCGGCGTGGCCCATGGCCTCCTGCTCAGTGACGTGGGCCCTGCCTGCCTTGGGGGCCAGAGCGGGGATCCCAGCGAGGCTCCTGGAGGGCTGTGACCCTCTGCGTGTCAGACTCTGCGTGTCAGACTCCCCCCGCGGCTCAGAGGACATCGACACGGAAGGCTGCTCTGAGCAGCGGGAGCGTGAACACTTGTAAAATCCTGTGGGCAGCACATGACATGTGTTTACAACAGGGACAGACAGACAGATAGAGAGCAGGGAGGAGTGGGAGGAGCAGGAGCCGGGCCTGCTGCCTCAGCCTGGGGCAGGTCTGGCTGCAGCACTCACTCTGGGGGCGGAGGCCCTTCTCGGCACCCCCTGGTTCCCGCTGTCAGAGGCCCGGCCGTGGGCTCTGAGGGGTATGAGAACAGTCTAGATCCTCGCCGGAAACCTTTTCGGAGCAAGCAGCGTGGAGGAGGAAACACACCACACGCCCTCCCCTGTGACATGCGTGTAGCAACACCCAGAATCCAGAATTGCCAAGACTTCAGCCCCCAAGGCAGGCTCGGAGGTTTGGCTTTGAGTGGGGTTCTCGCGCCCTCTGTTGACAGAGCCTCGGAACTGCAGCCTGTGGGCCCCGCAGGAGGGGTTGAGACCTGAATACCTGAGGCGGGAAAACCCACCCACATGGGACTTTGAGGGATCCCTCCTCCCCCCAGCCCGGAGGCCAGGGCGTGAGGAGACTGTGGTTCAGAGAGGCTCCATGCCGCCCCCCGCCCCTCACAGATCAGGGAAGTGAGAGGCAGGGCTGGGACCCAGGTTTCCCTGACCTTTGACGTCTGCTCCTTGGCCGCTGACACGCTTCCTCGCTGGGCTGTGGCCGGTGTGAGGGTGTCCTGCAGCTCAGGCGCCCGGGGGAGGGTGGAGCCCGTCCAGGCGGGCCCTCGGCCCCTGTGTGCCTCTCCGTGACCCTGACCCTGGCCTTCTCTCCGTTTCCTCCCTTCGCCAGGGCGAGCGCGGCCTGGACGGCTTCCCCGGGAAGCCGGGGCTGGCTGGGGAGCAGGTAGGTGGCGTTGGCGCCGGCGGGGGTGGGTTTTGTGGGGGGCCGGGGTGGGCTGGGGCTGGAGCGCTGTCCGCTGGGGCCTCGGCCTCCGTGCCGCTCAGCGGGGGGGGGGGGGGGGGGGGGGGCTCAGGCCCGGTGACCAGCCCAGCAACACCCGCCCCGCAGCCGGGGGGAGGCACCCGGAGAACACAGCACCATGAGCCCACCCTCACTCAGCAACGGGCGTGTGCTCATGTGTGTAACGGTCACAGAGGGCGTGCACGTGCTCTGAGAGCTGTGGCCGCTTTGTGAACGTGTGTGTGTTTTATTGTGGACGGTATTACAGTGTCCCCTCTCCCCCCAGGGAGCACCTGGCCCTCCCGGCACGGCCGGGCCCCCGGGAGAGAAGGTAAGCCGGGCCCGGGTGCGAGGTGGTCCGGGCTCCGGACTGACTGGGCGTGAGCTGCCCGTCTGCACGGATCAGTCCTGGGGCGAGGGGGGGGCGCGGGGGGCAGGCTAAAGCCACACCGGCCTGCGCTGGCCTGAGGGCCTCAGCCAGCAGGTCATTTCTGGTCACTTACTTTCTGTTTGCCTACTCGTAGGAATAAAACTTTAATCGGTTCCTATTCTATTCAGACACAGTAGAATATCATGTGACTTACATTGCTTTTGGACTGAGGCAGGGTAGGAATCAATACCCAAAATGCCTTACTTCTTTTCCTCTTCCTCTCCCCTCTGCCATGTTTAACAAGATTTTTACATTTTTTTTGTAACCAGGTTAAGCATTTCTGAAAACGGGCTGGATCCCTGATAAACTGAGCAAAGGGTATCTCTCTCGCTATACTGGTCATCTATTTTATTTTATTATTTTTTTTTATAAAATATATGTTTATTGATTTCGGAGAGAAAAAGACAGGGAGGAGAGAAACATCAATGATGAGAGAGAATCATGGATCGGGTGCCTCCTGCATGCCCCCTGACTAGGGATCGAGCCTGCAACCCAAGCCTGTGCCCTGATGGGACTCGAACCGTGACCTCCTGGTTCATAGGTCGATGCTCAACCCCTGAGCCACGCTGAGCTAAGCCTGTAGAACCGGCCCCTACAGGCTTAGCTCAGTGAATGCCTGTTCGGAGCCCCTGTACCCCGGCTGGACACAGTGTGTGAGAATTCCCCGCAGATCCGGGGGTGCCACAGAAATGGCCGTGAGGAGCATGGCCTTCCTGAGCGTCCGGCAATGGGGTGGGTGTGCTCTGGGGGACAGGAGGGGTGACGAGGCACAGCCCTGCCCCTGACGGCCAGGCTCTGGACCGGCCCTCCGGAAGGACACCCCGTGAGCTGAGCTGGAGGAGAGCTGGGGAGAGGGAGAGCGGGCAGGCAGGAGGAACCAGTGAACTGCGATGGGTGTGGCCCGCGGTACATCTGTCCTCTCGGGTCCCTGAGCTCCGGTGAAGGGGGCTGGCTGACCTGGGCTGGTTCCCAGCGTCCCCTGCAAATGCCGGCCGGGGAGCTGCCCAGCGGGAGGAGGCGGGAGGGTGTGCGGCGGAAGGAAACACACAGGCCCCCGGGCTGCGCGGGCCCTGGGGAGCACAGAGCCTGCCCAGGCTCCTCCTCGGGCTGCGATGGGAGCGGAGCTCATTGCTCGCTCTCCCTCTGAGCATTTTTAGGGTGACGTTTACATGTTATATGATCCCGGTGTCCGGATTCTAAACTTTCCCTGCAGTTCCGTGGCAAGATGCTAAATCCTAAAATAAGCACGCAGTTTATTTCAAGTCACTAAGAAGGAAGGATCATTGGTGTTTGGATCTGATGTCGACTCTTTCCTGAGAAAGGGAGGGCGGAGAGAAGGGGGGAGAGAGTGGCGGGGAGAGGAAGAGAGAGGAGATTATATTAAATTCTAAACTTGCACCTCATCTATGGATTTCTAGAATTAGATTTATTGGGCAACGTTGGTGAATGGGGTCAGGCAGGTTTCAGGGTGAGTTTCTGTGTGACAGACCTGTGGTGGCACCATGTGCCCAGCACCCGGAGTCCCCCCTTCTCCCGCCCCGCGTGTTAGGACCCCGCTCTCCACCGCCCCTTCCTCTGGCAGCCGCCGCTTGGCTGACGGTGCTCTGAGGTTCCGGTTCGCGTCCCTCGTGGGAGTGAGGTCATAGGGTTCTCTCTTCCTGGCCGTTCCGCCTCACGTGATGTCCTGGGGACCACCGGGTGTGGCCCGTGGTGCTAGTTCGTCCTCCCAGAGAGAGAGAGAAACACTGATGTGAGAGGCCCATGGAATGGGTGCCCCCTGCACCAGCCCTGACCTGGGCCGGGCATCGAACCTGCAACCCTTCGGTACACAGGCCGACACTCTCGCCAAGGAGTGACACCAGCCACGAGGGCATGCCTGTGGCCAAAGGTGACAGGTGGTGCCTACGTAGAGCCCGGGTGTGGCTCTCAGGCTGGGCCTCTGACCCGTCCCCGTCCCCGTCGCTCCGTGGCCGGCGGTAACGGGAGGGACAGGCCCAGGCTCAGGCCTCCTCCCCGTGGAAGCAGGAGGGAGTGCACAGCACTCGGCCAGTCACTCTCTGATGGACCTTCTGACCGCGGGCCGCAGCAGAGATGCCCGGCTACAGTCTGACCTGGCGCCCGGCGCCACAGGGCCCCCTGGCCACGGGCAGGCCGCTCTGCAGCAGAAGGTGGTGGCGGGAGCACCCGCAGACGCAGGACTGGCCTGGGCGCGGCCACAGACGCCGGTCTCCTCCATGGGACTCTGAGTGTGTCTCGGCAGGAGGGGACAGCGTGAGGGCCGTGCGTGGTGGTGCAGAGCAGGGAGTGCCCGTGGACGTGCGGAGACGTGCTGGGCCTGGAGGAGGGGGGCAGGGCAGAGGTGGCCGGCCTGCCCTCCGGTGAAATGTCTGCATCTCCCCGCAGGGCGACGTGGGGCCGGCAGGACCGCCTGGCGTCCCGGGCTCCGTGGTAAGTGGGACCGTCCCGGCGGCTGGAGAGCTGGCAGCCGGGCTGATAGAGTGTCATTGGGGGAGCCCTGCTCCTCGGAGGCTGCACATCTCACTTTCCCCACTGAGATGGGCCAACTCCACAGAAAGTCAGCAATGGCTGCCTCCGGCCGGCCCTGCGGTGCGCGTGCCCAAGTGCAGCCAGAGCTCCATGGAGAACACGCTGCCGCCTTTGCTGACGCCTGTTTGTCCCCGCAGGTGCAGAGAGAGGGCCTGAAGGGCGAGCAGGTAAGCAACGTGGGTCCTCCAGGTGGGCTGCAGGAGGGAGCAGGGGAGGAGGTGGAAGAGGTGAAGAAGGAGGAGGAGGTGGAGGAGGAGGGGAGTCGTGGCTAATGTGTGTTTGCTTGGGTTACAGGGAGCTCCAGGACCACGGGGTCACCAGGGCCCCCCTGGGCCTCCAGGAGCCCCGGTAAGTCACCGTCCCAGCCCAGGTCTGCTCTGCACACAGTAGGTCTGGAAAGCAGCAGGCCTTGCCATTACCCAGCATCCCGTTGTTCCCGAAGCTCAGGCATCGCCCAGGAGGACACTGAGGCAGGTCCCAGTGTGTACAGCCTGCCGCCTGCCTGCATAGCCCCTGCCCCAGACAGGCCTCGGCTGGGGTCCGGGGTTCGCTCTGGTGTTACGTTCCCTTCAGACAATGGGCATGAGAGCATCGGGCGTCCTGCCAGTCAGACCGCGCCCAGTGCACGCGGGCCCTCCCGGAGCTGACGGACGGGCGTCGCCGTGGCACTGATGGCCCAGCCCCGCTCCTCCCTGTGAGGACCTGATGTGTGGGTAACTGTCCCGAGGGCCGCTGGCAGGGCCTCGGCGGCCAGAGCGCTGAGGGCAGATGCTCGATGACTGATGAGAACACCGATGCCACGCCGGCGACCCCGTGCCCCGGGAGCGTGCGGCGTCCTGCGGAGCGACGGGCTCTATTGCAGGAGACAGACGGTTCTCCCTCCTCAGCACCCCGCCAGGCCCCTTCCTCTCAGCATGGATGTGCGTGGCTTCGCTGCGGGGAAACAGAAGCAGCCTGGATGTTTCATTCCTGCAGCGCCGTAGCCCTTCCGTGCAGAGTTCAGTTCGGAAGAGCTGCCTCCGGGGCCGTCACCGTAGGCGCCGCGTCTCTCCGCCGCCACTGCTGTGGCCGCCATGGCGAGGCCTGCCCAACCGTGAGAGCGAGAAGCTAGCGAGGCTTTGTCATGAGGCAGCCTTCTTCGCCCCTCCCTCCTCTGCCGCCTGGGGTGTCCCAGCAGGTGGCCCCCCCTCCCGTGTGCAGATTTGGTGACGATCAGTGAGGAGGGAGAAGAAGAGGAAAGGTCACGCCCATGTGGCCACCTGCTTCCTGTCGCTCAATCGTTAGCTCTGGGCACGTGTGTTTCTGACCCGTCACTGGCCAGCACCGGGCGTCTACACGGAGTGTGAAGCTGGGGACACGGGCGAACAGTCGCCGCCCGGACTCATGGCGGAGGGGAGGAGCGGTGAAGACATGGCTGCGCTCACTCTGCAGGCTCTGCTGCATCGCTCCTACAGACCCTGTGCAGGGAGCAGGGGCAGGCCTGGGGCCACCGGACCTCACAGCCCACCAGCCCCGTGGAGCTGTCCAGGGTCCTGAAGGGCCTCCAGGCTCCATGCTGCTTACAGAACCGGCTCCGTAGGACACATGGGGCCCGACAGCATTGGAGCAAGGCGGCTACGGCCTCGTCCTGCACCGCGGCTCCTTGTAACTTGAAATCATCTTCCGTGCCCAGTCTCGCTGGCGCAGACTGCCCTGTACTGCGTGTCGCTGTTGACAGAGTCAGGCACCCCCGGCCAGTCCTTCTGGGCCAGGGGAGCGAGCAGAGGCGCAGGGCTGAGCCAACGGAGGCCCTGAGGCCTCCTCTCTCACACAGGCCACACAGAGCACTAACGCAGGGCATCGATCCTTCTCACTCCTCCTCTCCAACGCGTGGACTCCACCTGGTTGTGAGCACAATTGATTAGATGAGGTGGGAGCAGGTGGTTCCGTTTTAGATTTGAGGGAACAGCGCGTTTTTCCCGCCCGCCCCCCGCTTCCCGGTCGGCAGGACAGTATTTCCCTGCCCAGGGAACGTGCAGCTGAGGAGTGCCCGAGCTGCTGAGCCTGCAGTTGCCGCGGTCTCATTGGTTTCTCTCTCCCTCCCCAAGGGTCTGACGGGCCCAGACGGCCAGGCTGGACCCCCGGGCCTGCAAGGTCTCCGGGTAAGTACACTTCTCCTTTCCACCCCAGCTCCCCCATCGGCCCCCCACTTAGCAGCTCACCTGGAGGAGGTGTGCCCAGCGTTGAGCCGGGTCTGGGGAGATGGCGGTGAGCTTGGGGTCTGCCCTGAGTCGTGGACATTGCAGCTCACACCTGTGAGCGGTCAGAGCCCTGGCAGGAGAGGCGGCGGGCACTGCTCCCGCCCACTCAGGAGAACGGAGTCAGAAGGATTTTCTCAAAACCACACCCGGGAGCCGCCCGCCAGGGCCGCTTGGAAGGGGTGATGGTAGAGCGAGGAGAAAAGCAGCAGAACCACAGCACTGCCTCCTCCTGTGTCCTGACTCTCCCTGACGGTCTCGTGCATTTCTGGGTGCAGTTCGGTCGCTATAGGATTTGGGTTACAGAAGTGGTGTGGCCCGGTCTACACTCCATGTGGCCCCTGTGGGGAGGACAGGCCACAGGGGACAGAGGCCCTTGAGGAGATGACCATGGGGCCGATGAGAAAGGGGGTGGCCCTGAGCAGGCAGAGGCTGGCAGTGTACCCGTCCTGGGCCAGGCAGTGGGGACTCCGAGACTCGGCAGAGCCCCTGAAGGACCCTGTGTCTGCAGGACGTGGAAGAGGACCTCACGCTGACCACGCGTCTACCTCTTGTTCTCACATAGTGTACACACACACCGCCCAGGGGAAGGTGCCCAAACAGCTAACGCGTTTATGAGCGTTGGACCGATCAGTGCGAGAGTGCGGCCCCCACGCCCTCCCCGGGCGGGGACACACGCGGGTGGCGGGAGACAGAGCCAAAACCGGCCTCCAGCCACCCGGGCTCCGGCCTCCCACACGGAATGTCCAGTTGTAGAGACCGCGTGGTCCCTTCTGTGCCTTTCATTTTGCCTTGACCTTGCTCTGTGGTGCTGAGTCCCACCTCAGCCCGCCTGGATTTCCTCTTTCCTCTTCATTGTCCAAAAAAGAGAAAAAACCCCCACACATCTGTGTTGAAGAGAGTTCTGCCGTCAGGCCTTTGAACTTCGTGTAAAACGTGGGTGCTCGGCCTCAGGACCGCCTGGGGGAGGGGATTCGGAGATGGAAAGTCACATCCGGAAGATGAGGCGGCCCTCCTGCCCGGGCCACGCAGGCCGCCGTCTCTGCTCTGCCCACAAGCCAGGGGCAATCCCTCAGCCCCTTGGCTCACTCCCCCACATCCTGGAGGCGAGAAGGATGGCTGTCCCCTCCTCCTAGCCATAGTGACCCCCAGTGTCTCCTGGGGCCTGGTCCTGCCAGCTCCTTCAGGGCGTATCCCTCAGAGAGCAGCTCTGCTAGCCGCGGGCAGAGAAGAGACAAGCGAGCGGCCAATCGGGCTCAGGGAGGGAGCTGTCCGCAGGCAGGTTCCTCGCTTCGTTCTCACCAGGCCCTTAGGAAGGCGGTGCTTCACTCTCCTTTCGCACGTGAGAAGCCAGGACCCTAAGGTGTAGATCAGATCACCTGTCACCCAGGCGATCGATGGCGGGGCGAGGGTTAGCGCTCTGCCTGCCTGGCTCCACGCCCTCCTCTGTGCTGCGTGAGGGTGGTGTGTGCGTGTGAGTGTGTGCATGTGTGCATGCATGCGTGTGTGTGCATGTGTGTGCTTTTGTGTGTGTGTGTGTGTGTGTGTGTGTGTTTAGGTGACACCAGCGTTAGTTCTGAACTGGATGCTGAGTCCCTGCAGCGGGGCCTGGAAGAGCGAGGGGCCCTGAGCGCTGACAGTGCCTGCCCCGTAGACAGATTGAGCACCACGGCGTTCTCCTTGGGCAGCCACCCTCGGAGCGGGGTCCCCTGTCCTGGAATCTTGGGGCCCATCACCCTGACCCCCAGGAGAGAAATGAGCGGCCTTTGGTCAGCGGCAGCCTGGGTTCCGTTTGCTTTACTTTGCAGTTTTTAAGGCTTTTACCCTGCGCTGCCAGATGGTGCCTGCGCCGTTCGGCTCAGGGCGGCTGTGGGATCCATTCCGCGGCGCCGGGCAGGGTGTACGCGAGGACGGCACCTGGGCGGCTCTCACCGGTAGAAATAATCAGGTTTGACACTTAGCGGCGAGGGGAACAGGAGCCGAGCGAGAGACCAGACGGCGCAGGTCAGAACCCCTTGCGCAGCAATCCTCGCATCTGCTGCCGGCCCCTCTGCGCCCTGCTGACGCCCTGGCCGGGAGGAGCCGGCTCTGAGTGTCCGGCTCCCTCCTCCCCCGGCCGGCCGGCAGCCTCGGAGACATCAGTCCCTGTCAGCACCCGGTGTCCGGAGCGGCTTGAATTGTCTGCCCTCGTGATAAATGACAAACACTTGCCCAGATGCTGTGCTGGCAGCAATTTAAAAGAGAAGAAGGGGAAAAATGACAAGAAAAAGGCTTATTGTTAGTGAAGTAGTTCTCTATTGCTTCAAAACTTGCTCTGGCCAGCACTTCTCAAATCCTTAATTTTATATCCAAAATGCAGAGGTTATGTAACTACTGCTACATCCATTACTAGAGCCACCTTCCTCACCACCACCACCACCTCCACCATCACCACCACCACCACCATCACCACCATCACCACCATCACCATAACCTCTACCATCACCATAACCTCCACCATCACCACCATCACCTCAGTCATCACCACCACCACCATCACCTCCACCATCACCATCACCTCCACCATCACCATAACCTTCACCATCACCATTACCACCACCACCACCACCACTATCACCTCAATCATCACCATCACCACCACCACCACCACCATCACCACCACCATCACCACCACCATCACCACCACCATCACCACCACCATCACCTCCACCATCACCATCACCATCACCACCACCACCACCACCACCACCACCACCACCACCACCATCACCACCGTTACTGCTGTGCATTCCCTAACATCAGGGCCTGTGCTCGGCATCTGTGACCACTGCCTCATTTAGCTTCCACAGCATCGCGAGGATCTGTGTGACCCATGGTCTCACCCGCGATGGGGACTCAAAGGAGCCAGCATCCTGGCTGTTTCCTTTCTTCTCCTTACTGTCACCACCATCTTCCTCCTCCTCACACTTACCTGGTACATTTGCATGGTGCCTCCTTATGCCCTATGAACCGCTTCCTTCAACACTGAGCTATTTCCCCCACTGCTGTCTTCTCAGATGACCACAGGGTTATATTCTCCACCTGAGGAAACCAAGACTCGGCGAGCTGAGTGGCTTGCCTGCCACGCCTGCCTTGGACTTGGCGCTCCTTTCTTTCAGGGCTGCGGAGGCAAGGGCTGGGGCAAGGCCCTGGGCACAGCGAGCAGCCAGGGCGCCCTAACTGCTCACTGAGAGCCCCTGCCCCGTCCTGGTGGGCATAACTCGTTGGCTCCGGGCAGGCAGCCCTGGGGAGTGTCAGGCACGTGCTGTCCTACGTTGCCACGATTCCTCCGGATTGCTGGGGCCTCCTGGGGGAGGGGGCTCTGGCCTGGGACGGGACTTGGACAAGCCGAGGCTGAGCGAAGGGGTGACGGGCAGAGGCAGCCGTGTGGGGCCAGGAGCCCTGAGGGAGTCTTGAGGGCCCATCTGAGCCACTGCAGCTGTTGTTCAGGGTCCAGAGTTTGCGCACCGGGCACAGAAGGTGCCAGAACCACAGCGTGTAGCCAGTCCCATAGAGCGGCCCAGATGCCCTGTCTGTTACGTGAGGAGGAGGAGTGCTGGCTGTGCTGGAGGGGAACGGTGATGGGTTTCTCTTGTCCTTCGGGGAGACTCACCTGCTGGCACGGGTCGGCCCGAATCGCCTGGAGGGGAAGGACGGGCGGCGGGGAGCCGGCGGCCACGGAAGGAGGGCCGAGGCCCTGGCAGTTTGGCTCTGAGTTTGGCGGGACGCGTGGCCTGGAGCCCAGGAGCGTCCCCCTGGTGGGAGGAGCCGCCTTCCAGGGAGGAGCTGGCGGCTGAGCACAGGAACAGACGGGGAGGGCGTGCCCAGGGTGATGATGATGGTGATGGTGGGGGCCTCTGTCTAGTCCTTTGGGGCCACGTGTGAGCAGAATCCTCCCAGGAGCAGAGCTGGGTCCCAACGCTGGGCCTCGCTGCCCGCAGCTGGAGCCACCACCCACCCCTCGAACCCTCGCCACGTCTCTCAGGGCCTGCAGGGCACTGCCCGGTCATCGCCACCGAGAAACTGAACCCCGTGTCCTCGGAGACACGGCCTCGGCCCTCGCCCGCCGCCGCTAACGCTGCCTCTCTTTCTGCACTCAGGGCAAGAAAGGCGAAGTGGGCGTCCCGGGACCGCCTGGACCGCTGGGGCCACAGGTACCCCCCCCCCCCCCCCCCCGCCCGCCTTCTCTGTGGAAACACTGCTCTGTCCCAGGGGGTGACTGACCAGGCAGCACTGGGGGGGGGCGGGGGGGGAGGGCGGGGACCAGGATCTGGGTAGCTGTCCTCGGAGCACTGAAAGGATGCTCAGGGGGCCTGTGCCCTCCGTCCTGCCCGCTCCCTCTGTCTTCCGGCTCGTGGGCTGAGGGAGCACCCACTGTCGCTGTCCTGGAGGAATTTCGGTGCCGAGGAGGGCAGACCAGGGGTGGCAGTGCCAGGAGGAGGGGGAACAGTGGCGTCGGGTGCGGCTGGTCAGGTGGCGGCGGGAGGGGCTGAACCTCAGGGACAGTTTCTGCTCTGACGGGAAGAGGGGAGGGAGGCACGTGTTTCCGCTGCGGTCAGACCCCGCTGTTACCGTTCACGTGTTTCCGCTGCTGTCGGACCCCGCTGTTACCGTTCACGTGTTTCTGCTGCGGTCAGACCCCGCTGTTACCGTTCACGTGTTTCCGCTGCTGTCGGACCCCTCTGTTACCGTTCACGTGTTTCTGCTGTGATCAGACCTCTCTGTTACCGTTCACGTGTCTCTGCTGTGGTCAGACCCTCTGTTACCGTACACGTGTCTCTGCTGTGGTCAGACCCTCTGTTACCGTTCACGTGTCTCTGCTGCGGTCGGACCCCGCTGTTACCGGTCACGTGTACTTGTGTGTGCTCTTGGTGGCACCGTGAGGAAAGAATGCTCGTCCCACTCAGCACCTGAAGGAGCCGAGCGCAGGGCCCCGGTAGCTGCCTGTCAGCCGGACGGCCCACGCAGCCCGGCCCTGCAGGAAGCCCGGCAGCAGCCGGGGCCTAGGCTGCGGTTTTGGTGCCTCTTTTTTAAAATGAGAAACTTCACTGCCAGGATGTGTGTTTGTTTGTCTGTTTGTATATTAAATATGTTTTTATTGGTTTTTGGAAAGCAAGGAGAGGGAGAGTTAGACACATCATTGATCAGCATCCTTCTGCATGCCCCCAACTAGGGGTTGAGCCTGCAACCTAGACATGTGCCCTGACAGGAATCGAACCCTGACCTCCTGGTTCCTGGGCCGATGCACAAGCCCTGAGCCGCCGGCCAGGCAGGTGCTTTGTGTAAAGGAACACGTCCATGATGCCGCAGGTGGCGGCTCCTGTCTCTAGGTGGCCGCTTGGGGAGAGGGGACACAGAGTCCAGTCTGGTCAGGTGTTTGCAGAGGCAGTGATGCCTGGCAGAGCCCCTGGAATCCATGGGGACGCAGCCGGGCGAGGGATGGATGCCTAGGGCGGGTGGGCCTGCAGGCCTGTGGGGTGGGCAGCCCTCGTGGGCGGGCTCAGGGGTCACCCTGCGAGAGGAGGCCTGGCAGAGCGTGACCAGCTCCCCCAGCCAGCAGACGTTTCCATGCCACGGATTTATGCACCTTGTCCCTGCGTCTCCAGATTCCCCCAGCTCCCTACCGGCTCCAGCCAGAACCAGCTGGCTCGCAGGAGTCGCTGCTTGCCATTGGCTTATCGACGGCAATTCGGTTAATCGGCCAATCGTGCATCATCACTCTTCGTGCCAACCGCAGGCTGTGGGCGCTGTCGCCGCAGGAAGATCGGATACCGCTGCCCGGTGATCGGGCTGCGGCTGCCGAGCAGGGAGCACCGCTAGCGGCGTTCATTAGTGATAATTAAAAGAGCCATTACTTCGCTGTTAGCATTCGGGTCTATCGGCTAATCTGTCTCCCTCGCCGATACTGAGATTAGGTGGGCTTAGACAGGCTGATCGATAGCCGGGAGAGGGCAGCCACACTGGCGAAGCCGCCCGGGTGCCGGGCGAGGCCGCGGCCCCCGGGAATCACACCTCAGTGACGGCGGAGGGGCCTCCCACCCGCTGTGTGTGCGGTGTGTGTGTGTGTGTGTGTGTGGGGGGGGTGAGACCGGGGCGCTGGGCAGTGATGACTTTGCCCAAGTCCGTTCTGGTCGCATGGGGTGACCCAGCACTGGACTCCCTTCAGCCAGATTCTCTCATCTCTATGCGATCGTGGCTAGCACGAACAACGGTGTTAATAGTCCAATAGTCTTGGTTCAAACCACCCAATTCATCATCTTTACGTCCAACGCTCAAGTGGCCGTTTGTAAGTGCCCAGTGCCCTCTAGTGGGGACATGACACCGCTCCCCTGTAGCTCTCTGTGAGCCCGGGGCCTCCTTCTCACCCTGACCGCCTCTCCCTGCCGCGCCCTGGGCCTGTCCCTGTGCGATGGGGAGCTCAGGAACAGGAGGGCCCCTGCCCCGAGGGCACGTGGTCGGAGGCACCCAGTTCGCTGGCCTTGAGCTCGGCGGAGGGCGCGAAGCCTTCCTCCTGGGGAACGGAGGGGGTTTCGGGGCGGAGACACTGGAGAAGGGCACTGGAGACGGGGAGCACCGGAGAGGATGCTGAGCCGCCTGAGGCCGGAGGTCGCCCCCAGGACGGCGTGGGCCGCGATCCATCGGGCCCCGCGCTCCCTGGCTGACTCCATGCCGGTCGTGTCTGGGACCCACGTGTGCGTGTGTGTGCTCACACAGGCCGAGCATGTGTATGTATTTTCAATGCCCAGTAGCTCAGCGATATGGCAGGATACACCACGTACAGGTGTGTTCCCGCTACCCCAGGAGGACATGTTAGCATGTTACACGCTTTACTTCCGAGATTTCCTTTTCGGCTTTTCTGTGTTGCTTCAAACACAAGACCTGGCAGGGAAGGCTGAAGCTCCCCGTCACCCTGTGACCCATCTCCTCTCACAGGGCAGGGCTGCTGCCCGCGCCCCTCACCCCTCCCTCCTCACCCCCTCTCCACAGGGCCCCCCCGGACCACCCGGTGTCCCCGGCCCCCCTGGCCCTGGAGGCCCCTCGGTAAGCTGGCTCTGGTGCCCTCTCACCGGGCACTGAGGTGGGGGTGCTGTGGTTGTGGGTGCCAGGGGCATCTTCACGGGTGGCCACACCCACAGGGGACCCGCCTGCGGCCCCAGCCTCTCGCGGCCCCGCCCTGAGCCTCTCGGGAGACACACCATTGGGCTCACGCTCCCCGTTGGCTGGCTGCTGAGCGACACTGCAGAGGAGGCCGCTGGGCTGGGTCCCTTTGGGCGTCTAGCGGGTGCGGTGCGGCTCCCACGCTCAGGAGCGCCAGGGGTGGCGTTTGCCCCCGTTCCCCCCCCCCCCCGCATCAGGGTCAGCCGGGGACGTGGCCGTGGGGAGGGGGGAGACCCCGAGGGGTGGACCCAGCAGGCATTGGCGGGATCCTCTAGGCCAGTGTTTCCCAAACTTTTGACATATGTGTACCCCTTCAATAATTTTCATAACGCTGAGCACCCCTCGTACTCATGAGAACGTAGAATTAGGCGCAGCTAAGCACGGTGCAGTGCATATCCCCACCAAACTCTTCCCGCGCCCCTGGGGGTCCGCGTACCACACTTGGGAAGCACTGCTCTGGGTGGCTCCCCTGCCTCCCCCTGTCCCCCCGCTCGGGAGGCAGGACCTGGCCCAGCGCAGACTACCGCTGCAGGTGGGGCCGCTCACGCTCACGTTCACGGCCGCCTGCTCTGAGCACCGCGAGGCCTGAGTGGAGCCCCTGCCCCCCCACCCCCTCCTCACAGCAGAGGCCGGGCCGGCGGGAGGGGCAGAGGGTCAGAGGTCACACTGAGCCTCCTGTGGTTCCTTCCAGGGTTTGCCCAGAGATCGGCTTCCCGGGAAAACCTGGGCACCCCGGGCCGGCGGTAAGCGGCCCCCCTCCCCTCCCCCCGCCCCCTTCCTGTCCCTTCTGTGCAGGACCCGGCCCCAGCCTGGAGCTGGGCTGCCCTGGGCCTTCCCTCCCAGCGGTGCTCAGCCCGACTCCCTCCTGCTGTGGCGCCTCTGCGTGCTCTGTCCCCTGGCCTGCCCCCACGGCCCCGTGGGGAACGGAGGGACACCCTCTCCCCTGCCCCCACCCTCCGCCCTCGTACCTACAGGCGAATCCCAGAGTCCCCGGCTGTTTAACGTGTGCCTGTCTCCGAGGGACGCCGGCAGGGGCCACGGGCGTGATGGGCAGAGGGAGGAGCAATGGCCCATCCTGAGCGTTCCCCCACCTCCTCCTCTTCCCCCTCCTCCCCCTCCTCCCCCTCCCCCTCCCTTCCTCCCCCTCCTTCCCCTCTCCCCTCCTCCCCCTCCCCCTCCCCCTCTCCCCTCTCCCCCTCCTCCCTCTCCCCCTCCCCCTCTCCCCCTCCCCCTCCTTCCCCTCCTCCCCCTCCTCCTCCCCCTCCCCCTCCTCCCCCTCCCCCTCCTCCTCCTCCTCTCCCCCTCCCCCTCCCTCTCCTCCCCTTCCCCCTCCTCCTCTCCCCCTCCCCCTCCTTTCCCTCCCCCTCCTCCTCCTACCCCCTCTTCCTCCTCCTCCTCCTCCTCCTGTTTCCGGTGGAGGGCTCGGGGAATCAGGGCCTTTTCATTTCTTTCCGGCCCGGTCCGGAGGCCCAGCTCAGCAGGTGTCTGTGCACCTTGTGGTGGGTGGTGGGTGGGTGGGTGAGCTAGGAGGGCATGTTGCCGCCAGCTGCCGGGAGTGCCCTGGGTGGGAGGGCGTGTGGCTGTGGGCTGTCACCTGTGGCAGGACATGGCCCTCAGGGAGCCGGCTCCACTGGGTGCTCTCCGGGGGCCCTGGGAGGGGAGGCCAATGGTCTCTGTGGGGACGAGGGGCGGGAGGACCAGCCCGCAGACCAGCAGCCTCGCGGCGGAGGCCCGGGGCGCAGGCAGCTCCCCGTCTCATTCCCGTCTCCCTCTCCGCTCAGGGGCCGCCTGGGAAGGACGGGCTGCCCGGACCCCCCGGCCTGCCAGGCCCCAAGGTAGGTGTCCTCGGGGGCCCCAGAGGGCAGAGAGGAGAGGAAGGGCACTGTTCCTGATGGTGGGGTTCCCAGGCGGGCGGCTACTGAGACCCCAGCCGTGCACGACTCTGTGCACCAGCCGCTGGTGTTTGATAATACGTCAGAGAAGGAGGCAGGTCCCGCAGGAGCCAGGGGTGGGTGAGCTGCAGTTGGTGGTGGGGCCAAGGGGTCACGCAGAGTGACAGCGAACCCCCCTGAGCAGGGGTCTCTCCTCACCCACCTGGACCCCTGTGCCCGCCCCTGGGCCCCCTCACTGTGCCCGCCCCCTGTGCCTGTCACCCCCCCCCCCCCGTGCCTGCCCCGCCCCCCGTGGACCTGACCGGCTCTCCTCG